>NC_091710.1:19325621-19950621 GCF_041296265.1 Equus caballus | reverse complement strand
AATAAAACACGAAAGAAAACCATCAAACCACAAGGGAAGAGACCAAGAGAGGAAGAAAGGAACAGAGAAGAACTGAAAAAAGAACAAAAACAAAAACAAAACACCACCAGAAAACAACTAACAAATGGCAATAAGTACATGCCTATGAATAATTACTTTAAATGTAAGAGGACTAAGTGCTCCAATCAAAAGCCATAAGGTGGCTGAATAGATAAAAAAACAACCCCCAACTATATGCTGCCTTCAAGAGAGTCACTTCAGATCTAAAGACACACACAGACTGAAAGTGAAGGGGTGGAAAAATATTCCATGCAAATGGAAATGAAAAGTAAGCCTAGGTAGCAATACTCATAGCAGACAAAATAGACTTTAAAGCAAAGACTATAACAAAAGACAAGGAAGGGCATTACATACTGATAAAGGGGTCAGTCCAACAAGAGGTTTTAACACAGAAATATTTATGTATCCAACATAGGGGCACCTAAATATGTAAAGCAAATATTGACTGACATAAAGGAAGAAATTGACAGTAATACAATAATAGTAGGGGACTTTAATACCCTCTTACATCAATGGATAGATCATCCAGACAGAAATCAATAAAAAAACATTGGACTTGACACATTAGACCAGATGGACTTAAAGATATATACAGAACATTTCATCCCAAAACTGCAGAATACACATTCTTTTCAAGTGCATCTGGAACATTCTGCAAGATAGATTACATGTTAGGCTACAAAAGAAGTGTCAATAAATTTAAGAATATTGAAATCATATCAAGCATCTTTTCCAATCACAACAGTATGAAATTAGAAATCAGTTACAAGAATAAAACTGGAAAGAGAACATAGGCACATGGAGACTAAACAACCAATGGGTCAATGAAGAAATCAAAGAGGAAATAAAAAAGCCTTGAGACAAATGAAAATTGAAACACATCTTTCCAAAACCTATGAGACACAGCAAAAGCAGTTCTGAGAGGAAAGTTTGTAGTGGTACAGGCCTACCTCAGGAAACAAGAAAAATCTCAAATTAACAATCTAGCCTTACACCTAAAGGAGTTAAAAAAAGAAGAACAAAGCCCAAAGTTGTTAGAAGGAAGACAATAATAAGGATCAGAGCAGAAAAAAATGGAATAGAGACGAAAAAAAAGTAAAAAGATCAATGAAAGTAAAAACTAGTTCTTTGAAAAGATAAAATCAATAAGCCTTTAGCCAATTTCATCAAGAAAAAAAGAGAAAGGGCTCAAATAAATAAAACGACAAGCGAAAGAGGAGAAGTTACAGCTGACACCACAGAAATATAAAGGATCATAAGAGACAACTATGAACGATTATACTCCAACAAATTGGAAAACCCAGAAGAAATGGATAAATTACTAGAAACACACAACCTTCCAAGACTGAATCATAAAGAAATAGAAAATCTGAATCGACCAATTACAAGAAATGAAATTGAATCAGTAATAAAAAAACTCCCCCAAGTCAAAAGTCCAGGACCAGATGGCTTCACGGGTGAATTCTACCAAGCAGTTAGAGAAGAGTTAATACCTATCCTTCTCAATTTATTCCAAAAAATTGAAGAGAAAGAAGTGCTTCCAAACTCATTTTACAAGGCCAGCATCACCATACCAAAAGCAGACAAAGACACCACAAAAAAAGAAAATTACAGGCCAATATCCCTGATGAACATAGATGCAAAAATCCTCAACAAAATATTAGTAAACCAAATTCAACAATACAGTAAAATGATCATACACTATGATCAAGTGGGATTTATTCTAGAGATGCAAGGATGGTTCAACATCCACAAATCAATCAACATGATACACCACATTAACAAAATGAAGGATACAAATCATATGATCGTCTCAGTAGATGCAGAAAAGGCATTTGACAAAATTCAAAATCAATTTCTGAGAGAAACTCTCAACATAATGTGTACAGAAGGAATTTAACTCAACATAATAAAGATTATAGATGACAAACCCACAGCTAACATCGTATTCAAGGGTGAAAAGCTGAAAGCTTTTCCTCTAAGATCAAGAACAAGACAGGGATGCCCACTCTCTCCACTTTTATTCAACATAGTATTGGAAGTCTTAGCCACAGCAATTAGGCAAGAAAAAGAAATAAAAGGCCTCCAAACTGGAAAGGAAGAAGTAAAACTGCACGATTTGCAGATGACATCATACTATGTACAGAAACCCTAAAGACTCCACCAAAAACTATGAGAACTAATAAGTGAATTCAATAAAGTGGTAGGATACAAAATTAATATACAGAGATTGTGTTTCTATACACTAATAAGGACCTATCAGAAAAAGAAATTAAGAAAACAATCTCATTTACAATTGCATCATAAAGAATAAAATACCTAGGAATAAATTTAACAAAGGAAGAACTATACTCTGAAAGCTTTAAGATATTGATGAAGGAATTGAAGATGACTCAAATAAATGGAAGGATATACCATGCTCATGGATTGGAAGAATTAACATTGTTAAAATGTTCATACTACCCAAAGCAATTTACAGATTCAATGCAATCCCCATCAAAATACCAATGGCATTTTTCACAGAATTAGAACAAAGAATCCTAAAATTTGTGTGGAACCACAGATGATCCGGAATAGCCAAAGCAATTTTGAGAAAGACCAACAAAGCTGGAGATACCATGCTCCCTGATTTCAAACTATACTACAAAGCAATTGTAATCGAAACAGTATGGTACAGGCGCAAAAACAGACATATAGGTCAGTAGAACAGAATAGAGAGCCCAGAAATAAACCCACACTTGTATGTTCAATTAATCTACAACAAATCTACAGCAAGAAAGTACAATGGGGAAAAGACAATCTTTTCAATAAATGGTGTTTGGAAAACTGGACAGCTGTATGCAAAAAAATGAAACTGGACCGCTATCTTACACCATATACAAAAATAAATTCAAAGTGGATTAAAGACTTGAATGTAAGACCTGAAACCATAAAACTCCTAGAGGAAAACATAGGCAGTGTACTCTTTGACATCAGTAGTAGCGATATTTTTTTGGGCCATTCTCCTCAAGCAAGGGCAGCAAAAGCAAAAATAAATAAATGGGACTACATCACACTGAAAAGCTGCTGCAGAATGAAAGAAACCATCAACAAAATGAAAAGGCAACCTACTGAATGGAAGATATTTGCAAATCTTACATCTGATAAGGGGTTAATATCCAAAATATATAAAGAACTTACACAACTTAATATCAAAAAAGCAAACAGCCTGATTAAAAAATGGGCAGAGGACTTGAACAGACATTTTTCTAAAGAAGACGTACAGATGCCCAACAGGCACATGAAAAGGCGCTCAACATCGCTAATCATCAGGGAAATGCAAATTAAAAGCACAATGAGATATCACCTCACACCTGTCAGAATTCTTTTTTTGGTGTGTGTGTGTGTGTGTGTGTGTGTGTGAGGAAGATTGGCCCTGAGCTAACATCTGTTGCCAATCTTCCTCCTTTTTGCTTGACGAAGATTGTTGCTGAGCTAACATCTGTGCCAATCTTCCTCTATTTTATGTGGGATGTCACCACAGCATGGCTTGATGAGCCGTGCATAGGTCCAGGCCAGAGTGCAAACCCCTGGCTACTGAAGTGGAGTATGTGAACTTAACCACTACACCACTGGGCTGACCCTTCTCAGAATTGCTTTTATCAAAAAGACAAAACAGGGGCTGGCCCGGTGGCGCAGTGGTTAAGTGCACACATGCCACTTCGGTGGCCCGGGGTTTGCTGGTTCGGATCCTGGGTGCGGACATGGCGCTGCTTGGTAAACCATGCTGTGGTAGGCATCCCATGTATAAAGCAGAGGAAGATGGGCACAGATGTTACCTCAGGGCCAGTCTTCCTCAGCAAAAAGAGGAGGATTGGCAGTAGTTAGCTCAGGGCTAATCTTCCTCAGAAAACAAAAAAACAAAAAAAGACAAAACATAACAAGTGTTGATGAGGATGTAGAGAAAAGGGAACCCTCAAACACTGTTGGTGGGAATGTAAATTGGTGCAGCCACTGTGAAAAATAGTGTGGAGTTTCCTCAAAAAATGAAAAGTAGAACTACCATATAATTCAGCAATGCCACTCCTAGGTATTTATCCAAAGAAGATGAAAACACTAGTTCAAAGAGATGTATGCACCTCTGTGTTCATTGTAGCATTATTTACAATAGCCAAGATGTGGAAACAACCTAAGTGTCCATCAATAGATGAATGGATAAAGAAGATGTAGTGTATATATTCAATGAATATTACTCAGCCATACAAAGAATCTTGCCATTTATGACAACACGAATGGACCTAGAGGGTATTATGCTGAGTGAAAAAGCCAAACAGAGAAAGACAAATACCATATAATTTCACTTATATGTAGACTCTAAAAAACAAAGTAAAACAGAAACAGACTCGTAGATACAGGAAACAAACTGGTGCTTACCAGAGGGGAGGATGGGTCGGGGGGTGGATGAAATAGGAGAAGGGGATTAAGAGGTACAAACTTCCACTTATAAAATAAATAAGTCAGGGAGTGTAATGTACGGCATAGGCAATATAATCAGTAATATTGTAATAACTTTGGATAGTGAAATGGTAACTGGACATTGTGGTGATCATTTTGTGATGTATATAAATATCGGATCACTATGATGTACACCTGAAACTAATAGGATATTGTATGTCAACTATACTTCAATAAAAAAAAGGTGGGGGTTGGCCCTATGGCCTCGTGGTTGAGTCTGTGTGCTCTGCTTCGGTGGCCCAGGGTTTGTGGGTTTGGATCCTGAGTGTGGACCTACACACCACTCATCAAGCCATGCTGTGGCAGCATCCCACATACAACACAGAGGAGCACTGGCACAGATGTTAGCTTAGGGACCATCTTCCTCAAGCAAAAAGAGGAAGATTGGCAACAGATGTTAGCTCAGGGCTAATCTTCCTCACCAAAAAAAATGATAAAAGGTTAGAGCCGGGGTTTATCTTGGCAGTCTGTTGCTCTTTATCACTTTCCTGTGCTGCCTTTCAGTAGGATTAAGATTACTGTGAGGTTCAAGTGGGATAAGCACACAAAAAATATTAGCTGTCTTCATTATTATAATAAACCTATCATTGCCTTAATAACAACAACAATAAAATCTATGTGGTCAGCACCTTCTTTTCCCACTGACAAGCTTCCTAGAAGCCAGACCATAATCAGAAACTTGCTGTAGCGATGACAGAAGTAACGCAGAGAGAATTCAGAAGACCGTGAAATGTCCCTGCGGCTCAGACAGCCTTGGGATGGTCAAGGTGGAGTCGGCCGGCGGGGCCAGCTCGCTTGGCTTTTGGCCAAGACTGCTTTTCACTCCGAGGGCTCTGAGGTGCCATGGTCGTCTCTGCATGATTTCCCCCTGATCTGTCCTCTAGACGACTGAGTGGATTAGATCTGCTAAGGGCCTTGTCTATGCCATGGAACTAACCACCACTACGAAGTCCCAAGAACACCACCGATCCTTTGAGGACGTCCTTCAACCACCTGTAAGAGTTATTGTGTGGCCAGCCTCCTCCATTCTGTGTTGAGTTCGTAGCCTAATTCTCAGAGCGCAGTTTCATTTCCCAATTGTTTTGCTATGGAATTTGTATGTTGTCTGTGTCTATTCTTTTGTTTACTTTTAAATTCATAAGTTATGAATAGATATATGTATATGTAACGTGTGTCTACAGTTCAACTTAGAACAATAAAGTGAATAACTACCCAATTAAGCATCTAGAACCTTCCCTCTGAAGCCCATCACGTGTGCTTACTGGTCATGTCTCCTCCCTCCTCCTGCCCAACTCCCTCCTCAAGGGTGACTGCTTTTCCAAATATCGTGCTGCGGCTTCGCTTTTCTTTGGAGCTTTACCACAAATGTGCGTCCCCACATGGTTTTTGTGACAGGCTGTTCGGTTGAAAAATTTGACTAACACCTCAAGATACACTAGATAGCAGTTACTAAAATAGGTTGTGAGAAAGATCAAAATGCAGATTTTCAAAGGAAATGTCTGAACACCAGGTTCACAGCTCTTGAAGATCCTGTTCCCTCTGAGGGTGTAGAAAGCATCGATCCAGGAGTTGTGAGGGGACGTGTTTGGAGCAGCTCTGCTGTGAGTCTGTACCGCCCGCTCTTGCTGGAGGGAGTGTGGGCTGGGCGCTGCCCCCCGCCCCTCGCCCCTCGCCCGGAGACAGGCCATCTGGAGCGCCTGCTCGCTGCCCCTCCGGGAGCGTGGGGCGCTGCCTCTGACTCTGCTGAGATGTTTGGGGGGGATGGAAGACGGCTGGGATAGGGCCCCCCCACTGCCACGTTTGTTGGAGTGACTGTGTGTGCTGCCCACGGAGCAGGTGTGACTCATGCAGGAGTGAGCCAGCCTGGAACGAGACGCACAGCCGGCAGAGAGCTGTGGAGTGAATTTCAGCGGCTGGGGATGGGGTATGGCAAACAGAGGACTTGAATGCATCACCCATATCACAAGGGTTTTGAGGGGACCCCCTGGAGAACCCACAAAAGTACCCATGAGAGACAGTGTTTGGTTTAAGAAGCTACTGGTCCTGAGTGTGTGAAACCATCTGTACTAGTGAGGAGGAAGTTTGCCTGCGTATAAGTGAAAGAACAATGGTAACACAAAATAGAAGTTTATTTCTCTCTTACACAGAATAAGTCAGGGATGTTGGCTCCACACCGCTATCAGAAACAAGCCTCCTCGTTCACCATTCCCATGGCCCTTGAATGTGGTCCTCATTGCTCATGGTCAGCAGGAGCTGCTAAAGCTCCAGCCATCACGTTACGTTCCAGGCATGGGAAGAAAGGAAGGGCAGAGGAAGGGTCTGCTCCTTTGCTTTTACGGATACGCCACTCAACATTTTTGCTTCTGTCTCCTTAGGCAGAGCTTTGTTACAGAGTCACATCTAGCTCTAAGAGAGGCAGGACATGTAAGCTTGTTGTTGGGTAGCAAGGGGCCCAGCTTAAAATTTGGATTCTTTTGTAAAGAGGAAGAGCTGGCTCATGGATTTTGGGAGGCAGCCAGCAGTCTCTCTCACTCCATTTTTGTGGCGGTAACACTCAAGTGGTCTCCCTTTCTCCCCATGTTCCAACCCTGGGGGGGTTGTGGTACAGCAGCTGGCAAGCGGGGGAGGAGGTGGGTAGAAAAAACAGAAGCAGCCCAGGGCTGTCTGTACAGATCCCATCTGGGCAGATGGAGGGGAGCAAGAAGTCGGCCTTTTTGACCTTCCTTAAAGGGTCAGTTAATATATTGACTTGAACATTCGACCTTCTGAACCACAGTTGTCTTTTGTGGCTTGAAGTAAGTTTAGGACTGTGTTATCTACAAGTGACCAGAGAGTTATGGGGGCTACTAGAGCTTCCCCAGAGTAGGAGGTGGGAAATGTACCCCCCGAATATTGCATGTGTTTCAACTTCCTAAGATCTGTATTACAGAAAGCCATCGTGCCATTTTCACACCAAAAAAATTAATCATCATCCTTTAAGAATCACCTAATACTCAGGCTATGTTTAGATTTTCCTTGGTTATCTCAAGAAGTATCCCTTTTGGTTTGAGTCTCACTTGCAGAAGGTCAGCGTGTGTGTAGGTATATTTCAGCTGTGTGAGAGAGCATGCGTGGGCCAGCACGTGGTGCTCCTCTGTCGCAGAAGGACCCAGCCTCTCCGCCGAGTGCTGTGTGCCTGGCCTCTGTTACCCTTGGATTAAAATTCTCTTTTAGGAATTGTGGAGGTTAGCAGTGATTCACGTCAGCATGAAAGTCCACGTGTCGCACAGCTGCTGACTCCTGAATCAGAGAGTTGGAGACAGTGGAGTTTGTCAGTGGTTACCTTGGACAGAGAATGGATTTATTCTTGCTAATAGAAAGTCTAGGCTTTGAGGCGGGAATAGTGGGATCTGTGTCACGCAGAGTTTCACGTTGACGATTGTAGAGCGTGAGCTTTGGGTGTGATCTCATAGTAGTGACGTACCACAAGGAGCATGTTCTGAATTGATGAGTGCTTTATAAGACTGTGTATTTAGAATTTCTGAATAGGATTTTATTTTTACTTAACTCAAATTTACTGTATACCTTCCACATATAGCACTGCTATCAAACAGAAGAAATAGAAAACAGTGGCTTTTGTTAGGTTGCTTCTGCCTGTTCTTCTCACGACTGTCCAAATGTCCTCCTCTATCAAATCATGTTGCTGACCCTCAGAAGTCCTCTTCCAGCACTGTACCGCTCCTCAGCACGTCAGTATCGAGGGCTGCTTGAGAAGTGTAACCATTTGAAAGTACCGATACTCCACTGTTTAGTTGTTTATATTTTATCCTCTTCATACTTCCAAAATGAATTTGAGATATCTGCATGTTCTACTTTTAAAAAGAACAAATCAACAACAACAACAAAGCCAGCATCATCAAAGTTACTCACATTCTGAAAAACAGCTAGCACCAAACTCCTTCATGGGCTGCATGCCAGGTAATACAGAGAGCCGTTGATGTGCTGAGGTAACGTATTTGGAAGTGACGTAATTTATAAAGATCCACATATGGAACTTTTTTGCAACTTGATTTACTTCCAAAAGTAAAGTGTCCGTGAATACTTCTTACTTTTGGTATATATTGTAAACTCTTGAACTTTGGTGTTATTTTCCTTGTTCATCCTTTTAGCACATGTTCGTTGAGCCCCTGCTGTGTGCTGGCCAGTGTGCTGGTGCCGGGGAAATCCGCATGAACACACAGCTGCTTTTCATTCTAATTCCAGGGTTGGGGAAATTGAATATCTGAGTGAGAGGTCGACTACTGGCAACTCAGAATTTGTTTTCATGTTCTGATTTCCAAGAGATGGTCCTTAAGCAGGGCGGCTAATTCCGGCGTGTGTTGTATGGCAGCTGACAAATACGGTTAACCACAATAGACACTTATGGATCTTCAATTTGTGTATCTTGTTGTAGAAATACTGTCAAAAACTCTTCAACTTCTGTATTTCAGGAAATTAAAAATAATGTTTTTGAGTGCATATTTTTCTTGTTAGTTCATACCCATCAAAGACAGTGGGAGGAATACGATTAACCATTGTGTTAGTTTATGTGAAAATATGCCCTTTTTAGCACACTGATTTCCAGAAAAAGGGGAGATCTGATTAAAGCTATATTGATCATTCCCTGATTCTCTTAACTTGGAAGATTTTGAATTGATTGTAAGAAAGGGTTTGGCAAATGACACTTTTAAAAGAAATGCTCTTGTTTTCTGCATGCCGTCCACATATTATGGAGATCAGAGCTCTAAGGGCATGAGTGTTTGAAGTGCGGGAGAGCACTGCAGCATGGCCTGGCAACTTGGCTGCTATGTGATTTGACATTTTAATTCTTTTCTAAATTATTAACCATGGCAACAGTTTAAAAGAGGCTCTTAATATAAAATTATAGAGGATGCTGACAAGTAAGTATCTGCTGTTTGTGGATCAAGAATTAAAGACTAGGGGCCGCCCCATGGCCGAGCGGTTAAGTTTGCGTGCTCCGCTTCAGCAGCCCAGGGTTTCACCGGTTCGGATCCTGGGCACGGACATGGCACCGCTCATCAGGCCATGCTGAGGTGGCGTCCCACAGAGCACAACCAGAGGCACTCAACCAGGCTATACAACTATGTACTGAGGGGCTTTGAAGAGAAGAAGAAAAGAAACAAAAAATAAGATTGGTAACCGTTGTTAGCTCAGGTGCCAATCTAAAAAAAATTTAAAGACTAAGCAAGAGCTTTTTTTTGTTGTGGTAATATGTATATGTAACATAAAGTTTACCATCTTACCCATCTTTAAGTGCACAGTTCAGTGGCATTCAGTGCATTCACCTTCTTGTGCAACTGTCTCCACCACCCAACTTCAGAACTTTCAGGAGCTTATTTTTCTTCCTCATTATTTTGAGGCGCTGTGTTCTAGCTAGCCTGGTGGAATTTTGTTACGGAAAGGTGGCATCAGAGTTTCTTAGGTCTTTCAGTGGTAAGATGATGTGTCACAAAACACCCATCTTCAGCGGGCTCGTGATTCCCTTTCTTTGAGGAGTCCTTTCACTTCCCCACACTCCCTAAACCCAGGGGGATCCCTATCAAGGTTAGTTCTCCCTGATGCTTTGATGGGTTCTCCCACCCTTCCTCCCAGGGGTATCTGTTCGAAGTCCCAGCAAGCTTTAAATCGCGTCCTGGTGGCATAAAGAACGCAGGAGGCCAGGTTCTGGTCTGCCCAAGCGTGCTGGGGGAGGGCTGGTTCCAGGCTGCCTGGGAACTGCTGTTTGGGTTAGTGAGGACGTTCTGGCCAGGGCAGTTAGAGTCTGGTTTGCAAGATGATCAGAATGACGGAACACACGAGAATCATTTCAGTGTTACTGACAAATAAATACCAGCAACTTAAAGGACACACTGCTCTGGTGTGCAGTCAGGGGCTGAGCAGGGATTGTGAACGCTTTGTGGCCCTGTGGGCTGTCGCTCCTACTCAGGAGTCTGGGCTACTGTCGTTGCTGGATGGGTCTGGGAGGTACGGCTGCCAGGTGGAGACAGGTCCGGTCCGGTCCTCTGCGCTTGGGGACAGGCAGCCGTCAGCTCAGAGCGGTGACCAAGTTATTCCCTGCTGTGGGTCCACTTTATACATTTTACCTTTTTGCTCATCCTCCTTTCCTTTCTTTTTTGAAAAGGTCCATTCGGAATTGCAGCCCACTTAAACATTGTAGTTCCGACCTCAGCATGTACATAATACAAGTTTAACAATGTGAGTATTTTTAGTCATCTCACATAAGCAGTTTCTCTATTAGCAACTTGATTGGAGGTCCTCCAGTGTACAGATTCTCTTAGTGACCGCGTTTTCAAATCCCTCCCCAGCCAGCAGGGGCTGTGCGGGAGCCAATCCTTTGGATCCTTTGGAGCATTCGGATTTGGGAATGGTGATATTGGGAGTCGAAAGAACGGAGTGTGATGACTTTCAATGCGAGTTTGGCTTTGCATTTCTCAACAAATGAGCTTTCTGCTTTTCTACAGCCGGTGCAGATGAGGGTTGTGAGTGTACATTGGGGACCTCTAAATGTTCCCTGGGCACTGTCAGAAAGATTTGGAAGGATTTACCTAAGAGGTCTCCAGTCTGTTGGCTCCACTGGCAACCCACCCTGAGGTCTCCCCCTCCGCACACAGAGGATGGCAGGTGCCATCAGCCCCTGGGGCCTGCTCCTGTCCTGATTTCTCTAGCTGAGAGCTCATCTGAGCTTTCTCCAGGGAGCTGAAGGTAAGATGGAAAATGATGCCTCCTCACAGAGAGGTGGCCCTCCCCCAGTGGAGGAGGCTGGGCACTTTGTGGGACGCTGCTGAGCTCTTCCTCCTAACTGCTGTGGAGTGTCGGTCAGAAGGGGGCCCAGGAGGCCCTCTGGGTGCTGGGTCATGTGGGATTTCCCTCCTCTGTGTGGTCAGGGCAGGGGGCAGGGCAGTCTTGTCACATTCTGAGGTGTGTGCCCCACGTCTCCTGCAGCAGGCTCTGCCGGGCCGGGCAGTTCAGGAGAAAAGCTGTTGGACTGAGGTGAAAGGAGTGAAAGCCTTTCTGTCTGCCGTGGGAAGGTCCCCGGCTCTCCCAGTTGAAGGGAACCTGTATCTAGTCTAGCTAGCCCTCTGATGCTGAAGCCTCTCTATAGCATCCCTGTTGTCCAGTCTGTGTTTGAATATTTCCGGGGACAGCAACCTCACTCCTTGACAAGGCAGTCCATTCTGAATGTGGATGGCCCAGTTTGAAAGTTTTCCATGTGTTTTCTACACTTTCTACTCATTGATCTTAAATTCTGCCCCTTAGAGGCAGGAAGAATAATTAGATAGGACTGGGTACCAATATGCATGTGAGCTCTGTCTGGAAATATGCGCCCAATCATGTAACAAGCAAGCCAGCAAACAAGCACGTGAATGTATTAGTATCCGAGGGAGAAACTCCTCAGTCCTGCGTGTTACTTTGTGTTATTTAACTCCCTCGGCTGAACACGCCCAAAGGCTTCTCAGTTAATTTTCAAAAGATATTACTTTCCTTCCTTGCAGCAGTGGTACATTTCAACTCACCCTTAGTTGAATCTGGTAGGTCATATTTAACTGGTTTATATTGTTATGGAAATATCCATGGGATATTTTGTGAGAAGAAGTAAGAGGCAATTTGTGTTAATTGCCTTGGGGAAATATATTCATCTTAAAAAAGAAAGAGAACAGTTAGACTGTTTCCCGTCATAAACTCACTTAGTAAGGGAACATTTGTAACCCACAGCTCCTTAGAAATCAGGCTGCTTGCCTGAAGGACAATTTTATTTTAATCCTCTTTAATTTTACCTTCCTGAAAGCCCCAGGCTAAGGATGAGTTAAGTCTCCTGGGTCGAGGAAAGGGTTAATTTTTTTCCTGAAGTAGTACACACCTAAAAACGTTCCAGAATTTTTGGTAGAAGTTGTAAGAAAGTATTAGAACTTGAGAAATGAATTAACTAGCCACGTTTTATGCAGCAGCAATGTGCCTCTTCGTTGAGTGAATAGCACTTTATTTCGCAGCTGCGTAAACCGTGGGCTGGAGTGTGGAGAGAGCATGTGGGCTCTGAATCAATGAGGGGTGTGCGTGTGCTCAGGTTAGAGCAGGTCTGTGCAAATAAGATGAGAAGTCTGACCTAAACTCACAGAACTCTGGAACAGAAAAATTTAGAATAAAACTCTATCTTCAATTCACACCAATGAGTTTAAGCATTTCTTTGGGTTTCTCAAATATCATTCTTAGTATAGCATTAATAATTCCTGCTATGCAAAGAATGTGCAATATTTTAGCCTTCATCCTTGTTCACTTTTTATTTTTAGAGCTGATCTCTAGATGTGTTATTTTTTCTAAGTCAAATAGCTGAAATATGATTGTAAAAAATGAGACTACTTTTTTGAAATAATGTAGAAATTATAATAGCTTCCTTTGTGCTTGTCACACTTATGTTTTAGATAGACTAATTCTCTTAATTCTCACTGCTCTATGAGATAGGTATTACCATTAGCTCCATTTTACAGATGAGGAAACCGAGGCAGTGAATGGCTAAATAACTTGGCAGACTGTGCTGTTTGCAAGTGGTGGAGCTCAGGCCTAAGTCCTGGTGTCTGGTTCCGGGTGTGCACTCTTGATCACTCCATGACACAGTCCCTCAGAGTGTATCCCTTGGAGGGACAGCTTTTTTTTTTTTTTTAATTGAGTTAATGATAGGTTACAATCTTGTGAAATTTCAGTTGTACATTATTGTCTATCAGTCGTGTTGTAGGTGCACCCCTTCACCCTTTGTGCCCACCCCCCACCCGCCCCTTTCCCCTGGTAGCCACTAATCTGTTCTCTTTGTCCACATTTTTAAGTTCCTCATATGAGTGGAGTCATACAGAGATTATCCTTCTCTAACTGGCTTATTTCACTTAACATAATTCCCTCAAGGTACATCCATGTTATTGCAAATGGAATGATTTTGTTCTGTTTTGCGGCTGAGTAGTATTCCATTGTATATATATACCACATCTTCTTTATCTATTCATCTGTTGATGGGCACTTAGGTTGCTTCCACGTCTTGGCTATTGTAAATAATGCTGCAATGAACATTGGGGTGCATAGGACTTTTGGAATTGCTGACTTCAAGCTCTTTGGATAGATACTCAGTAGTGGAATGGCTGGATCGTATGGTAGTTCTATTTTTAATTTTTTGAGGAATCTCCATATTGTTTTCCATAGTGGCTGCACCAATTTGCATTCCCACCAGCAGTGTATGAGGGTTCCATTCTCTCCACAACCTCTCCAACATTTGTTACTATTAGATTTAGCTATTTTTGTCATTCTAATGGGTGTAAGGTGATATCTTAGTGTAGTTTTGATTTGCATTTCCCTGATGATCAGCGATGATGAGCATCTTTTCATGTGCCTACTGGCCATCCGTATATCTTCTTTGGAGAAATGTCTGTTCACGTTTCCAGCCCATTTTTTGATCGGGTTGTTTGATTTTTTGTTGTTGAGTTGTGAGAGTTCTTTATATATTATGGATATTAAGCCTTTGTCAGATATATGACTTGCAAATATTTTTTCCCAGTTAGTGGGTTGTTTTTTTGTTTCAATCCTATTTTCATTTGCCTTGAAGAAGCTCTTTAGTCTAATGAAGTCCCATTTGTTTTTTCTTTCTACTGTTTCCCTTCTCTGAGAAGACATGGTGTCCGAAAAGATCCTTTTAATACTGATGTCAAAGAGTGTACTGCCTATGTTTTCTTCTAGAAGGCTTATGGTTTCAGGTCTCCCCTTTAGGTCTTTGATCCATTTTGAGTTTATTTTTGTGAATGGTGAAAAAGAATGGTCAATTTTCATTCTTTTACATGTGGCTTTCCAGTTTTCCCAGCACTATTTGTTGAAAAGACTTTCTTTTCTCCATTGTATGCCCTCAGCTCCTTTGTTGAAGATAAGCTGTCCATAGATGTGTGGTTTTGGTTCTGGGCTTTCAGTTCTGTTCCATTGATCTGTGCACCTGTTTTTGTACCAGTCCCATGCTGTTTTGATTACTGTAGCTTTGTGGTATGTTTTGAAGTCAGGGATTGTGATGCCTCCCGTTTTGTTCTTTTTTCTCAGGATTGCTTTAGAAATTCGGGGTCTTTTGTTGCCCCATATAAGTTTTAGGATTCTTTGTTCTAATTCTGTAAAGAATGTCATTGGGATTCTGATTGGGATGGTGTTAAATCTGTAGATTGCTTTAGGTAGAATGGACATTTTAACTATGTTTATTCTTCCAATCCATGTACATGGAATGTCTTTCCATCTCTTTATGTCGTCATCCAGTTCTCTCAGAAAGGCCTTGTAATTTTCATTGCATAGGTCCTTCACTTCCTTAGTTAAATTTACCCTTAGGTATTTTGTTCTTTTTGTTGCGATTGTGAATAATATTGTGTTCTTGAGTTCTTTTTCTGTTAGTTCGTTATTAGAATATAGAAATGCTACTGATTTATGCAAATTGATTTTACACCCTGCAACTTTGCTGTAGTTGTTGATTACTTCTAAGAGTTTTCCAATGGATTCTTTGGGGTTTTCTCTATATAAGATCACGTTGTCTGCAAACAGCGAGAGTTTCACTTCTTCCCTTGGAGGGACATCTTGCTTCTGTTGTGTTAATTAGGATAAGGCCCAACGCTTTCCACAGAGAGGCTCAACAATAATTTCAGTGGCTTAAGGAAATAGAAGTTTCTATTTCCTTCTCACATGGTCTGAGGGAAGCATTCCATGTGAGCAGGGCAGTTTTGCTGTGTAGAGTCTTTCAAGGACCCAGCTTCCTCCCAAGTCCTTGCTGCATCCTCTTCAGGGAACTGTTGTCATCTGTATGATAGCGGCTGGGTGGTGGCCATGCTCTGGTTATACCTGTCAGGAAGGGGAAGAAAGTGTGGAGGTTGCGTGCCTTCTACCCTGAGGCCTTCTAGGTCCAAGTGTGGGCGCAGTACTTTTGCTCACTTTCCATTGGAGAGAATTTAGTCACACCCACCTCGTCATGTGGCCATGCTTGTCTGCACGGAAAGACGGGAAATGTAATCTAGCCATGGTTTCAGGAAAAAGGGGAGAGCAGATTTTTATGGGCAGCCAGCAGTCTCCACCATGTGTGTCAAAAAGGAGAACATAATTTATCTTGATAAAAATAATATATCATTACTATAAGAAACCTGCCAAGTAAAGGAAATATTTAAAAAGGAGAAAAATTCACTCCTAATTCCGCTGAAATGGACGTTTTGTTTTAAACTGTCACCCACTCCTTCTCTTAAACTGTCTAACTTCACCTCGAGGGGTTACATCTCTCCCCAGAGGATAGAGTCCACTGGGACTGAAAAGCAAGTGCCTTGTCCTCCCCCAGCCCTGGGGGTACATGTGTGAGCCAGCTGGAAATAGAATGTTCCTTCCTAATGATTTGAAGATATTGACAGAAAGATTGAAAATGCTGGAGCTTGAGGCCAGCCCTGTGGCCAAGTGGTTAAGTTCGCACCCTCCGCTTCTGTGGCCCAGGGTTTCGCTGGTTCGGATCCTGGGTGAGGACATGGCACCACTCATCAGGCCATGCTGAGGCAGCGTCCCACATAGCACAACCAGAGGCACTCACAACTAGAGTATACAACTATGTACTAGGGGCCTTTGGGGAGAAGAAGGGAAAAAAAGGAAGATTGGCAACAGTTAGCTCAGGTACCAATCTTTAAAAAAAGTGCTGGAGCTCATTTATTCCTGGTGGTGACACCCTGACCAGCAGTCCTGCGTAGGGACATTCCTGAAGTTCCACCTGGAAGTCTCCAGCCCCCTTAGTTCTCACTTATTTATAAGCTTGGCTTCCCAGCTTTCAATGCCCTGAGCTCCCAGTATCGTAATAAAACTCTTTTGTTCAAGTCAGTCAGAACTGGTCCCTGATTTTGCAACTGACGATGTCTGACTGATGAGCTTGCTGTCCAGAGGAAATCTCTGCCAACATTTGATATATTTTCCCTTAATATATTTTTATGTAGTTGATGTTATATTGTTCATACAATTTTATACCCATTTGAAAAATGTTTTTTTCCATTTCACAAAAGTAGGTGTATAATATTACATTGCATGGATGTTCCATATTTATTAAGGTAGTTAATATTTTGTATCTTAAACCTCTTTTTCTTTATTATGTATCATTTTAGGATCATAGGGCTATTTCACTTATTAAATGTCTTGAATATAGTTGCATTAAAATTTAATTTTCATTTACCTTAAAGTTTACAACTATTTTAAATACCTTTCTTTATCTATATATGTGGAGCTTATATGCCTTTTTACATATAGGTGATTCAGGCAGAGTTACCAAATATTTTGTTAGGAAATTCGAGGCCCCGTGAGTTTCCCTAATGGCCACAGGGTCTTTGCAGAAATTCAGGTACATTGTCTTGGGCTCCCTCTTATTTGTCAAGCTGCCTTCCAGGACTGTGCTGGGTGTGTTACTGAACCTCTTAATGTCAAGTTCCTGTGCCCAATGCACAGTAAGCCAAACGCTGAGACATCAGTGCTTGGAGATGCAGAAAGTTTTATTTGAATTGGCCAAGATGAGAAGTTGGGAGCTTGCGTTCTCTCAAATCTGCCTTAGCAAGAGAAGAAAGCAGGGGGTTTTATAGAGCTAAGGTGCTGGGCAGCAGGAGTTTCAGAGAAACAAAGGGGTAATCTGTGTTTCTTTCACTCCAGATAAGCCGCAGGGCAAGCTGACTTCTGGGCCTCAGCTGGCAGCTGGAGGCTGGTTATCTGGTGATCCTCGAAGGCATTCTCTTTATTCTGTAAAACAAGCTCACAAACCTTTGTGACCCTTGAGTTACCCCTGAGGTTAAACATGAAAACAGCAGATTGACAAGATTAACTTCTTTTCATAACAAAGTCAAAGGTAATCTTATTGAATATTTGCAGTAACCATCAGGTCCTTGGCTTCAGATGCTCCCCAGTCTCTGGGGCAGCAAGCAGGCAACAATTCTGATAGCTGTGTGTTCTGGAACTCACCCAGCTCTTTAAGTAGTCTGTAGGGTAGGCTGCTCTGGCAAGATGCTTGCCAAAGATTAACGCCTTAGAATTCCCCACCTATCTGAAAATGGGCATTGACCCACACTGTCAAAAGAAGATCCTGCTCACTCGGGATCTGATGTAGCCTATTGGGTAAGGATGAAATCAGGGTCAAGTTAAACATCAGTGGTCATGCATGGATGGAGGCATGGGCAAAAGCAAGTTTGGAGTTCATGTGTCAGACTACCTTGATGAAGCTCCATCAGAGGCAGCAGGGGTCAGGGAGATGCTGTGGGTCAAGCTCCCTGCTCACCCAGGTGGGCCTGGAGAGCTGTCCATCACCAGCTGAAGAAAGGAATGTGGGGGCACCAAGCGCACATGGTGCCCTCTCCCTCCCACCTGACCCCCCCCCCCACCAGCCCTCTAACCTCCCTGAAAGGTCAGGACACATAGGCATGATGCACGAGCACGTAACATGTCTGCACATGCAGACATCTGAGCAGAGAACACTGATATTTATGCCTTGTTTTGAACTCCTTGCACCTCCATTGCATTTTGTCAATCCTCATTTATTAGTTGAGAGTGTTGTGGTGAGCATAATAATGGCCTCCCAAAGACGGCCCGTCCTAATCCCTGGGATCGGAATGTTACTTGACATGGCAAAAGAGCTTTGCAGACGTGATTAGGATTAAGGACCTTGAGATGGGGAGATTATTCTGGATTATCTGAGTGAGCCCAATGCAATGGCAAGAGTCAGAGAAGGAGATGTGATGGAGAAAACTGAGCACCAGCTTGATGCAATGTGAGAAAGCCATTACTGGCTTTGAAGATGGAGGAAGGAGCCACCAGCCAAAGAATGCAGGTGCTTCTGGAAACTGGAAAGGTAAAGAAATGGATTCTCTCCTAGAAGGTTCTCTCTTGGGTTCCAGAAGGAGCACCACCCTCCTGACACCTGGATTTAGTCCAGGGAGGCCCACTTTGGACTTCTGACCTCCAGAACTATAAGAGAATTAATTTTTCTTGTTTTAAGCCACCAGGTTGGTGGTAATTTTTCCCAGCAGGCACGGGAAAGGAAAACATGCATGCTGCTGGGTGGGTCAGCCTTAAGCAGGTGACTCGAAATGGGGAAGCCAGCAGGGTGGTTTTATGCAGAAACCCCCCTTTATAGGGGGAATTTAGGCACAAATACACCCAAGAGCCAGAAAATCCTAGGGTTTTAGAAATGGGATCTTTGAAGCTCTCCCTCCTCAAAATAAATGGTAATATATTACCACTTCTATTGATGGGAAAAATAGACTTTAAAGATAGACTCTGGTTAAGAGTGGAACAATAGGTCAGAGCTCTATTTCAAACCAACTGTTTTTATTTTCGTGTGAATTTTGGACCAGGACTTGTACAGATCATAATACAGCTGCCTGAATTTTCCTGTGTTTATGGCATTTTCAGAGGTACGGTACCCTTAAAAGGTGAAGGTGTATCATTAAGCTTAATTATGAGCTGCTCAAAGGAGGCACTTTTTCCAAAATGAAAGACACACTGTGGGAGGAGCTGCCCATGACCTCTGTACCCTTGAGCTAGAAAACAACCCTCTGACTCACCTTCCTCCCCCTGCCTCTCTTCTCTTTTTGTCCCAACAGCATCTGCTTGTTAGTGGTTAGTTTCGTAAATTCCATCTCCTTTCTCCGCCTTGCTAACCTGAGAACCAACAAAGTCAGCCCCCTTTAAGGTTTGAGATAAATATTTCTTCTTTTTCAGAATAGTACCTGGCGTTTGGATAGCATGAAAATGGTGTGATGTTTCCACCGATATGATGCTAACATATAGTGCCGATGGTCAGATTTCTTTTTGTTATCGGCGCACTTGTCTTTTATTAGCATGTTAAAAACATTAAACACACACACGTATGATATCGTTTTCAGTTCTTTAGGCTTGTACCAAAAGTCCTCCCAAATATAAGAACTTGAAAATAAGAGAAATAACAATTGAACTTTAATTTGGGTTTCATCCATTGAGTCTTTGTTTCAGGGCCCAGAACGCTGTCTCTTTAAAGAGGTCAAGAGTTCCCAGGACTTCAGCTGGAGGGTAATTTAAGTCAATTAGCAAAGAGGCTTGCTCTAACAGAGAGTCCTTGAAAAGGGAAATCTTGAGACAGACATTGGAGTTGCCTCTCTGCACTTTGTTCCCAGAGCAGAGATGGTGGCAGGTAGTGACAGCCAGTGAAATCCAAATAGTCTAATTGCTCTGAAAAGCCTCGTGAAATGGCTGCCCGCGCCTTGTTCTGTTTCCCCAGCAACGTTCTGGTGGTTACTTGGCTGCCCATGTTGCAGATCTTGCCACCTGGGAGAATATGCTGGTCCCTGTGATGTTGTTTCCCGTCAGAGAAGAATTGGTGCTCCAGTCCTGCCCAGAGCTGTGGACTTGGTTAATCGGAGTCTCTCCCAGCGAGGACTCTGCACTTGCTGGTTAAAGCAGTTTTGGGGGTGTGCAAGGCCAGTGCCCCGCCACGACTCTGGACTGGGGTAAATCACCAGGGCGTGCGACCTCCTGCAGGGCAGCTGGCCAGACTCTATCTGGTGGCCGCATGGGCCTGTCTGCACACTTCTCAGTAACCACCGTGGGCGCTAGGATAGGCAAATGATGTGCAGGTGGTGGTGGGAGTTTGTGGCCACACCTGCTTTTGTATCTTGGCTGTGTCACTTAATAGCTGCTTGACCTTGGGCACATTACTTAAGCTTGCTGGGCCTCAGTTTTCTTATCTGTAAACTGGTGAGACCACCTACATTTTAGGGTACCTAGAACATAGTAAGCATCCAAGAAATGTTAACTATTAGTATTATTTCAGTTAGCTAAAGGCATCCTAAGACACTGTAAACAGCTGGTTCATTCATTCATCTGTATAAACACCTTGACTGAGGCCTCTCTGTGCCAGACGCCGTGCTGTATGGGTTCCTGGGAGGGAGCGGTTGACAGACCGGCAGTGTCGCTTCGAGGCCTGATTCCTTTTGCTCCTTCTTGGTGTTTATGTTCTTTTTGTAGTTAGAAAAAAAAGATAAATACTTATTTTAAACCATTTGAAATGTAAGCATTTCAGTGTAAGTACTTAAGCCAGACTCAGTCAGCTTTAAATCACAGAATAAAAGAATTCAATATACAAAATTTATTATTTTCCTGAGTTGAAAACTTACTAAATGTTGGTAGGCAGCACGTTAAGATGCTCGACTCCAGCAATATTTCAGTTTTAAATCTTTATATTGGTTGCACCAGGGACTTTGTTTTTATAGCCATTAATTTTTATTTTGAAATTAATATGCTAAGGGATACATTTAATGGTCCATAAAAATATTGACTTTATGTAAAAGAAACAGCCAAACCCAATTAGCGTGTATTAATTTGCATATGTAGTCCAGCTCATTAGATATAAATATGTTTTCGATGTAATGCATGCTATTTTTCAACTCCATGATATGGTGAGAAGACCTGGCTCTTTTCAGATTTAAGCTTTTATATGACAAACAGAATTCTGTTGACTTGTTACAGCCTATGGGTTTTAGATAAAATATTTTTGTAGTTACTGACTCCATAGTGAAAACAGTGCTTTCTATGCTTTTTGGGTCAGCATCCTGCCATATGTGAGGGGTGGGGTCAGCAGAGGCAGAGAGGCCCTGGCGGGGGAGCTCAGGCTTGTTCGGTGTGTCTGGAGGACCAGTTTTGTGGTCTCCAGGGTGGTGTTTACAAGGGGACTGGGGCCTCTGGAGGGAGGGTGCAGATCAGGTAAGGAGGCCCCAAGGGTCAGGGGCAGGGGTCAGCTTTCACCGAGAAAGTGGATTTATGCCCCTACATTGCCCTCTGCCTGGCCTGGCCAGGAAGACTCGTGCCCAAGTCCCAGCGGGCAGTGGCGCTTTTCCAGACGGAGTGTGAGCGCTAGCCGGCATCTGGGGGTGCTGAAAGCGCGGGGCAGAGCTTCTTATGGCCTGCACGGCACCGTGGGAGGACAAGGGCAGCGAGCCACCGGACTCCAGGGGAGCCAGGAACTCGGTGTGGAAGAGGGAGGCAGGCAGCATACTCTGGTGGAGGGCGCAGCCTCGCAGCAGGGCGTGGAGATTGCTGGCGACAGAGGACTCGCTCGGGGAGTCCGAGAGGAAGACATGGCAGATCTCTCCCACGTGGTCCGTGGGCGCCAGCGTGAGAGGAGAACCTAATGGGGAACACTTCTGGGTGGCCGAGTTCCAGCAGGGAGGGAGAGGGTTGGCTGCACAGCGTGGTTACTGTTTCCTGAGACCCCATATTTGCCGCCCAGGCCTTGTGTGGTCCGGGAATACAGTGCTCCAAACCCTTGCTTTCTTGGATGTCCTGGTCATGCAGCTCCTTCAGAAGATGGGCTCAGAGAGTCTCAAGGCCTCGGCACACAGCTGTTGTCACCAGCACAGCAAGGCCACCTTCAGTGTGGGTGTCAGACTCAGATTCCTCATCAAGGCTTTTGTTCTGCTGGTTTAAAAGGTGTGACCAAAACTCTCCTCTAGAGAGCTGCTTTACCGGGGCCTTCTTGGCATGCGCCAGCAGCACCAGAATCGTCTGGAGAGGGGTGGAGGGAGGGTTCACCCCTTTGGGCCTTGAGAACACATACTTAGGACAGTCTGAGAAAAAGTGGGTAGATGGAAGGCAGGATCAGAGGGACGTGTCCCCATGCCCATGCCTGGCACAGCTGCACGCCTGCGCCCTGGCCCTGGGAGGAGAGCCACTGTCAAGAACCAACCCCCCCAAGTTGCTTAGACGTGCACAGTCCACCTGGAGAGATTCAGTGCCTGGGATTGAACATAAATGTAATATTTTAGTATGAAGTGGCCCAGTTTAAATGCTTTTAGCCAGAAGCTATTTCTCCCTCCTATGCACTCTCGTTAGCACCCCGGCTGTGGCTCGTGGGCTTGTCACCTTCCCTCTGGGACTGTGCTTACTCCTCTGAGTTTCCTGTCTCCCCTGACAGACTATAACTATTTGGAGGCTGAGATCAGGTCTTATTTCTCTCTCTTAGTGTTAAGCATATCACTCGCCTACATCATGTAGGGGTTGAGTTTGGCTGCATGTAATAGAAAACCTAAAACCAGCTTGAAACGTAGGGGTTTGTTTTTCTGATGCAGCAGAGGTGCGAGGTAGTGGTCCAGGACTGGTGCAGCAGCCCCTTGATGTCACTGTGTCCCAGGACCCTTTAGCTTTCTGCTCTGCTTTTCTGTCGTTCTCAGCTTTACAGAATGGCTGTTGGACTGCCATCATTACATCTGCCTTCCAGACAGTAAGAAGGGGAAATGGCGAGGTCAGCGGGATGGGCCAGCTGAGTGTGCCCCTTTTATTATTGGGAAAACGATAGCTTTCCTGGAAGGCCCGACCAGTAGGCGTCTGCTCACATCTCATTGGCCAGAAGGACGCCATCCTTAGTGGCAAGGGAGCTGGGGAAATGAAGATTTTTTTTTTTTTAAGGAAGATACATTTCTTCTTGGAGCATCATTGGGGTTCTGTTGCAAAAGGAGAAAGGAGAATGTAGGCAGCTAGCATTGTCAGGCAGACTCCCTCATAGGTGGGTCGCGTGAACGCTCGCTGTGTGAGTGGCTCTAACTGGACAGGAAGTCAAGCAGCGAGGGGGTGCTCAGGGTCTGGACCCGGTTACACACAGGGGTTTTTGCTGGAGGCTGCTCCCACTGTCATCAGAAGACTGTTTTGAGAGTTTAACTCTTGGCATGCATTGTCTTCTTGGAGTTTTTCCATTTTTTTTCAGCTTTATTGAGGTGTAATTGACACATAAGATTTTAATATATTTAAAGTGTACACTGTGGTGATTTGAGATATGTGTACACTGTGAGATGATTACCACGGTCAAGTTCATTAACACATATATCACCTCACATAGTCACCTTTTATTTTTGGTCAGAATGCCCCCGTCTGCTCTCTTAGCAGATTTCAAGCGTACAATGCCGTGGTGTTGCCTATAGTCACTTGCTTCGCCCTCAGGATTTCTTATTTCATCTCCTCATCCCCCCGCCCCCTGCAGCTACCATTCTACTCTGTTTCTATGACTTTGAGGGTTGCTTTTTTTTGGATTCCACGTAGGTAATATCATACAATATTTGTCTTTCTCTGTCTGGATTATTTCACTTAGCGTAATGCCCTGGCAATTGGCGTTGTTTCCTTCTTTTTTATGGCTGAAAAATATTCCATTATGTATGTGTTTATACACATACACATAACATTTTCTTGATCCATTCATTTGTTGACAGACACTTAGGATGCTTTCATGTCTTGGCTATTGTGATAATGCTGCAGTGATCATGGGGGTTCAGGGGCCGGCCCCATGGCCGAGTGGTTAAGTTCGTGCGCTCCACTTAGGCGGTCCAGGGTTTCTCTGGTTCAGATCCTGGGTGCGTACATGGCACTGCTCATCAGGCCATGCTGAGGCAGCGTCCCACATGCCACAACCAGAAGGACCACAAGTACAATCTACAACTATGTACTGGGGGGCTTTGGGGAGAAGAAGGAAAAAAAAGATTGGCAACAGATGTTAGCTCAGGTGCAATCTTTAAAACAAAACAAAGCAAAACATGGGGGTGCCGATAGTGTTTTCATTTCCTTTGGATGTATACCCAGAGGTAGGATTGCTGGGTCATGTGGTAGATCTATTTTTAACTTTTTGCGGATCCTTCATATTGTTTTCCATAGTGGCTGCAACAATTTACATTCACACCAACAGTACACAACGGTTCCCTTTTCTCTACATCCTCACCAACACCTCTTATCTCTTGTCTCTTTGGTAATTCTCATTCTAACAGATGTGAGGTGATATCTCATTGTGGTTTTGATTTGTGTTTCCCTGATGATTGGTGCTATTGAGCATCTTTTCATGTACCTGTGGCCATTTGTATGTCTTCTTTGGAAAAACGTCTATTCAAGTCCTTTGCCCATTTTTTAATTGGGTTATTTGGTTTTTTTTTTTAGATTTTTAAAGAATTTTTCCTTTTTCTCCCCAAAGCCCCCCAGTACATAGCCATATATTTCTAGTTGTGGGCCCCTCTAGTTGTGGCATGTGGGACGCCTCCTCAGCATGGCCCGAGGAGCAGTGCCATGTCCACGCCCAGAATCGGAACCGGTGAAACCCTGGGCGACTGAAGTGGAGCGTGTGAACTTAACCACTTGGCCACGGGGCTGTCCCCTGGGTTATTTGTTTTTTTGTGATGGAATTATGAGTTCCTTATTTGTTTTGGAGATTAACCCCTTATCAGGTATCTGGTTTTCTAATATTTTCTCTCCTTCCATAGGTTCGTTTTTCGTTTTGTTGATGGTTCCTTTGCTGTGCAGAAACTTTTTAGTTTCATGTAGTCCCACTTGTTTATTTTTGCTTTGTTGTCTTTGCTTTTTGTGTCAGATCCAAAAAATCGTCACCAGGACCGATGTCAAGGAGCTTTCCCCCATGTTTTCTTCTAGGAGTTTTGTGGTTTCAGGGCTTACATTTTAGTCTTTAATCCATTTTGAGTTGATCTTTGTGTATGGTGTAAGATAGAGATCTAGTTTCATTCTTTTGCACGTGGATATCCAGTTTTCCCAACACCATTTTTATTGAAGAGACCGTCCTTTCTCTGCTGTGTATTTTTGGCACCTTTGCTGAAAATTAGTTGACTGTATATGAGTGGGTTTATTTCTGGGCTCTCAATGCCGTCCCCTTGGTCTACATGTCTATTTTTATGCCGGTACCATACTCCTTTGTTTCTATAGCTCTGTACTATAGTTCGAAATCAGGGAGTATGATGCCTGCTTTGTTCTTCTTGCTCAACATTGCTTTAGCTGGTTGGGGTCTTTTGTGGTTCCATAGGAATTTGAGGATTATTGTTTCTACTTCAGTAGAAAATGCCATTGGAATTTTGGTGGGGATTGCATTGAATCTATAGATAGCTTTGGGTACTATGGACACTCTTGTAGTTTTTCTGAGAATATCTTAAAGGAATGGTACTTTTCTGACTTCAGGCCAAATCAGGGCCTGGGTATTGTTTACTGCCACAGGGTTAAGTCCTTCATGAGTCCTGGTTGGTCACAACAGTGGCAGCCTGAAGAACTTGTGCTTCCTTCCAGACACCTCTTTATATAGTGACAAATGTCAGCATGTTAAGACCCCTCTTGCCAAGTTTACCTTGTGGAGAATGGAGGATGTCTGTGCCAGGAATGGTCAGGAACAGGCCTCACTCTCTCTCACACATTCTTATCCTCCCTGCAAAGAAAGACACGCACAGAGCAAGATAAAATAAATGACAAAGCAGAAAAACAAATGAGTCAGAGAAAATAAGAGTAGGGACCTATGATTTGAGACACGGCTGAAATTGAAGTTACTAACAAAACATGTGCCATAAGGTGCTGGATACTTGCTGAAAGTAGGATACAAATTTTGCTCTCAGCTTTCTAGCAGTCAGTGCTTGGGAGAGAGCGTCCCTCGGCCGGTACACAGTGTCCATAAGCAAAGGCAGACAGGTACTCAGGAGAAGCTCCACTCTTTCCCCTCCTGAGAGATCTTGCAGGGCAGAGAGGAGACCTGCTGAAAGCCGTAACCCCTCTCGGCAGCTTAGGAGGATGAGGAATTTGGGTCGTAGAAATCCAGGTGAGGGAGGAGGTTCACTCCTGTTTGTGGTGGTCTGGGAGGACTTCCTGGGGGTGGGGACACTAGCGAAGGGGCAGAGGTAGAGTGGGTGGAAATGGTCCTGTTTGGCCAGAGTGGAGCTTTGTGTGGTGGCGTCGTGGGAGGCAATGTGGGCCAATTTAGGGACGGCGAGATGATTTGGACTGTGTCAGGCAAACAGCCGGGAACCGTGGAACGTTTTGGGGAGGCACGTGACATGATCACAGGAGTGGTTTTGCAAATTACTAGGTGCTCCAGATGGGAAAACATTGCATACGGTAATTACCAGGTCATGGAAAATAAAAGCAGTATGTTGATGGCAAGAAAAAGAAAAGAGAATGTGTTCAATTAGATCATTTTAAAAACACAAATGCCTTTCCTGTGACCATGCATTTCTGTTGATACAGCAGAGGAATTGTGCAAATTTGTTTCCACTTCTGTCTTTGACTTCTGCGTTGTAAACAGGACAGTGGCTGAGAAAGAAAGCCCGTTGTGCTTTGGGCCTTTCAGGCGTCGTGAGAGGAGCTGTTGGCCCTGAGCTCTGGAACTCCAGGGAGACCCTGTGCCTGTCATGCTCCAGCCTGTGGCCGTGTGGACAGCACGGGGACCATCGTAGGGCTTCCTTGCCACAGGGACACTGGGTGCCTGCCACATAGCAGTGCCCGAGGCTAGACCAGGGAACACTTTTGGGGTTAACGTGTGAGAAACTAGAAATGACCTCCAGCCTTGAAGAAAATAACCTACAGAAATAAGGTATGGGTTCGTGGTCCCTGGTTCTTGCTAACTGGGTGCCCATCAGGAGCTTGGGGAACTGGGTCCTGAGAACCAGGGACCTGAGTCAGGCATGCTAGCTGTGTGGTGTTGCTCTAATCCTAAAACCAGAGGGGCAGCATGAGGGAATTTTTGGTGCAGTGGACCTGTTTTTAGGGTATTGTCATGGTGATTACATGATTATTGCCTTTGTCAAACCCCGTATACCTGTACCACAGAGATTCTGGGGGCCTGGCAGTGAACTCAGCCTTGAGGCCTGAGAGGTTATTGTGCTGCCGCCTTATCAGTAACCTCCTCGTGTGTCACCCTGGTGTCTCCGGGACCCGCAGAAGAGGCTTTCTGCAGTCACAAAAAGAAAGTAGCGATCCATTGTCATGAGGACCATGTCGGTGGTGGCACAGTGGATGTGTTTGTACCTCGCTTCAGTCACACAAGGTGATTTCTCCTGAACTTGTACTGAATGAGGCACAATGGCAGTGGCTTCCTCCAAGGAAATTACAGTTACTCATTAGCTGCTCAGCGAGCCTGGCCAGGCACCGAGGGAGGGTAAAGGGAGGACCAGGCCTGTGTGGACCCCGGGGCGGCCCTGGGCTCCTGGCACTTGGCAGGTGCCCTCCCCTCCCCACAGGCTGCGAGGCCACTGTGGAGCCTGGGGTCTGGATCATGTGCTCTGTTTCTGTAATGGTCTTTCCTGAAAGGAGGTGGGCGTTTCACCAGACAGCCCCCAGTCCCCACCCGAGGCCTTGGGAAGGCCCCTCCTTAGGCCCACAAGAGCCTGTGTCAAGCGGCTGGTGCCGTGTGGTTCTCTAAGGCCTCGGTGTTCACGGTAAACAGAACCTCCCTGAAGTCTTGGCCCAAATCACCAGCCAGCGGAGCGGCGGGTGGTGCCTGCTGGGAGAACAGTCTTTGGAGGGCTGGACTTGAAGCTTGACCTTGCCACTTATCAGTTCTGTGACCTTGAGCATCCTCACGTCAAAATGTGGATGGTAATAGATGGAGATGCAGAAGCACTGAGCACTGTGCTTGGGACTCAGCAAGTCCCTTCATTCCTCCTCTCTGCCAAAAGCCATCAGTTCTTAAAGTGATAATTACACAAAAACTAACATCCGCATAGTGCTTCTCATGTGCATTATCTCGTTTAACCTTCACAACAATCCTGTGAATTAAGTAGTGACTTCCCCTGTTTATCCTCACTCAGGTGTAGCAGTCTGTCCTTTGCCTGAGGCCACACAGCTACTGAGGGAGCAGGGCTCTGCTACAACAGTGCTGACCCTTAATCACACAGGATTCCTACTGGATTCCGATAACCCCCAGGAAAGGATCAGGCAAACCTTATCTTCTGTGCTCTTTGTGTATTTGGAGGCTGAAGGAGAGTATCAGGTAGTGTAAAAGGGAAATATTAATTTAAAAAAAGGAAAAAGTTTGTACTATATTATCAAAGAACAAATGGTTTTGCTTGAGATACAGGATAAGTATGCATAGAATAATTATATGGTAATAAGACAAGACTGACACCATAGGAAAACCTTACATTTTATTCCATGAGGTAAAATATGATTAGAAATATACTACCTACCAGACAGCATGTGTTAAGTGCAAAAAGAGGTACAAATATAGTGCTCTGGAGCACAGAGGGAGGGGAGTTGCCTTATGACTGGGGGAAATGAGGAATGTTTTTGATGGATGTGTAATACATGAGATGGATTTTGGTATCTAGAGATAAGTAGGAAGGTCATTCTTGGTGGAGGGAATAGGATGAAAATGCAGAGAGGTACTTCAGTTTCTGGTTAGAGATGCAAAAGCTTGGAAAGACTGGAAAGAGCTCCACTCTCGACCTTACAATGAGTAAAAGCTGGACAAACAGCAAGTGAGCAACCTTCCTTGAACCCATGCCCTTGAAGTGCTGTGGGTGCAAGGCCCCTGATGTGGGAGAGACGAGTTCAGCCAGGCGGACTGGAGAATTGGTGAAGCTGGCTGAGTGCACTGGGGTAAGGGAGTGAGGCCCCTGGGGGATGCAAATATGGCGGGAATCTGCACCCTCTGGCAAGTTTTCTCCATCAATCAAACCACCTGTCAGTCACAGAAGAAAGTCCAGAGGAAGGCTTCCTTGTGGGTAAAAGAGAGGAGGAGACAGGAGCTGCTGTGGGAAGGGCAGGAAACTCTGCCTAAACTCTCCCCTGGGTCTTCCCTCCAGAACAGAAGCTTTGCTTTGGAAGAAGGGCACCAAACACTTTAGGGCACTGGTGAAATGTCACTGTAGCTGGGAGAAGAAAACAGGAAAGAAAATCTCAACCCCTGGGGGAAGAGCAAGATGACAAACTTGGTTCAGGACTATGGGCTCAGGAGAGGGCAGGGTCACTGAAGGATGGGAAAGGTCACTGAGCAGGCCACCCCTCGAGAGCCAGGGATGTAGTACCTGCCTAGGACTAAGGCTTAATCAGGACAGTAGAGGACACCCTTCCCCCCTGTCGCCCCGGAACCCTGGGCTAACAAGCATGGAGTTACAAGTAGTTTGCAAGAGGCAGACTTTCTCTGAGGCATGGTGCAAAGGAAAAACTTAAGTCTGAGGGTGAGAACCTGGCATTCCACCCTTACCCTGAACACAGGGTGTCACAGCCTGTGGGGCGCCGAGGGTAACCATAGCAACACCACCACCAGCCCAACTCCTCATTAGATTGGCCCAAACCCTCACACTAAGGCCTAGCAGAAGTAGAGGTGTGCCCATTTCTGGGCATTAAAAAAATATTTACCTCAGTCTCTTCTCCTACACAAGATGTCCAACTTTCAATAAAGAATTACTAGGCATATGAAAGACAAGAAAAAAAATAACTCCCCAGGGAACAAGCAATCATTAGAACCAGACATACCTATGTCACAGATGTTGGAACTGTCTGACAAGGAGTTTAAAATAGCTATGATTAAATAGGAAAAAAGTGGACAGTGTGCAAGATCTGATGGGTCAATAGAAGTTACTCAAACTGAAACAAAAAAGGGAATAAAAGTAAAATCAACAAGAACAGAACGAAATAAAAAAAGAGCAGAACATCCAAGAGCTATGGGATATTATCAGACAGTCTAACCTAGACTTTATTGGAATGCCAGGAGACGTGAGAGAGTGAGCATAGGGAAGAGAAAAAATACTTTGAGAAATAATGCCTGGGAAATCCCCCAAATTCATGACACCAAATCACAGATCCAAGAAGCTCTGAGAATACCAGGCAGGATAAATACAACAAAACAGAACCACCCAGGCCATTCAAACAGTTATAAACAAAACCATTCCGATAGTTAAAAACAGAAGAAAAAGAGAAATTCTTAAAGGCAGCCAGAGAAAAAAAGGCACATTACAGAGGAACAGATCTAAGAATTACAGCAGGCCCCTCCATGTAAGTTGGAATACGGTGGAGTGACGTTTTCAAAGTGCTAAAAGGAAAGAGCAGTCTACCCAGGATTTTATGCCTAGTGAAAATCTATTTCAAAAATGAAAGAGAAAGAAAGATTTCCTCAGACAAAAACTGTGGAAATTGATTGCCAGCATACCTATCCTACAAGAAATGTTAAAGAAAAGTTGTTGAGCAGAGGGATTATAATACCAGATAGAATCTTGGGTCTATACAAGGAGATGAAGAGCATTGGAAGCGGAATAAATGGAGCTAGAATATATTTCAATTTTTCCTATTTTAAATTGCCCTAAAAGAGATCATTGTCCAAAGCAAAAATAGTTGCAATGTGTTGTATATTTCTAACTTAGTTTTTAACATTATGACAACAATAGCACAAGTAATGGGAGTGAGGAGCTGGGAACATATCATGGTAAGGTCCTTCATGTGGAGACTGTAATAGTATTATTCAAAGGTAAACTCTGAGTGAGTGAAGATGTATATTGTAAACCCTAGGGCAGATACTAAGAATGATTGCTATAAGAGAGGTCAGTACAAGATGCAGTGTCACATAGGAAAGGAACACCTGAATTTATCTTGAGCCAGTGAAGGAAACAGAAGAGGAGCAGTCAGAGAGTGGAGAGCTAGGAAAACGTGTTCCTCCGGGAGCCAGAAGAAGAGAGCATTTCAGGTTGGGAGGAAGTGGATGTTAGCGTTAGGCAGTGCAGACAATTTGTGGAGAATGAAAATGAAAGAGTCCATGAGCATCAGTGATCAGGTGGTCTCATTAACACCCTCCCCGAGTGGTTTCAGTAGAGGGGTGAGGAGAGGTCGTCTTCTCGAAGGGTTGAGTTGAGAATGGGTGGTAAGGAAGTGGAGGAATCTAATGCAGGCTACTTTTAAAAGAAAAATATGAGGGCTGCAGGTTGGGAGTTGGAGGAGAGGAAGTGGAATTGCAGGAACTATCTGTGGTTTACCCAGCAGACAAGAGAAGTCTAAAATTATTGGAGCGAGGTGTTGAAATGAGTGGGAAGCAAGAGGGTAAAGTTTATAGGTGGCAGACCTAGCCTTTGAAAGGGGAAACAGCTCAATTTTTTAAAGACAGGCTAAAAAGAAGGGAGATAAAGCTGGAGAGCCCTCTGGATGCCAAGAGGAGGAGGTTGAGGTAAGCTCATTCTGAGGAATGTGGGGCGCAGGCCTTCTGCAATTAGGGAGGGGCATGTTCTGAGTGTGTCCTGTGGTTTCCTTTCACCACATCTTGTTGCTTCTCTTTCTTCCAATCCCTTACTGTATTAGTTTCCCTTACTGTAACATGGTACCATGCACTGGGTTGCCTAAAAAAACAAATTTATCGTCTCAGTTCTGGAGGCTGGAAGTCCAGAATCAGGGTGTGGGCAGGCCGTGCTCCTTCTGAAACCTGCGGGGCCGTCTTCCTCGCCCCTCCCTGGCTGCTGCTGGTTTGCCAGCGTTCCTTGGCGTGCCTTGGCGTTCCTTGGCGTGCCTTGGCGTTCCTTGGCGTGCCTTGGCTTGTGGCGGCAGCACTTCCATCTCTGACTGCTGCCACATGGCGTTCTCCCTCTGTGTCCCTGTCTTCCCTTGGTCCTCTTCTTATAAGGACACCAGTCCGATTGAACTACCGCCCCCTGTTCCAGTATGACACCTTAACTCACGACACCTGCAATGACCCTGTTTCCAAATAAGGTCAGATTCTGAGGTCCTGGGGGTTAGGACTTTAACATATCTTTTTTGGGGGGACACAATTCAACTTATATACCTACTCAGTCTTCATCCTTCTTTACAAAATTTTCTTCTAGGGAAATCCAGCTCAGCATCTAAAGCTCCTTGAATCTTTTCAGGTAGGAACGTCCATCCCCACCGTGCTCTCTTTCGTGCTCCCCAAATAAATTGTATCTCTTATGTGGCTTATTACCCCTGTCTATTCAGCGTGGCTCACCTTTCTGAGAGCAGAAATCGTCCAACTGCTCTGTGTGCCCTTCACATGTCCAGAGGTCCCTTCCTTGTGAAATGGCTTGGGGTCTCACAAACCAGCACAAACCATTATTTGGGAACTCAGAGATAAAGGAGCTGTCAGAGTAGATGGAGATTAATCGGGCAAGCTTTCCTGAAAGAAATGCAATAGGGCGTTGGGAGCTGGGAGGAAGAGAGAACATTCCAGGCTGTTTTTGGAAGTATTATTTCTCTGCTCCGGAGGGTAAGATCATGACCGTGCTTCCTTGCAGTGATGTTTTCGAGTGTTCTGCCTAGGGTCCACGCCATAGGTCTCACAGCAGTCAGTTAAGGTCACTGGGGTCATTGTTTACAGTTAAACTTGGTGTGCTTCCTGCCAAGCCTCGCCTCTGCACACTTTTGGATAATCCTGTCTGTGTCACTGCCTGTGCTTTTGGCAGCTCAGAGAGATGGTCACCTATGTTTAGTAAGGGAACAAAATTGGCCGTCCACGCAGGGTTTTTTTGGTACTGTTTTGGCCAGGAAGGCGGTTTTGAGAAAGGCGGTGGTTGGCACTTCTGTTTTTGTGGTGGTGGTTGGAGGGCAGCGACCTGGCAGAGGCAACAGGAGCTGTGGGAATGTCTGTAGGATGCGCTGAGTTTGCTAGAAGGGCCTTGGAGAACACGCAGAGTGAATTTTCAGAAACAGAGAGCATTCGGTGATGAGAGGCGGGCGCGGGGAGCTGACGCGGCTGCCATTACAGCTTTCCCTTGGTCCCCTACTGCAGGCATCTAAAATCACTCTCAACATGTCCATCCTCTGACCGTGCCCATGACGTTGGGTAGAGTATAAAGGAAGGAGCACGAGTTCTGGTCTTGAAGAGCTCTGAGTTCTAACCCTGGCCTCAACGCTTTATTCCTTCTGTGACCTTGGGCCTGCAGCTTCCTCCCCTATCAAAAGGAGATGATGCCACCTTTAGGTCTTGGGACGAGCCAGTGCGGTAAGATATTTGAAGAGTGACCGGTCCAGTAGTGCCTGGCATGTCGAAGATGCCACACGCTGTTAGGTATCCTTTCCTAGTCTTGGAGAGTATAGGACACCACGGCAAAGAGGAGGAAAGTGGCCACCTGTGAGCATGCCACACGTCGGCCTGGAGCGGAAGTAGATCGTTCCAGGGATGCTCCAGTGAGCTGTGAGCTGCTGGGTTGCGGTTACGTTCTTTGCCGGTGGAAGTCTGCAGGGTGTTAGACTTTCTTCTACTCAACGTTCTTTCTTTTTGTAGCCTAAAATACATTTGGCAATTAAGCATCTGAAAAATATTAATTTTTAAATGTAATAGTGTTGATTTAGGAGTTTGTGCTGTAAGAAACTTCACGTAAGTTTGTGTTGTTGGTGATGTCCCTTTAACCAGACGCCGCAGTGCTGGAGCCCGGCCTTCCTGCCGTCCAGACGCAGGGTTTGATCCACTGTGTTTCCTCACCAAAGTGAATCCTCTTAAAATTTATTGTTGAACTTGTCAGAATCTCTTCCTCGATCTCGTTCTATTTCCTCCTCACCCCACCTTCCTGCAGAGGGGAAATCTTTTCAACTGCTGTAAAACTGATCGAGAAACATTTCAGGATGAACATATCAGTTTTAAAACTTTCAGCTTCTCTTTTTTTCCACCAGCACTGCTCAGCTATCACTTTTGATGATTACTTTCTTTTTATTGGCCTTGACTTAGCACAAGGACTATGAGTTTTCCGTTAAAGACATATGAGAACCTAAAGTTATGTTACCCTCTGCAATATATTTATATCGAAAGCATAAATTAAGAAAAAAAGATATCTGTAAAGATTGACCAAAAATCTCTAAGACAGTGGCAGGGTTCTCCTGGCGTGCTGAGCTCCGGAGTCAGTCTTCCTCGGGGAGTATGGAGACTGTCTTATTAATTCTTCTTTCTGCAGGACTTTTGGGAAAAACGCCAGAGAGGAGCTTACGGCGGTGATTCAATCGAATAAAAGAGGAGAATGTGAAATAGACAGTCTCCGAAGTGTTTAAGTGTTCTGCTTAGCCCTTGTTTGTAAAGCTAACAGCAGCACAAATGCTAATAATGAATTCAGGAGCCTTACCCCCGAAACTGGCAAACGGTGATGGTAGGAAATAATTACAGGTTTCAGCCCAATTTAACACATTATGCAAGAAGTGTTCAGTGAAGAATTTTTACCCTTCAAACATGTTCTCTTTTCTTTTTTTTCATACAGAAAAGTACAGAGAGTAATACAATCAGCTCTCATGGGCCCCTCCATAGAAATAACACAAGTTAAGACTGTGCCATGTTGGCCTCAGATTTTTTTAAATGAAATAAAATATTTCTGATAAATGTACTCTTTGTTCTCCTCCCTGCCTCCCCAGGGGAGCCCACTGTGGTGAATTGGTGTGCTTCCTATCACCAAGCGCGTGTCGTTAGGGTGATCTGCTCCTGTTACAGGAGCCGTCCCTCTTTGAGATGATCTTACCGCGTTAAGATGCGTGCCATAAACGCAGCCCGCAGACTGCGGCAGCCCTGCCCAGCTGACGTGCAGCTGGCCGTGATTGCCTGGCATATGGATTATAAACCCTGGCCACTCCCCATACGTAGTCAGGCGGTGTTAATTTTTAATTATACGTTTTATGGACTGACAGAGACAATTATAATTAATTTACACCTTCTTTTTGATATTTTGGTTAACACTTTAGATCAGAAGTTGCAGATCGTTTCCAGGGACATAAATCAAGCTGATTAGTTGCGGTGTTTTCCTAGACGTACTCCTCAAGGAGGAGAGATGAAGCCTCCAGGGAGTAAATACTTCACACATTGTCTTACCTCCTTGCTGGCTGTAAACTGAAGATAAATAATTATTCATTGACACCTGCTGGGACGCCCCTCTCACCTGGCCTTCCCTCCCTGTCTGGTGGAATTGCTGAGCGGAGCAGATGCTCTGAAGGGCCTTTAAAAGAGGGAGGCCTCAAGTCCCAAGGGCCTCGGGGCTCCTGGCAGTCCTGCCTGTGTGATTCTCAGTTGGGCTGTGCATCAGAAACACCTAGGAGGCCTGGCGAACTCCCCGAGTCCTGGCCGCATCCAGACAGCCCCGCATATCTCTGGGGGCGGACTAGAGCCCTGGGCTTCTCAGGGCCTGCTGGGATCCCACCGTCAGGCTGAGGAGTGCTGCTCTGAAGCACTCAGCCATCCTGGGCTGCTGCTAGGCTCTTGAACTTGTCAAGTGCTTCCCAGCCCAGGGCCCTTGCTGGTCCCTTCTACTGGAACCACTTTATTCTCTTCCTTCAAATTGTGCCTCTTCAGATGGGCCTTCCTTGGCCAGCCCATGTAAAACAGTCCCCACTCCCAGCAGCTGGACTGAAACATTGCACCCTATTCATTTCCTTCCCAGCACTATAGTCATCTGAACTGGTCTATTAATTTGTTCACTTGCTTATTGTCTCCCCTCCCCCAACTAGAATATAAGCCCCTGAGGGCGAGGTCTTACTTCTTGTTTATCACTGTATTCCTGGTGCCTAGCACGGTGCCTGACATAATACATACGTGTAAAATATTCATTGTCACAGTGATTTCTAATATCAAGAGGCACTGAAAGGCCACTGAGCATAAGTTTAAGTCCTTTTTCTAAGATCTAAGGAAGGATTGACTTCTTTCCTGAAAAGATGTACCTGTGTCTTTGTAGGTCTTGATCACAATGTAGGACAACATATCCTTGGAGCCACCCCTGGCCCTGTTTCCTGATCTTGCCCTCAATATCTCCTAATGAATAATAATAATAATGAAACCGAAAATACGGACACAAATGTTTATGTAATAATTATCAGCTTTAAGGAGCATTCACAGACTTTATCCGATTTGATCCTTTCCTGTGAGATGGGAGTAATCCAGCACGGACGATGAAACACTCAGAGCAGTTAAATAACATGTCCAAGTCCATGTGTGTGGAAGTGATAGAAGTGGGATGTGAAGTCAGGAGTCACTTGACAGCGAGGATGTGCTCTGCGGAGTGCGTCCTTAGGCCATCTCGTCGTTGCGGGAACGTCGTACAGCGGCTTACACCAATCCAGACAGTGGGCCTACTGCGCGCCTGGGCTGTGTGGTACTGATCTCATGGGGCCAGCGTCGTGTATGTGGTCCAGTGTTGACGGAGATGTTGTCATGCGGCACATGACTGTATGCCTGTTTTGGGGACACCTTCAGAGGGATGACGGAGGCCTCAGACTCTCCAGGATTAGGGAGCACTCACTGCCCCTCGCTCGGTGCCAACAGCTACACCCTTTCCCCCTGAACTTCTGTGCTCTGTTGGTTTAAAAGCTCACCGGGAGTGGGTAGGATAGTGAGTGGGACTGGAGAAGGTGGGGAGGTGAGAGGCCCCTTGCCTCTCCTGTGCCGCCCTCTCTTTGGGTGCAGCCCGAGTCTGGCCCATGGGTAGCTGAGTACCTTTGGTGTAAGGGTCCTCGCACAGCCCGTGGGCGTGGCCTCCCCTCGCCAGGAGCGCGGGCAGCAGGTCTCGTGGCGAGGCCTGGGAGCGGCATGGCCGCCCTCCACCTGGTCGGCTTGTGGAGGAGGCCTCCCCTCCAGTGTGCTGCAGGCCGTGTCCTGTCATGGTCCACCACAAGTTTCTAGGAAAGATCCAAAAATCTGGAGTAGTCGCTAATCAGTGGGTCGGTTGCAAAGTGCCTGACTAATAGAGTTTAAAATACGTCACCCTGATTGGCCTCCCACGAGATGCAAGGATCTGTGCTGCTCTGGTCCTGAGATGGGGGCTCCTGGGTGCTGGATGCGCAGGTGTGCGTCCTCACTTAGATGCCTGTACCTTCCTTTGCATGTAGGAAATACTGCATCCTTCACACATAGAAGCATCAGAAATAAAACAGGGTCACGTGATCCGTTACCTTGCCCTCAGAACCGAACTGAACTGCTTCCCTCTGGTTCTCGCTCACCTCTCCCCTCCTCTGTACCTAGCTTTGGCTTTGTCTCTGCTTAGCTCCTTATTTTTTCTGAGTGTATTTTTGTTGTTTGTATCTAATATAGTTTTAAGCGTGTTTTGGGTGGATTTTAAAAAGCAAGTTAGTGGGGCTGGCCCAGTGGCGTAGTGGTTAATTTCATGCACTCAGCTTTGGTGGCCTGAGGTTCGCAGGTTTGAATCCCAGGCAGGGACCTAGCACTGCTCGTCAAGCCATGCTGTGGTGGCAGCCCACATATAACAGAGGAAGACTGGCACAGATGTTAGCTCAGGGACAATCTTCCTCACCAAAAGTAAAAAAATAAAAGATAAAAAGCATGTTAGTTAAACATTAGTCCTTGTTATTGATTTATTTGTGTGTGGCCCCTGAGAAGATTGACTGTACACCCTGGTTTGCCTGAGACAGTCCTATTTGGTGTCTCTTGTCCCAGCTCAATTATTAATAGTGACACCTTCACTCTGAGAAGTGTACCAGTTTGGATGAAAAATTACAGAGGTCGCCTACTCCAGGACGATCTTCTTCCCAACTGCCCCTTTTGCTCGGTAACCCTTTGAATAAAGCCCGTCCCCCTCTCTGATCCCGTGTCACTAATCTGCAGTGCTCATAGAAGAATCCTTCTTCCTGCTGCTCACTGGTCTCCCACGGAGCCCATTGTCTTGAACGGGGCAGCTTCAAAGAATAATCGGAACATAGGTTGGTGACTACAGTGTTATTGGGTCCTCAGGTCAGAGAGCTGTTAACTGGGATTTAAAAGTTGTGCTTGGCTATGCTTAATTATAAATGCTTTTGGACCCAGAGTGCTTCGTTTGTCCACCAATCAAGAATTTCCTGGCCGTTGTACCAGTGTTTCCACTGACACTGTCGATGTTCTCGAATCCTGTTTGACCTCCTGCTGCTTTTCTCTTGAGCCGCCCTCTGGGTTTCCCTGACTTGGATGGTTTTGGTCAGCAGGTCAGAGAGGCAGTGGCTGGACCCCTCGGTGCTGGTCAGAGCATCCCTAGGGATCCCTCTGCCTCTTTCTCACACATCCTTAGGGTTACAAGCTTCCTTCTTGTGAAGTATTTTTAGCTTGAGGACTGTCTGTGGTGTTGGTTTTGCTCAGATAAGATGTGGAGGAAGTGAGGGCCCACCACACAAGGCCTCTGCTTGGCGTTGCACCTGGGGGACCCTGACGTGCAGATGCCCTGGGCTGCGGCCACTGCAGAAATTCATTGTCGCTCTTTACTCTTCCCCTGTTAAGGTGATTCCTCTTTTTAGCTGTGGTGGAGACTAAAAAGCGATTCTCTGGGTGTTTTGTGGCCCTGAGGCTAGGAATAGGCCCTCCTTCAACCTGAATCAGTGTATTCCAGTGTCTGATTTGGGCACATTCCTGAAGGCCTGTGTGACAGTGGCCCGACAGCTCCCGAGGTGACTGCTGGCCTCTATCGCAGTTTTCCTTTTAGGAAGTAACGTTTCCTGTGAGGATGTGGAGGAAATTCTGTTCCCCACAACACAGATACAGTTGAGCCAGGCTTTGGTTCACACACCCTGGGGACAATGACTCTACTCTTTTGTGAAATCCCTTTAGAGCCAGAAACAGAATTCTCACCAATTTAAATGAATTAAATATTAAATTAGGAGGGGTTGATGGGTTCGTTGACAGACAAAAGAAGAGGGGAATAAACGTTCTTCCCCATAATGTGGTCTACTCTGGAAGGGCCGTGTGTGATCAGGGGAGACGAGGCCTAGAAATCTGTGTTTAAATAAGAAAACCAGTATTACTGGTGCCTTGGAAAGACCCATCTAACCCCAGTATAACAGGGGTCCGGAAGGTGTGTGACGCCCGTGCTCCTTTTCTCCCCTCCTCTTTGGCAGCACATTCATTCAGCACCTTGTTTTCCAGGGTTGGGGGGCGGGGGGAAGGCAGAAGGCAGAGGGGGGAGTGAGAAGGTCTGACTGAATTGCCTGATTAACTGTTAACTGGCTAATTCGGAGCAGTCTCATCTTTCGTTCATTTGGAGCTTTCAAACCTCTCCCGTGTGCAGGGTGGTGTGCTAGTCTTCCCGGGGCTGGGAAAGCAAATCACACACAGATGCCACCCTCCTGGAGCTGAGAGCTGATAGGGAAGGATGGTGCCGCCAGACCCCCACACGCTCCATGAGGCTCTCAGAGGCGCGTGTGAGGTGAGGGAGCAAAGCCAGCAGCATCCTGTGAAGGGGCCGTTGCCTGGAGAACACTGTTGGGTGTAGCCTAGCTTGAGGAGAACTGAGATTAGTCATCCTGAAGAGCTCTGGGTCTGGATATTGGTGTGACACATCCTTAGGCTTACACGTTTCCCCTTCCTGAAGTATTTTCAGCTTGAAGACTGTCCGTGGTGTTGACTTTGATCAGATAAAACATAAAACATGGCGGGAGGTGAAAGCACACAGGAGCGGGGCCTGCAGAGGGCAAGTGGAGGAGAAGAGGGGATCCAGTCCTGAGCTCTGGTCTAAGTGGGGGCTTCTGGGCTGCACTTAATCTCTTTCTCTCAGGGGAGACCCTGAAACCCAGCACTTTTCCTCCTAAACCACATCCATGGCAGCTCAGCCCTCGTCCCGAGGGAGCCGCTAACGTGGCATGCGAGCATTTGCCTGTGTCTGGAGGATGAGGTGTGGTGCGGACACGTGGAGCTGGGGGAGGGGTGGAAGAGGATGCGCATTCACATGGACTGGGCAGTAGGAGCCAAGGTCCAAGATGGGAAATCCTAGGTGAATGCAGGGCGCCACCCATGGCTTAGTTTGGCTGGAGAGTGTGCAGTGTGCAGGGGAGTGGGGGAAGGTGGGGAAGGGGCTGGGAGCAGATGCAGACTAAAGAGTCTGGCCTTTCTTCAGGCAACCAGGATCCGCTAGAGAGTTTGTGAAGGGCTGGGATTTGATGAAAGCTGCATTTCGGGAGATTCACCTTGCAGTGGTGGACGGCGGTAAGGAGGGACTTCTATCAGGAGACTGTGGCAACGGTCCGAGTAGTATTTAACATAACTCTGAAGATATCTATGAAACCAGCCACATGTTTTGCCAGACCTACAAGAACCTGAGTTCCTACAGGAAATAATTTCTCAAATAGAGAACAACTTAGGGATGGCGTACAAGAAGAATTTACATTGATGACTTGACAAAGCTCCTCTAGGTCCCTGCCACCCGTAGGGATGAGTCTGTGCACATGAGTTCGTTGTGTCTGCTGCCGTTGTCCTCTAGGTAAAAGCGTGGGCTCTGGAGCCAGACTGCCTGCATTCAAAGCCTAGCCTCGCTGCGTATTAGCCTTGAGACCTTCGGTTAATTGCTTGAACTTTCTGTGCCTCAATGCTGCCACTTAGGATGTGCTTGATGAAGGTTAGCATTACCATCAACGTTATCCAGTGACATTTATTTAGAACAAGTTAAGTGTCTGACTTCACAGACATATGGGATCTTTTCAGTATCCTAAGCAAACTCCATTAGGAATTGCATTTGTCTGAGAGTAACAGACCCTCAGCCCCCCAGCACATGGTCTTAAACTCCTGGGGGTTTATTTTCTTCACATAACAAGAAGACTGGAGGTAGACAGTTGCTGGCACTGTTTGGGTGTCTTAAGGATGTCAAGGTAACTAAGATTCTCTTGGTCTCCTTCCTTCATGGGCTCAAGATGGCTCCTGCAGCTCCAGCCATCATATGTGTCTCCCTGAAGGACGAAGAGTAAAGGGTGGAAGGTCACAAGGGTACCTCTAAGTTGAATAAGCTCTCTTTAAAATTCCTTTCTAAAAACCCTACCTAAGGACTTTCACTGGTATCGTATTGGCTATCTTTATCTTCAAGGGATATTGGGAAAGGTAATATTCTTCAGGCATTTTGCCCCCTTCAGAAATACAAATGATCCATTACTAAGGAAAAAGGGAAGGGTGGATATTGTACGGGCAGCCGGCAGTCTCTGCCACAGTGGGGCCTCCCCGCGGGAAAGCCACTGCAAGGACTTCAAAGAATTCTGTCTATTTCTAAGTTAGCAATTGATTGCCTTCTCCCAGATCAACAGCTTCTGGTAGTGTAATCATTTAAGTTTTTAGCATCTGTTAAGTTTTTGCCTTTAAGAAGTTTGTTCAAGAAAGAAAAGACAATTACAGAGAGAGATGGGAACATAGGGTGTTTTAAGCTCAGTCAATTGTCAGTGTAGGTGTGTGGGAGTCTTAGTTTGTATTTAAAGATACGCTCTGTGGGCCACATAACGGGGGTGCTCCCTGATTAGTGGTGAGGGAGGCTTTGTCATGTGGTCCATGTCCTGTCTATCATATTTCTATCTGCAGACAGGTTGACAGTAATAGAAAAACACTGTGCATATCATCCTGAGATGCAGAGGAGGAAGATAACTAGCCTAATTCTGTAGATGAGAAAGACCACCAGGCAAGCTTTAGACGTAAGGAAGGACCGTGCCAACTAGTTATTAAACTCGAGTCAGAGTCAATGTTGAAAGCAAACCCAGGAGCGCCACCCAGTAAGATCACACGCCCAGAAGAACGAGGTTTAGGTTCTAGGCCCAGATCGGCAGTAAATGATTCATTTAACTAAAATAAATGAACTGAGCCTTCCTGTGCCTTATTTCTTATTTTAAAGTGAGCAATGGGAATGCCTAAGTGAGCTGCTACTTCTAGTGGGCTTGGGACTCCTGCTCAGTTGTCCTGCAGGGATGTGGCCCGACCTCCCCCAGTGCTGGTCCCGTTCTCAGTTCCGTCAGGACGCCCTCCCTGCCCCACACTGTTCCTCTGCCTGAATTCCGGTCATTGTGAGAAGTCCCACCATGCATCTTTCCAAGGCGGGAGATCTGTGTCATTGCAGACTCCTCGTCCCTTTCTTTTGTGACCTATGGCTCAGGGTCACGGAGCTGTGAACCGCGTCTACAGGGCCTCACTGCTGTCTCGTCTCCACCACTCTTCTTTTTCAGGCCGTGGTTGTTTTTCCTCGTGGCTATTGCCTTAGCCACTTATCTAGTTGCCTTGTCCCCATCCTTGCCTCCTCCGGCCATCCTCCACTCTGCTGCTAGGTCCTATGATGCTGATACTCTCAGCTGCTTAGAACTCACATGTCTCCCTGCTGTGGGGTCAAGGACCAGCTCCTATAATGGCGCACACAAGCCCTCTTTGTGATGTGTTCTCACCATCTTCATCTCCTGCCTCTCAACCCCCTTGGCTTTCACGCTGCCCCAGACCGCTCAGGTGCTGTTCATGTGTGTTTGTTTGCATGCAGTTTTCTGCCTTCAAGGCTCTCTCTCCACCTTGTTTTCCTGGGAAATTCCCGCTCATCATTTAAGGTTCAACTCGGTCATAATGAGAGCAGTTCACACGTGTGGGCACTTCCTGCATGTCAGTCACTGTTCTGAAAGCTCTGCATGAGTTAATTCGCAGAGTCCCTACAACAACCCTCTTGTGTTACCTCCAGGATGGGCACCGTTATTACCACTCTCATTTTACAGTTGGGAAATGGAGGCCCAGAGAGGTTAAACATCTGCTCAGAGTCACACAGCTAGCAGGTGGCTAGCTGGGATTTGAAGGCAGGCAGTCTCATTCTAGATTTTGGGTTCCTAACCCCCAGAGCAGCCCTGGCTGAGTCAAACAGAGGCGGCCACTTCCTCCTGTGCTGCCTGTGCCCACCGGACTCCTAGTCTCTGTCACGGCATTTAGTATACTCTCTTCCAAGTGTACAGTGAGCCTTTGAGGGCAGGCAGCCTTCACGTCGTGCTTGTGTCCCTGGTGCAGGGACCCGGTTCCTCCATTCTGCATCCCCATGGTCCAGTGAAGCACCCGGCACATGGTACATACTCATCAAATATTTTTTTTTTAAGATTTTATTTTTTCCTTTTTCTCCCCAAAGCCCCCCAGTACATAGTTGTATATTCTTCGTTGTGGGTCCTTCTAGTTGTGGCATGCGGGACGCTGCCTCAGCGTGGCCCGATGAGCAGTGCCATGTCTGCGCCCAGGATTCAAACCAACGAAACAGGGCCGCCTACAGTGGAGTGCGCGAACTTAACCACTCGGCCACGGGACCAGCCCCTCATCAAATATTTTTTTGAAAGAATATCTGAAGGAATATAATGCATATTAGTTGAATGAATGATGGTGAAAAGGTGTAAAGCAGGGGTGGCCGACTGTGGGCAGATGTGGCCTGCTGCCTGTTTCTGCACTGCCCACAAGCTGAGAGTGGGTTTTACAGATGGCTATTTGCAGTCGGTCTGATGACAGGGAACACTACCGCTAAAACCCAATTATGGGAAACGTCATCCCTCCGCAAAGAATTCTGTTCTTCCTCGTTAGTAGATCCATGTTATATTCAGTTGTTTTTAGTATCTTTAGAATTTTGTCAATAACAAATCTGGGGAAATTTGTGCGTTCTCTTATTACATAACGTAATAACAATTTTGCCTCTTGGCCGGCAAACCCTAAATTGTTTACTCTCTGGCCTTTTACTAGAAAAGTTCGCTGACCCCTGCTCAAAGTGCTATTTAAGTAACAGTTTTCTTGTTATTGTGTGTTGTGGTGGGGGTGTTCAAAAATGTAAAAGGTTTTGGGCATACTTGTCCAATTAAATGGGATGAAGTTTGTGAAGCTTAGGGCAGTGAGTGCTAAACAGGTGCTCTCTCCTTCCTATTCCTGGACCTAACACAGAGGACGAGCAGTGGGGCCATTTGAGAGTAGGTGACTCGGCAAGCATGGCCCCCAGTATCTCGCTTCGCCAGGTTACGCTGGGTCAGTCAGTGGTGTTTAGGACGGAGTGTATAAATTTTAAGTTGGAGACAGAATCGTTTTCACGTTGTTAGGGCCCCAGATTCCTGATGACAGTGACCTGGGACTGCAGGATCTCTAATTTTTCATGACGGCTTGGAGAAAGGCAAAACTCAGCAGGAGCCATAAGCAATCTTCTACACGTTACAAAAAAAAGACTGTAGGCTTATGTCTGCATATATTTTTTGCTACTGGTCTTGGAGCTTTAAAGTCTTTAAAAATTTATATTCAGAGTGTTTTTCTATTCATTTTTCATTCTGTTAAGAAGAAACTATAAATAAAACTTAACAATGCCATCATTTTTCATTAGCTCTAATGGCTCTGTGACAAGATGAAAGCTCGTGTAGTGTAATGTTTGATTTTTTTCTTCCTCAAATGCTGTTGGGCTAGATCATTTAGAAATATTACAAAATCTTCCCTATTGAAGGAAAAAGGTTTTGACTCCAAAGTTTAAAAAAACATGTGCATTACATCATGTGAAACCTTAGTAACTTCTGGAAGCTGTTCTAAATCATGCGTGTTCCTTTGTCTCTACCTTTTTGTTTCTCCATATTCCCAGCCTCTTCCCTGAGCTGCAATGCAGGCTCCAAAATAACTGTAGAAATCTAAGAGCCAATGTTTTTGTTTCATTATGCTTCAAATTTACCTTGAATTAAAATCTGCGTTTCTTAGCTGTTATTCTGGAGCCAACTGTACAGTCATGTTAATCAGAACAGTTTAGGCCTGGAAGGGGCCAAGCACCTTGTTTACGAGGGAGAAAGTGAGGCCAGGAGAGAGATTACGAAATACACTCATGGTCATACGACCAGACAGTGGCAGAGCAAAGATGAGAGGCAGGACAAGAGCCACATGCTAAAATTTCCTAGTTGAATTTTTTCCCTTTTGTAAACTTTCAGGGGTGAAATCGTCCAGAAACTTGAGTGGGAAGAAATAATAAAAGTCCAAGTTCTTATTTTTAAGTTATTATGATTTAAATGATTTCCAATTCTGCAGAAAGTTGAAATTAAGCCAGTGGTTGTAGGAAAATAGTAACAATGTACTTTAAAAGTGCACTGAATTTCACACTGATGTTTCTAGAGACAGGATTCTTGGGATTTGGCATCATCAGCTGCAATGTTAAGTGATGAATACTAGATTCTTAGCATCCAAATGCAAGCGAGGTGGGGGCCGTGTTGGCCTGCCGGCCCCTCGCCGGCTGCTGTCCCAGGCTTGTCGGCCGGAGGCGCCGTGGCTGTTCTGCGGACGCGCTGCCTCTCAGTGCTCTCTGCTGCACAGGCTGCACAGCAGGGACTCTCGGGGACCTTGTGCACTTGGACAGTGGATCCTTTGAGACAATGCCTGTAAATCTGTGCTTGTTTCTTTTCCTTCTTTTTATTGATGTGCTGTTTCTTGAGACCACTGCCTGTGTTTGCTTGAGGGCTAACTTGGAGTAGCTGAGTGACTAGAGAAGGGCTCAGCAGCAAAGAGCAAGATAGGCAACCACTTCTAGCGGTTTACTTAACATTTAAGGAAACCCATACCCTTTCCCATTCTAGAAGGTCTAATGGACACTGACTGACTTCCGAAAGCTGTAGTGCAGCCTGCGACGTGTATAAAGATAGTGCTTGTCTGCCCAGCAAGGTCATCGTGTTTGCCAGTCCTGGCTCCGGCCCTGAGTCAACACTGCCACATTCTTTGTTATATGCAGTTGTCTCTGTTTTGTTTTTTTAAGTTTTTAAGTTTTTAAAAAATTAATTAAGAGCCTTGAGCCTTCTCAGGTTGGTCCTTAGGATAATTCAGTGATTCTTTTGGAATGCAAGACTTGAAATGGGGCAGATCTTTCTACCAAACAAGAAGCATCAAGCAAGGATAGTCATTACTACTGTGCTTACTGCACTTAGGTGGGTGGTTGCCAAAAGCATCATCCTTTTCTGGAACATGGTGTTCTGACTCATTTGTACATCTGTTTTATCTTTCCAGCCAAAAGGAAGTGGAACGTTGTGAAAATATTAGGTGAGTTTGGAGCCAGTTCAGTAGTTACTTCAAGCCACAAATTTACTTTTGCCTGATTAACCTACTCACTTAATGATGTTTGCTTGTCCCTGGAAAAAATTTAAAATGTAAAATATTTATTGAGAACCTAAGTGCGTGTGTTAACTTAGGTACTGAGTTCTAGGAAGGACGTGTGGCAAATGCCAGTAGAGACTGGCGGGTCCCTGATAGAGCTGGAGTTGGATGGGTATCAAGTCTGGGTGGTCAGGGCTGGGTCTGGCGTCAGGGTACAGTTGCATGGGCTGGTATCAAAACTTGTTAATTACAGACAGGCTAGAACTAAAGACCTAGGTGAGAACCGGAGCTCCCCAGAGGAGGAGATAGCCCCAAGGAAAGTCTTGAGTGGCGAGTTGAGTCAGTTGGGCAGGGACCAGGTAAGGCATGATCAAGACTGAAGATTTGAGAGGAAGTCATGTTAGTTACGGCCCACGCAGTCAAACAGAAGCCCTTTGATGCAAGGATTTAGTTTTAAAGGTGTTTGGAAGATCTGAAAGCCAAATAGGGGACAATGAGGTCACCCAGAGATTAGCAATAGCAGGAAACCACTGCCACCCCTGAGGCTGGTGGAATGGGCGTGGGGGTTGGGTGGGGGTTGGTGAGGGGATGTTGTTCCTAGAGGCCAAGAGCTGGATCTACATGGAGGCTCTCAGAAGCAGCTGGGACCACGGAGGGAAGGCCTGTCTGGTGGGAGCTAGAACTATGGAGAAGACAAAACCGCTGGCTGGAGATAACATCCAGAGCGGAGTGAGGAAAGGGAGGAAATATTCTCGCTTCTTCCTCTTTCCCATCCTCTAGTCTTCCACCTAAGCTGAGCTGGAGCCAGTTGACAAGTGAGTCTGGAAAAGGTAGTTTTTGGGGAAAGAGCAGGGAATGCATGAACTTGCAAACAAGCAAATGACCAGCCCGTAGGTACAAGGCTGGGGCAGGGTTGGAGGGAGACTCATGCCCGGCCTGGGAGGCCATAGCCTAATGGATCCTACTGGAGCAGCAGAGCAAGCCTTTGAGGAAGGGTTAAAGAGCCCGGAGCACCGGACTCAGCCACCTTTCCAAGGCTGGTGCCCGAGAGCCTCCTTGTGTCAGGCGGCGGTGCTTCTCCAGCCCGTCGGAAGCTCAGCCGGACTCGGGGCGGCGCCTTCGCACGCTGCTGGCGCTCTCTGCTAGGCTCCCACCACCGTGAAGGCGCCGCAGCTGGCCTTGGACCAGGGCCCCCAGAGACCTCCCTTTAAGTGGTCGAAGCTCTCTGGATCAGTGATGGAGAATTCTGTGACAATGAGCGCTGACAGAAAGAGAAGTTCTGTATAGAAAGCCTTCTTTCTGCCCGTATGATCCTGGATGGCCGCGGAAGCACACTTTTCCGAGTTAGTCATACAGATTCTCAGCCATGAAGCAGGACGTCTCTGGTCTCTGTCCCCTTCCAGTCACTCTATATAGAAAACTTGCCGTTTTAATCATCGTCTCCATTGTCATCATCACATTCTTTGAACACAGTTTAAGCAGAGCGTCGTGGAGTCTGCATTGCAGAGAAGGGTAGAGTTCAGCTCTTTGTAGCCGTGATAATTGTCGTTTATTGAGCTCTTCGTGTATATGAGGCGCTGTGTGAGGTGTAGCAAGAACAGCCACGCGCTGGTTCTCAAACTTCAGTGTGGCTCAGATTCACATACGGGTCTTGTTAATGGGCAGATAGGTGCCCCCCTTACGGCCTCCCACTCCGTTTCTGATTCAGCAGGTCTGAGGTGGGGCCTGAGAATGTGCATTTCTCACTAGTTTCCAGATGGTGCGGATGCTGCTGGTCCTGGGGCGCACTTTGAGAACCGCTGCATCAGTGCCCTGGCTCTTCACGAAGTTACGGGCGGGTGTTATCTCCATCCTACATCCAGCTGAGGCTGAAGGCGGTCACGGCCCTGGTTCAAGGATGGCTGCCGCCTCCATGGGCCGGGCCATTGGCCACCTGTGGAATTTGTAGCTTGGTCTTATAGCCGTGGTGAATTTCTTTCTTAAGTTTTATCCTGTGGTGAAAGTGAATTGGTGGGTTACATTTTTAAAAAATTGGACCCTGTTTGGCTGGTGAGTGGACTTTTACCTTTTGGTACGAACGCCCCTGCTGACTGAGGCTGTCTGGTTGTCTGAGGCCGTGAGACCTGGAAGCCCCACTCCAGGGCATCAGGGAGGGACTCTCTGTGTGACCCGCAGACCTCTGTGCTGGGACCTCTGAGGGGCCTGGGGGGGACACCTGGGCCCACTGCCTGTAGTGTGGGGCATTTGCCACCATGCTCAGACCAATTTCCTCCTGCCTCCGGGTGTGGCCTCTTGCCTGGCATGTTGTTTCACATAATCAAGGATATTTTTCATGAAATCAGTCTCTCATGTTGCTGGATGCTGTGGCCATCCCCTGTGACCTCCTCAGAGTCATGAATTCTCATCCCTGATCTCAGATACCTCACTAACAAACTGCTTGATTTCCCAAGTCACCCATCGAACAGAACAGCCCGCAGAAAGACCTGGGGCTTGAGGATAAAAAGGGTGAGACAGTGCATAACACACCGCCTCCTTCCCTCCTGGATTTAAATCACATATTAATTATTAATTCAGAGCATCTTTATTGTTCCATCCGCAGACTGCAAATGCGAATTCCAGCCATGTATTTTTAAACAGCTCTATTATGATGAAGCAAATTTGAATATCTCGTGTAGTTTGTTACAAGTGGGCTTTCCTTATAAAGGAAAAAGCTGTTTTATATATGGTTCTATTTTTTCATTTTGGTAAACTGTAGCCAGATTCTGAGTCAGGAGAAATATGAGCTCTTTACCATTTAATAGTTCTATATATCACGTAGGCAGTAGCTTCCGTCAAGTTTCCTTTGCAGAAATAGGGAATTAAGGTCCAAAGTAGAGAAATCTATGTCCTGGGACCTGGATTAGATTAGAAAAATTCATGAATTTTATAACAATATAGATAATCTGGATAATGAAGATTTAAAAAGAGCTTTACTTGGCTATAAAAGCAGTTAATGCTGCGTTCTAGAAAGAAAAGATGTAAAATTATGTTTTCGGTTACTGTAGAAATCGATTCCAAAAGTATTCATGTATTAATTGCCCAATCAATATTAGGCAATCTATTAGAAAATAACTGCTGTGGCCTTTTCTTTGAAGCAGTTTTATTCAGATTCTGGTAAATTTGTACCTGCAGTTTACTCTAAAATATAGTATTGTACTTTATATATTAGGTTTAATACATCAAAAATTCTCACTGTCTTTCTTTAGAATTTTTAAGTAGAAGCCAGAGTCTTCTAGAGTCCTGTGTGTCAGTTATTTATTGCTGCCCAGCAAACCTTTCCCAAATGTGGTGGCTCAAAACAGCATTTGTGGGGCCGGCCCAGTGGCTCAGTGGTTAAGTTTGCACATTCTGCTTCGGTGGCCTGGGGTTCCCCTGTTCGGATCCTGGGTGTGGACATGGCACTGCTTGTCAAGCCATGCTGTGGCAGGCATCCCACCTATAAAGTGGAGGAAGATGGGCACAGATGTTAGCTCAGGGCCAGTCTTCCTCAGCAAAAGAGGAGGATTGACAGCAGATGTTAGCTCAGTGCTAATCTTCCTCAAAAAACAAACAAACAGCCGTTCACTGAGTTCACAAATAGGCAGTTTGGGCAGGGCTAGCACGGAGGGCTTCACATCAGCTGGGCAGTTCAACGAGGGAGGAGGAGGGGTGGGGGCCGGGGGGCGGGGTTGGGGGTGTGGGGTAGGGCTGGGTTGGGGGTGAGGAGCTGGGGAGTCCTCTTCCAAGACAGCCACTCACATGGCTGGCGCGTTGGCGCTGGCTGCAGTCTGGGAGCTTGGCTGGGGCTGAGGCCAGGGGCCTGGGTTCCTCTTCATGGAAGACAGTCCATGGGCTGCCTGGGCTTGCTCACACCGTGGTATCTGTGTTCTCAGGGCCATTATCCCAAGAGAACCAGGTGGCAAGCTGTGAGGTAGTCTTCCCGACGGCCTTGGAGGTCATGGCGTTCCTCCTGCCGTGCGCATTAGTCGGCCAGTGAAGAGACCGTAGACTCTGCCTGTTGATGAGACGGGTGTGAAAGAGTTTGAGGACGCCTTCCCACTGCCACACCCTGTTAGGAGCCTCTGCCGAACGTTTCACTGTGGCCTCTAAGTGGAAGACTTTTGATCACGCGTTGACGGGGTGAGGCTGCGCTGGTGCTCGTTATTACACGGCTTGATTGGAGTTCATCCTGGCCCAGTAGGTGTGAGTCGAACAGTGTTCATGGGGTTTGCACCGCGGTGGGCCCGGGGTGAGCTGGGTGAGGGCAGGCTTGCTGGAGGGGTCCGGACCGAAGTCGGCCTGCTGGGCTACCAGGAACAACAGGGAGATGATGTCACATGGAGACGGCAGGTGTGGACGGTGCTGTCAGAAAGCTTAGCTGAGACAAGAAGAGGGAAAGGCAATTAAGAGGGTGACTGCCCACCAAGACAGCATTCATCTTCTTTTCTTTTTTTCTATTTTTTTCTTTTTTCAAGGGAGGGAGAATTTGTAGGGTGAAGGGAAGGTGCCAGTACAAAGTGTAAGGTGGTATTGTTCCTATTCACCTCCGTGACTTAACTTCCCTCCACGTTTTCTTAAGTGCAGGGATCCTGGCGCAGTGCCAGACACAGTGGACACTTGATAAACATTTGCTGTAGAACAAAGGAATTCCCCCTGTAGAAAAACATTGTTTCCGGGATTGCTCACCACCTGCGCTGACCTCTTCCCTTCCTCTGCAGGGCGGCCCTTTGCCTGCCTTTTTGTTTCACAGTAGACCAAGGATGTTCTAAATAAAAATCAGTCTCCCACGTTCATGGATGCCGCAGCCAGCCCGGTGGCCGCCCCTGGGATGTGTAACGACGTTCTCCTCCTCACCCTGACCTCAAAGACTTCACCAACAAACTGCCTGTTTTCCCAAATCACCCACTGAAGCAAAAAGCCCATAAGAAGACCTGGCGCTTGGAGGCTTCTGAATCCCCCACAGATGGCCCCAGGACCAGATCCTCATCTGGTTGGAGAGTCGTTCTCTCTCGGAGCGTCCGCTGGTCATCTATAAAGTGGAGTACGAGCTCCTGCTTCCGAGGGACGCTGTGCGCAAGGCCGTGGGACTGACGGGTCCTGTGAAAGCGCTGGCTGAACTGTAAGAACTGCCAACCGCAGAGCACTGTGCTAATGCTGGGAGCTGATTATCTGTAGTCCCGTAGGCCGGTGTGGGTGTTGACGTTTTATTAGAAACCTGATATTTTTTACCTGAGGGTCATATAGGGTCTGCTTCAGTCACTTTTCCATTCTTCGACTTATATAAGAAATTGGCTGGAAGTGTCAGCAATTGAAAAATGGCAGTGATTTTTTGTTTCATGACCTGCAGTTGTAATGGACACAGTAATAGCAGTGCTCTCTATATGTAGTCTTTTTCTTTCTTTCTAAGGAGTAAAAACCACTGCCTAGACTAAATAATGGGAGGGTGGCGTTTCATCTCTGGAACCACGTGTCTTTAGAAGCCACGTTTTCTCTGACACATGAGAAATGGTTGAAGACATTTCAGGAATTATTCATATCAGTGTGGTAATGGTCCAAGGCATACACCATGGAAAGAGCAATATGATGCAGTTATAATTTGTGCTGATTAACTGCTATATGCACAGAATTTCAGCTTTAGTTAATTTCACTTTTTAACAATTTACACCACATCTGTGCAGCACCATACGTTTAGATTGTTGTTGTGATCCGCACATAAGTAATATTTTTTAGTGAGGTGTCTCTTTCAGAGCAACTACACTCTTTTCTAAACTACAACTTCTAAGGGGGTGAAGGATGAGATGTGAGTTGCGCGTTTCTTTCCTAAGCCTTTCTGCTCGGTGGGGAAGCGTGTGTTTAAATGATCACGTGTAGAGACGGATGCTTCAGTGTCTGCCGAGGACTTTGTTGTTAGGAGGCCAAGAGGAGGACGCTCACGGGTGGCTTTGAGGCCTCAGGGATGTTTTCTTCATTCTGGTAGAGCAAAAGTCGCAAATATTATCATACTGTGCACACTTCTGCAGTTCTTAATGCAAGCAGAGGCCCTGAGACCACGAATATATCGAAACTGCAATAATAAACAACATTTAAATAATGGAGAGGGCATTTGAAAAACATCTTTGTTGTTTGCATTTCCTGCTGTGTGTGCTTCTGTGTGCTATTTGATTTTTGTCCCTGAAGGAAATTCCTGTGCCAAGTGTGAGAGGTAGATCCCTGTGACCAAGTTGGACGTGGGGTCAGAGAAGGAAGGGACGTGACCAACCACCAGCTGAATCTCTAGTGCTACAACCACACGGACTCCCTTCTCTGTTACTTTCCCTGGAGGGTACTGGGTTGATGCTATCCCTCTCTGAGGTGCTGTCTTCCCAAAGGCTCCTGCCCTGGCCAGGGGTCTCCTTTTGTACTAACGAGGAGCGAGGGAGAGGTGGTGAACAGCCCCGGTCTGTGGAGGAGCCCGAGTTCAACGTGGCGGATATTCACACATGAACCCACGGTGCCATTTGGACCTGAGGGCGCCTTTGTTCTGTTTTTGCTGTCATTTCCATTTCTGGGACTCCCTTTCAGTGTGTGGTCTTGGTGGGAGGCAGGCGTTCGCTCTGGCTGGGCACAGGCACCCCTCTGGCACAGCCCACTGAGGCTTCTCCCTGGAACTCTGGGTCTTGAGAGAGCAGTGCAAAGAGGGAGGGTGTTGGATTTGTTTGTGCGGCGGCAGATCTCCTGTGGGCCACTTTGACCCTCAGAGCGCTCCTCGTGCGGAGAAAGCGACGGGAGCTTTCGCTAGTCTTCTCATTTTTTCTAAGCTGGTAAGTGTTAGTTTCATCCCCATTATCAAACAGTACGGACAGAGGCCGCCTGGGCAGCCGCCTCTGTGTTGCCATTGGTTTCGTACTCTCTTTTTGGCCCTCCATTTTTGGAGCGTCTCTGTTGGTGTCCTGCTTCCCTGGGTGGAGTGGGAAGCCGAGCGCTGACATTTCCCTCCTCCGCTCGCCGAGGTTGGTTTACTGGACGAAAAGAACTAGTTGTCCTCTTGTGTTTGTTGTGTGTGGCTAAAGGTAGTTTCTACCTTTGCGGACACTTCACAGTTCACTAGAGCATGTATGTACCCGATTCTTTTGATGTCTATGTATAGGCAGATACTGTTGTCCAGGTGATCAGATGGCCTCAGTGAAGTTACGTGATTTGCCCGAGGTGCTGTGGCTGTTCACTGGTAGAACCAGAACTCTAACCCGGGCCTCCGGACTCCCCAGCCCTCTTCCTGCTCATTCTGCCGTGTCAAAGTTAGCCTTGTCATGAAACATCCTTCACTGAAACACCACGCCTGCCAGATTCAGAGATCTCAGTGACTAGGAGTGGCAGACAAGGGACATTTGAGCAGGAACAGTTACCAGCTGGTGTGGGTGCCACAGCAGTCCTGTCCTGAGTTCCCAGAGAGGCGTGGCTCGTGTTCAGTCCCAGACCTGGGCGGATCAGGGACTGGCTGGTAGGCTGAACCCCCCATCTCACTTCTCCATATGCAGCCCCGCCAGGCCCTCTGTGTGGGGGCTGAGGGGGGGTGGGTCCTTCCCTTTAGTTGGAATCCATCAGCAGCTCGTCCAGTCCCACAGGACGCCTGCCAGGTCAGCACCCGGTCTGGGGAGATGACTTTGAAACCGCTCTTTTTATGCAGCCATTTAAGAGCTAGTTACTGCTAATTAGCACCATCCCAAAATAACTTTTCTTTTTCCTTTTTTTCTCAAATAATATGTGCTTATTGCTGATAGATTAGAAAACAGAAATAAAAAGAAGTAAAGAAAAATTAGAAAATATAAATAAACAAAAGAAAGTAAAGAAAAAAGTCTCACTATTTTGCCACCTGGAAATGACCACCTTGACATATCTTTTTCCAGACCTTCTTTATGTTAAACTTTTATTGCCATGTGTTAGGTACTGTTGTCGGCATCTTTACATGCCTCATCTTGTGGTATCTTCCCGGCTTGCAAGGTATTATAGTCCCCATTTTTCTTTTGAGGAAGACTGGCCCTGAGCTAACAACCATGCTCATCTTTCTCTATTTTATATGTGGGATGCCTGCGACAGCATGGCTTGATAAGTGGCACGTAGGTCTGCAGCCAGGATCTGAACCGGTGAACCCCGGGCGGCTGAAGCAGAACGTGTGAACCTAACTGCTGCACCACCCGGCTGGCCCCTTTGGCAAATTTTTAATGTTTGGTTCTAGGTAGTTATTTTTCGTTTTTGTTGTGAAAAGGATCTTATATTCCCCTCCCATAATCTTTCCTTAACTGGCTATTGTTGGTATATAGAAAGCCTTTTTAAAAAGAATTTGACGTCTTACCAAATTCTTAGTAATTCTGATAGTTTTTCAATTGTCAGGCCTTTTTACCCTGTTTTCACTTTTGCAGTCCAATTTGGAGTGGTTTCTGATGAATAGAGTCCTGATAAAATGCTGTGATGACTGGCCCCGGGCTGTGGAGGGTGATCAGGGCACGGTGGCCTGATCAGGCAGGATTGCTGGTCGTAATAACTGTGACTGGGCAGAGTAGGGTAAAGGTGAGGACGCCTAGAACTTGTAGAATTTATTGTAAGTCGTGGAAGGCCTACAGAGTGTGAGTCACATGGCGTAGATCCAGCTGTGGCCCGGGTCAAATCACATTTCCTCACCAACGTTTCACGTGAGATGGCCTAAAATCGGTCACAGCTGCTTGTCGGTCCCCCGTCTGTCCTGTCTGATGGTGGAAATCAGTTCCCCAGCATCATTTAAAGGGATGCTGTGTTCAGGGTGAACGTGCTCTCCGCTATGTGAAGAGCCTCACCAGACTGAACTAGCCGTAGATAAGCTCAGAAATAGGGATTTCCTGGGCATTTGCGTGTTTGCCTGATGGCCGTCTGCTGTTGGACTTGTGGGGAGCTCTCCTGCAGCGCCTGCCTCCGAATGCACAAGACTGTGGTACCCTCATCTGTGCCGGCCGCAAAGGCTGCCTAGAAGCAGATCTCAGCGTGAGCAGACAGCCCGGCCCCTTGCTCAGGCTGTGCTGTGACCTGGCCCTGAATGGCACCGGCGCGGGTGCCTTGAGGCCTGTGTCCACGACTTACCTGTGGTTGAGACGGGTTTTACTTCACCATTGTTTCACACTGGAGCAGCGTAATTTGTGGACTCTAAACCCTGGTGTGTGTTAGAAAATGTCCTGCTTCAGGAAACCCAGAAGGGAAAAGACCACAAGTCCCCGGGGTGTGGTGATGACAGGGGTGGTCCTTGTGACATCATGTGGTGAGCGTGTGGTAGAGGGAAGAGTTCCTAGTGGGAGTGAAATTTGGGGAACCTTCTGTTTGGGGAGTGCTAGGAGCCGTTTTATTTCTAATTAAGAAGAGCCCTAGGAAGGGAAGTAAGGTAGCTTGCCAGCTCATTAGCAGACGTTCCGATTAGACCTCAGAGCACATTCCCTGGTGGCCAGAAGCAGGGAGAGGAAGGACAGCCTCACGCCTCACATTTGCTGGGCTCAGGGCTGGAGTGCAAGTGGAAGCTCACACCCTGTGTCTGAATAAATATGTCATAGTTGCAAGTCAACCCATCTGTGAGTCAGGCTCTGTCTTCCTGTCTTGATACATATATCTTCATAACGACCTGGACAGCCAGATTCAAACTTAGTTCTCAGACTCCTCCAGTTCTCATTCAGAATCTCCCTGTGGTTCATGTAGACGTCTCTGGCCGCAGGTCCCATATCTGTCTGCACTCTCTGCAAGGAGCCTCGTTGTGCAACCGGAGGAGTGGTCCACCCTTATGGGAATAGACCCAGGCAGGTTGAAGCAGGTTCCAGGGATCTGTTGTATGGTATGAAGATGGAGCGGGGTCTGGGTAGGCTCAGCCCAGGGCCTCTGTGAACTCCTTGCCCCATGGACCTGGCGTGGCTGGAGGATGTGTGAGCAGGGCCCTCTAGGTGTGGTGCCAGCGCAGGGGCCCAGCCTGAGATTCACAGGGCAGGGCGTGGAGATGGGAGGAGCGATGGAGAGGAGGGAGCTGGAACCCCAGGGCAGGTGAGGTGCTGTAAGCGGTGAGATCAGGCACCCTAAGCATGAGGGCCCTGGAATGTGCCAAATTATACTCTTAGAAATACTCTTTTATTACTTCTGGATTTGGGCAATGTGTGTACAGATTCTCCGCTCATCTCATGTAGACCCAGTGGACATGTCCTGCCCTGTCTCAGACCCCTCTCCTTCCCAGTGCCCAGTTCTTCCTTATAATGTGGCAGAATGTGAGGTGATTTCTATAAAGACGAACACAAAGCCTTGTCTGGAACCAGGCCTCTGATCCCATCTTGCTGCCCTCTTCTGTTACTATCAGGATGTGGGTGCCATCTTGGTTACCAGAGGATTGGAGCACCAGCCTCTGTTGGGGGTAGATGGCTCCTGGAGGTGTCCAGGGGAGCATGACAGCCTGGAACCACGTGGCTGCTGCCAGAGGCCGCCTGTGTGCCCGGGAGCCTCTGCACCACGAGTGACCACCTTAAAGTGAGAAGACACTTGAAGAGCAGCAGCAAGAATCACAGCTCTTTATTTTTTATGTATTTATTTTTCCTGTGAGGAAGATTGTCCCTGAGCTAACATCTGTGCCAGTCTTCCTCTGTTTTGTACACAGGATGCTGTCACAGCATGGCCTGATGAGTGACATGTAGGTCCGCACACGGGATCCGAACCCGCGGACCCCAGGCCCCTGAAGCAGAGCACTGAACTTAACCACTACACCACCGGGCTGGCCACAGGGTCATCATTTGATCAACATTCTCAAACAGTGTCCCTGTCCATTCTCTAAAATGAGACTGATCTGCATGTGGAGTTAAATTGTTGGATTTATTTTATGGCTTTGCAGCAGTCTGCAATTTCCTTACCTTTAAGAGTTCCAGTACATAGACTAATAACTACTGTTTTTCAGAACTTTATGAAATTTGTTTTCTATAGTATCCATTGTGTAACATCTGTGAGGCTGTTTCCTCATCTATAAATAGAGACAATGATACGTCAGGACGACGTGGCAGTAGACTCGTAAGGCACCTCACACCGAGCCTGCCTGGAGTAATTGGTCACTACTTGTGTGCTCTCTTTCTTGTTGTTGTCGTCACTCGTCAGGGATTCCCCGCCACTGCTAGGAGTCTGCTCCTGTGTGCTCCCTAACAGACTCCGTGCTTTCTAGCGCCTCCGCCTTAATTTGGGGATATTTTCTATCACTTCGGAGAAATCAGTTTCATATTCTGAAGAGCTCTCTTTCTGGGTCGAGAGGTACAGAATTTTGTCTTTTTGAAAAGTTTTTAAGATTTTTCATGTGTTACATTCCAAGAACCAGTTTTGATTTTTCTCTGCTGCCTCTGAGTCCTTTCAGTTGTGACTTTTTTCTTGACCTTTTCTTGTACACCATTCGTCTTGGAGCTTCTTTTCTTTATAAGCTGGGGGCATAGAAATATTCCTATAGCTATTTACCTCCTCTATTGGGAGCCTGATTTTCATTTGTGTCAAACATAATCAGTAAATGCTCAGCTCTGAGGACAGAAGGAGACAAACCTTTCTGAAGTCGAGCTGCCCTTTTTTGCCGCTTCTGGAATAGCTGTGTTCCGTCCTAGGTTATTTGAAGAATTCCCAATCTAGAGTTTCGCTGTCCTGCCCTTTGTCTGTTAGCTAGGTTTCAGTATTTCACTCTAATTTGCACAGTCCAATCTCCTTTAGGCCACAAAGCAAACATACAGAGAGCGTATAGCTCCCCTCCATCCCTTTGCCCCAGAATGCTGGTTGTTAAGGTTACGGTGATTGCCTAACATTTGGGATCAGCCTCTGAGAAAGTGACTTAGGAAATGTGTTTATAATGTGGCTGGGCAGCATTTAGTGGGGTATAATGTTTTTCAGACAATTTGAAAATTCCAGCATCTGTGACTTCTGACATCCCCACCCAGGAATCCCCTGCTCATGCCCGCTGAATTGCTGCTGCAGACACTCGCACTTCAAAATCACTTTTTTACACCTTTCTTTTCTCTTCAAACCTCCAACATCTCCTCACCCTTCCTTAGTATCAGCTGGTGAACTTGCTTCTTCACTGATGAAGTAAAAACGCTTCGAAGACAGTGAATATATCCTTTCAATGCTGAAACTAGAAACCCGCTACATCTGTACTTCTAGACTCTGATTTCCTTCCTGTTAAAACATCCATATTTTCATCCATTCGCCTATCAAAGGCCTGCTCTTCTTGCACTGGATTCTGTCCCCTCTCACTGGCTCAAGGACATTACTGTGAAGTTGATCTTCCTCTCCCTGAATTGCTAATTTTTCCTCTGTAATGGATCAGCCCAATCAGCATACAGAAATACTTTCCATCTTAAAAAACCCACTCTTGGGGGCCGGCCCCATGGCTGAGCAGTTAAGTTCGTGTGCTCTGCTTCGGCGGCCCGGGGTGTTCCTTGCTCAGATCCTGGGCGCGGACATGGCACCGCTCATCAGGCCACACTGAGGCGGCGTCCCACATAGCACAACCAGAGGCACTCACAACTCGAATATACAACTAAGTACTGGGGGGCTTGAGGAGAAAAAGAAAAAAACCCCCACTCTTGAACTCACTTCTGCCTGTAGCTACCGCTTTATTTTCTCCTCTCCTTTATTGCAAAACTTTTTGAAATAATTATCTGTACTCTCTCCTTTCTTTCTTGCATCCTCATTATTTTGGCTTTTGTCCCCACCACCTTACCAAACAGGTCTCATCGAGGTCACTAGTACCTCTTACCTTGTCAAATCCAGTGGTTGGTTCTCAATCCTAATCTTACTGCATTCATCAGCAGCACCTGACACAATCTTTCATCCCTTTCTTCTTGCTGTTCTTCTCTTGGTTCCAGGCGCAGCCTCTCTGTGCTCTTCCTCTCTTTTCAGTGCTTCAGTCTGTGTGGGTGGTCTCTCTTCCTCCTGCCGAGGTCTGAGCGCTGGACATCCGGGACTTAGTTGTTGGATCCCTTCTTTTCTCTCTTCACTTACTTTACAGACGTTCTTAGCTAGTTCCATGACTTTATTTCTTCAGATTTTTTTTTTTTAAGATTGGCACCTGAGCCAGCAACTGTTACCAATCTTTGTCATTTTTTTTTCTTCTTCTTCTCCCAAAGCCCCCCAGTACATAGTTGTATATTCTAGTTGTAGGTCCTTCTGGTTGTGCTATGTGGGACGCCGCCTCAGTGTGGCCTGATGAGCGGTGCCATGTCCGTGCCCAGGATCCGAACCGGTGAAACCCTGGGCCACCAAAGCAGTGCGCAAACTTAACTACTCGGCCACGGGCTGGCCCCCTGTTTCTTCAGATATTTATGTTTTGTCTTAATTTCATTATCTTCTCCTTCTTATACCACAAAAAGATGTATTAGATCTTTTAACATTATGCCATATGTTTCTGAGGCTGTATTTTTAATTGTTTTTTGATAGTTGTTCTTTCTGTTCCTCTGATGGGGTAATTTCTGTGGGTCTTCAAGTTTACTGACTTTTCTTCTTTCATCTCCCTTCTTCTATTGCATTGATCCCATGAATTTTTGATTATAGATATTCTAGTTTTCAGTTCTATAATTTTCATTTGGTTCTTTTTTATAGTTTCTGTTTCTCCAATGGGAACACCTAACTTTCCATTGATTTCAAGAGAATTCACCCCGTGGAACACAGTTATAATAGCTGCTCTAAAGCCTTTGCCTGATAACTCTGACATCTGGGCTGTGTTCAGCTGACATCTGTTGATTATCTTTCCTCTTGGGAACTGGTCACATTTCCTTGGTTCTTTGTATGTCAGGTAAATTTGCATATCCTCAACATTGTGAATGTTACTTTGTATAAACTCTGGGTCCTTTTGTAACCCTAGAAAATTTTTTTTTCTTTTTAGCAGGCAATGCTCATGGTTAGGTTTAGGCCTCAAGTTCTGCCTTACCCTCTCTGAGTGGTGGTTCCAATGTAGTTTAGTTTTCTGAAGCTTGTGCTTTCTGTTTTGGGTCTGTCCTGTGCATGTGCCACTCAGGGCTGAACCCGAGACTTGGGTGGGTTCACACACAGAATTAGGGGATCCCCTCCTCTAGCTCCCTCCTCTCTGTGGTTCCACTCACACTTTTTGGTTTGCAGGAGCCAGAAGATGGGTTTTATATCTTAGAGTTAAGTGACTATGGACCTCTCTGACTGGGGCCGACCTTTGGGGAAAAGCCTCAAGAGAAAAGAGAGAGCCAGCCCTAGAGAGAGGGTTGAGGGGGTGATTAACCCTTTGCAGGTCACTTTCTAAACTTTTGACTCCTTTCCACAATCTTCCTGCTTTTTTTCCCCCCAACCTTTTTTATTGTGGTAAAGTACAATAACATGTAATTTACCATCTCAACCATTGTTAAGTGTACGAGTCAGTGGTATTAAATACATTCATTATGTTGTGCAGCCATTACCACCATCCATTTCCGTAGCTCTTTTCATCTTGAAAACTGGCTCTCTGTACCCTTTAGACAATGACTCCCCATTCTTCCCTTCCCTCAGCCCCTGGAAACCACCATTCTACTTTCTGTCTCTATGCTTTTGACTATTCTCAGTATCTCATATAAGTGGAATCATACAGTATTTGTTTTTTTGGTGACTGGCTTATTTCACTTTGGATAATGTCCTCAAGGCTCATCCATGTTGTAGCATGTATCAGAATTTCCTTCCCTTTTAAGGCTGAATGATACTCCAATGTAGGTATATACCACATTTTGCTTGTCCATTCCTCTGTCAGTGGACAATTGGGTTGCTTCTGTATTTTAGCTATTGTGAATTATGTTGCTATGAATATGGGTGTGAAAATACCTCTTTGAGACCCTAATTTCAGTTCTTTTGTATGTATACTCAGAAGTAGGATTGCTGGATCATATGGTAATTCTATTTTTAATTTTGAGGAACTGGCCTACTGTGCCATTTTACATTCCCACCAACAGTGCATAGGCTTCCAATTTCTCCACGTCCTCACCAACACTTGTTTTTTTCTGTTTTTCTTTTTTTGATAGCAGCCATCCTAATGGGTGTGAGGTGGTATCGCACTGTAGTTTTGATTTGCAATTTCCTAATGATCAGTGATGTTGAGCATCTTTTCATGTGCTTATTGGCCATTTATACATCTTTTTTGGAGCAATATCTATTGAAGCTCTTTGCCCATTTTTGGATCAGATTGTTTGTTTTTTTTGTTGAGTTTTAGGAGTTTTCTATATATTCTGGATATTGATTTCTCATCGGATATATGATTTGCAAGTATTGGTGCAGTTGGAGGGAGGACGACGGTCCTGGGCGTAGCACTGCCATGGGGCCGCGCTTTCACTGCCTTACAGGCAACAGGCAGGTCTGCTTCTCCTGCCTGCACCTCTCCCGTGGACCCAATTTCTCCCTTTGGATGTCAAACAGGTGTCTCAGCTCAGTGAGTCTAAGGCTGGACTCTTGGTCTCCAACCTACCCCTCCTCTTGCAGTCTTCCTCACCCCAACAGCAAGGCTGCCGTCTCTCCACTGCTCAGGCCAGCATCCTTGGAGTCCAAAATGGCTTCTCTCCTTTGCTCGTGCCCCGCATCCAAACCATTAGCTAATCCTGACAGTGTTTTGCACATTGTATCTAAAATCGGACAACTTCTTACCATTTCCGTGCTGTCATCGTGTCTTACCTACAACTGTAACGGCCCCGTAGCTGCTCTCCCTGCCTCCACTCTTTCCCCCTCAGTCTGTTCTTCACCCCGTGGTAAGTCAGAGCATGTCAAGCTTGTGTTCAACCATCCCACCCCCCTCAGTGACTACTTACCTCTCTGTGGAAGCTAAAGTCCCGACAGTTACTTCCAAGGTCCTAGGTGATCTCTCATCCCCCATTCCCGCTTTTTCCCGTTGCTCTCCTTACTGATCTGCTTCGGTCAAACAGCTCCTGGCTGTTCTTCAACCTTCTCATTGTCCTCCTGCCTCAGGACCTTGGTACATGCCATTCCTCACCTGGAATGCTCCTCCCTCAGATATCTGCAGGGCTCTTTCTTTCACCACCTTCTCATCTCTGCTCAAATATCGCCTCCTCAGAGAGCCCTCCCCACTATGACCCTGTCCTCTCTTCCCATGTATTAGTCAGACACTTGTCAAACCTGGCGTGCTGCACATTTGTGTGTCCCCTCCCATTAGCATAAGCTCTTTGATGACCGTTCTTTGTGTCTCTCTTTCCAGCATTGTATCTTAGGTGCCTAGCACAGCACCCAGCACATGATAGGGGCTCAATAAATGTTCGTTGAGTGAACAAACCAAAAGACAAACAATATGTTCAGAGTGTTTCTTCATAAAGAGAATTTGGTAGAGTCACTTTCCAGTTTTTCCAAAAACATTATATTAAGAGAAGGATGCAGAAATTTTTATGATGATAAGCGTTCTAAGATGTTGGCATCCACAGCCCACCTTTGGCGTACAGACAGGAGTGCCCTGGTGGAAGCCGAGGTGGAATTTATTTCTGACTCGTGCATGCTTGGACTGGGTGCTCGGTTCCCATGGGGCCATGTTTCTAAGGATAGCTACTGGAGTCAAAGGTGAAATACTTAGTTTTCACTCTTGTATGCCGTAGTGCATCTTGAAGACTGACAGGAGTGGGACATAGCAGCGTGGAAGCCAGCACAGAGCACTTTGTCCAGAGCCACTTTGGCCCCATCATCCCTGTCTCCGTGTTCCGCTGTGATCAGGTCCCATGATCAGGAATGACACAGTGAAGGGCTTTGTGCATATGGACAGCCCCAGATGTGAGCGACTTTAAATGGTCATTTGCTGTGTCTAGAGTCCTCACCTCTTCTATTTTCAGTGCCTCTGAAGCACAGACAAGTTGGTGGTGAAGATGCAGTAGTTAGACACCTCACATACTTAAACTCAGAAACTCAGTGAAGACTCTGAAATCCCTCTCGCCTTTGTTCTTGCATCTAAGTCCATTTTCAGCACAGTGGATGAATGCCCACGTGGGCTATTCACAGAGAGGACAGTTGTCACCCCAGGTGTGTGTTGTCACTGCTGCTGAGTATAAGAGGACGTTTGCCTTGTGTTCTTTCTAAGGCTACGTTATAAATTAGGGATCTTTTGAGATGGCTTTCTGCATTTACTTCTAACTTCTGAAGGGGACTTTAGGCAGGAGGATCTGGAGGATGTTATCCTAAGGGTGAAATACAGCGTGTACAACTCATAGTCTCCCATTGCCTCAGCAATGAAACTCTTACTGCTCAGTAGCATGACCCCATAATGAACCAGCTTAGGTGGTAAATAACTGATGTGTCCTGTTGTTCATTTTTTGCTTGTTTGTGTGCAGTATTTTCTTGTTTGCCAAGTTTTATACACATCGTTTAAGGCCTTTTCCTCCTTCCTTATGTGACAACATAAGTTTTTGGGTTTTTTTTTTTTGATGAGAGTAGCAGTTTAATAATGCCATGGTTGGAATTTAAGATGAACAGTGGCTTATGGACTATTAAAAGATATACTTCTCATTTGTGTTTTGAGAATAGGGTGTTATATAATTGTCATCCTTAAGTAACTAGAAAGAGGGAAAATAGCAGAAGTGTTTTCTGGATAGTCTCTGGATGCTATTCAGCACTGAATTTAGATAGTGAATAGTATTCTCTAGCTGTCCAGGTCGTTCGGCAGTTTCCAGCATCCTAATGGCGTTAAGGGAAATACTTTGCAGCCCTGTTAGGAAGATGCTGAATATGTCGGAGATATGACTCATTCCCCTTGGTGGAAGGGAGCTTAGTGGGAGGGAAAATTCTAAGCATCTCCTAGCTGTCTGAAAGCCAGAGTGTTTTTGAGTCCTCATTCATTTATCAATCCAATAGATATTGATTGCACGTTCTGCTCTCTCCCAGTTGCTGTGCTAGGTAGGTGTCTAGGGAAGAGCTCCTCTCTGGCATACAGAATAGCTGAGGGTGGGGAGACGGGGAAGCCAGAACACCTCTGTGAGCCTGATCAAAGGTTGTCAGGTGCAGGCGGCAGGAGCCTGGACAGGAAGAGGAAGCAGAAGGGTGTGAGCACATGGCTTCCAGATACCGCGGCCTGTGCAGTTAAAGTGTACCGTGAGCCTTAACCTTGTTGGCTCCTGATTCTATGGAATTCTACATCTTTACATTTCTCTTGAGGAAATAGAAGTATTATTTATAATAGTTTTAAAAAAAAAGGAGAAAATCTCATAGCCCCATAGAGCAGAGTTGGTGAAATTAATTATGGTACATTCATGAGATGGAGTTCTCTGCAGTCATTAAAAATCATAATGCAAAAAAATATTGAGTGGCATGGGGAAATTCTAACCATCTAATAAATGAGGAAAAAAGCCTCTAAAGCAGATGATCTCAATTTGGTCATGGTACATTCTCAGTCCCGCCCACCCGGGCTACTCTATGGAAATCGCAGCCCTCCCACCATCCCCACCCCCACGCGCACTCCTGGGGCCCCTGTCCTGCCCTGCTCCTTACCTTTCTGTACTTACCACCTGCTAACGTACTCCACGGTTCACTTGTCCACATTATTGGTTATTGTCTTTCTCTCCTGGTAGAATGTAAGTTGTAGCTGGCAGGGGTTTTTTTGTCTGTTTGCTCACTGATGTGTCTGAAAAGCCTAGAACAATGTCTGGCACACGGCAGATCCTAGTAAGTACCGTAATTGTTGAATAAATGTTGAAGGCAATATGGTTGGATTATAACATAGATGGCTGTTAATTTTTTTCTTTTTAATTTTCTGAATTTTCTTTGTTTTCTCTAATAAATATGGATTGCTTCTATAATTAGAAAAAAGCTTAAAGTAGACTGTTGCATATGAATTTCTCGTATAGACGTAACTGGTTTATCTGGGGGAAGGGCTGGAGGGCTGAAGAGGGCAGAAGCAGGCCTTCCGGTTGCTTGTAAAGAGCCCTGTGTAGACGGATCGTAGGGCCTCTGGGCCCTGGTCCGGGTTCTGTGCTTGGCTGTTGGCTGGTGGTGAGCCATTTCCTCTCTCCTACCTGTGCTCGTGGCTGGTTCCACGCCTCACTCCTGCTTGCTCCTTTCTAGGCTGTGTTTTTCCTGGTCACTCTTTCAAATTCTGTGTTTTCCTCTATGCTGGCTTGAGTGCTGCTTTCTTTGTAGGCTTCCTTGCCCACTCGGGCCTCATTCTCCCTCGAGTCCCCCGGGCACTTGCAGGGCACACCAAGCACACTGTGCTCAAGGAGGCCTTGCCTGACATTCTTCATGGCCAGCCTTCAGGGCCATGTCTGCCGTGGACATTAGCCAAAGAGGCCAAAGCTGCTCCTGCTGGGGGCCAACTGGAGTCTATTTTAAGAAGAAACCGTGGAAATACTTTAAGCACATATGCGCCACTTGTCTCGTGTGTTATCTTTTTTCTGCAACTAAATGACAAGCTGCTTGGGAAAAAGGTTTCTATTTTCTACTCTTTTTGTCTTTGATAGCACATAAACAGTTCTAGTCTCAAAGTGGATATCACATATGTGTTGGTTGATCCTTGGTTTCCCATATAGAAAATAGATGTCATTTCTGACCCTTCCTAGGTGGCATGAGAGTAATATTGGGCCAATGATTTGAGCACCTTAGAAGACATTATATATGCATCCATGGATATTTAATGACACTTTATTATTAATCATTTAAAAAACTAATAAAGTGAAATGTTCAGGATATAACTTGGCTGCAGTAACTTTCTGCTGTTAAAATTGTACAATTTTTATTTGGGGAATACAGATTGATTTTTAGAAAGCAAGGTATTAGGTACCTGGCTATTCACTTCAGCAAATGTTTATTGAGATTCTCCTGTTTGTAAGGCACTGCAGTGAATTGTAGAGGTCAGCTGAAAACAGCCCATGAACTCTTTGAACTGGGGTTGTAAGAGCATAAACAGTGTCCAAGAGAAGAAGCAAGGACATGTGATGGGGGTTAAAGGAGGGAGAGAGTCCTCGTAGTGTGGGGACAGGTAAGCGTGCGTGGAGTACAGGACCTTGTATGAATCTTGTTAGGTGGGAGATTGTAGACGTGAGGAAATGAATGGTTCCAGGTGGAGGTAACGGAAACAGAAGAGGGAGGGGAGGAGGCATTGGGGAGCAGCGGGCTGTCCCTCTGCAGCCCTGCCGGGAACGTGTGCGTGGGGGTGGGAGATGGGCCTGGAGGGAGGTCTGGGGAGCATGCAGAAAGCCTTCATGCTGGGGTAAGAAGCTCTGTTTTGAGCCTCCCAAGGGACTTTTGGATAGTCCACAGCATCAGAGATGGGTTTTGAAAGAAAAGTTTACAGTTTTTACTTGGCTTGGTAAATGGGAGAGTAACCATATGCTTTTGATATTTGTGGTATTTATGGTAGTGCCTTTCATCTCATAATGAAGTTCATTAAGCAAGGATACGTAAAATCAAAGAGAAAGTTGTTTGTTCCCAGAAATGTAGGTTTTTTCCCCCATGTGGTTGCATAGCCACTGGGTTGGACTAGCGCTTGAACTTGCAAATTTACTCAAACTGCTACCGGGGAAATACAGGTGAAGTTTACATGGTTAAATTATTTTCTCAAAGCCATATGGCAAATTATTAAAATACGTTTGAGTAGAGTCCATGTGTCTGGACTCTAACAAGCTGCTATCAGAACCCCGTGATGATTTTGCGAATGTTATCAATCTGATTGATACCACATCTGTGCAGTGGGTGTTCTGGGATTAATACTATTTCTGTCTATTGCTTTGGGAAGAATTTGTTTCAGAGTCGATAAACAGTCATGTATGACAGGTTTTTTGTTTTTTTTTAAAGCGTTCTGGGGAGGAATCTGAACCATGATCACTAGAAGTTCATAAGTTATTTTTCATAGTATTTCAAAAGGTTTAGCAAGTGTGTATTCCTAACCCTACATGGTTTATATCATTTTCTCATTTAAAATAGATTAGCACGGGCCGGCCTGGTGGTGGAGCGGTTAGGTTCACACATTCTGCTGCAGTGGTCCGGGGTGCACTGGTTCGGATCCCGGGTGCGGACATGGCACTGCTTGGCAAGCCAAGCTGTGGCAGGTGTCCCACACATAAAGTAGAGGAAGATGGGCATGGATGTTAGCTCAGGGCCAATCTTCCTCAGCAAAAAGAGGAGGATTGGCAGTAGTTAGCTCAGGGCTAATCTTCCTCAAAAAATAAAATAAAATAAGATAGACTACCAGTTTAGAAGTATACAGCTAGGAATCTTTGGGTTTGAGTTTACTCGTGAAGTAATTGATCAATTACTTAAGAATCTTTTTTTTGCTATTATTTTAAAAAGATTCAATTTGTTCCTTTTTTTAGTTTTTAAATTCTAAAATATATTCAGAAAGAAGGCAAACTGAAGACTCATATGTGGAATGCTTGCCTATTTTTGTGAAGTGTGTGTGTGTGTGTGTGTGTGTGTCTGAGCTGGGGCTCTGTGGCTGGGGAAATGGAGTCAGGAGCATCTGTCCTCAAGCTGCCTCCCTGAGGTGGCTCCAGGGGTGAGAGTGGGCTGAGGGAATGTGGGAAGAGACGGTCACTTCTTACTTTATATACTTTGAAAAGAAATGAGGAGATGCTGTGTCATTTTGACCATTCCTTTTTTGCATTTTTGAATAAAAAATAGAAAAACTACTTGTCAAAACTATTTTTCACTGTATAAATTATATTTTACATTTTGGAGCCAGTTTTTTCTCTTCTGTAGGAAAAGTTAAAAGATACAATGTATGCTGCTCAGGGTTTTACTTTCTTTCTTTCTTTCTTTTTTTTTTTTTTTTGAGGAAGATTAGCCCTGAGCTAACTACTGCCAATCCTCCTCCTTTTGCTGAGGAAGACTGGCCCTAAGCTAACATCCATGCCCATCTTCCTCTCCTTTATATGTGGGATGCCTACCACAGCATGGTGTGCCACATGGTGCCATGTCCGCACCCAGGATGCGAACCAGCGAACCCCGGGCCCCAAGAAGCAGAATGTGAGCACTTAACCACTGCACCACCGGCCTGGCCCCAGGTTTTTACTTTCTTAATGCATTTCCAGCTTCTGCTCCTAATATTTGAATTTTTACAGTTCCTTCTGTTCGACTTTACTATCCTCATTTTCAGAGGAGTTGTATTCTGTACTTTAATTGTTTCCTTTAAAAATATTTAGTTGAAGGAAATTCCATGATCGTTCATAGAGTTTAATGCTTTTTTCATGTGCATTATCAAATTTTTGAGTTCTTACCAATATTTAGTACTCTTATAATGAAAATATGCGCATGGAATGATCTTACGTTCCATCCTCTGTGGTGTAGCTCACAGTGATTTAGGGCCTATGGTTCTCAATTCTCTCTCATACAGCAGCCAGCGATCTTCTCGGCTTGTTGAAAATGCTCCCCAAGCGAGAGAGAGACCTCGGTCTTTTCTTCCTTGCCATCGTGCTGTGGTCATGCGGGGTTTAGGGTGGTGACCTGCCTGTTCTCCAGAAGCACTTTGTTCAAAGGGGGTGTGACAGTACTTACCCAGTTCTCTCATTGTCATGTGAAGGAGCACTTTAATCACTTCATGCTTTAAGTACTTAGGTGGAAGAGAAATTACGTCCTTTGAGAAGAAAATGTTAATGACTTGGGTAAAGTCACTAACTAGAACAGGAAGAAGTAAGAGAGATGGGTTTTCTTCATGGGACCTGGGGCAAGCTATTGAGTTTCCCTGGGCCTCCATTCCCTTAGTTGTGAAGTGAGGCAGTGGAGTGGACGCTCTTAATTCCCTTACAGCACTAACATTTTTTGGTCTGACTGCAGAAGGCCGGTGCCCTGGGCTTTGGAGCTGTGGGCAGAGGGCTGACGGATTAGCTGGCGTCCTTCCTCCTGCATGGCGAGCTGGGTGCCGGGAGACTCGGAGGAGCGTTAGACGCTCTCTTTTTACTTAACTTTTCACGCAAATAGAGGGAAGTATCTTGGAGGTTGTCTGGATGTAAGCTAGGCAAACAATTGGAAACGACTCCAAAGGAATTAAAATCACCTAAATCTGGGCTGCCATGTGAAAACTGTCAGGAAGAAAATGTAAAAAGATGAGGAAACTTAGGAAGGATGGAAGATGGAAATAAGAAGTCTGGAACACCATCACGGATGTAGTTAGATGGATGTGAGCCCTTGGCCTCATCCACCGGGGGAGACCCAGCGCTGACTTCTTAGAAGTGGAAGTGTTAGGTTTAAATGAATGGAGGTTGTGCTCTTTTACTAAGGGGATAATACAGTTTTAGTTATTCGCTACTGCAGATGGAACTAACCCATGCCCTTACATAATGTATTAAGACAAAGTATGTGGGAAAATTCCTGTTCTTCGGAGGTTAAGAGAGGAGAGGACCATGTCTTCCTAGACTGTAAGTCTACCTTGGTTCTGATGCAGAACCAAATTCTGTGCTAGGTGGACTGTGGTTCTGCTCCAGGGTTGCAAGTCAGCGATGATGGTGGTGAGGTCCGTGCATCCCAGGCTTGGTGTCTGGGGGAAGGGTGGCGAGTCATCGCTATGCAGGAAGATTTCGACCCAGGCTGTGAATGAGAGCATTTATTCCAGCAAAAGTCCACTCATAGCCTGAGTATCTTTGAAACAGTTGCCTTTTCTTGATCTTTCCTTCTGAGTTCTGGCTCCTATGTTTTAGGAGGCAAGCTGATTATAAATAGACATTTTGTAACTATTTTAAACACTATGTTAAAAGCCTGAAGGAATCTAGGTATTTAACGCAATTCAGTAGTAAATACTTTACAAACAAATTTGTATTTTTATAAGTCCCTAAATTTATAGTCAGGATATTTTGAAGCTGAGTAAGAATGCCATTTCTTTTTCCAGCAACCACGAAAAACCAGTAAAGTCTTCATTCCACTCCCAGATTTACAGCTTTGAAAAATGTTTTTAACATAAAATGTGAATCTGAGGAACATTCGGGGAGAGTATGTCAATACCAAGAGGTAATGAGAACACAACTGCGCTGTTTCCAAGGACCTCACCTGAGCCATCGCGCTGGCACCTCCAAGGGTGTGGGAGAGAGTCCTGGTCATGGGCATGCTTTCTCCAGCTGGGAGTGCCTCTGCCGGTAATTGGAAAAGTCTTTGCTATATGGAGAATGTCATTTTTAGTCTTGTATAGAAAGTGACATTTGTCTGTTGTTTTAAAATTGCCAGTGTCTGCTCAAAGCCAGATCTGAAGGCAATTTCAGGGTGATATCATACATTAAGAGGAGAGAATTGTAGTATTGGGGAGGAGGAGGGTTGGCTTATCTCCTTAGATCTTCTCAGTTCTCATCCCTAAGATTTTCTTGATACATTGAAACTTTATGCACCACAGAAAGAAATGTAGAAAAGAAATGTATTATGTTTTTCCCAGGTTGTTTTGGGTAATGCATTTCTCTTTAAGTATCATATATACACTGCCCCCTGCTCCCTGATACCCAATTGGTCATCATTCTCTATACCTTTGTCCAGGGTTTGAGTTGTTGAAGCTTAAAGGAAATGCTGCCATTCCTGGCCACATGTGCCTGGCATGTCAATAAGGCCTTCTTTGTAGCCTCCAGGATGTCTGTTCCCAGCTCATGAAAGCATGAATGCTGTGCCGTTTGGAAGGGAGCCCATTGTAGGAACCCCCATCCTAGGAGGAAAGGCAAATTGGGGTGTTTAGGTCATTGGTTGTTTTAAATTTAAGATTTGCTCTGGATATCTCTAATTGTAGTGAGTGATTTTCAGTATGTTTAGCATTTGGATTTTCTGGGGTTGGGAGAAAGGTTTGAAAGAAAAATAATCACCCAAAGAAAACAGGGTTTTCATAGTATTTTAGCCTTAAACCATGGTAGGAGATAAAAAACATACACTAAGTGCAGACCTGACCCTAAGTCATGGAAGATGGAAAAATCCATCTCAGGACTGTGGTTACCTTTAAGTATGTTGATGTTGATCTGGGGAAATGTTTTCCCAGCTGTCTGAGAGATGTGTGGCATCGTGAGGCAGAGCGATCATGATGGATGAGAAACATAGCAGATACACGGACAGAGAGCATCATGTGTTGTTCTTTGTGTCCTCTTCCAGGCATGTGTAGTGCTAGCAATGTTTTTTCTTCTTTTGTTGTTACAGATGTGCTTGGCTCTTGGTGTGGATAATGCCTGGGGTTTGGTCTTTGGGGGTGTCCATGGGGAGGAGAGCCAAAGGCAGAGGTCTTTTTTCTCTTGTGGGTGGCTGAAGGCTCAGAGAGGCTGGATACGCAGTGTGGCCTCCTGAATGGGGGGAGACGATGGCAGCTTTGCTGATGCCACCGCAGATGGTCTTCTGTCCTCCCGTCACTCGCAGCGGATGGTAACGACAGAGCCAAATGAGGGCATTACCAGTGCTGGCCACTGTCACCCAAGGGTGGAATCAATAACATCGCTTCTTTCCGATGTCTTACTACACAGACCTCAGCGTCCACTTAGCTGACTGTTTTTCAGTGCTTGGGGCCAGCTGTTGTGTTTCACTTCAGGACTTAAAGGTTTCTTATCAGGAAGTGGAAATGATAGGATAATAGGCTTTCCCAGGAAGAGGAAATACTGTTTATCAGTGATACACAGTTGTTAACTATTAGATTGCACACAATTATTGGATAATGCAAACTTTTTTAGCCAAAACATCACCTTAACATTTTAACTTTGATTTTTTAAATCAGTAAGAGTGTTGGGAACATAAGTTTATGTTGCAATTGTTTTAGTTACTGAGTTTCAGTAAAGAGCAGGATCTGGTGAAAACGCAGAGAGGAGCAATTTTAAATGATAGATGGAAAAAGAGTTGCTGCTAGTGGGGAGAATCTAAAAATATCTAACCTCTTAATCCCAGAATAGTGAAAATTAGGAAGGGGAATTGTTGATATGGAATATGGGCTCGTTCACCAAAGAATAAAATGTTAGGAAGAAGGGCACTCTGGTCAAAGTTTGTTTCCTAACAGGAGATACTACTCAAATTTATTACTGAGGAGGTGGAAAGGCAGGATGTATCCAGGACTTTGTGTGTCAGTGGCAGATCCATAAGAAGCTTCTCTTAGAAGTTGAGATATACCTAACCTTAGGGTTTGTGAAAAGGGGTGACCATATCCTCCCACAATAACAGAATTTTCTAGGTGTCTGTTGCATATTTTTATAGGGAGCACAACACAGATGGTCATGAAATACATCATTGATGAAGATCCTTAAGTCTTTTCCAGTCCAGGCTACATGTTGCCTGTGTTACTTAAAAAAATAAAAATCTATATAGCAACGATAATACTATATTGCAGAATGTTTTAAAAGTCTCAAAAACAGGTCTGAGCCCTGATACCAGAACCCTCACACAGACACAGCCAGTTTGGTGCATTCCTCAGATTCTGTATAGTTTTTCATTTTGATTTTTTACCTTCGTTTTATAGACTGCTTTTCTCGATGCAGCATAGCAAGTACGTGAAAGGACTTTGCAGCATTCCACCGAGGAGCTGGGCTGGGTGATGACAGCATGAGGTACTTCCCAGTCGGTGACTCATCTTCATACGCTCTGAGTGGAGCCTTTGCCAGTTTCCAGGGCCTCGCAAGGCTCCTGGAATGAGGCTGCGAGTGCTCTGCAGCTCTGGGCGTTGGGATTGGTGGTCCTATCTTGTAGAATGATGCCCCTCTAGGAGATTTTGGGCATGCACACTCTGTTTAAGAGCCTTGTGTTCTGCTGCATGTAGGAGGGAGTGTGCTCCAGGTGCTGGTAATTCTCATCTGCGCCGTCAGCACCTTTGATGAGGGGATCACGTGGAGGGGGGCTCTGAGCACATGCTTGCAGCTAAGCGCAGCTGTTTGCGAGGGAGAGGATGGCCTTTCTTTGCTGTCTGGTGTTTCCTGTGTGATGGCACTGATTAGCCCAGAGCCCCAGGCTGTTTAGATGTGACAGGACCAGGAGATTCTCGTTGGAGGTACAGTTCCCTCCAAACCAGCTGGCGGCAGTGAAGCATTGGTATTCCCCACAATTCTGGAAGATGGTACTCTTCTGGAGGGTGTGGCACCATGGTGTGATGGAAAGATTACGGGGTTGAATCCTACTTGTGCGACTCATCAGCAGTGATGGAGGTTGTAATTATCCCCAACTTACAGCTGAGGAAATTGAGGCCTAGGGCGATTAAGTAATTTGCCTGAGATCTCAGGGTTGAAAGAGCCGGGACTGTAACTCGGGCCTGTCTGGCCCCCAGACTGCCCTCTTCAATCTGCTGCCCCCTCATCGCTGTGTGTGGATAGACAGTCTGTGCTCTCTGATCCCATGGCAGGATGGATGGGGTAGGACAGTGTGCCCTGTACAGAAGCGCATCTGAAATTATGGTGAAGAACTCAACTTCAGAGCCTAACAGGTGGACCAGGTTCAAACCGTGGCCCGGCCACATCCTAGCTGTGAGACTGGGCAAGTTACTTAACCTCTCTGTGCCTCGATTTCCCTATCTACAAGCCAGGGACAATAATAGTATCTACCTTGTAGTTGTTAGAGTATTACATGAGTTACTACCTAGACAGAGTAATGACTAGCAAGACTAGTAGGTAATAAGTAGTATGACCTAGAAAGAGTAACTTTTAGAGCAGAGTCTAGCGTATGACAAGCATTTGATACATGTGAGCCATTATTACTTTTGCCGTAATTTGCTGCCCTCTCTCCAGGCAGAGACGAGGTGGGCACTTTGTGCTTGTCGGGCAGCACGGCTTTGTCCTTTTGCAGCTGCCTTGCTGGAGGGGTATGGGCCGTGATGGTCCGGGTCTGGGCAGACGATGTTTAGGCAGCATGTTAATCAAAATTGGATGATCTTCCATTCTTCAGCCAACAATCTAGGCAGAGATTAACAGAGTGTGGTTTCTCTACTCTTATGCAAAAAAGAAAATGAGAATTTAAGCTGATATCCAATTTTGTTGAAAAATACTTTCATGGAAATTTACAAGGTCTGGGCAGGCTCTTGCAATATTTTTGGAGCCACTACCAATACAGAGATACGAGTTCTGGGGGATTCATTCAACTAATTGTCTACTCCTGAAGAACATTCAGTTTTGTTGGAAACACACAATTTCTTTTTCTCTTTTTTAAAGATTGGCCCTGAGCCAATCTGTTGCCAATCTTCCTCTTTTTTTTTCTTCTTCCCCCTAGAGCCCCCCAGTACATAGTTGTATATTCTAGTCGTAGGCCCTTCTAGTTGTGCTGTGTGGGATGCCGCCTCAGCATGGCCTGATGAGCGGTGCCAGGTCCACGCCCAGGATCCGAACCAGTGAAACCCTGGGCCGCCAAAGTGGAGAGTGCAAACTTAACCACTAGGCCACGGGGCCGGCCCTAGAAACACACAGTTTCTTGCAGAAGGCTTTGTGGAAGTATTTGAATTGGGGATGAGAATTAATGTTTTGGGTTGATGCAAAGAGAGTGTGGGAGCATCTAGGACAAAGGGAAGAGCCCTAGTAAGGGATTATGGGTAGTTGGGCTAAGAAAGAGTTGCTAAGAGTTGAGAGTTACAGACGGGAAATAATGGAAAACGTAGGCAAAGTGGGACTGGCTTACAGAGTTCTGTTTTTAGTATGAATTTAAGGTGACAGGCAAAGAAATACCATTGCATACTCTCCTTCTGGGAGATACCTTGATAAATTTGCCCAGAGTATGTGTATCTCCCTAAAGGTACACTGGACATTAAAATGCCAAAGCTGTACTGCAGAAAATGTACGTGACAAAAACATGTAGGTTGAAAAATACCCTCTGCCTTCTCAGTGAGAATTGACCAAGTGATCCCATGACAGTCAGGCATTGCTTAATGATGGGGACACGTTCTGAGAAAGGTGTTGTTAGGCATTTTGTCGTTGTGTGAACATCGTAAAGTGCACTTACACAAGCCTGGATGGTGTAGCCTAATCTTATGGGACCTTTGTCATATTTGTGGTCCATGATTGACCGAAATGTTGTCATGTGGCACATGATTGTATGTAGATTAGTGGAAAAACCATTTATGAAGCTGTTTGTTTGCAACTTCAACAAATGTAACTAGCCGTCAGGTACTGGCTTTTGAATATCACACCTCAAGGACCTATTAAACACAAATGAGTTTTACAGATTAGAAGGTGAGAACTGCATATTGCTTTTTAGCTCAAAATTCCCTTAAAGGAATTGAAGCTTGCTAAATGCCACCCTGATGAAAATCTGGTGGAGTGTAGGTCTCGCTTGGGTTTTAGAATTCCTCTTCTTGATGTTTCTTGGTAGTACTATCTTGGAACATATCTTAATAAAGTGTGGTTGGTTGGATAATAGTTAACCATAATTTTTGTGTCGTTGTTCTGCCTGAATGAGATTTCAAGGTTGAAAGGAGCCTTAAAGATCAGCTAGTTAGACCTCAAAGCTGATGCCTGAGTGTTCTGTGCATCAGGCCATCTAACAGATGTCTGGACACTCAGCAATATGGGGCTCAATCAACGTGGGCTACTGGACCCTCCACTGACTCTCCCAGTGGAGAAACTCAGGTCCTTAAAATTAACTTTAAAGGTCCACGTAATCCGCCCCTGTGCTACCCTCTGTCCTCAGCCCAGCAGCACTCCTCCTCATGTACTCTGCCCTCATGATCCTGGCCTTCTTTCTCAAACACCCCAAGCGTGTGCCCATCTCCAGACCTTTGTACTTTGGGCCTTCTGTTGCTTCTAGAGTACTCTTTCCGTGGTATATTGATTTTGCTCTCATTTTTTGGATGTTTCCTCAGCCTCTGCTAATGCTAGATTGACATCTGTTTTGTCTCATCTCACTGAAAGTATTATTCCACTGGTTTCTGACTTGCATTGTAGCTCTTGAGCAATCAGCTAATTGTTGTTTCTTTGAAGGAAATTTTTCTTTTTCATTCTGGCTGCTTTTAAGATCTCTCTGTCTTTGGTGCTTTGTAGTGTCTCTGTGATATGTTGGGTGTGGAGGTCTGTTTTAATGAATCTGTTCGGGATTTGTTGGATCTTCTGCATCTTTGGATTGGTGTCTTTCATGAATTCTAGAAAATACCCAGCCATTATCTCTTCGTGTGCCTCTGATCCATTCTCTTTCTTTTCTTATGGAAATCCAATTGGATCTGTTAGACATCTTCAACATCCTCATGTCTTTTAACCTTTCTTTCAATTTTCCATCTGTGTCTTTCTTTGCTACATTCTAGATAGTTTCTTTAGCTCTGTCTTCAGGTTTACAAGTTGTCTCTTCATCACTGTCTAGTCTGCTAACAAACATATCCTTTGCATTTTAAATGTTACTTATCTTACATGTTTTCATTTCTAAAAGTTCTATTCTTATTTTAAAAATCTAATCATTTTTAATAGTTTATTGTTTTATAGTCATTTTATCAGTTGCTACTATTATTTCTTTAGACATAATTGCTTTATATTTTATAATTTTAATATCTGACATCTTTGCTGATCTGTTTTGTGTGTGTGTGTGTGTGTGTGTGTGTGGTGTGTGTGTGGTTTCTGCTGGTTCTTGCCCCTGTATATTTGTGACTTTTAGGTGTGAATTCAGGTTTTTGAATATTTAACTATGGGGCTTCTTGGAGGTCTAGATTGAAGGTGGGTTCCTCTAGAGAATTTATGTTTGCTGCTGCCAGATTTTTGGGGGTATTACCAACCTGGGACCACCTTAAAACAAATTTTTGGCTTGAGGTTTTCCAGGCCACCCAGGCACTCTGAATTTGGATTGGAGGTCCTGTGTGAGGGCTAGATTTTGATGGCAGAATTTTAGGGGAGATTTCTTTTCCTCCGCGTATTTACAAGGTTTAAGACAGTCAGATTTTCTCGGAGTATCTGGGAGGTAGCCATCCTGCTTGTTACATGCATGGTGATGTTGTGCAAATTAGAAAAAGTGCTTCTTTCTCAAGACACTTTATTGCTATTAGTCAGGAAAATTTCCTAGTAACATTAAAATCCCAGATGACCGCGAAGTGAATGGTAGCCACAAGTTGTGTGACACACAAGTTGCCCTCACTTCTGCCTCAAGTGTACCCCCGACCTCATTCGTCCCTGTCAAGTCCTGCTCAGCCTTCAGTGCTTTACGCAAATACTCCACCATCTGAGAAGATGTCCCTAACTCCCCACTCTAACTCCAAATGGCATCCCCACTTCTGAATTACTGTAGTCGAGTGGGGCATTTTCCACAAGTGACTCCTTTTTGTTAGTTATTCTTTTTAAATCTTACGTCCCTTGCCAGACTGAGAGCTGCCTGTTTGGTTCGTGTTTCTGTGTTCCGTAGCACTCAGGAGAAGGCCTTCAGCAGGTAGCTGGATTTTATTTGTTCAATAATTAAAAGAAAGAATTTAATTGAATAACAGGTTGTGAACCTACTAACCAAAGGATTACAAAAGGCCAGCTGTTTGGATGGTACGTAAAGATTCTGCAGGTCTCGCGCGTGCAGCTCAGGAGGGCTGTCAGTGTGCGCCGGCCTTCTCTAAGCGGGTGTCCTGTGCTGTGAAGAGCTCGCAGGGTCCCACGCTGGCCCCGGCTCTGCAGTTTGGAGGCTCTGGCAGAACTTCTGTCTGTTCCGTGCAGAGTCAGAACGTCTGTTACAGAGGAAAATCTGCGCATCATTCCAGGTAAACAATTTCTACCGATCGTTGTTTTTTCAAAGAGAGAGTGGGTCACACTGTTCTACAAAAATTACCGCCCTAAAATTTATTTGATTATTACTCAGTACATTTTACTCAATTGGTAACAGTTTATCACAATTTTTCTTCCTTTCCAATTCTTTTCCATTATCAGGTGATTTTAAAACTTTTTAAAAATTATTTTTTAGTAGAACTGGAAAAATGCTTTTTTAAAAATCTCGAATTGATTTATTTGATACTTCTGGAAAATTTACTTTGTACTGGGCACTTTTTAGCGATTACCTGATCTAAATCTTTAAAGATCGTCCTTTTAAAGATGGGGAAACTGAGGCAAAGTAGCTTGTCCTGGCCACTCACCCATGCAAAGCTGGGCTGCTGTGCCCTCATCCAGCCTGCCTGCTGCAGAGCTCTGCTCTCCTTCCCAAACACACAGCCCCACATTCAGCTTCCTGGTGTGATTTGGTCGGATTCTAAATGTTAAACGTTAAACATGTTTAAACTCCTTCCCCTCCCCTTTGAAATTTAAAGCTCATTATGATATTAACAGGAAATGACCTTGTAGGAAAGTGACTGAGCATTTCTAGTTCCTGTTGTTTATTTTGTATTTGGAGAAAGAGCTGGAAAATATTATGTTCCATGACTGTTACTTACTTAATGCCTAAGGTTTATGTCCTGATGTGGAGGTCTGACAGCACTCTAAAAGTAGTCAGTAGGTGTATTTTCAGCGACTGTTGAACAAGGCGCTTTTTGTGCAGTAGACGCACTGAGAGGGTGCAGGGCTCCGACTGGCCAGGCTTGGACCCTGCCTGTGGTGGGATGCTGGGGTTAGAGTCACCTACGATGGCTTCCTGATGAGGAAGAGGAGTCCCCTTACAGAGGAAGAGGGGCGTGGAGGCGTGCCAGGCAGTCAGCTCTGCAGCCGGCATCGTGCACTGCGTGGTGACTACATGGAGACGTGGTGAGTGCTTGGATGTGGGGGCCTGACCCTCAGGAGAAGTGGATGGCTAAGGATTCTGATTTGGCTCTGAAGGCAGATAGCTGGAACTTAAAGCCACGAGGCTGGACCAGGACCAAGGGCAGGACCTGGAGGCACACAGCAGGCCATAAAAAAGGAGCCTCCGGTGGAAGTGGGGACACGTGCCCAGAGAGGTGGAAGCGTGGGAGTCTAAAATCAAAGAGGAAGGGTGCCGTCGGACGGCCTGCTCATCGTGTCGGTGCTGCCCAGAGCGCAGGTGGGGGAAACTTGAAAATTCTTTTTTGGATTCATTTGGCAAGATATGAGAACCACTAAAAATTAAAATGGACAGGCGATGACCATCAGTTGGAAATGTGGGTTGAAGGAGAAGAGAAACAGAGCACAGAAGTGTTCTGGTTTGGGTAACTAGGTACACTCTGGTTCTATTGAAAGGACAGTGAGTCTGTGAGAGTGGAGCGGGTCTGAAGAGAATGGATGGATTCAGTTTCCACCCATTCATAATTCACTTCCATGATTTTAATTAAAATAAGTTTATGACTTTCAGCTTCTATAAATTATTGCATCCACAGAGAAGAGGTTCAAAGCAGAAGCCCGGGGAATGGAAATTTGGGGGAGGCGGAGGCGTAGCTTGTGAAGAAGGCCTGGGGCCAGAGAGCCCACGGATGGACGACAGAAGCTAGTGTCGTCTACTGAGCCAAGTGGGGAGAGAGTGTGAAGGATGGGGTGGCCCTCGGCAGTTCCCTTTGCTTGGAGAGGGTCAGGTACATTAGTGACTGGGAAATGTCTATTGATTTTGGCAAAGACTATTGCAGGAGAGTGGTGGGGTCAGAATCCAATTAACACAGGGATTTTAAGTGGAAAAGCTGAGAAGTGGGGGAAGTTGGTGCAGATTGCTGTTTCTTGAAGTTGTCTGTGAATGGAGTGGTAGATACAGAGGGGTATGGTCAAAGACGTGGTGCTTATTATTTTGGGGGGGCGGAATAGATTTGTGCTGTTTGTATGCTAATGAAAAGAAGCCCTAGAGACAGGGAGGTTGAAGATAGTGGAGAAGAGAAGATTTAAGGAGTGAGGTCCCAGAGGAAGTAGGAGGTGGGTGAGAGGAGAGACACCCCAGCTCGTGAATTAGGAGGGATGGAGGTAAAGGTGAGAGGGATACAAGTGTTTCTAGATATACCCACATGGCTATAGTCAGTGAAGTTTGAACCGGTATACAGTATCACTTATAGCAACTCTGCCTCCTCGATCTTGATATAAAAATATTTCACATTAGGAAAGTTAACACCACTCCGGTTTTGTGAGCCTGCCTCTGCCTGTTTTGTAGAACAAAGTTTTATTGAAACGTGGCCATATTCCAATTCCTTCACTTACATATTGTCTGTGGCTGCTTTTGCATGACAACAGCAAAGCCTGAAATGTTCACTGTCTGGCCCTTTGCAGACCAGTTTGCTGACCTCTGTACAGTTGTTAAACCGAGGCCCAGAGAGCATGTTGACTTCGGAGGATCCCTCCCTCTCTCATCCATCTCTGGGACCAGTTTCTCCTGTGTCGGTTGGCATTCTCCTGATGCTGCATACTCTTAGAATTATCTGGTGCCTCCTCTCTCTGGAGCTTTCAGCAATTACACTTGTAAATTAGATCACATTTAAGCCTGTCCTGACCCTATCCTAGGAATAAGAACTTTGTCGCAGTGCTTCCTAAGGAGTATGTACTAAAACCGGGAGCGCCTCCTGACTCTCTGCCAGGCCTTGCTCTCTCCACGCCCCAGGATGTGCTCGTTTTTTTCTGCTTTGCTTGGATGGCTTTTCTTCACCTTTTCTAAGAAGCCAAGCCTTCCTCTCTGAAATCATTACCAAAACCCCCACATATTCCTCATCCCGGTGGTTGTGTATCTTTGCTTTGAATATCCTCAGCACATACCTGCACATCTTTTAGAGCATAGCCTGTCCCCTGAGAGACCCCCGCTGTGATGGGGGCTCCTGAATGGTCTCTGCATCTAACTTCCTAGAGGACAGGGGCCATGTTGACCTTGTCATCAGCATCTTGTGTTCCACAGTTGCTGGTGCTCGTCAGATGAATTTTATTAAATTGAAAAAATTTAAGTCCTTGAAAATTGCCCACTTATGCATGAAATGGTGTGCTAATTACTAGCCCTTCTCAACCATTCTTGAAACCAGATCCTCTCCTGTATCTTTTGAAATCCACTTTGAATTATTAACCAAATTTGAAAGCAACATATTTAGAGGTACATTTTCGCTCATGTCACACTGTTCAGTTTTTCAAGAGAAAATACAAATCTATTCACTTGCTGAATTTGTAAATGGTTCTGAAGGGGCTAAGATTTTAATAGTTGCAACTTAGTTCTACAACCTAATTTATCAGATTGTAGTTGTGTGTACTTACTACTATATTGTCTGGCACCTTGCTATTCAAAATGTAGTCTGCCCACCAGCAGTATAGTCATCATTTGGGAACTCATTAGAAATGCAGAGTCTTAGGTCCCACCTCAGACTTGCTGAATCAGAGTACTCCTTTTAACAAGATTCCCTGTGATGCGCATACACAGAAAGTTCGAGAAGCATCACTCGGGGCTATTGACCTTGTGTTTCAGACAAACACACAAAACCTAAGGCCCTGCGCGCACACCTTTTCTACCTTTTGTATGTTATGACAATGTGGGTTGATATTTTATGATGACTGTTTCCCCTATCAGAAAAATTTTGCTGTTTTCCTCTGTTATAGTTGGAGATAGGTCATGATTAAGAGACAGACTGAGTATGCTTTTATTCTTTCTGCTACCTGGAATGCATTTGATATTTCTCCTTATGTAGAATTGACAAAGTCGGAAACCTCTACCGTCTTGGACAGCAGTCTGGGATGGTCTGTGGTGAGGTAGCAGCCCCAGCCCCCCTGCAGCTCTGGCTCATGCTGTCGTCTGTGTGCGCATGTGATCACCCCTCTGCCCCGGGAATTGCTTGTGCACCTTAACAGTGAATTCTGTACTGGATGGAGTTTTATTTCCCATTTTTTCAAGTCCTTGAAAAAAAGTGAGGTACTAAGTAAATATAGGGACAAGTAAGTATAGGAATAAAACTGCATTTCTTTAAAAATACGTAATTCATTCATAACGCTAATCCATATTGTCCTTCTTGCCGATTAATCCAAACAGGCAGAGTTGAAAATGAGTGCATTGTTTATTTATTTTTGGACAGGTCATGCACGCGTATCCAGTTCAGAAGGTTCAGTGAAAAGCTGATCTTCCGTGCCCACCTGCTGCCAGGCCGTTTCCTCCTCGGGGGCATCTCTTCATCCCAGTTCCTTATGAACACTTAGGGGTGATACATGGATTAGGAAGTTCAATATAGTCGTGACCAAGAGGGTGAGCTCTGAGGACAGAAAGAGTTTGAACCTGGGCCACTAGCTTTGTGACCTTGGGCAGGTAACTCAACTTCCCTGTGCCTCAGTTTGCTCATCTGCAAAATGGGTGTGTTAATATTATCTCTCAGAGTTGCTGAGAAGAACTAATGAGATAATTCCTGTAAAGTGCTGAGAAGAATTCTGGGCGTGCAGAATGCACTCAACAAATATTAACTATTAATATTATATGTGAGTATCTTTTTATGTCTTTATCATTTCTCTACATAAACAGTAGCAGACTCTGTGCACTTCCACATCTTGCTTTTGTTTGTTTGTTTTTGTACTTAACAATGATAGGTGAGATTTTCACCTAACAATGTGGAGATTGGTTCATTTTATTATGTGTAGAACTGCTTCATTCTTTTTAGTGGGTCCACTGTATTCTGTTTCATGGGATATAATTTATTTATAGAGCATCCTATTGGTGGACCTTTAGGTCGTTTCTATTCTTGTGATATTATAAAAACCTTTGCTGAAATGGCCTATGTACATGTGATGGTGTGTCTGTAGGGTAAACATCTAGAAATGGAATCTAGAAATGGTCCAAGTATAGGTTTTAGTTTGGCTAGATATTGACGAGTTGCCCTCCATGGTCTCCCACCGGCAGAGTAGTCTCATACTTGTTTTGACAGTCAGACTTTAACTTTAATTTTTAAAGACACAATTTTGTTTATGAATATATAGTAAAAACACCCATCCATACTTGGAAATTTGATTAAGATTGCTAGATTCTTGGAACAGACCTAGGAATAGGAAGATAATACTTTGTTCATAAGTGTTTGAAGGAGCAACAAAGTGGTTAGTGAGCTGTTTTTAAAGAGGAACTTTATAATATGCAACAAATTGTCATTATATTCACAACGTCTAAAGTATTCTTGAGATAGCGAAACAAAACAAAGAGTTTGGAAAATCCCTAAACAACAGTGTATTTCATGTTTTAGATTGCGTCCGAGGCTGCCTCTCGATGCTGCTGGACGTGTGCTGGCTGAGCCGTGCTCCCAGTGCACCCGTTGTCTGAGAGTGGCACACCATAGAGAGCCTCTTTCTTTTACTCAAACGTCTCATTATACAAATTCTTGCTGCCAACCGAGCTGACCGTAGAGCTTTTATTTAGGTTGTAGGTGAAACAGTTTCTTCTAAATATTTTTAAAAACTAATGTAGTCACTGAAGTAAATAAGACCAGAATCTAGTATCCCCTAACATTTGACCTTCACTTAGTAATTTTTGAGCTATCCAAAATATTTGCAATCCTCTTCTTACTTCACATTTTGTGAATAATTCAGCCGCTGAATTCTGTGGAGTGCATAATGTACTGTTTTCCTCAAACATAGCTCTAGTCTGTGGCGAGAATCACGCTCAGCGCTGAGATACACAGTTCAGTCTATTAGCAGATGATCACTAGGTTCTGTTTTCTTTTTTTTGTTGTTACAATTTCATTTTTTTTTTTTTAAAGATTGGCACCTGAGCTAACAACTGTTGCCGATCTTTTTTTTTTTTCTTTTCTTCTTTTTCTCCCCAAATCCCCCCGGTACATAGTTGTATATCTTAGTTGTAGGTCCTTTCTAGTTGTGGCATGTGGGACGCTGCCTCAACGTGGCCTGACCAGCGGGGCCATGTCTGAGCCCAGGATCCCAACCAGCGAAACCCACAGGCCGCCGAAGCGGAGCGCGCGAACTTAACCACTGGGCCAGGGGGCCGGCCGCCCATGTTTTGAATATGCAGATGAGCTGAGGAATGGAAGGAGAAACAAAGATAACTTTGCATCTGAGAGGCATGTAAACACACGACCATTTTCAGTCACTGGCATTATCAGGAAATATGTGTTGAATATCAAGTGTGTTGAGCATGGCACCTGGTTAAGGTGATACTCAGCTGGCTGTCAGCTGACCTCTTCCAACTTGGTGGGAATGCCCCTGCACTGTGGGACTCCAGGAAGTGAGCATCAGGGCGGCCTGTGATCCCCAGGCTTGGCTGCTATGGCTTTGCGAGGCCTGCTGTGGGGGACACCATGGGGCCACAGAAGGTGTGCTCTTATTTGGGGGACCGTGGACAGGCAGAGTCCACAGATGCTCCTGGGCGAGCTGAGTCCCTCCTCCATCTACTGCTCATCTTGTTGCTAGGAGCAAAGGAGATAATGCGTGTGTTCTCTGAGGAGCTGAACACCAGACTCTCTGACAACATGACTGCCGTTTTTTCTTCTTAGCCACTTGACAGGATCTCGACTTTGAGGAAGTCTGTTTTTCTCCCCTCTTTATTACCTAGTGCAACCCAAGTGATGGTGTTAAGCTTCACAGTAGGTACCGTGTATGTGGCTCCTACTGTGTACCGGGTCTTTTTGCCAGTTAATTGTTAGTTGTCACAAGCACTAATGAGGTAGATGAAACAACTGAGGCTTAGAGAGGTTAAGTAACGTGTGCAAGCTGGTTTGGGGGGCAGAACTGAGATTCACACCCAGGTCTTTCTCACGTGGGAGACGGTGCTTCCTCAGCCTCTGTACTCTTCTGTCAGCTAAAGCTAAAGCCAGAAGTGCCCATGCCACTGGAAGAAGCCATCGTGTTTGTCTGACGCAATTTTTTTTTTCCAAATAAGGGCTCATTATTGCGCCTAGTTCAACTGCTTGTGATTACAATCAATTTTAATGTTGCTAATAATTTTCAGTATCTCCTCAGATTTTATTTATTACTTCTCTGAAAACTGAGGCTTCAATCATTGACAGGTTGTCACAATTGCCCTTTAACTTTTTAGTGATCAGCAGTGTCACCCATGAGGCTGGCCTGGTGGCCTGGTGGTTAAGTTTGCTCGCTCCCAGTTCAGCTGCCTGGGGTTCGTGGGTTCAGATCCTGGGCGCAGACCTACACACCAGGCCGTGCTGTAGTGGCATCCCACATACGAAATAGAGGAAGACTGGCACAGATGTCAGCTCAGGGCCATTCATCGTCACCAAAAAAAAAAAAAGCAATACTACCCAGGATCTTTTGTCATCTTCTGGTGGTGATGGCTGGAGCTTTGCAAGCTCTTTCTGTCAGTAAGGTCGTTTTATAATTCCCTTAGAATCTTGATGCTTACCAGGTAGCATTCTTATTTTTACACATATTTACCTTGTATTTCTAGTATTTTCCCTTTGTCTTTCTACTGAGCGATAGTGATTTTTATCTTCATGGATTCTTCCCATCAGTGCCAATTTTCTTCATCCTTTGTGTGAGACATTTCTTTTAAAGTGTTGTTCACTAGGCTTATTCTAGATTTATTGACTTGTCATTCTTAATTTATTTCTTGTTATTTTTCTTTTAATTATGTCTGATTGTATTTTGTATTCCATGCATTTCCCCCCTTCTGTGGTTATTTGGTTCCTTCTCTGGGGATTGTTTTTGCTGTTTTTCCGCCTCTTTTGTCCCCAGTTCTGTTCCAGGCTGTTGGGAGTCTGGTTGGGGCCTGGTGAAGCAGAGCCCAGGCCAGCCCTGCAGGGGAACCTGCAGGACTGTCAGGGCCTGGCCTCGATGGAATCGCTCCGTGCTGCCTGTCCTTCTCTTCCGACCCGTCCCAGCCCCTGGCAGCACCAAGCAACGCTTTTCCCCAGGGCCTGCAAGTTGGCCAGGAAAGGGAAGGTGGTGCCCACAGCGTCAGGGCCCCCGCTGGCCTCTGCGGCCCCTGGTCTTTCCATTCGTTGTTAGGCATGCTGGGCTTTGAGCCAGGTGTCCAGTATCTCTGATCTCAAACCTTACACCTACCCTGCAAGGTTAATTACCATCTGTGTTTGACAGCCCAGGAAGCCGATGCTCTGAGAGGGTAAGAATCTTGCCACGGAGCACACAGCTTGTAAGTCGGTGTACTGGGATTCCAAGCCCTGTCTGTGTGACTCCACAATCTACGTTGTTTCCACACAGCATGTCCTTCTCTGTCAGAATGAACTTGGTTCTTGAGTACTTTTTACCCCTTTTGTTATCTTCGTTTGGATTAGAGCCTAATCCAATTACTCCTAATTAGCGGGTGTCTTAGGTATTCCCTCTGGTTGCACCTTAATACTATTGTGTTGTGCTCCCTGGAGTGATTCATTTCTCCCTGTTTGATTCGTTAACAATCCAGTACATTGTTTCCCTTGTTCATTGTATCAGAATCAAGTAACTGTTGCCTCCTGTTTCCTGGCTTCCTGCCACAGTGAGAGCCGGCTGAGATTAATTAGAATGTGTTGCTGACAATCTAGTAATATCAAAGTCATGGTTATTGATTATTTTCCTTTTAATGAATTAAACTTTGCTGCTCACAGGATTTTTACCTGGGTCGTTTCCTTTTACTGATGCTGGTGTTTTCACTCTTAGCCCTGTGTCTTGCCTCTGCAGAGCGTTCTGCTGATGTTTACGCAGGAATATTATTAATACCAGGCTGACTGCAGGTTGGGATAAGACCTTCATAAATTTAGGATGTCTCAGTTTCATAAAATGCTTACAATAGTTTTTAATCTACAATAAGGGTCTTGGATTGGAGGCCTGCGGTGATTGTCAGTTCCATAATTCTGGTCTAGAATAAGCCTGGCTTGAAGAGTATCTACAGTTCCTTTCTTACTGTCTTTGTTTTGAGGAGTTGAGGGTAGTCTTTAAGGTTTATTTTTTTTATTAGGAAATTAATATATATTAATTTGTGAGAAATGTAGGAAATGCAGAAATATATAAAGCATGAAACATTAACTACCTATAACCCCACTTTCTGGTGATAACCACTATTGACCATTTTGGCATTTATTCAGTCCTCGAGCACGTGTGGGAGCGTCTTATCAAACCTGAGATCCCAATGCGCACAACTTTGTGCCCTCCTTTCTCGCTTAGCGCAGGGCATCACAAATTCTCCATCGTTAGAACTCTTCATGAGCAGAATGGCAATATTTCACAGCAGGTATGTGCCATAACTTACTAGCCGTTGCCCAGTGTTAGGCATTTAAATTGTTTCCAGTTTCACGAATAATGCTCCCATGTACATCTTTGTGCCTCCATCTTTGTTATGATTGTTTCATTTAAATTTATTCCTCGAAGTGAAATTAATAGGTCAAAAAGTATGACCACTTTAAAGGTACTTGATACATAATGCTTGCCAAATTATTTTCCAGAGTGAATTTGAATCCCCGCCAGCAGTGGGTGGGAGACTGGCGCTCGTTACCCACAAAGGCATTGTGTATTAGCATTGCTAGTTTCGTAAGCAAAAGCTAATGATGTTGTTTCAATTTGCATTTCTTTGATTACCATTCAAGTTAAACATATTTTAATCTGTATATTAACATTTTTATTCCCCTTCAAAAAAACCCCTATTTCTTATCTATTGAAGTCTAGTCTATTTCTTACAGTTTATGAGGGATCTTTATATTTTAAGGATATTGACCCTTTATCCATGATATTTGCTGAAAATATTTTCCTAATTAGTTGTTGGCTTTTACTTTTTTGATGTTTAGATGTGTTAATTTATTTAGAATTTTACAGAATACATAATTTACTGTGTAAAAACTAATTTAATTTAAGTAGTTGTTTATATCTTTTGTGTGTGATTTCTGCCATAATTTTAGAAAGTCTTTGCTCATACAGAAAGAAGATAAATATATTTAACTTTATTTTTTTCCTAGCTCCTCTAAATCTAACTTGATTTCCCCCATAGATAATCAGTTGACCCTTTTTTTCCCCCTGGGAAAGATTTGCCCTGAGCTAATATATATATATATATATATATATATATATTTTTTTTTTTTGCCAATGAGCTGCCAGTACAGCATGGCTGCTAACAAAGCCATGTAGGTCTGCAGCCAGAACCGAACCTGGGCCACTGAAGCCAAGTGTGGTGAACTTAACCACTCGGCCACCAGGGCTGGCCCGACCCCTCAGTGTTTTTGTTACATAAGCTGTTGTCTGACCACAGAATTTTGTTATCACTTCATCATGTGTTCATGTCTTATATATCTTAGGGTCTGTTTCTATGCTGTTTTGTTTTATTATCTGTTTCTTGTTTACCCTAGAATTGCACTCTTAGTTATTATAGCTTTATAATATGCATTATTATTTGGGAGGTGGTATTTCTTCTTCTTACACTTATTTTCCAGAACTTACTTATTTGAACCTTTTTGTTTTTCTTTATATAAATCGAAGAACCATTTGCCAAATTCTTTATCCTCTGTCTGCCCTGACCGCTCCCCTGCCGCCCTGAAGTAAAAACAGGCACAATAAAAGCCAAAAGGAAGAACACACAGCTCTGGGATTTCTATCGGAGTTGTGTAAAACCAATAAAATGATTTAGGCAGAACTCAACTCTTAGTCCTATCTAGAAGGGCACTTTCCTTTTTAGCAAAAGCTTCTTAGTTGCCCGTACTTTGCTGCATTAATAATGTGGTCGGATTAGAGACGGTCGTCACGCGCGCCCTTGGAGCTGTTCCAGGCGGAACTGGGCGCCGCGGCCGCAGATCAAGGCGGCCGCCGGTCGCCCTCAAGCTGGAGCGCTTTTACCCTTTCAGAGGCTTGTAAGATAAACCAGAGGAGGATGCGCGACGCCGCCTCCCGCGGCCGCTCGGCTGGTCGCGGCTGCGAGGGCGGCCGGGCCTGGCCTGGGGCCTGGCGCTGCCCCGACGGGGCTGGGTGGTTTGATCAGGGCAGGTAAGGTCACAGGTGAGGGGATGAGTGAGTGTCCACAGGTTTTGTTTTCTCCCTACATTTCAAAATGTTTTTATACATTTAAAAAAAGTGTCTTGAGCGTGTGTTGTGCAACATTTTAAGAAGTGTACTTCCTTTTGCAGGATCGTGTCCCCGCTCGTGGGAACACCTCGTTTTTGGCGCGTCCCCTGCAGTAGGGCTGCCAGGCCAGCACCGGCCAAGCAGCAACACGGGAGGGGCTCCGCGGAGGGCGCCCTGCCGCTCTGAACCGCCAGCGCCTGTCTAGAGGGCTTCTTAACTCCAGGGCTGCTTCTGTTAACCTGACGGGGTCGCGTTGATCATGCGATGAACTCCCACCTGCTGTCCCTGGACGGTCTGGAGGCTCAGGTGAGGAAGTGGCCCGGCGCAGGCTCCGGGGTATCCCGCAGGGGCTTGGAGACTTCAGCCAGGTCTGGGAGTTGACAGGAGGAAGAGAGAAGGTGGAAAAAGGAGAGACAGGGTCTACAGGTCACTGTTACTGGTAACTCGGGTGGATGCCATGTCTGAGGGGCAGGGGTGGGGGAGAGGAGGGCACTGAAGACTGGGAGGAAGGAGAGACTTGGGCAGATGAGCTGGGAGAGTGACACCAATTCTGCCGCTGCTCCAGATGTCTCTATTGTCGCCAAAGGAAGGGCAGGAGAGGACCAAGTGGACCTGTCTGCCTGTTTCCACAGCCTGAGTCCCTCCGGGCGGGCCCAGAGTCTAATGGGTCTCCTCGGGGTTCCTCTCCTGTGTCTTAGAAGATATGATTGTCTGGGCATTGAATCCAGCCTTTTGGAATCTGAAAGGAAAAACAACCAAAGACTAAGTCTTACACTCGTAAGTTTACTTTCTGCAATATAGAAGGTGTTTCCTAGGGGTTTCATAATCTTTTTTTTTTTTCCAAGCATAGAATTATTGAAGAGTAGTGCAAGGCCCTGCAGAGTTTGGTTAATAGAATTTACAGCAGGCAAGTCAGGCAATGACCAAATTTCATGGAAAAACTTCTAAAGCAAAGTTGTTGGAAATTTAAATTAGATTTGAGTGTGACAGAGAGACTACTGAGAAGTGCTGGAGTGTCTCCTGTTGGGTTCCCCGGGCATCGGCCGAGAATTAATAGTGTTGTTTCTCTGATGCAGTGGGGCACTGATTTTGAGTTTTGAGTCCAAGTATATACATTTTCCAGATGTAATCATTTTACCCAAGTACTGAAAATTTTGCTGTATCAGGCACTCAAAGCTATTACACTGAGACTGTCTAGGAGCACTTTGGGGTTCTGTCAAGAATATTCTGGGGCCGGCCCCATGGCTGAGTGGTTAAGTTCGCGCGCTCTGCTTTGGTGGCCCAGGGTTTCGCCGGTTCGGATCCTGGGCGTGGACATGGCACCGCTCATCAGGCCATAGTAAGGCGGTGTCCCACATGCCACAACTAGAAGGACTCACAACTAAAAAATATACAATTACGTACTGGGGGATTTGAGGGAGAAAAAGCAGGGAAAAAAAAAAAGAAGAAGATTGGCAACAGTTGTTAGCTCAGGTGCCAATCTTTTTTTTTTTAAAAAAAGAATATTCTAGCAGCTGAACTCCAAGGAGTCTTAGAAGATTTCCTGCTCCAGAAAAGTATGGTTTCAAGAATCAAGGAAAAAACAAGAGGATTAAAATATTGGGAGATTTACCTGTGTATTTGTATTTACACAAGAATATAAATATGTATATATTTCATAAAGCGAGTTTGATATACAAATATTTCTTATTACACTGATGCCATGCCTAGCAAGTGCTATAGGATGGGATGTGAAGTGTTCAGGCTGATAAGATTTGTGTTCACTGGAATATCCCTGATGGAAGTCCGAGATCTTCGTCATTTCCGCCAGGCGTGCGGGCATTGAGCGCTGTCACCAGCAGGCAGGATGGCTCAGTGAGTCCCGTATGTGGGCCGGATGAGGCCTTGGGAGCTTCCCAGATGGGTGCTGTCATACCTCACATCCTTGCGAGGGCAGACCTTTATCCCTTTCCAGGTCACTAGAACGTATCCACACATATTCATAAAGAGTTGTACCGAAACCCTCTCAGAGAGGGGTGTCTAGACAAGTTTTAAAGTTGTCTTTTTTCCTTGGGGCCGTATGAGCTATGGTGCGTATTCTGTTCGTCACTGTCTGTTCAGCTCCCACATAATGCCTTGCAGGTTGTAGAGAATAAACATGTACTGAGGGAATAAATGGACTATAAATTAGGTGTCTTGTGATTACGATCCGAGTTCCCACATTTGGCCCCTGTACAGTTATAATAATGGGGTTGACTTTTGTTAATTGGTGACTGTACAAGGACTTCCTCTGTCATTTCATTTGACCTTCACAGCGACCCCCGAGGAGTGCATTAGTCAGCTATGCTAGGTTATGCTGTGGTCACAGCCCCACGGGTGCAGTGGCTTCACTCCCCAGAGCCCGGTCCTCTGTAGTCTGGGCACCAGCACTCCATGAGGTGGCTCCGTGATCCCGGGGGCCACAATCTCAGCCTAGCTCTGCCGTCTCACCCAGGGCTGGTAGGAGAGGCTGCAGAATCGTGCAGACTTCTCGTTGTCCAAACCTGCAAGCAGCGTTCCACGTATCTGTGCACATTTCGCTGGTCAGAACTAGTCCGATGGCACCACTCGACTGCAGGGGTGAGACGCACAGGCTTCAGTATGCTGGGAAGGGGAGGGAAACCGGAAATGGGTATATAATGACAATGGCTATTGTAGGTCCATTATGCAATTAGCCCCATTTCACAGGCAATAAAACTGAGACCCAGAGTGGATAGGTTACTTGCCCAAAGTTACACAGCTGATATATGGCACAGCAAGGCCTGGAACTTTGATTTGTTTGTTTTCAAAGCCCATACTCTCAACCACCATGCAATGCAATCTTTATTAAGGAAATTAATTTTCTTCTAGAGAAAACTGGACCTTAGTGAGGGGGAGAATAATAAAAGTCTGGGATGTGGGGTTTGGGAAGCTGCTTTTGTAGGACGGACTCTCTTTTACATGTAGCTAAGCCGCTGCGCTGGGCTGAGCTCCTCCCTGGGAACAGCAGTCGCTGTGAGGGGATGTGGAATGAGGCCTGTGAAGCACCTGGAGGGGCGTCCAGCGCTGCGTGGAGACGTGAGGGCTCTCCTGCCGACGCCTGCTGGATGCGTTGGTCTTGTGCAGGTTTTCATGTGCAACAAGCTTCAAGATTCTTACCAGAAAACAAGTAAACCTTTTAAATAATCTTGGTGCATGTAGTTGTTTTCCTCATAAAAGAATATACTATATGTTACATTATAAAGCTTAACTTCATTGGTATAATCTTTCCAGCTTTTCATTAGACTGAAAGGTTGTTAAGTTTCAACTAAACTTATTAGCTTTCACTATCGAATCCCTTTTGCCCCATTTTTTTATCATATAAGTTTTCCAAAACTGTTCTTGTACAAGTGGGTGTCCCAAAGAGTGTTTCTAGATAGTACAAGTGGACACGTCACTGTCAATTTGGGAAACGCATTGGTATGTTGCCATTCGTCTATGGTGACGTGGGGTGGGTCAAAGCAGTTGTGTGTTGTCCGTGGCCTCCTTAAGAAGAGCAGCCTGTTCCTTTGTAGCTTTGAGAGGAAAGGGACACGTTTTTATCAAATGTGTTCAATTACTGGCCCCAGCTTCCTGTGTCCTAAAACTTGGCTTCATGTTGTAGTTCCCAGAATTTGTCTTCTATTTTGGGGATCTCTGAAGGTTGATGTTTCATATGTTTCTCTCCTTCCCAGTTCCTTCTAGCAGCTCAGTCATGCAGGAATGTGGGGCTTGCGGGGGGTACCCTGCCTTTAGATCAGTCCCACCCAGCATTGCTTCAGATGTGTTGTCATAGGTTTTTACAATCCTTTGGCTTCTTCCTGGCAGTGGTTAACAGTGCAATGAATAATCAGATTGGAAAAAAACAAGGTTTCTGTGGAAATTTGTGAGCAAAATTCCTATTAATTAAAAAAAAATACCCAGCATCTTTTTCTCAGACCCCAGCTTCTAGGCGTGTTTCCCCCTCATTGTTTAAACATAACCCTTCCGAACCAAGGACAAGGCTGCTGTGCCTTTCTCCTCCTCTCCTCTTTGCACAGAAAGCTGTCATTGTTGGTTGTTCTGCAGCTGGGTCTCTTGAAAATGAGGTTTCATTTAAGTAGAACATTTTCATTGCGGGATAACGGGCCTCTTTCATTTTGTACTTCTAGAGGGCCTCCGAACTATTTCCATGGACTCCCGAGTTTCCTTTTCAGAGTCCTGAAGAGAGAGGGAGGGTTCGTTGGGAGTAGATCATCGTGACACATCTTTCTGTTGATGAGCCATAAAAGATGAGAAGAAGAACACACAAAGTAGGCATTTATAGCATTTATGGTGTGCCAAAGCGTATATAGTAAAAGCCTTTGGCAAATTATATATGTGGTGGTTTTAACTGACTTTGGAAGTTATGTAAGGCTTTGTATGTGCTTTTATATCAGAAGGTGTGTAAAAGACAATGATAATTTATTGAATTACAAAATACCTTCCCAGAGGCCTGGTTCAGCCTCTCCTGGTGGGAGCAGTGAATTGACATGGAGTCTCTCAGTTTGGGGAAGTAACTGCTCGCTGCACCTCTTCTCTATTCCTGTTTTCTACAGTCCACTTCCATAATCACTTTGACAAATAAAAATGGCAAGTAACAGGATATATTGGAATATATGAGGAAGCCATTTGGTATAAACCTAATTCGGCCTGACCTTGTCTTTCCAAAAGCGCCTGACGGAGGCCGTTGAGCATGCATTGTATATCTGCTTTAGAGATTCCCTCTGGCAAGAGCAAAGGGCCCTTGAGATAAAGGTGCAACTTCTCTCCCCCTCCCAATGTTGGCATCTCCTTAAAGATTAAGCATCTTTCTTTAGGCTGGGAACCGATTGCAGCACTCATCTGTGACCCCCCCAGCCCGAGGCAACACACCTGCCACCCCGCAGCGTTCACTGAGACAGCAGACCTATCTGCCGTTTCCATCAATCGCTGTGCTGACAGAGCAGCCTCGTGACTATTGTAAAAGGGGACATTTCAATCATATGTGAAACATACTCTCTGAGGGTATATAACCACCCTTATACCCCCCCTTCTTTGGAGTGCTCTGTTCCTTTGTGGAAAAACTCTCCCGGGTTATAATCCTAAGATTCAAACTCAGAATAAACTCACCCAAATTTTCATTTATAGATTGATTATGGATTATTTTCGTTGACAACTTCTTGCAAGGATCTCCAAACACTGTTGAAATTCCAACTGGAGCAGTCTTTTGCGCATTTAGGTTTCATTCACTTATAATGCATTTCAAATAATTCTCTCCCCTTTATTATTCTTTTTTCTATTGTTCCATTTCCAATTCTTTCAGTTTCTCTTGTGTTACTTTGGGGTAGCATTTTGATGCTGTTGACAACCGTAATTAATTAGAACAGGGAATCACGTGAGATTAAAAATTTCATAAGGTGGAAAGAAGAAGGGTATGTCCAGGGTTAGGTTGAGCCCAGAGACAAGTAGGCATTGATGGATGTGGCTGCCACTCTGGACAGCCTCATGTCCATTTCTTCCCTTCAGGTTGTCCCTATCTGTTTCTCCTTCCATGCTCTGCCTTCTGTGGCAGCAGACACAGCTGGTGCAGGGACTGGTCAAGGCGGGCCTCTCTTAGGAGCTTACATTCGAGCTGACACCTGAAGGGTGAGGTGGACCTGGCTGTGCTGAGATATAGGAAGGGAATTTCAGGCACACAGAATGGTTCAGCATATGTTAGGCCCTGGGAAGCTAGAGATAGTCTTACTTAGAGCCTGGTCTCGGGAAACTGACAGTTTAGGCTGATTGTCAAGAAACTAAGCTTGATCCACTCAGTTTCCTGCCTTCCTGAAACTGCCACTTCCTGTAACCATGTCCTCTGGCTTCAGTTAAACCAGTTATCTCTTTCAACCTGCAATTTGGCTGCAGATAACCTTGAAGGGACCTCTTAACTGCTTCCTCCGGCCAACCTCAGCTATGTCTGCAAGAGGCACCAGGCCTAGTATGTTTTTACACCTGAAACCTATATAATGTTATAAACCAGTGTTACTGCAATTAAAAAAAATAGCTCCAAAAGACGAGTCAGGTTGATTTAGAGTAGACTCTCAAATGATGGGTGTAATTCTTAGCTTGTGATTTGCCTTGTCAGACGTCAGAAGTGATGATGATGATACTCAGAAGTCGGTCCTGCAGCAGCAGGGACAGACTGAGTCCTCATGGTTTGCCCTCCTCCTTACTTGTTACCTTTTTAAAACTTAGCCCCAGTTTTACAATCAGATTAGCCCTGAAGGAGAGCTGCCTGCTACGTGTGCTGCATAGGATTTAATTTGCGTGGAATAATATTAATGGTATCTGTGGGCTTACTTTCCCGTATATGCATGTGATCACATAACTGTTCTGCTAACATTAAATTTTAAATGCTTTTAATTTAGATATCAGCCTTTAGGGGGAATAATCAAGACCTAACCGAAGGGAAAATTAGACTTATTACATTATCATACAAAAAAGAGAGCATTATTGTAAGCTGGAAAAACAGTAAAGTAAAAATCTTGCCAACTGCATATAGTAAATTTAAAAAAAAAGATTGCTGCTCTTACTAAATACTAAAATCACCAGCTCGCACTGGAGAAGATAAAGGTTTCTTATGGAAAAGGTGGTTTGGTTGCATGTCAACTAGGACAGAAAGCTTGTAAGGCAGAACAATTTCCTTGGGACATTTTAATGAAAATAGATGACACAGCATAAGTCATTGCTTTCCTTAATGAAAGATACATTTAAAACCATTGTCTCCAGGACTCTGATTAGCGTATGAAAGCATCCGTATTCAAATAGTGTAAAATGATGCATTACATAATCAAGGCAAAAGCCTTCATAAAACCTCTGAGAAGAAAGACTCTCAAGCTATTCCTGTTGAATAGAGAATGCTAGAAGGATATTACAAAGATCTAAGGTTGGGAAAGCACTATTGGCCACGTATATGTGGTACCACTGAACCTCAACTGCTGTGAATGCTGATTTTGGCCAGATAGATTGTATTGCCCAGGTGTATAAAAAATAGTAAACCAATTGTGCCTTTGTGGGGCCTGTTAATACTTTTCAGAGACAAAGAAACAGAATATTAAAAAAAAAACAGCCCTTCTCCATGAAGGGACCCCCAACTATACAAAAGTGGTGCTGATTTCAGAGTATTGTTTTCTCTGGGCTTCTGGTATCTCTTGTATATCGTTTCTGGTAAAATTACCCTAAAATTCAAGAAATTGTGTGAGAAGCCTTCTGAAACACATGAAAGGAACAGGGCAGTGAAGAGTTGGAGAGGAAAGTGGGAAGACTTGCTTAATGTCCCAGCTGGATGCCTCGCGTCTGTTCCCTTCTGCCCATCCCTTTATGGAGCGACCCCAATAAGCCAGGGAAGCGGAGCTGATTTCAGGGATGCATGGGTGGTGAGGGGAGGAGTAGTAGACATCTGGCTACTATAGACAAGGGGTAGGCATCGGGAAAGCTGGACAGAGAAGCAACCTCCATTCACCCCAAGCCCTTGACTCTAACGTGTGTTGATGCAAATAATCCATAATCAATCTATAAATCAAAATTTGGGGTGAGTTTATTATGAGGCAGGTCTGAGGACTATAGCCTGGGGGGCTTCCTTCCCACCAAGGAAGGAAGCACACTGAAGAAGTGGGGTGTACAGAGTGGTTGTATACCGTCTTGGAACGAAGAGCATACATCACATGTAACAGGAATGTCTCTTTTACTACTGTCATGAGTTGCTGAGCTGGCACCGCAGGTCAGCAGGTCAGTGGTCACAAGGTGAGCACAGCAGGTTGGTAATTAATCCTTAGTTTCTAGGAAGAAAGACTTATCTGCAAGGAAATGCTGATACCGGGAAGCCACATCCCTATCTTTAAGGGCATCATTCTTGTCTTTGGGACATGGTAAATACTTAAAGCAGATGCACAGTGCATGCTCAACAGGCCATATCAGGCCCTTTTTGAAAAACAAGCTCAGGTCTGAGTTAGTTTTAAACCAAATGGCTTCCTCATATACTCCAATGTATCCTATTGCTTGTCGTTTATTATCATATGCCATGGCCTTGCACAGATATCCCTGACTGTGAGGTCCAGGCAGGTGCCCAGCGATAGGCCAGAGCTCTTCCACCAGTGTGCGCGGAGAAGGCAGGAGAGACCTCTTCGCCCTCCGCCCCCACCCCCTGTTCTGCGTTGCCCTGACAGCCCACCGCGGGGCACAGGCCAGTGCTGTGAAACGTGAAATGGACAGATCTTACTTATTAGTGAGAGCAAAGGAACACAGAGCCTTAATTTAAACGTGATCATTTAGACATTTGTTGTACATACTTAAATCACCTGAACTTTCCAAGAGGCAGTTCTGACTCAGTCGATATCTGATTACCACTGCTGAGCTTGAAGAGTTTTCATCATTTCATTAAATTGTGTTGTCATTTGTATGTGACAAGTGTCTTTGCAAACTCAGGCTGCTGGAACAAAACACCACAGGCTGGGAGGCCTAGACAGCACAAATTTATTTTCTCGTCATTCTGGAGGCTGGAAGTCTGAGTGCCCGCATGGGGGTTTCTGGTGAGGACTCTCTTCCTGGCATGTGCACTGCCACCTTCTTGCTGTGTCCTCACGTGGTGGTGGAGAGAGAGAGAGAAGGTACGCAGTGTGCTATTTTATTTGTATAAAAGTAATAAAATATATTTTTAGCATTAATGACATAAAATATCCTAGGTACATTTTAATTTTAAGGTGAAATTATGAATTTCCCAGCTCACAAGTCCCTAGGGGTCCTCCCCGGGCCCTGCACATGGACCTTTAGGCAGCATCCTTGGATGCTATGTCCCTGCTAAGGAAGTTTGGGGACAAGCAGCAAGGCACCAACTCTGGATCTGTGCAGGATTCTGGGCCCTGGGGAGGGGTTCCTGCAGCAGGGCTGTCCCAGAGGAGCTTGAAGGTTAGTCCAGACAGCAGGGTTTGAACCCCTATCTGACTCCAAAACCCATTTTTCACAATGTATGTGTATTAGTTTTCTTTTCTTTTTTTATGATTAATTTTTTTTTACCCAGCCTTATTGAAATATAACTGACATATAACATTGTGTAAGTTTAAGGTATTGATTTCATATATTTATATATTGCAAAATAATTACTACCATAGTATTAGCTAATGCCTCCATCCCGTTACATAATTACTATTTCTTTTTTATGGCGAGAATATTTAAGATCTACTGACTTTGCAACATTCAAGCAAATGATACAGTATTATTAGCTATAATCACCATACTGGGCATTAGATCCCCAGAACTTGTTAATCTTATAACTAGAAGTTTGTACCCCTTGACCAACATCTCCCCACCTCCTCCACCCCCTGGTTGCCACCACTCTACTGTTTCTCTGAGTTTGGCTTTTTTAGATTCCACATACAAGTGATATCATACAGTATTTTGTCTTTCTCTGTCTGACTTATTTGACTTAGCATAATGCCCTCAAGATCCATCCAAGTTGTCGCAAATGGCAGGACTTCCTTATTTCACATGGCTGAATAATATTCTGTTTTGTGTGTATATATACCACATCTTCTCTATCCATTTATCTGTTGATGGATGCTTAGGCTGTTTCCATATCTTGGCTATTGTGAGTAATGCTGCAATGCACATGGGAATGCAGATATCCCTACAAGATCCTGATTTCAATTCCTTTGGATATTTACCCAGAACTGGGATTGATGGGTCATATGGAAGTTCTGTTTTTAATTGTTTGAAGATCCTCCATATTGTTCATAGTGGCTGTACCAACTTGCGTTCCCACCAGCAGTGCACTAGGGTTCCCTTTTCTCCACCTTCTTGCCAAGACTCATTATCTTTGGTGTTTTTGATGACAGCCGTTCTAACTGGTGTGAAGTGATATCTCAATGTGGTTGTGATCTGCATTTCCCTGATAATGAGTGATGTTGAGCACCTTTTCGTGTACCTTTTGCCGTCTGTATGTCTTCTTTGGGAAACCTGTCTATTCAGTTCCTCTGCGCATTTTTTAATCAGTTTATTTTTTTGCTATTGAGTTGTATGAGGTCTTTATATATTTTGGATATTAAGCTCTTATCAGATATATGATTTGCAAATATTTTCTCTCATTCTGTAGGTTGCCTTTTCATTTTGTTGATGGTTTCCTTTGTTGGGCAGAAGATTTTTAGTTTGGTAGTCCCACTTGTTTATTTTTGCTTTTGTTTCTTGTGTTTTTGATGTCATATCCAGGAAATCACTGCCAAAACCAATGTCAAGAGCTTTTCCCTCTATGTTTTCTTCTAGAAGTTTTACAGTTTCGTGTCTTATATTTAAGCCTTTAACCCATTTTGAGTTCATTTTTGTGAATGGTGTGAGATGATTGTCCAATTTCATTCTTCTGCATGTGGCTGTCCAGTTTTCTCAACACCATATACTGAAGAGACTCTCCTTTCCTCATTGTGTACACTTGGTGCCTTTGTCCAGTATTAGTGTAATATATATGTATAGGTTTAGTTCTGGGCTCTCTATTCTGTTCCGTTAGTCTTTGTGTCTGTTTTTATGCCAGTACCATACTGTTTGATTACTGTAGCTTTGTACTATAGTTTGAAATCAGGAAACATGACACCTCCAGCGTTTTTCTTCTTTCTCAGGTTTGCTTTGGCCACTCAGGGTCTTTTGTGGTTCCATACAAGTTTTAGAATAGTTTTTTCTATTTCTGTGAAAAATGCCATTGGAATTTTGATACATTTTGTGTTGAATCTATAGATGGCTTTGAGTGATAAGGACATTTTAACAATATTAATTCTTCCAATCCATGAACATTGCATATCTGTCCATTGTTTTGTGTCTTCTTCTGTTTTTCATCAAATTCATGTAGTTTTCAGTGTACAGATCTTTTATTTGCTTCGTTAAATTTATTCTTAAGTAGTTTATTGTTTTTGATGCTCTTGTGAATGGGATTGTTTTCTTTCTTTTCGAGATGTTTTGCTGTTAGTATATGGAAACACAACTGTTTTCTATATGTTGATTTTGTATCCTGCAGATTTACTGAATTCACTGATTAGTTCTAGCAGTTTTCAGGTGGAATCTTCAGGATTTTGTATATAGAAGATTACATCATCTGCAATTAAAGACAATTTTACTTCTTCCTTTCCTATTTGGATTCCTTTTATTTTTTTCTTGCCTGATTGCTCTGGCTAGGACTTCCAGGACTATGTTGAATAGAAGTGGTGAGAGTGGGCACACTTTTCTTGTTCTTGATCTTAGAGAAAAAGCTTTCAACTTTTTACCATTGAGTATGATGTTGGCTGTGGGGTTGTCATATATGGCCTTTATTGTGTTGAGGTGTGTTCCTTCTGTATCCAATTTGTTAGGTGTTTTTATCATGAAAGGATGTTATATTTTGTCAGATGCTTTTTCTGCATCTATTGAGATGAACGTATGATTTTTATCTTTCTATTAATGTGGTGTATCACCTTGATCGTTTTGTGTACGTTGAACCATGCTTGCATCCCAGGGATAACTCTCATTGATCATGGTGTGTATTAGTTTTCTAAGGCTGCCACAACAAATTACAACAAACGGAGTGGCTTAAAACAGCAGAAATGTTTTGTCTCGTGTGTTGGCGGTTAGAAGTCTGAAATCTGTAAGTCTGAAAGATGTGGGCAGGGCCTCCTCCCTCTGAAACCTGTAGGCGAGAGCTCTTCCTTCCCTCTTCCTAGCTTCTGGTGGAGCTGTTGACTCTGGGTCTTTCTTGGCTTGCAGCTGCATCTCTCCCTCTCCGTTTCTGTTCACATGCTCTCCCTGTATCTTCACACTGTCTTCCTATACGAACTCCAGCTGTATTGGATTAGGGACCCGCCCTACTCCAGTATGACCTCATTGCATCTGCAAAGACCCTATTTCCGAATAAGACCACATTCTGAGATACTAGGGTTTAGGACTTCAACATATCTTTTTGGAGGAGACAGTTCAACCCATGACAGTATGCTAGAAAATTTCCCATCTTTGTGGCTAGGAGGAGTATGTGTATCAAGCTGTAGGGTGAAAAAGGAAAGTCATGGATTAGAAGAATCTTCCAGTTACTTGTGCTGTATTAAACATCTGCAACTCTCCTGTCCTGGAGACTCCACAACAGGATTAGCAAGGATATACGGTTGACCTGGTGAAGACGCTTTCAATTCAGTGATGATAATCAAGGATCCTCTGGGCCAGAAGTCCCTGACTGGAAATTTTTTTTGAAGTTATGCTATATTTTACTTTTACCACCCCCAAACTCCCTGTATAAAAGTTCTGAGCAGAAGGCATAGTCTGCTTAGTTTGACAGCAAAATAATGGGGAGAATTTTCTTAGCACTCCTGACGTGTGGGCGTTCCAGCTCTTTAGCTGAAGTTCCTTACGCTAGAGGATGTTGCCCTGTAACGTGCAGGACATCTAGCATCAATTCTTGTGTGTAGCCCGTGGTCAAGAACAGAAGTATTTGAATGTGCCCTCCAAAGTGCAGTGATGAAACACAAAGAAAAGGTATTCCACATGTTATGCTTATTCCTGGCAAATGCTTTCTGAATACTTCTCTTAAATGCTTTGCCATTTGCTTTCGTTTTCAGGCGTCTTTGCTGCCTAATTATGGACTATTTCCCAGGCTTTTGAGGAGCTGCCACAAACAGCAGATCCGTCGTTGAGGAGAAAGCACTTGTTTTATGTGGTTATAATCTTGATTGTTAAGAATGGGAACATAAAATGAGTCGTTTAAAAATTTAGGATGCTTGCCAATAAGTTTTCAAGGTAGCTGTGTTATGTGACTTTTGATTATGTTAAGTAATCATAAGTCATAACCATGGCAAGGTCACATGTTTACAAAAAATATGAAATTGAATGACTTCTCTTTCTTCTAGAATTTCTTTGCACTTTATTGTCTGAATCTTTGTAGAGTTAATGAGCATCAAAATGATTATATAAACATGCAGGTGTGAAATGCTGCTTTGAAATACATACGGTAAAAAAAAATTCTTGTGCTATTTGAAAATTCATGCCGTAGCAGTTGTAATAATATGCCACAAAAACTTTTTTCCCATTATTCTGTTGTCCCAGTTTCCAAAAACAGTGTTAGAGGACATCTGGATAAGCCGAAGGAAAAGGAAGCAAGTCCCACCTCCCTCCCCTCCCCTGCCCACCACTTTCACTGTCTTAGAAATCGTACAAAGCAGTTTAGGACTGCGCGATGCTGCTGAATCTGAGAAGAGCTTTGTTAAACAAAGTCAAATCCAGCCATGTCAAAGCAAATGCCTTTTTGTGCCTAGGGGTCAGGAGAAGACAATTTTTATCTCCAGACTTCAGGCATCCTCCTGTCTCTCAAAGTTCATTTTAACATATTAGTGATGAAGGGACAAATTTTGCTTGCCTTTTCAACCTCAGTATATTTCAGGTATGAAGTAATACCAGCCCTGCCTTCAGCAAGAGGAATTAATTGTTTTAAATAATTTTTTTCTCAACAGAGGCTTCTTTGATTGGAATTTCTCAAAACGCCAATTATGGGCTGAATCCTGGCAGTTTATTAGGACTTGCTTTTTACTTTGGGCAGTTAAACAGTGTGCTCTGAAAAATATACATGTGGGTTAAAACTACAATGAGATACCACTACATACCTATTGGAATAGACGAAATCTGTAACACCGACAAGATTGGTGCTTGCCAGGATGTGGAGCGACAGGAGCTCTCCTTCATTGCTGGTGGGAATGCAAAGTGGTCCAGCCACTTTGGAAGACAGTTTGACAGTTTCCTACAAAACTAAACATATTCTTACCATATGATCCAGCAATTGTGTTCCTAGGTATTTACCTAACTGAATTGAAAACTATGTCCGCACAAAAATCTGCATACACATGCTTATAGCACTCTATTTTTTCTCCCCAACATTTTATTATAAAAAATTTCAAACATACAGAAAATTGAAAATTGTAGAGTGAACACTCATATGCCTACCACCTAGATTCTATAATTAGCATTATGCTGTATGTATTATCACATATCTATTTATCTCTTATCCACTCATTAATTCGTCTGTTTTTTAAAATGCATTTTAAAGTAAGGTGGAGACATCAGTACTTTCCACACTGTCATTATCTAGTGTTTTTTTTTTGGTTAATTTTTATTGAGTTTATGATAGTTTACAATCTTGTGAAATTTCAATTGTACGTTATTCTTTGTCAGCCGTGTTGGAGGTGCACCCCTTCACCCTTCGTGCCCACCCCCCACCCCCCTTTCCCCTGGTAGCCACTAATCTGTTCTCTTTGCCTACATGTTTAAATTCCTCATATGAGTGGAGTCATACAGAGACTGTCCTTCTCTATCTGGCTTATTTCACTTAACATAATTCCCTCAAGTTCCATCCATGTTATTGTGAATGGGACGATTTTATTCTTTTTTATGGCTGAATGATATTCCATTGTGTATATATACCATATCTTCTTTATCCAATCATCAGTTGGTGGGCACTTAGGTTGCTTCCACGTTTTGACTATTGTAAATAACACTGCAGTGAACATAGGGGTGCTTGAGACTTTTGGAATTGCTGAATTCAAGCTTTTTGGAAAGATACCCAGTAGTGGGATGGCTGGGTCATGTAGTATTTCTATTTTTAATTTTTTGAGGAATCTCCATACTGTTTTCCATAGTGGCTGCACCAGTTTGCATTCCCACCAGCAGTGTATGAGGGTTCCTTTTTCTCCACAACCTCTCCAACATTTGTTACTTTTTGTTTTGGTTATTTTTGCCATTCTAATGGGTGTAAGGTGATATCTTAGTGTAGTTTTGATTTGCATTTCCCTGATGATTAGCGATGATGAACTCCTTTTCATGTGCCTATTGGCCATCCGTATATCTTCTTTGGAGAAATGTCTGTTCATGTCTCCTGCCCATTTTTTGATCGGGTTGTTTGATTTTTTGTTGTTGAGTTGTGTGAGTTCTTTATATATTGTGGAGATTAACCCTTTGTCAGTTATATGACTTGCAAATATTTTTCCCCAATTGTGGGTTGTTTTTTTGTTTCAATCCTGTTTTCCCTTGCTTTGAAGAAGCTCTTTAGTCTGATGAAGTCCCATTTGTTTATTCTTTCTATTGTTTACCTTGTCTGAGAAGACATGGTGTCCAAAAAGATCCTTTTAATACTGATGTCAAAAGTGTACTGCCCAGGGGCTGGCCCCGTGGCCGAGCGGTTAAGTTCGCGCGCTCCGCTGCAGGCGGCCCAGTGTTTCGTTAGTTCGAATCCTGGGCGCGGACATGGCACTGCTCATCAGACCACGCTGAGGCAGTGTCCCACATGCCACAACTAGAAGAACCCACAATGAAGAATACACAACTATGTACCCGGGGGCTTTGGGGAGAAAAAGGAAAAAAAAAAAAAAAAAAGTGTACTGCCTGTATTTTCTTCTAGAAGCCTTATGGTTTCAGGTCTTGCCTTTAGGTCTTTGATCCATTTTGAGTTTATTTTGGTGAATGATGAAAAAGAATGGTCGTTTTTCATTCTTTTACATGTGGCTTTCCAGTTTTCCCAGCACCCTTTGTTGAAAAGACTTTCTTTTGTCCATTGTGTACCCTCAGCTCTTTGTCGAAGATTAGCTGTCCATAGATGTGTGGTTTTATTTCTGGGTTTTCAATGCTGTTCCATTGATCTGTGCACCTGTTTTTGTACCAGTCCCATGCTGTTTTGATTACTGTAGCTTTGTAGTATGTTTTGAAGTTGGGGATTGTGATGCCTCCAGCTGTGTTCTTTTTTCTCAGGATTGCTTTAGCAATTTGGGGTCTTTTGTTGCACCATGTGAATTTTAGGATTCTTTGTTCTATTTCTGTAAAGAATGTCATTGGGATTCTGATTGGGATGGTGTTTAATCTGTAGATTGCTTTAGGTAGATGGACATTTTAACTATGTTTATTCTTCCAATCCATGTGCATGGAATGTCTTTGCATCTCTTCATGTCGTCATCCATTTCTTTCAAGAAAGCCTTGTAGTTTTCATTGTATAGGTCTTTCACTTCCTTAGTTAAATTCACCCCAGGGTATTTTATTCTTTTTGTTGCGGTTGTAAATGGTATTGTGTTCTTGAGTTCTTTTTCTGTTAGTTTGTTATTAGAGTATAGAAATGCTACTGATTTATGTGAATTGATCTTATACCCTGCAACTTTACTGTAGTTGTTGATTATTTCTAAAAGTTTTCCAATGGATTCTTTGGGTTTTCTATATATAAGATCATGTCATCTGCAAACAGTGAGAGTTTCAATTCTTCCCTCCCTATTTGGATTCCTTTTATTCCTTTCTCTTGCCTCATTGCTCTGGCCAAAACCTCCAGTTTTGTTGAGTAAGAGTGGTGATAGAGGGCATCCTTGTCTCGTTCCTGTTTTCAGGGGGATGGCGCTCAGTTTTTGCCCATTGAGTATGATGTTGGCTGTGGGTTTGTCATATATGGGCTTTATTATGTTGAGGTAATTTCCTTCTATCCCCATTTTGTTCAGATTTTTTATCATAAATGGCTGTTGGATCTTGTCAAATGCTTTCTCTGCATCTATTGAGATGATCATGTGGATTTTATTCCTCAGTTTGTTGATGTGGTATATCACGTTGATTGATTTGCGGATGTTGAACCATCCCTGTGTCCCTGGTATGAATCCCACTTGATCATGACGTATGATCCTTTGGATGAATTGCTGAATTCAGTTTGCCAAAATTTTGTTGAGAATTTTTGCATCCAAGTTCATCCGTGATATTGGCCTGTAGTTCTTTTTCTTGCTGTCCTCGTCAGGCTTTGGTATCAGCGTGATGTTGGCCTCGTAGAATGTGTTAGGAAGCGTTCCATCCTCCCTAATTTTTTGGAATAGCTTGAAAAGGATAGGTATTAAATCCTCAATGAAAGTTTGGTAGAATTCCCCAGGAAAGCCATCTGGCCCTGAGGTTTTATTCTTTGGGATGCTTTTGATTGCTATTTCAATCTCTTTCCTTGTGATTGTTCAGATTGTCTGCTTCTTCTTGACTTAGCTTTGGGAGATTATAAGAGTCTAAGAATTTATCCATTTCCTCTAGGTTATCCATTTTGTTGGCATATAGTTTTTCATAGTATTCTCTTATAATCCATTGTATTTCGGTGGAGTCTGTTGTTATTTCTCCTCTTTCATTTCTGATTTTGTTTATTTGAGCTTTCTCTCTTTTATTCTTTGTATGTCTGGCTAGGGGTTTGTTAATTTTTTTTTATCTTCTCAAAGAACCAGCTCTTTGTTTCATCCTTTCTACTGCCTTTTTTGTTTCAATAGCATTTATTTCTGCTCTGATTTTTATTATTTCTCTCCTTCTGTTGACTTTGGGCTTTGTGTGTTCTTCTTTCTCTAATTCAGTTCGGTGTAATTTGAGATTGCTTATTTGGGATTTTTCTTATTTGTTAAGGTGTGCCTGTATTGTGATGAATTTTCCTCTTAATACAGCTTTTGCTGTATCCCATGTGAGTTGGTATGGCATGTTATCATTTTCATTTGTCTCCAGATATTTTTTTATTTCTTCTTTAATTTTGTCAATGATCCATTGCTTGTTCAATAGCATATTGTTTAGTCTCCACATCTTTGTGCCTCTATCAGCTTTTTTATTGTAATTAATTTCTAGCTTTATAGCATTATGATCAGAGAAGATGCTTGTTATTATTTCAATGTTTTAAAATTTGTAGAGGCTTGCCTTGTTTCCCAACATATGGTCTATCCTTGAGAATGTTCCATGTGCACTTGAGAAGAATGTGTATTCTGCTGTTTTTGGATGAAGTGTTCTATATATGTCTATTAAGTCCAACTGTTTTAGCTTTTCGTTTAGCTCCACTGTTTCCTTGTTGATTTTCTGTCTGGATGATCTGTCCATTGATGTGAGTGGGGTGTTGAGGTCCCCTACTATTATTGCGTTATTTTTGATATCTTCTTTTAGGTGTCTTAATAGTTGCTATATGAACTTTGGTGCTTCTGTGTTGGGTGCATACATATTTATAAGTGTTATCTCTTCTTGATGTAGTGTCCCTTTGATCATTATATACTGCCCCTCTTTGTCTCTCTTTACCTGCCTTATCTTAAAATCTACTTTGTCTGATATAAATATTGTAACACCTGCTTTCTTTTGTTTGCCATTAGCTTGAAGTGTCGTCTTCCACCCCTTCACTCTGTGCCTGTGTTTGTCCTTGGAGCTGAGTGTGTTTCCTGGAGGCAAAAAATCGCTGGATCTTGTTCTTTAATCCATCTTGCCCCTCTGTCTCTTTTTATTGGAGAGTTCAATCCGTTTACATTGAGGGTGATTATTGATGCATGAGGGCTTAATGCTGTCATTCTGTCACTCGTTTTCTGGTTTTCTTGCGTTTCCTTTGTTTCTCGTCCTGTGCATTTTGGCCTACCCATGACTTCTGCAGTTTCTTATGCTGGATTTCTTAGCATTTTCCGTATTTATTTTTTGTGTCTCTGTTCTGTTTTTTAGTTTAGTGGCTACCCTGAAATTTGTATTCAGAATCTTGTGCATAGCATAATCCATTTTCTGGTGGTCTGTTATTTTCTTAGCCTAAACTGATTCAGTCCCTTTCCTTCTCCCCTCCTAAGTTATTATTTTCATCTCTTATTCCAACTTGTGTTGTGAGTTTGTGGTTAAAGTGACAAGATTGTCTTTGTTTTTGGTGTTTTCCTTCCCTTTATCCTAATGCTATAGTTGAATATTGGCTATCCTGTTCTGATTCTGTCTATTTGTCTCCTTACTCTGTGTTTTGTGACCACTTTCTCCCTTTTTTCTGTTTTTAGGTATGAGGGCCATCTTGAGGATTTCTTGTGTGTGTGGGGTCTTGTGGTTACGAAGTCCCTTAGCTTTTGTTTGTCTGGGAAGGATTTAATTTTTCCCTCATATCTGAAGGACATTTTTGCTGGATAAAGTATTCTTGGCTGAAGATTTTTATCTTTTAAAGTTTTGAATATGTGATTCCAATCTCTCCTAGCTTGTAAGGTTCCTGCAGAGAAATCCACTGAAAGTCTGATAGGGGTTCCTTTGTAGATTATTTTCTTCTACCTTGCTGCCCTGAGTATTCTTTCTTTGTCATTCATTTTTGCCAGTTTTACTACTATATGCCTTGCAGTAGGTCTTTTTACATTGACATATCTAGGAGATCTGAAAGCTTCCTTCGCACGCATTTCTCTCTCATTCCCTAGATGTGGGAAGTTCCCTACTATTATTTCTTTGAGCATGCTTTCTGCTCCATTCTCCTTTTCTTTTCCTTCTTGGATACCTATAATTCTTATGTCGCATTTCCGCAGTGAATCAGCTATTTCTCGGAGGTTTTCTTCATTTCTTTTTAGTTTTAGTTCTCTCTCTTCCTCTGTCTGGAGCCATTCAACCTGTCTATCTTCAGTTATGCTGATTTGCTCCTCTATGGTGTCCACACGAGCATTCAGGGAATCCATATTTGGTTTTATCTGATCCATTGTATTTTTCATCTCTAGTATTTCTGATTGATTCTTCTTTATAGTTTCAATCTCTTTTATGAAGTAACTCCAGAACTCCTTGACTTGTTTCTCTATGTTGTCCTTTACCTCATTGAGTTTTTTGATGATAGCTATTCTGAATTCATTGTCATTTAGTTTACTTATTTCCAAGTCCTCAGGACATAATTCTGTGTTTTTATTGCTTTCCTTCTGCTCTGGAGCTCTTATGAATTGTTTGATGCTAGAGCGTTTTTTCCTCATAGTGATATTATTCAGTTGCAGTTATGCTTGTTGCCACTATGGGTTTCCCAATCAGCTCTCACTATCTGGGCTCCTGGGGTCTTGACTTGATGAGGTCACCCCACGCAAAAGCTTTTGCCCCATTAGAGGGCTTCCCTTTAGGCTGCAAGGGTGCTAGGGAGTCCTGGGTGATCCTGCAGATGCGTGACCCCTCCCCTACTTCTTCCTTCTCGGAACCTCCTGGCAGCAATCCCAGTCTTTAGGGGAGGGAGTGAAGTTCTCTCTTACCCTGCTGCAGCTCCTCCGAGGGGGCTCCAGCCTCTCTGCCCTCTGTCGTTTGGCTGCTGTGGGTCTCTGAGGATTCCTGTGCTATTGGGATATTTTTTGTTGGAATATGGTTGCTCCTTTTTGTTGTATGTTGGAGGGGAGAGAGTCCTGTGCAAGCTCACTCTGCCATGATGCTGACATCACTCTGTTTATAGCACTTTTATTTATCATTGCCCCAAATTGGAAGCAACCAAAATGTCCTTCAGCAGTTAATGGATAAACAAACTGTGGTACATCCATACCATGGAATATTACTCAGTGATAAAAAAGAAATGGGCTAATGATGGATACATGTCTTTATACATTTGTCAAAACCCAGTGAAGCCTAATGTCCAAGCGCGGACTTTAGTTAATAATAATGTGTCCATATTGGTGCATCAGTTGTAACAAATGTACCACACTAATACAAGTTGTAAATAATAGGGGAACCTGTGTATGCTGGGGGAGAGGGCATATGTCAGAACTCTCTGTAAACTTCTGATCCATTTTTCTGTAAACCTAAAACTGCTCTTGAAAAAAACCTATTAATTAAAAAAATATATCTATCGAGCCATGAAAGGACAAGGAAGGACCTTAAATGTATATTGCTAAATGAAAGAAGCCAGTCTGAAAAAGCTGCATACTTATGATTCTAACTATATGATGTTCTGGAAAAAGAAAAACTCTGGACACAGTAAAAAGAATAGTGATTGCCAGGCTTTGGGGTGGAGAGGGGTGAGTAGACAGAGCACACAGGGTTCTTAGGCCAATGAAACTATTCTGTATCATACTGTGATGGTGGATGCATATCATTATGCATTTGGCAGAACCTATAGAACCGTATACCATGAAGAGAAAATCCTAATGTAAAGTGTGGTCTTTAGTTAATAATGCATCCATGTTGGTTTATCAGTTGTACTGCATGTACCACACCAATGCAAGATGTTAATAATAGGGGAAATGAGGGAGGCGGTTCGGAATACGTGGGAACACTCTATACTTTCTGCTCAATTTTTCTGTAAACCTAAAACTTCTCTGAAAAATTCTCCATCAATTTTTTTTTAAAGATTTTATTTTTTTCCTTTTTCTCCCCAAAGCCCCTCGGTACGTAGTTGCATATTCTTCGTTGTGGGTCCCTCTAATTGTGGCATGTGGGACGCTGCCACAGCGTGGTTTGACGAGCAGTGCCATGTCCGCACCCAGGATATGAACCAACGAAACACTGGGCCGCCTGCAGTGGAGCACGCAAACTTAACCACTTGGCCACGGGGCCAGCCCCTCCATCAATTTTTTTTAAATTAGCAAAAGATTGTATGAAATTCAAATTTCAGTATCCATAAATAAAATTTTATTGGGACACACACACATGAATTCACACCTGGGGAACTTTGGTGGCGTATCTTTTCTTAACCATGGCTGCTGTAACTGTTTTCACAGGGCAGAGGTGGGGAGCCAGTGACCACCCCTGGACCCCTGTTGGCTGGATGGGAAGAGACCTTTCAGTGGGGTAGTTGCTCTGTGGTGGCTTCCACTGGGCTGTGCTAGTTCTATTTTGCAACCTTCAGAAGGTTGCATTCCCCAGCCACCTAAGTCTCTGTCCACCCATACATGAGGTTGATTCCATGCCTGACTTACTGGGCAGCTCAGTTTCATGTCTGTAAAATGGGAGTTAATTGTGCTTACTCTTTCTCTTTTGTTTCTTCTAATTCAATTTGTCATACCCCACAGGGATGTTGTAAGGAGATTGACAATTAGAAGTATAAGGTAACTTACTGGACAAAATTGAATTCCAAAAGAAGAGCGTGATAGAGATGAGTGGAGATGGAGCTGATGTAAGATCAGGTTAGTAGCATTTGGAGGGATAGATACTTTTGCAGCTGGAAGGGACTGTAGTTGATTATTTGATCCAGTTTTATGCCAGCAGGCAGGGGCCTCTCCGAGTCTTTATGTCTCCAAACTTAGCAGTGTGTGTGCCGTCGTGGGAAGGTCTGGGCTGTGAAGGCAGAGAAACCTGGGTTTGAGTCTCACGTGTGCCTCTGGGCACCTGAAGGCCCTTGGGCAGAAACTCAGCCTCTCTGAAGCTCAGTTTCCTTATCTGTAAAATGGGAATGGCCACACCTGCTTCATAATGAGCTGATTAAAACAGACAACATGTATAAGGTGCTCTCTGTGGAGCCTGGCCCGGGGCAGGCTGCCTGTCTGCACAGGGGTCATTTTGAGTAGAATGACCTGCCATTCTTTCTACTTTCCTTCTCAAAGGTCTCGGAAGAAACAGTCAACTGTCCTCTCACCTGTCCTAGCTTTATTCCTCCTCAGATGGTCAGGAAAACATTTTTTTATTTCTTCTTCTTTTTTTTTTTTTTTGGTGAGGAAGATTGTCCTTGAGCTAACATCTCTGCCAATCTTCCTCTATTTTGTATGTGGGATGCTGCCACAGCGTGGCTTGATGAGCGGTGTGTAGGTCCATGCCCAGGATCTGAACCTGCGAAGCCCAGGCCACTGAAGCGGAGCTTGGGAACTCAACCACTATGCCATGGGGCTGGCCCCAGGGTAACATTTTTTAATGTCAAACTAAACCCTCTCTTTTTTCAATTTGTCTGCTTTCATTTGTCCTGTTATGTCCTCTGGACACTCTCTGAAAAGCCTTCATAAAGATGGTAGTTAAACCCCCTTCTTAACTTCCTCTGGAGTATACCCCCAATTCTTCTGACCTGTTCTAAGAGAAGCTAAGCTGTTTACAATTCCTTTAAAATGCTCCTTACCCCTCTCCCACTTCTCAGTCTTTTAGAGACACACTGATCACAATGGGAGGTGTGCTCTCCTTGGGGCCTGGCACACACAGTGTGTGAGCCAGAAAGTTGGCTTCTGGCGCCTTTGCATCCCTGTCCACTTTGTCTTTTTGATTCTTTTTCTTTGCCTCCATATTAGTCACTCCTGTTCTGACCTTTTCTTTGTCCTGCATTTTTTTCTTTTTTGTAAAAAATATCACTTATTGGCTAAGACTGACGGCTCTGGAATGGACTTCCTGGGTTTGGGTCCCACCTCCTTTACTTTACCAACTGTGTCCTTGCCAAAATTACTTAACTTTTCTGAAACTCAGTTTCCTCATCTGTAAAATGTAATGTGGTCTCTACTGCAAAGATTTAAGTATTTAATATGTTGAAATATATGTAAGTTCTCAGAACAGTGTGGCTACATAGAGAGTACTCAACAAATGTTAGCTATTTTTTAACTTTTTATTTTGAAATCATTTAGACTCACAAGAAGTTGAAAAAATAGTACACGAAGTTCCCATGTGCTCTTCCCCCAGCTTCATCCAATGATAATAGCTTCCATAATTATAATACTTTATCAAAACCAGGAAATTGACATTGGTCTAACACTATTAATTGAACTATACACCTTCTTTGAGATTTCACCAGTTTCTCGTGCTTTCCTTTGTGTAGTCATGTGTATGTGTGTGTGGTTCTCTGAGATTTTGTTACGTGCCTAGATTCGTGTAACCATCACAGTCAGGATCCAGAATTGTTGCATGTCCACAAAGCTGTCACTTTGCAGTCACACTCTTCCTTCACCCCTCCCCCCCGGCAGCTACTGCTCTGTTCTCCATCACTCTTTGAGAATGTCATACAAGTAGAATCATACCTTTTGAGATTGGTCTTTTTCACTCAATAGCATGACCTTGTGATCCATCCAAGTTTGTGTCTCAGTAGTCCCTTCCTTTTCATTACTGATTAGTATTCCGTTGTATGGGTTTACCACAGTTTGTTGATCCATTTACTCCTGAAAGACATTCGGGTTATTGTCAATTTTTTGGCTATTACAAATAAAGCTGTTATGAAAATTCATGTACATTTCGTGTGAGCATGTTTTCATTTCTTGAAGGATAAATACCTAAAATTGTGATTGCTGAGTCATCTGTTAAGTGTATGTTTAACTTTTTAAAAAACTGTTTCCTCTACCGGCTGTACCATTTTACACTTCCTCAGCAATGTATGAGAGATCCAGTTTCTCTGCATCCTTGCCAGAATTTCGTGTTACCATAATTTTTTTATTTTTGCCATTCTAATAGATATGACGTGATGTCTCATTGTGGCTTTAATTTGTATTTCCGTAGCGGCTTATGGTGTTGCACAGCTCTTCATGTACTTATTTGCCATCCATATATTCTCTTTGGCGAAGGTCTGGTCAAATCTTTTGCCCATATTTTAAACTGGATTCTTTGTTTTCTTACTATTGACTTTAGCAAATGCTTTATATGTTCAGAATACAAGTCCTTTTTCAGATACATGACTCGCAGATATTTTCTCCCTTTCTGTGGCTTATCTTTTCATCCTATTCACAGAATCTTTTGCAGAGCAACAGTTTTTAATTTATTGACTTTTTTTTTTATTAATCATGCTTTCAGTGTTTTGTCTAAAGATTTCTTTGCCTAACCATAAATCACAAAGATATTCTCCTTTGTTTTTTCCTAAATGTTTTATATTTTTACATTTTACATTGAGATCTAGGGTTCATTTTGATTTAATTTTTCTTTACATACGAGGTTTAGATTGAAATTATTCCTTTTTTTGTATATGGATATCCAGTTGTTCCAATACCGTTTGTTGAAAATGCTATCCTTTCTCCATTCAGTTGCTTTTGTGTCTTTGTAAAAAATCCAGTGGCCATACTTCTGTAGCTATTTCTGGGTTTTTAAATCTTTTCTATTGATCTAGACATCTACCCTTCTGCCAATACCACGCTGTCTTGATTACTGTAGTTACAGAGTAAGTCTTAAAATTGGGTATTGTGATTCCTCTAATTTTATCCTTCTTTTTCAAAATTGTTTTTAGGTGTTTTAGGTCTTTTGCTTTTCTGTATAAGTTTTAGAAGAAGCTTGTCTATATCTACAAAGCAGCTTGCTGAGATTACCGATTATTTCCAATGCTGTTTTGCGGTCTTCATTCTGTGTTTGTTTTGTTACCTCACTTTGCAGTTCCCACATTGCTGTGAAGCCAGAGGGGCTGCCGAGGTTCTTCACCCTGCTCCCAGCCCTTTTCAGTGGAGAAAACGTGGTCTTTCTTTGGAGCAGTTTCAGTGGGGTCAGTGACTTCCTGCAGTCACTTGGAGGTTGATTGCTCTAGACCGAGTGCCCACAGCTCTGACTCCCTGGTCTGTGGGATTCTCAGTTTGCCATCAGGCCTCCCTTCTTAAACCTGCTGAATCTGATCTCTTTTCCATACGTTTTTGTACTTCTTGAAAGGGATGATTTAGAATTTCACTGTTGCATTCCAGAGAGAGCATAACCGGTAGTATAGAGGCCCTTGGAAACCTGCTGAAAGTGCAGTTCCTGCACCCTGGGGCTGCTTCTTCAGTGGGTGTGGTGTGGGGCTCAGGACCCACGATTTGCAGAGACGCCTCAAGTGACTCTGATGCACGTGGGCTGTGGGCCACACTGGGAGCAGCCAGAGATAGTCAAGAAAGAACTATGGGCCCTGGCGTCAGATAGACCTGGCTTCAGCTCCTCACTTACTTGTCTAATAACTCTATGCTTCAGTTTCTTCATGTATAAAATGGGGATAATGGCATCTTGTTCACAAGTTTTCTTTTGGTTTAAATACAATGTGTGTAAAATTCTTGGCATTGAACTTGGTACCAAAATCAGTGAATGCTACTTCCTCTTTCCTCCTTAATAGGCTGTGAGGTTGGATATCTGTTTAAGGCAGAGGCAGTGTGATGGGTTGAACCATTTCACCTTCCTCCTAATCACTGGGAACGCTATACTTGTCAGTCCCTTTGCATTTCGGTAGGGTCCTGTGGCTGGTTCTGGCCAATGGCATCTGAGCATAACTGATGCCTGTCACTTCCAGGCTGGGAGGTTAAGGATCTGATTGACCTCCCTGTGTGCTCCTCTGCTGCTGCTAGCTGCGGGATACCCATATGACCACTGAAGCAGGAACCAGTAGCAGCCTGGATCCCTGAGTCTCCACTGGAGCAGAGTGCTCTGTTAACTACCTTAGATGGTGACTCAAAAGGGAGCTAAACTGTTGCTGTTTTAAACCACTGAGATTTGGGGGTTTTACAGCATCTAGTGTTAATTACTCCAATTAATATACTTTGGATGTTTAAAGACATAGTTATCTTTTGAATATGTTTGTTATAATATTCTAAATATTTTATTATTCACATGATTGACAGGAAATGCATTATAAAGCGTGCAGGCAATTTAGTAGCTGTAGCACGAGGAGAGCTTCATTTGTGATGAATAAAAATTTTTTTTCAAACTGGAATATTTTTGTAGCTTTTATCTATTTGTGGTTTTTATTTTTTATTATTTTATTATTATCTATTTTTATCTATGTTTTGTGTATAGATGTAATTCTCAAGTACCAGAAGGCAGGGCCCTTATCCAGGTGAAAGTTGAGAGAATAGTCCCTTATGGATAAGGACCATTGGGAGCCAGGGTGGCAGAAGGTACAGAGTCTCAGAGTATCTCCACTGTTGGCGAGGTGGTCCAAATAGTCTGGGTGGGGGTGGGCATCCTCCTGTTGGGGAAGTAATGCTGGGCACTGGAAGGACAGCCAAGGGTCTTTGGCACATAATTAACTACACCATTTCTCACTGTAAAATGGAAGAAGATCATTGTGTTCCCTGGGGTAGTTGCCCAGGGTCCAGTGCTAAGGTATTTAACCATTTGCCTCAAAGGACCTCCTGGACTTTGGATCAGGCGGAGGCCCCTCTTAGGCACAGACTCAATGTGTGGTCCGTTAATAAGAATGACGGCTGTCTCAGGTCAGCTCCTCGTTGAGGGGGCACATGTCTTCCCCACTTTCAGTGGATGGATCAGAAGACCCTTTTTGGCTTGGAGGTTTTCCCTCTGGAAGGATTTATATTTTAATTATCAGTTCTAAGTAGTTTTTGATTCATGAATTATTTGCAAGTTTACTGGTTAATAGCCAACCTGGGGATTTTCCAGTTCTTTCTATTATTGATTTCTGGCTTAATTTTACTATGATCAGTGAACCCACTCCATGCAATTTCCATCTTTAGAGATCTGTTGAGACGTGCTTTCTGGCCCAGCATGTAGTCACTTGTTGTAAACACTCTCTTTACTCCTGAAAATGAGGTGTACTCTACAGTTGGTACAGCGTTCAAGAGGGTTAATAGTATTGTTCAGTTAGAAAGATGTGTCAGAGCAGCTTTATGCTGCTTATAATAGACACTTCTTAAGGATATAGAGATTAAGTTAAAAGTAAAAAGATAGGAAAATTCATTTTTTTCCTGTTTATTCTATTAGCTCCTGAGAGAGGTGTGTTAAATATCTCATTATGATTATGGATTACCACTTATGATTATGTCTCCTTTTAGTTCCTTCGCTTTTTATTTTATGTAGTTTGAGGCCATATTATTACATGCATACAAAATACAGAATTGTTATATTAGTGTGATGACAATGATTTTTCCCTTAAAGTCTACTTTGATTAACATAGCTCTTCCAGCTTTCTTTTGGTTAGTGTTTTCATGGTATATCGTTTTTGTTTTTTTATCCTATTACTGTCAAACATTCTGTATCCTTATGTTTAAAGTGTGTCTCATCTAGTTTGTCATTCTTTGTCTTTTAATTGGGCTATTTAGTCTATTTGCCTTTAATGAAATCTATTTGGCAATTGATCTACCATCTTACTATTTGGTTTCTGTTTGTCCCACCTGTTCTTGTTTCTCTCTCCTCTTGCCTTATTTTCAACTAAGTCCTTTTTACTTTTTATTTTTCCCCTTTTCTCTTGGTTTGTTAGTTACATGTTCTTTTAGTGGTTACTTTAGAGGGGATAAAACATTCTTCTTTCACTTATTAAAGTCTAATACAAATTAGTACTCTTACCACTTCCTGGACAATACAAGGACATTAGAATACTTTAATTCCATTTCTACCCCTCCCAAGTTTATATGCTACTATTTTCATGTAATCTGAATAACTTCAAGTTAATAGATAGTAGTAAAATGTAGTAAAATTAATAGGAAGTAATGAATCTTGAATACTTAATATCTTTGTTTTTAATTTTAAGTTAAATTTATTTAATTATAAGTTTGTATAATTTATTTTTAATAATGGTTGTATTTAACAACCAGCTTGCAAAATTCCTGAAAATTTAATAATTATCTCTTGTGAGCCAATCTGATCTGGCTCAAGGACACCACTGAGAAAGGTCATGTCTTAGAATGGTAACCAAGTTTAATAAAGATAATCCTTGGAATTACAAACAGCATCCTCACATGGATATTTATGATCCCTAAACAATAAAACAATAACCTCGTCTTGTCAAGTTGAGCAAATAGGGGCACATTGCTGCTGCTGACCTGGATGAAGGAGTTGGAAGGAGTTTGTGTGTGGGCAGCAATGAGCACCTGTGTGGAGGAAGCACCGTATGACGCAGGCTACTGTGCGTTTCTTCCAAACTCTGTATTCATTGGTGGTCGTGTTGTAGCTTGCTGTTGGCCACGTTGGACTATTTACTTCCTGGGAGTATTGACTATATATTAGGGTGAGATTTATTGTTTTGTTTTCTAGATTTAAGAAAATGATGAAGAAAATTGCAGAGTGAAATTAATAGTTTCTCCTCTCTGTAGCATTACATCGTGAATAGCGCCAAAAATTGTGAAAATATTCTTTTAATATTCAAAAACAGCGATCTGACTCAGCAAAAAAATTCACTTTTGCCATTGATAAGTGAGTAATGTGTTGTCTTACTCTCAGTGACAAATAAAATATCAAGAAGCACTCATGTTTGAACTACACTCATCTGTCAATTGCGACCGTGGGTTTTCTACAGATACAAGAACTTGGCAAAAATCAATGAATGCATTGGTTATATGGAATTCAGGATAAAGAACATTGTCTATTTTATTATTATTTGTAAATTGTGTACTAATAGTCTATATCAGTAAAATTTATCATTAACTCATGTCCATGGATATAGATATGCTTGCAATTTTTTTTCCCGGGGAGCAAATCATTGAACAGTTGCCGGCACACCACTGACTCGTTCCTCCAAGACTGCAGTTACAAGCGTCCTCATTGTATCTGCTGACTTCCCTAAGAATCCTGGGATGAAAGTTAACAATTTTACTGACTTCAATACAGCAATTCCTTCTTTATACATTTCTTTATTCTATGAGGGTTTCCTAGAACTTGGACTAGTGATCGTCTGTCACCTCTGGCAAAACTACCAAGACTTCAAGGATGTTTTTTTTTTTCAAGATTGGCCCTGAGCTAACACCTGTTGCCAATCTTCCTCTTTTTTTTTTTCCTTCTTTTTCCTGAAGTGCCCAGTATGTAGTTGTGTATTCTAGTTGTAGGTCCTTCCGTTGTGCTCTGTGGGCTGCTGCCTCAGCATGGCCTGATGAGCAGTGCTGTGTCTGCACCCAGGATCTGAACCAGTGAAACCCAGGCCCGCCACAGTGGAGCATGCAAACTCAACTACCCGGCCACAGGCTGGCCCTGATCTCAAGGTTTTCACAAAATTTTTACAGCTTTTCTTTGTAGTAATTGAGTTTCTCCATTTACATCTTCAGAATACAGAATAGATAATTCCTCTCCTTTTGCCCGAATGATTTTTCTATTACTGTGTCTTCACCTTTTAAGCTTTTACTTCCCAGAGTTCTTCTGACAGATTTGGGGTGTGGGAGCATCTCGCGGTCTCCATGTGAGGACCTTGGCTCCTTCTGACGACCCTGCTTGAAACTGAGAAGCAGCATCTGACGAGAGCTTGAAGTTGCTCCCACCAGGGTGTCGATCCTCTCTTTCTTGTCCAATAGCCAGAACTCAGGATATCTAAACAATAAAAGCTAATATTTTAAATTTAAACAAATCCTTCTTTTCCAGCCCTGAGGAGTCCTCTGTACTATGTAATAAAGTGATCATTTAACAGGTGCTCATTCTCCTGTGTCAGCCTCCTGATTAACCTCCTCAGGTAGGTCCCATCATTCTCCTCGTTTTAGAAATGAGAAAATTGAGATTTAAAAAGGATAACTTGCCCAAAAGGTTTCAGGTGGCCAGGCTGGGATTTTTATCCCAGGTGGCACCTCTGGTACTCTAATCACTATTTATGCTGTGACTCATCGGCAGGTCTGTGTCTCTCAGGTAACCTCACTGACCTCTGCTTCCCCTTCTATGGTAGAATTGACTCAATATTCCTCAAAATTTAAAGTCTGAGGACAGGGCCATTTTGTCATTGTGACATGAGTATGAAAATGATTCAAAAATGTTTTTTGAAAAATAAGAAAGTTAAAACTTTGAATAGACTCCTTTCTGAAACTCACTCCACGTGAAAATGACCAGGTCCCAACTGCAAGCTGAGATGTCTTCAAACCTGTCCCTTGTATGGCACCGGCCCTCCTTGGTGCAGGCTTCCAGTCCTTCTCAGTTGGGTAAATGCTGGATCCTTCTGGTTGGTTCCACACCTTGGGTCTTCACCTCTCCAGCCCAGCCTCATCACAGCACCACACTGAACATTCTAAAACATGCATATGACTATTTCAGTTTCCCACTTAAGTTCCCTTAGTGGCTCCATGGCCTTTAGGACGTGGTCCTTCACTCAGCAGAGGTTCCCAGCCTTTCCTGTCACCTCACCTGCTTCCGCTTTCCCACAGGCATCTGAAAGTCCAGCCAGGTTAAGCTCCTTGCAGGTCCCAAACTCTGCCCTACTCTCTTGTGTCTGTGCTTTTCCCATGGGCGCCCCTGTCTAGACTGCTGTTCTTCTGTCTTCCATTTCTTCCCTCGTCTGCACTCCCACCTGCCTTTCGTGACTCGAGTGTGAGTCTGATTAGCCTAATCTGACGAGATGCTCTTTCCCTCTGCTCCCATAGCACCATCCGCATGCCGCCTCACACCCCGTGGCCTTCTGAATTGTGGAGAGTGGAGGAACAGATAACCTGGGGGTCCTGCGGTCAGGGACAGAGCCCCGTCGTAGGACTTGACCCTGTGCAGGCACTGGGTGCATTCCTGTTGGATGAATGAGAGGGGAGAGGTTTGCCTGTTCCATCACCTGCCCTCCACTCCGTTAACAATTTCCTTTCTCCTTCAGAGGTAAAGAGTTCACTGAGGAGGAAAATGGGTGGTGGTGATAAGTACCTTATGTAAATCCAGCGAGAAGGAAAAATTCAGAAGAGATTACAGATGCAGCTGTGCTAGGAAAAAGCGCTAGTTAAGAACATGGGCCAGTCACGTCACCTCTAAACTGTGGTTTCTAGAGAATAGGAAGTTGGTTACCATGACTTCTAAGGTTCTTTTAGGTCTGTGAACTCCGGCTGTGCAGTCACACTTGATAGCTATTGTATTATAATTTTTTGGTATATATTGTGCAAAGATACAGAACTTCCTGAAAGATCTGGAATCTGATTATTTCCTAACCATGATAGTGAGTACAAATCTCATTTTAAGCATATAGAAATATAATGACTTTTATTGAGTCCCTCTTTTAAAAGCTTGTCTGTTCTTCCTTCAAATTGTTAAATAAATGACACGTTAACATAAATCAGTACAATTTTATTTTAAGATATCTTAACATGTCAAAATATATACATCAACATGAATGTAAGTAATTCAACGAAGCTACTTTGGGAGACTTTTCCCACGAGGCTGCCTTCACTTAAAATATTTTTGGAACTTCGTGTTCAGAATTATCTTTGAGCACTTCACATTCTTCTTTCTAACGCTGGCAAATCTGTGTCTTTGTAGGCCCTCTGTTTTTTTTTTTTAATGGGGAAAAATAGAGGCCAGCCCCGTGGCCGAGTGGTTAAGTTCACGCGCTCCGTTTCAGCAGCCTGGGGTTTCGCTGGTTCGGATCCTGGGTGCAGACATGGCACTGCTCATCAGGCCACGCTGAGGCAGTGTCCCACACGCCACGACTAGAAGGACCCACAACTAAAAATACTCAACTATGTACTGGGGGGCTTTGGGGAGAAGAATAAAAAGAAAAGAAGATTGGCAACAGTTGTTAGCTCAGGTGCCAATCTTTAAAAAAAAAATAGGGAAAAATAGCATAAAGAAGTAACTAAAGTAGCTCTCTAATTTAACCAGAGCAGTATTTTGGTATATTTTTTCTAGTTTTAAAAATATCTCACATGTGTATTTTATTTAAGACAAATTGAGATCCTCCTGAATACACCTGTATCTTGCCTTTTACTTAGATGATGGGTACATTGCTGTTCAGTAAATATTTTTTAAAACATGACTTTTACTGGTTACATTTTTTTCCATCATATGCATCCATACTGTATTGACCATTTTTCTATTGTCTTAATAGCAGTGTACAGATGTGTCTATTTGGCTGTACCCTCAATGATAAAGGTATTATCATTAAAATATATTTGCCTGTTTGATAAGTTAAACTATTTCTTAAAAGTGGAATTTTTTTTTTTTAAAGATTTTTTTATTTTTCTCCCCAAAGCCCCCCAGTACATAGTTGTATATTCTTCGTTGTGGGTCCTTCCAGTTGTGGCATGTGGGACGCTGCCTCAGCGTGGTTTGACGAGCAGTGCCATGTCCGCGCCCAGGATTCAAACCAACGAAACACTGGGCCGCCTGCAGCGGAGCGCGCGAACTTAACCACTCGGCCACGGGGCCAGCCCCAAAAGTGGAATTTTTATTATTAGTGAGGTTGAAAGTTTTCACATATTTTCCATCTTGTTAAATGTTCTTTTGCCTCAAAATCTGCTTTGTTTGATATAAATATTGCCGTCTAAACTATCTTTTCATTTGTATTTTCTTAATACATCTTGCCCTTCCTTTTATTTTAGATTTCTGGGTCATTTGGTTTTAGGCTTGTCTTATAAACAGCATATAACTAGATGTCGAGAATCTTTGTCTTTGTTGGAGATGTTTAACCTGTTCACATTTATTGTCATATTTGATAGGTTTGATCTTTTGTCAATTAGAAAACAATTTCGATTTTATATGCTTTTTTTTCTTCTCTGTGCTTTTGTTATATGTATTATATTTTTATTTTCTTTCTAGTGACTTGAAAGGCACACATCTAGTTTTTATTTTGTTCTTGCTAATTTTATAGTTTTTAAAAATAAAATGGTTTATTTGATTCAAATTAGCTCTGAAAGTTCATCAAAAAGGGCGTGTTCAAAAGAAGTCATGAGCAAAGGAGCATTATGGGACCGTGTCTGCCCTCTCAGTAGACCACTCTGAAGGACTAAACTCATTTGATTTCAAGTGTTGATACTTTTGTGTGGAAAAGATAGTGTTTTATAGTAAGGTCAGCTTAATGAGCATTTCTTCACCAATTTGACGGCAATCTTTGGTTACTTCAAAGCTCATTTAAAACAAAGATAACAGTAAAAAATGTTTACCTGGGCCCTTTTTCTCTGTTATGCACTCTGTCCTCTTTGTCGTGCCTCCTATGTCTTTTATGTAAGGAGTGGAAAGCAGCCAGCCAGCGTCCTGCGAGGGCGGCAGGGTGTGGCAGAAATAGCTCTGAATTATTAGATCCTGCATAAGTCACTTTCCTTCTGGGCTTCAGTTTCCACATCTGGAAGTTTAAGAGGTTGGAACACATAATCTCTGAGGTCACTTCTAGTTTTCAACCTTCTGTGATTAAACAGAGTTTATTAAACACCTATTTGCATAGCTTCAGTACCAGATCCTGTATAGAATGAGAAGCACAAAACCAATCTATGTTTAAAAAGTAAGAAAGGAAAAGATGTAAGCTGAGAAAAGATTCTATGTCTTGATCCGCATGGTGGTTCTATTGTGTCTACGTATGTAAAAGTTCATTGAGCTGTACCTTTAAGATGAGGGCACTTCGGTCACTTTACTTGTGTATTTTATACCTCAATAAATAGGGAAACTGAACCAAAAAAGAAAGAAAGAAAAGCAGCGAAAAGAAAAACTGACAGAAATTTAAAGGTTGTGATTATGAGGCAGAATGGGGTAATGGAAAATCCACAGCAAGTAGCTCATGAGTTTGAATCCTCTATTATCCTATAATATATATAATCTATATAAAATAGTGAGTTTGATTTCTATAATAATCCAGATATTAGCCTTGAAGTCTTGTGTACATTATGTAACCTTCCGAGACTCAGTTTCCGTAGTGAAAATAAAATGTGTGCTTTCCACTGTCCGAGGCAGTCAGGGTAGTGAGTGAGTCATAGGCAGACGAAGCACCGGGCGTGTAGTAGGTGATCAATACATATTTTTAAAAAGAGGCAGTAAGAGTATTAAACAAATATATGACAGATTCTAAGAACTAAAAGACCTTACATCATTCTTTTGAAACCACCCCAACATAAATCAAACCCAGAAAGCCCAGTGTTAAAGAGACTCTGAGGAAAAAACGAGGCTCCTATTTTTCTGGTGACATGGCAGATTGGTAATACCTCTTTTGGAGAGCCACCTGGAAATTTATCATAAAAATCTCCCAGCCGATTATGGTCTTTAAACTATTAATCTCACTTTTCAGATGATAGCCTGAGGAAATAGCTTAAAAAGGAAAACCAAAATTGCTTTATTTAAAAATGCTTGACCCGGTTGTAATAACGGGTGGGGACAACTAGCTGGAAGATGGGTAATTAAACCGTTTTGCGCGCAATAGGAGATCGCTCCATATAAAATGGCAGGTCTGTGGACTAAGTAGATATATGGAGAATTTGAGCAAAAAAATTAGAAAGTGGTGTGCACAGAGTGAACACAACTGCAAGAAAACCTCTGTCTGTGCGATGATGAAGGCAGGAAATGAGCTTTGTAAATCTCTGGTTCTATGTGGGAGAGGGGTGGTCTGTACTTTAATTTTTGGTTTATTATAGTATAATGATTGCTAAATGAGTCAATAAAAATAAAGTAAAAACATCAGTTATGTGTTCTGAGATAGCTATGAAAATAGAATGTATGAAATACAGAATAAAAATGGAGAGCAGAGGGCTGGCCCCGTGGCCGAGTGGTTAAGTCTGTGCGCTCCGCTGCAGGCGGCCCAGTGTTTCGTTGGTTCGAATCCTGGGCACGGACATGGCACTGCTCATCAAACCATGCTGAGGCAGCGTCCCACATGCTACAACTAGAAGGACCCACAACGAAGAATATACAACTATGTACTGGGGGGCTTTGGGGAGAAAAAGGAAAAAATAAAATCTTTAAAAAAAAAAATGGAGAGCAGATATATTGGTAGAGTTATAGACGAGTAGACATTATCTTCCTTGTGATTTTTAAGTTTGCCCCACCAGTGCATTTGCAAAGTTGTTATGACACTTGAGAAATGCTTTTCCCAGAAATAATTTTCAAGTCAGTTAAAACCCCAAAATACAGAGATGAAAATTCATGAGAGAAGTTCTTCTCAAAGCTATCAAGTTCCCCGTCAGCTGCATTTTTTTCCAGCTACTTTTCCTTCTTTCTTTTCTTTTGTGATAAAGGAGAAGGTTTTATAGATGTTGAAATGGTTTACAATTGCCTTACTTAGTTGCTCTTATTTTTTATGTCTCCCCAAAGGGTCACAAAATCTATCATTTAAAAAGAAAAAATGATGTGTTTTTAGTGCAAAGAGAGAATAGCCACTTTTGAGAATGACAGGAACGGAAATAAATGGAATCTGGCATTTGTAGCCACAGTATAGGAAGTGCTTGGGCTCATGTCAGGTGTCAGAAGCTTCACAGGGAAAATGGAATGAGCTGCGGACTGGGTGGTGGGGGTGCTTCCTTTCACCACCCGAAAGCCCGAATCAACTCTTCAGTGTTTTTGAAGTGAAAAAATGGGTAGCATGCACAGGACAACATGGCAGGCCCTGGTTGAGGGACCCTCCTTTCCTTGGGCCTTCCTTTAGGACTGCTCCTTGGGAACAGATCCCTTGTGAAAATAATGGAGGAATTTGCTAGTTTCGGAGAGGGAGGTGTCCAGGTGTTTCAGGAGATGGAGTCTTGGTATCTGAGATGTGTTTGGTTCATGGAAAATTTTTGACCCAAGTTAAAAATGCAAGCAGTGTTCCCCAAAAGAAAAGTGGCAGAATCACAGAACTGGAAGGAGTCTTAGAAATCGCTTAGTCCAAACCCTTAATTTGAGGAACGAAGAAACAGACCCAAGGAGGAGAAATGGCTTGCCCAAGTTTACAGTCATTGGTGAGCACATGGCCAACGCTAAGTCTGTCGATTTCTGGCATTATTTTTCCTGCTCCACCTACTAAGATTCCCTTTACCTTCCACTATCGCTTCATTACTGACCTTTGCTGCATCTACCATGCAAAAGATTAGCCTTTAGACTTAAAAATGTAGCCCTTTAATGCACAAAGGGTTCCTTTAAGCCTCCAGAGGTGTGAATCAGCAAGTCACGACCTGCAGCCCCGTTCCAGGGTCCTGTTTGTCTGGCAGAGGGAGGGAAGTTTCATTTCAAGAACTTGACTCCAGAGTCACAGCGCCTGGGTTCATATCCCAGCTCCACCACTGGAATGGTGGAGGACATTAAGCAAGTTATTTCACCTCTTTGAGCTTCGGTGTCCTCCTCTGTAAAATGGAGGATCATAATACAGCCCATTTCTTAGGCTCCTTGGTTGAGGATTAATGAGATAATCCACTAGACTGGGGCCTGGTTTACCGTAAGGGCTCAATAAATGCCAGCTATTGTTACTGCTATTCTGAGGGTAGTTAGAACCATTTCTGTCAAAAGCCTTGAGGAAATAAGAGCTTTTTTTATTTTTGAGGGAGGGATGAATATAGTCTAGGCATGGTCCTTAGCTGCTCAGAAAGCTTTTTCTGGATTATGAAACCTCCTGAACTTCCAACAATGAGAAATCTTTCACGGGTCTAGTTAGTTGACTTTTTCTGTACCTCTTCATCCAGCAGCTATCTTAATTATTCCCAAATTTGACTATTCCTTATCTTTAAATTTTTTCCCTACTTTTGTCTCACTACTCAATAATTTTTATAGCTTTATTGAGGTATAATTGATATACAATAAGCTCATATAGTTAAAGTGTGCAGTTTGATTAGTTTTGATATACACATGAAACCATCACCACAATCAAGATAATGAACATATACCTTACCAGGAAAATGTTCCTGTGCTCTTGGTGCCACAATCCTGGACCTTCTGGTGCCTCCTGGCCCCTTTCAACCTCCACCCCATCCCCAAGCAAACAGTGCTCTGCTAGAAGTTTATGTAAATGGAATCATACAGTATGTTTTCTACTTGTCTGGCTTCTTTCACTCAGTGCAATTATCATTCATGTTAATATGTGTACCAATAGTTAATTCCTTTTTGTTGCTAAGTACTTCAATTGTTTTTTCTTTGTTCACTCCTTACCCCTGTCTTGCTTAACTGGCTGTGGTATGGAGTGAAAACAAATCTTAATGATTTTAAAATATTTATGGTTTAAATACCTGTGCTTCCTGTTCTTATTTTCCGTTCATTGTTATCCAGTGTACATACTAAACAGCATCCAGCAATTGTAGGTTCCCTGAGAGTAACACCCGTTTACATTCTGTATACATATTTAAAAAAATGATGTCCATAAGCAATATACTATTTATTTGAACATTGAGATTAAAATTTTCTTCTGTCTCCTTGGCTCTCAATATTAAAAAAAAAGCATCCTTCCATTGGCCCAACCCAAGGAATTGATGGAAGAAATTCAATTATATAAATATTTACCCATAGTTTTCATTTTCATGGTGAAAGATTTGTTCTGTTAATGTTAGTCTTTTTTTGAAAATGTGGACAGTATGTTCTCAATTTACTTGCAGCTGGAGCGTAACATGAAATAGACTAAAAAATTGATACAGCAAAAGTAATGCATTTGCAAGATAATGAGAGATCATTTGGGAGCAAGTCCATGTTTGTAATGACTTTTTACCAACGTCAAAATATCTCTCAACTATTGACATTCCTGCATCTGGGAAGGAAGAAGATAAAAATTACCAGTGAAAATTCCTGTTCAAGTTTGGTGAAAGATTTAATTTCTTCATCTGTCACGGTGTCACGAGCCCTGTGGATACTGTAGCTCAAGCCTCAGCACCAGAAGCACAGAGCCTTGGCAGTGCAGGGGGTAGAATTTAGCCAGAAGGATTTGTAAAGAAGCCAGAGGAGACAAACTTTACCCATTCTGCGCCTCCAACTGGTGTTCTGGGCAGTTGTCCTGACTGCTCTCCTACCTGAGAAGCCTGGGAATGCAGTGATTTAAAAACTGAGCCCGGATTGGAGATGTATATACTGACCTGAAAGATGCCACGAGGATTCTAGTAGCAGATAGATTTTTATGTGGGACAATAAAAAGTCAGTGTGGTGTCTGTAGTGGAAGGTAACTTGGAGATTATCTGGCTCAAACTTTTATTTTACAGGTGACTAGCTCAAGGTCACATAATAACTCAGTGGCAGAACTGGGACTGACCTGGGGTTTCTGAACCACAAGCTCACGCCCTCTCAGTGTTGCTGGTGTTCTGCTGGGCTGGTTCATGGGTGTGTAAGGTGTTAGAGGGCATGATTTGTTCCTGTTGGGATCCCCCACACAGGGCGCCCTGTTGCCTGGGACATTGCATCCGTGAGCAGCTATTCCCCTTGAGCATTGTCTTTTCTGGGGGTGAGTTTGCTTTGTTGAATGGAGAGTTGTGCTTGCCTGACTTTACTAACCAGCTGTGTGAGAGGTGGCATTTGGTTAATGGACAAATCCATAGTTTTGATTGTCAAATTACCCATTATCAACTAGTTTGGTAAAATCTTTATACTCAGGAAGGCCATAATTTAAAGTCTTACAAGAACTTGTATTTTTTTTTTGCAGTGTCATTTTATTTATTTATTTGTTTATTTATTACGTAAGTTTCAGTTGGACAGCCATGTTACAATTCGACATCTGTGTACACTACAAAGTGCTCACCACCACAAGTTTAGTTACCCTCCATTGCCACACAGTTGATCCCTTCACTCATTTCGCCCACTCCCCAACCCTTTCCCCCTGGTACACACTAATCTGTTCTCTATTTATGAGTTTGTTTTTGTTTTTTTTCAGATCCTACATGAGCGAGATCAGATGGTGTTTGTCTTTCTCTGTCTGACTTATTTTACTTAGCTTAATACCCTCAAGGTCCATCCATTTTGTTGCAAATGGCAAGATTTCATTCTTTTTATGGCTGAGTAGTATTCCATTGTGTATATATACCACATTTATCCATTCATCTATCAGTGGACACTTAGGTTGTTTCCATATCTTGGCTGTTGAAAATAATGCTTCAATGAACATAGGGGTGCATATATCTTTTTGAATTAGTGTTTTGGTGTTCTTCCGATAAATACCCAGAAGTGGAATTGCTGAATTGTTTGGTAGTTCTATTCTTAGTTTTTTGAGGAATCTCCATGCTGTTTTCCATAGTGTTGCATTAATCTACATTCTCACCAGCAGTGTACGAAGATTCCCTTTTCTCCACATCTTCTCCAACACTTATTTTTTGTCTTTTTGATAATAGCCATTCTAACAGGCGTGAGATGATGTTTCATTTGATTTGCATTTCCCTAATAATGAGTCATGTTGAATATCTTTTCATTTGCCTATTGGCCATCTGAATGTCTTCTTTGGAAAAATGTCTATTCAGAATTTCTGCCCATTTTTAAATCAGGTTGTTTGTTTTTGTGTTGTTGAAGTGTCCAAGTTCTTTACATAGCTTGGATATTAACCCTTTGTTGGATGTATGATTTGCAAATATATTCTCCCATTTAGGAAGTTGCCTTTTTGGGTTTTTTTTTCCTCTTGAGAAAGATTAGCCCTGAGTTAACATCTGTTGCCAATCTTCTTCTTTTTGCTTGAGGAAGAGTGGCCCTGGGCTAACATCTGTCCCCATCTTCCTCTATTTTGTATATGGGACACTGCCACAGCCTGGCTTGATCAGTGGTGTGTACGTCTGCCCCGGGATCCGAACCCGTGAACCCTGGGCTGCTAAAGCAGAGCGTGTGAACTTAATCACTATGCCACCTGGTGGCCCTGCCTTTTCGTTTTGATGATGGTTTCCTTTCCTGTGCAGAAGCATTTTAGTTTGATATACTCCCACTTGTTTATTTCTGGTTTTGTTTCCCTTGTTTTTAGAGTCTGATCTACGAAGACATTGCTAAGACCGATGGCCAGGAGCTTACAGCCTATATTTTCTTCTAGGAGTTTTATGGTTTGAGGTTTTACATTCAAGTCTTTAATCCATTTTGAGTTAATTTTTTTGTGTGTGGTGTAAGATGGTGATCTAGTTTCACTCTTTTGCATGTGGCTGTCCAGTTTTCCCAGCACCATTTATCGAAGAGACTCTCCTTTCTACATTTTACATTCTTGGCTCCCTTGTCGTAGATGAACTGACCTTATATGTGTGGTTTTATTTCTGGAGGAGCTTGTACTCTTGAAAGCTCCTCTCCCCTCGTCTTAACATCTAAGTCTAAATGCTGTCCTCCGTCCTCGTCATTGGTGCAGCTTGTTCCCATCTGTAATCTATCTTCTTATACATAGGGATTCTTAGTGGGGGTGGGGAGGCAACACGTAAAGATCCTCCTCCTTCGCTGAGAGTCACTGACTTAGTCCAGTCCCTTTCTTCTACAGGTCTGGAAACAGAGACTAAGAAGTTATGGACTTGTCAAAAGTCTCACAGCAATGCATTTAAGATGATGTCCAGTCAGCTTGGGCTGCTATAACAAAACACTATAAACAGAGTGGCTTGTCAACAGTAGGCATTTATTTCTCACAGTTCTGGAGGCTGGAAGTTCAAGATCATGGTGTCAGCATGGTCGGGTTCTGGTGAGGACCTTCTTCCGGGTTGCGGACAGCTGACTTCTTGTATCCTCTCATGGCAAAAAAAGAGCTAGCTAGCTCTCTGGCCTCATTTATGAGGGCACCATTCCCACTCTTGAGGGCTCCACCCTCATGACCTTATTACCTCCCAAAGGCCCCACCTCCAAATACCATCACATTGGGATTAGAATTGCAACATATGAATTTTGGGGGAACACAGCCTTCAGTCCATAACAGACGAAAACCCAAATTTATGCACAGGATTAAGTGTAGCAGATCTTTCGGAAACACTGTTCATGGCTCATTAGCATCTGTTATGGTATCCAGCATATGCCGAGCGGCTGCAACATCTGATAGAGGCAGGGCTGGCCCAGAAGAATTGACTGGGAGAGAGTGTCTAATAACATGAACAATTGCATGTGAGTGTAACTGTGGCAGCGCAGACTGTGTGCTGGAAAGTGGCTCTCTTTTTGGAGGTATATCAACCATCTATCTGTATCTTCACGGATTTAGGAGAAAGACTGTGTTATTGGTCTCACAACCAATGGCATAATGAGCAATTTAGTTTCTTTCCAAGAGACTAGATATAAATCTGATCCTCTCCAGTCCAGTTTAGTCTGTCTTTCTTTTATGCTCTAACAGCATATTATTTGTATCTCTATTTAGCATGTGAGTCATTCCATTCTCCATCACGTTAGTGGTTCACATGTTGATAACGGAAAGAGGGCTGAAACAGGGAACTCACAGGACCCCACTGCCTAGCTTGGGAGGCACTTAGGAAATCTTTGGGAAATAAGGAAAATATTATTTGATACCCTTTAAGATGTTTATAGACCCATACATTTTAAAAGAGATTTCAAATAATTTAGCAACTAATTTGTTCATAATCTTGGTAATCATGCTGATAGTATCTGACATTATCCCCATGTATCGAAGTGAGAAATTGAAGTGAGGAGATTGAGTGACCTATAAGAAAGAGCTATCTTCTCATTTAGTCTGCTTCTGTGCACACTAGACCAGGACACAGAGATCCTGTTTTTCATTTCACAGAGTAACAAAGAGCAAACATTTTAGGGGAAAAACTCATGACTTTTAAAGTCAGTTGTGCCCTAAAACACTATTTTCAGTAAAATTATTTAATGTGGAAGGAATGTGGTCAAGAATTTAGTAACGTGATTTATAATGTGTAGCATCCAAGGGCATTTTCTTTGCTGAAACATATTCTTGAGATAGATAATTTTAGAATTTGGCTGCACAGTTCCTGACCCTAGGGTCTGCTCCGTCGTCCAGTACCATAACATGAGGGACTCCACTGATTTATACAAATAAAAAACATTATCATCAAGATTGAAAAACATATATATTATTATCCGCTTATGCACAAAGAAAACCTCACCAGGCAGCTTTCGTAGGCAGACTCCTGCCTGGTCCCTGCCGGACCTTAGCGCTCTCCATGTGCTGTTTAAGGCTGAGGCGAGGGCGCTTGTTAGTCTCCCTTCTTATTTTGCACATTTCAGGGATCAATGTGTCTGACACATATGTGGTCTAGATGGATATAGATTTAGAGATTGACATTTATGAAGATGAGGAAGCCTTGGGACTTACGGCACATGGATGGGTATTGTCCCACCATTGGACCAATTGGGTTTTTGAAGTTCTTTGTAAATGAAAATTCTGGGAACTTTGACTTATTAATTGTACATCTAATGGGTTCCTAGATTGTTAAAATAGTATTGATCTCAGTGTACTCATTTTCAACAGCTCTTTTCAATAGTTGATTTTTCGTAGTCTTCTTTTAGCCTGATTAAAACTGACTTATTATGGAGTACTGCTAATTGACGTATGTCAAACTCTATGACTGTGGGAGTGGGGTGGGGCAGACTTCCCAACCTTTAGAACCCCAGTTGGGAAATTCCCACAACCCAAGCGTGTGACTTTTCCATGGACGTTCTCCCGGCCACTCTCATGCACATCCTGCCTTCTCTTGCCCACTTTTTACCGTAACTAAAACTCATGAAGCCACAGAAGCCCCTCCATAATCCTTACCCTCTATGCCAAACTGTTGAGAACACCCTGGGCCTCAGATGCCGGGAGAGGAAACCTCAGGCCGGATACAAGCGTTTCAACCACGGGATGGTGTTGAGAACTGTGTTCTGAATTGGACAAAGCAAGGTGCTAAATCTGCTCTATATGCCTGCAATTGCTTTCCTGGATTTAGCTTTATTTTTAGCACGTTCTTACTGTCTATTTCTTTGATACTCAGGAAGACCTGTCCAAGAGTGTTTTTGTCACTGTGATTTCTTAGGAAGGATGAGGGATTCAGGAGATTGAGGAGGGACTGTGTTCTCAAGGCCTCAGTGGCAGCCTTTGGACGCTGGCGGCATATCTGCCAGGCCACCACTTGAATGCAGTGTCAGCCCTATAGGCCTCTGCTCTGTTAGAGAACCACACATGAGGACAAGTACTTGCAGGTAACACAGTGCTGCATGATAGAAAAAGTAAAGGCTCGCTTTCCTTTATCTTTTGAGAGCTTCGGTTTTGATGTCAGAAAAATCCTGGCTTTACCGTGTACTAGTTGGGGAAGTTTCTTAACACATTTGAGCCTCATTTTCCCCGTTTGTAAAGTGAGCATCTTAACGCACATATTCATAGCATTGTTGCGGGGATCAAATGAGTTCACGCGTGATGCAGCTGGCACAGCGTATGGCACACGGTGGTTGTGCAGTTGTGTTCCTTCCCTTTTTTCTACTAGGGGATGTGCCCGGTTGAACACACCCGGGTCTCTTTTGCATACCGTGGCTCACCTGCAGTGATTTTCCAGGATGCTAGCTCCCCTTCCGCCCTCATCTCTACTGCCCGTCTCGTCTCTTTCCCTTTTCGTTGCTGGTTTGAGATGACTCCCTTCTTGGGGCACATGATGTTGGGAACTGCTAATGAGACAGTGTATTTCCCAGATCAAGGGCCAGGGTCTGAATGAGCGCTTTACTGGGAAGAGAGGAAAGAGCGGAGCCGTCCTGTGGCTCTTCACCTGCGGTTCGGCGCTGCTGGGACCCGGCACTTGGAGGCTGGATGAACGTGGACTGCGGTGTGTGGAGGGAAAACTGTGAGCGTTCCTCTGCAGGTCGCTGCACTGAGAAGTACCGATGAGATTGTTGATGATCGTATGGAGGTATGAGCTGGCGGTCTCCTTAGTTTCATTATTAAAACAAGTGTGGTTTTGAGGGATGTGGATTTTCCCCCTTTTTATTCAGATGGCAAAGAGTATCCATGAAGGATGTCAATAAAGACCACATCAGGGATCTAGCCTCCGAAGCTGCCCCCTGCATGCTAACAGCGGAAAAGAAAACTGAAGTGGTGAGAATGAGAATGTGAGACTGGGGGCCAAATTAGAAACTCCTTGCAACTCCCGGCCTGCGGGTTCTGGAGTAACGTTATTTCTTGTCAAGGATGGAAAACAGCTCGGGTTCAGGTCCAAGTGATTATTCCACTTTGGCATTGCTGCCTTTCTGCCAAGTGCAATTCCGTTCAGACAGAGATTAATTAGCCAGGCAGAGACGGAAGTGGGTTGCGAGAGCGCCGCCGAGAGAGGCGGCCGCGCCCACCTGCGGCCGAGCGCGCCGGGGGCCCGAGGGGCTCGCCGCCGGCCCGCGCGCTGTCCCGCAGACCCGGTCACCTGTGCGAGCGCGGGGACAGACGGCCTCCGAAGCTCCGCGGCGACACACCTCGCCCTCCATAGACGCTGTTACTCTCAGCGCCTCGGAGAGGAACTTCCAACTTAGGTGAAGGAAGAGACGAAATGGGACAGAGGCCTCCAGTCTCCAGGAGGCCGTCCCGGGGAGAAGGGGACCGCGCCTGCAGCCCCGGGCGGCTCCTGTCTTTCCCTGGGCCTGGTCTGCCATCCCGACGCTTGTGTGCCTGCGTGCAAAACGGAAACAATAGTATTTATTTTCTTCTATTACTTGCACTACAAAGACAGATGAGATAAAATCATGCAAACTGCGTCAGGGACCTGAAGACACGTTAGGAAGCTTCTTTACAGGAGGGCTTAGGCCCTTCCCGGAGTACTTTCCTTGCCTTTGCCTCGAGAGTGTTTTGCTTGGCCCTCCTTCCGCGGCTGCCTTCGTGGACGCGTGTGTCCCCCGGTGGAGTTCCTTACGGGCAGGGCGGCTGCGGCCCGCGGCGGCGCCCGGCCGTCCTCCCAAGGCGCCCGCTGGGCAGGCGGTGCGCGCTCGCCGCCCTCCCCGCCCGCGCTCCCGGGCGCGTCTGCGGGCGCAGCAGCAGCCTCGTGCGGCCCCGAGCCCCGCGCGCTCGAGCCGGGGCCGCGTCCCCAGAGCCGGGCTTTGCTGGCGGCCTCCGACCGTTTCTAAGCGTGTGGACCTTTTCCTTGCCTCGGGGAAAACTTCAAGAGGATTTGCTGTTTTTTGACGTTTCACTGCGTGGAAGCATTGGGGAGGGCGGGGAGTGGAGACGCTGACCACGGGCCTTTCGCAGGGGGGCAGCACTGTCGCTCCGGACCCCAGCCTGGGAGCCTGTGTCTCCGGGGCTGACGGAGCATCCGAGGCGAGGAGCGAGTTAGGGCCGGCGCGCGGGCCGCGGGCACGGTTCTTTATTGCGAGGTTTGCTGCTTTTTGAGTTCTTTTTCAAGTGACTGCGACCCTGCCTTGCTTTTACACACAATTCTACATGGCTTTCACCGTTTACTTTAACCTTGATTCTATATATGTGTGTTTTTAACAAATATTTTGTATTTTACCCATTAAACTAGGGAGGAGAAAATATCCTGCTTTTGGGGGCAATACTTTGGATGAATTGAATTTAAATCCTAAATGACTTAAAATTTTACCATTTTGTAATATCTCCTACATTTAAGACATGGAAATTCACAGGGGCTGTTTCCTATTTTTATTTTAGATTCCTTTCCATTCTGAGAAGCCAAGGTATTTTCGCCCGGTGGAGGAATGACGTAGTTCCATCCTAATCTTGTCTTATACTTGCAGGTAAGTGAGTCAGTTGATCATAAATTACTTAAGAAACAGACCTGGGTATGGTCCGAGTTGTATTCCGTATCCTGGCTATGTTTGAAATGTGTTAAATTTCATTTTACTTTGACTAGTTTGATTAATAACAAGTTATTATGTGAGACATGCAGACTTTTTCAAAGTGATGGAATCCCTGAGCTGCTTTGAATCCTTCTACTCCTTTGTAAAGCCTGCAGTCTACATTTAACCTTACCAACTTCTTCCGAATTTCTCTCTTCTCAAAGTGGCAAATGACTTAAACCAATAATGTAGTTAGAAGAACTCATAATTCTTTCTTAAAAAATGTTCACTTGAATAGGAACATTTGTTCTCTTTTTGGAAGTTGTGACAGAATATTGTTTTCTCAAATATTTAGCCTTAATCAAATGGGCACCATAATTTTGACCATGCTATAATTATTTAAGTAAAAATGTTTAGGGAATTGAAGAATGATCTTCCTTTCTAACCTATACCATCTTAGGGGTGTGCTCTCTAGAAGTCTTGGAGAAGAGTGCCCTAATGGATTAGGCAGTTGGTTTTAGTTTGGGGACCAATGTAAATCTCTGGAACATTGTTTTAGTTCTGCTCTTGTAACCGATGATTTTGAATTTCTCTGCAATAAGATATTTTTATTATATCTGGCAAGACTAAACTTAAAAAAAACACCACGAACCTTAGGGACATCATGAATGTTGAAATGCAACAGTATGAAATGGGAAGTTGTATATATGGTTCCCTTCTTCGGCAGAGCAAACCTTTTTTAGTTTCCTCTAGAAATGATTCAGTAGACATAAAATTGAAAATAAGTAAGCCGTGCTCAGCATTTGCATATCTTCAAGATTCTCTCTTCGCCCTTCCTCTTTATTTAACGAATTTCTATAGAGGTTTTGTTCATGATTTTGTATTTTTTGTTTTTGCTTTTGTTACATTGATTAAGATAAAAAGTGGAAGTCAAAACATTTGATTTGGTTTTGCGTTAATGAACTGCTTTGTACTAAAACTAAATGAGGAGATAAAAAGGGATTGTATCCGAGTTACTAATGACAGAAAAATAAAAACAACCTTGGCCAAAAGTTAATGAAACGAACAAAAATAATCAAAGAATCATTCTTCACAAATTCCTTTCTGGGTAGAAAGTCAAGTTGCTGAGAGGCCTGGGTGATTTAGGGCCCACTTGAGGGGCATGTGGGATTGTTCTAATCTTAGGTCTGTGACGTTTAATGTTTTGAGAGTGACTTGGATGATGTAGAAGAGAATGTCATTAGAACACCATGTAGACCATAAATACTAAAACCTTGAGAGAATAGTAGAAAAGAGGCAAAGGAAACTTTACAAAATACAGAAGCCGTCAAAAGCTGGGTAAGGTCCCCTTGGGCAAATGCAAAGTGCTAGGATGTTAATTCTCTACTGTGAAGCTACTGGAGTAGCGGAAGCCAGAGCCACACAGCGCGAGCTGGGTTTCAGGGGGCGAGGGTGGTGCTGTGGATCCCTGTGCAGACACGCGGGACGTTGCCAGGGCGCCGAGGCTCCACCTGGCTAGCACTCCACCAAGTGCTAGCTTGGGAAGCCGGTTTTCCAGGACCCTCTCCTTTATAGACTCAGGGTGTGGACTTTGAGCAATGGACCTTCATCAGACCTGCAAGAAACAAACATATAAACCGGGAAAACAGTGACTGGGTTGTTTTTTCCTTGTGGTAGGTGGTCAGGGAACGCAAGCAAGGAGAGTTCATGTTTTGGTTCAGATATTTCATAGCATTAGGCCATAGAAGGTTTGCAGTGGGATACCCTGGTGTCACACACACGTCCTTCACAGTGCCTGTTCCCCACCGCGCCTTCTCAGTGAATTGCTGCTCACGTTTTTACGGCCACCCTGTGCCCCGTTGATGTATTTCCTGACTCTCCCTGCACATTTCCACACATCCTTTCTTCCTTTCCTCCTGTCAAGGGAAAGGTGTGCCGCTGTCTTTCAGTGGCCCCTCCCCTGACCTGTGCTCCTGGTCACACCCTCTCTGGTCTCCCATCTTCTGCTCCTCTCCTGCCGGTCCCTCGCCCACTCACTCCGCCTGCTTGAAGCTGGGTTGGTCTCCGTACCCCTCCTCCTACCTGGAATGCCTTCTTCCTCACCACCCTCACTTCCCCGCCCGGGGAACTTGTACTGGTCCTTCAGCAGCCGTGGGGCGTTCCTCAACAGGCGTCTCCACACTTAGAGACAGCTCCGGGCACCCAGGAGGCACTGAAGACAGGAGTGAGTGGGTGAGTGAGTGATGGAGAAGTGGATAACGGGATGTCCCCGGCCCCAAAGTGCCACCTCTTCCTCCCCGGCCCATTCCACATTCTCTGTACCGAGCGTGTCACTGCGTTGTCGTTACTGTGAGCACGATGGTCTCCCGGCTCATCCATGAGCAGGGCACAGACCTTTCTGCTCTCAGGTCTGTGGTCTGCTTAGTTGCTTGTGTAGCGTCTGGGCAACGGAAGCTCTCTTGGTAGAGAAATAACTCCATAGGCCTTTTGCAGTTCTGGGAGCCCATGCAATGCGACTACCAGATAACAGAAAATGGTAGCTGATTCAATATTTTTCTGGAAGAAAATACTAATATAAATCTATAATGTGGTAACTTGTCAAGTTGCTCATGTTAGAAAAACCAGAGAACTGAGTAGAGCAGTGTGCATTTTATAAAGTGGCCTTCTTTTGGACGTGTTTTAGACTTTTAAAATATTTCCATTTAATGGAATGAAGTGTGACATAAAGTCTGTAAGCTTTTACCGAGTTTCAGCTTTTGCTGCTACAGTTTGAATTTATACTCCTGAGCCACAGTTTGTTTTCAGCAGATGCAGCCACGCCAGGCCTGCGCCAGGAGACTCACACAGCACCAGCGCGGGTATCCAGTGGCGCTTGCCTTCTCTGGGGTTTCATTTCTTCCTGTTGATCGACACTTAATTAGGCCTTGTTTTTTGTCTTTTCTGTTCTGTTTTGGGGCTCTGCTTATTGAGATTCCCTTTTCTTCGAGTTAGTTCATCACCTCCAAGCCTGCCCTTCAGCCTCTCACTCTTGTTCTGCAGTCCCCTCTCTGCAGTGCCTTCTCCTTGCTCTGTGCCCTCCTGACTCTGTTCCTGCTCTGGGACCCAGCTCTGGAAAGTCTTTCCAGAGCCCTGGCCGAGGCTGGGGCTGGGCCATTGTGCCTGCCTCCCTCTCACCTTGTTTTCCCCATTGTGTACAGTTGTTTACCTGTTAGCTGTCTGTCCTGTGTCCCCCACTGCCCTCAAAGGAGGCACTGTCTCTGCATTTTCAGCATCTGGCGTATCTCTCTTCATATTCATATTCGCAAACAAATGTTTGCATGCATTTCTGGTATCTCAAAACCCTCATCAGAACCCATCAATGGCAATATTTTAATTTGCTGAGCGCTTCACGAGGTACTGATCTTCACTCCGCCTGCTTCCTCCTTTTTGACGTTTGTGTTTTCTGTGCTGCTACCACGGAGGTGAGGGGTTTGCACCCAGGCGGTCTGACTCCAGCGCCAGGGCCTGCCTAGTTAAATAAGTTTAAAAAGTCAGTCAGTGAAGTTGGGAAGCAGCCCGAGGTGTCCATTGATAGATGACTGGGTAAACACAATGTGGTCTACACAGAGAATGAAATATTATTCTCCCTTAAAAAGGAAAGAAATTCTGACACATGTTACAGCATAGATGAACCTTGAGGATGTTATACTAATTGAAATAAGCCAGTCATAAAAGGATAAACGACTGTATGATTCCACTTAGATGAGGCATCTAAAGTAGCCATATTCATAAAGACGGAGAGTAGCCTGGTGGTGGCCGGGGCCCGAGGGGAGGGGAGAATGGAGGGTAGCTCAGTTGGTGGAGAGTTTCAATTTTGCGAGATGAAAAATTCCTGGAGATTGGTTGCACAGCAGTGTGAAAGTACTTAACACCACTGAGCTGTCTACTTAAAAATCGGTAAGATGGTCAATTTTATGTTTTATGTATTTTTACCATGATTAAAAATAACAAAAAGTAAGTCAAAGGCCTTGCTTTAAAACGATAATTAATCCTTCTAAAAGTAAAAACATAAAATAAATTTCTTTGCTTTGGGCACTTTTCCTTCCTTGAGCTTTGTCATTTGTTCAGATTTTAAAATCACTTTTTATTTAAGAATGTGTTATCTAATAAAAACAAACTGTATTTACATTGGTAAGACTTTTGGAATTTAGTTTTAGACCTCGTTATTCCTTTTCTCACTGTTGCCTATATATGCAGTTAAAATCAGATTCAGGGGGCCGGCCCGGTGGTGCAGCGGTTAAGTTCACACGGTCCACTTCTGCCGCCCAGGGTTCGCGGGTCGGATCTCAGGCGCAGACCTACACACCGCTCATCAAGCCATGCTGTGGCAGGCGCCCCACAGGCAAAATAGAGGAAGACTGGCGTAGATGTTAGCTCAGCGACAGTCTTCCTCAGCAAAAAGAAGAGGATTGGTGGCAGATTAGCTCAGGGCTAATCTTCTTCTTCAAAAAAATGTCAGATTCAAAATTACTCCTTCCTCACCTGTTTTGCTTCGGTAAAGATGATAGGATCTTATTGCTCATCCAGAAATATTTGTATGACACTTAAGCATTACTTTTATGATTAAGAGCAGAAATGTTTGTTCTGTCACAGGCAGAGGGCACGACAAACTCCAGGGTTTATTTGATTGCTCATGAGGCGTCAGCTCCTTCTGTCTTTTTTTTCTTCCTTCACTCTATTGGACCTTTCATGTGGAAAATCATGACTCAAAAACTGTAAATAACACTCTGGTGCTCGAAAAGAGCACAGTTTCAACATGTTCAGCTGACACTCAGGTAGCAGTTCTCTTTTTACTCAAAGGTTCCCGCCCACTGTGTACTGAGTTTCCCGCAGGACTTTAGCCGAACCTGGAAGCCGGTTGGCCAGGGGCGCGTGTTGAGCCGGGACGGTGGGGATCTGATGGAGCTGTGTGAAAGGTTTGAGGGCAGAGGTGGGGTGAGGACTAGAGATGGACGCTGGGCAAAAGAAAGAATTATAGCCTTCTAGAAGCTTCCAGCTCCATTGTTCCTTAGATTTTTTAACATTACAAACATGATCCTATAGTGAGGGCCACGAGAAAAAACAAAATTCATCTCCACCACTGGGAAACTATCGAATCCAAGTTGATACTGCAACTTTTCTTCTAAAAGCCTTGAAAAATATATGGCAGTTAGAAATGCTAATGTTTACACTTAACTGTTTTAATAAAGAGTTGCATATTTTCAACTCAACAAACGTAATGAGACTTACTTACATGTTAGACTTTGAGTGTACTTTGTGGTTGCCGAGTGCCAATTCTTGGACTGGAATCCAGTCTCTGGTGAAGGTGTCAGTCGTCTGCAGAGAAACAAGAATAAGGTGATGTTTTCAAAGAGCTAATATTCACTTTAAAAGAATAACCTTTACTTTGAGGTTCTGGTCTTTTTTGTTATGTATTAAAATTTGAAATATCTATCCTTTTAGAATATAATGATAGCTAATATTTAAACTGATATTTCTTGGTGGTTAAAATGTTGGATATTATTTAGGATTCTTGGTTACAAGGAATAGAAATCAGCTAGGCTAACTTCAACAGGACAGGAGCCTTTTGGAAGAAGATCCCACAAAACTGATGGGAGAACCAATTTCATTAATAATCAAAACTTGCAGCCGGGGCTACTTGTATCATTAACTGTGTTTTCTAAGTTTAGAAAACATGTGAATAGCCACCCTTGTCCCAAACCTGTGGGATATATGTCAAAGAATAGGGGTCTTGATAGGGGAAAAAAAAGATTAAATGAAAATTAAATTAAGTACTATCATGTGATTTGTAACATGTGACTTTTATGATAATTTTTTGTGGCAAAGCAGAATAGAACACTTAGCTGTAGCCTTGGAAAAATTGTCCTAATCTTTTTTTCAGATGTACATCATAATGTATTTCTAATTCTGTGTAGATTCCATCATGTTCACCACCCAAAGGCTAATTATAATCCATCACCACACACATGAGCCTAATCACCCCTTTGCCTCCCTCCCTTCTCCTTTCCCCTCTGGTAACCACCAATCCAATCTATGTTGCTACGTGTTTGTTTGTCGTTAGTTTTGTCTTCTACTTATGAGTGAGATCATACGGTATTTGACTTTCTCCCGCTGACTTATTTCACTTCGCATAATATCCTCAAGGTCCATCCATGTTGTCACAAATGTCTGGATTTCATCATTTCTTATGGCTGAGTAGTAGTCCATCGTGTATAAATACCACATCTTCTTTATCCATTCGTCCCTTGATGGGCACCTAGGTTGCTTCCAAGTCTTGGCTATGGTGTATAATGCTGCGATGAACATAGGGGTGCAAGTATCTTTATGCCTTTGTGTTTTCAAGTTCTTTGGATAAATACTCAGTAGTGGGATAGGATAGCTGGATCATATGGTAGCTCTATCCTTAATTTTCTGAGGAAACTCCATTCTGTTTTCCATAGTGGCTGCACCAGTTTGCACACCCACCAGCAGTGTATGAGGGTGTCCTTCTCTCCACATCCTCTCTAACACTTATTGTTTTCTGTCTTGTTAATTATAGCCATTCTGGCCGGAGTGGGGTGATACGTCATTGTAGTTTTGATTTGCATTTTGCTGATAGCTAACGATGTTGAGCATCTTTTCATGTGCCTGTTGGCCATCGTATATCTTCTTTAGAGAAATCTCTGTTCACATCTTTTGCCCATTTTTTAATCGGGTTGTTGGTTTTTTTGTTGTTGAGATGTGTGAGTTCTTTGTATATTTTCGATATTAACCCCTTATCTGATATATGATTTGCAAATATCTTCTCCCAATTATTAGGTTGTCTTTTTGTTTTGTTGATGGTTTCCTTTGCTGTGCGGAAGCTTTTTAGTTTGATGTAGTCCCATTTGTTTATTTTTTCTGTTGTTTCCCTTGCCCAGTCAGATGTGGTACTTGAAAATATGCTGCTGAGACTGGTGTTGAAGAGTGTGTTGCATATGTTTTCTTCTAGAAGTTTCCTGGTTTCAGGTCTTACATTCAAGTCTTTAATCTATTTTGAGTTGATTTTTGTGCATGGTGTAAGGGAATGGTCTACTTTCATTCTTTTGCATGTGGCTGTCCAGTTTTCCCAACATCATTTATTGAAGAGACTCTCCTTTCTCCATCATATGCTCTTGGCTCCCTTGTCAAATATTAGCTGTCCATAAACGTGTGGGTTTACTTCTGGGCTCTCAATTCTCTTCCATTGATCTGTGTGTCTGTTTTTGTGCCAGTACCATGCTGTTTTGGTTACTATAGCTTTGTAGTATATTTTGAAATCAGAGAATGTGATACCTCCAGCTTTGTTCTTTTTCCTCAGGACTTTGGCTATTCAGAGTCTTTTGTTGTTCCATATAAATTTTAGGATTCTTTGTTCTATTTCTGTGAAAAGTGTTGTTGGAACTTTGATAGGGATTGCATTGAATCTATAGATTGCTTTAGGAAGTATGGACTTTTTAATGTGTTGATTCTTCTAATCCAAGAGCACGGAATATCTTTCCATTTCTTTGTGTCTTCTTTGATTTCTTTCAACAATGTTTTATAGTTTTCGGTGTACAGATCTTTCACCTCTTTGGTTAAGTTTATTCCTAGGTATTTCATTCTTTTTGTTGCAATTGTAAATGGGATTGTATTCTTAATTTCTCTTTCTGCTACTTCGTTGTTAGTGTATAGAAATGCAACTGATTTTTGTATGTTGATTTTGGAAAATTGTCCTAATTTGAGTCATGACCTGAATTTGGATGAGAACTGTCCCTGGCTGTGGATTAGGTGACAGCGTGTGGGCTGGTTGGATTGTTTGTGTTATATGAGTACCTAACTTTTCTTCCCTGAAGTCCTAGTTGTGTGTTTTGATCTCATTGTTATTGTTCATCTCATTGTAATGTGATGCATGGCATTTTAACTCTTATTTTTGGTATTTAGAAAGCCAGATTATGGATAACAGATGTGACCTGACTTCTCTCCAGTATTTGACACTTTGATCACCGGCCTTGAAACTCTCACTTCCCTTGGCTTGTATAACATGACAATAAGCTCCTCTAGTTTTTTCCTTACTTCTTGGACTGTTCCTGCATAGTCCCCTTTCCCATTCCTTATATATTGGTGTTCCCTTAGCCTTCCAGACTCTCTGTCCTCTCACCCTATGTCATCTCTGTAGTTTCTCTGGTCTAAATGGTGAGCTGTCTTCCATTTACGGCTGACTTCCAAATTTGTCCCCCAGCTCACTCTACTCTCCTGTGCCGCCGACTCCCGGCCATCTCTACTGCCTATCCCTCTGGCAGCCCCGCTCACCATGGCCCCGGCTGAGCGCTTCCTTTGGTCACCAGTCCAATCCTCCTACTTCCGCCCAGTTACCCAGGCCAGAAATCCAGAAGGCACCCCTGACTTCCTTACTTTACTTCACCAAGTGCTATCATCTCTGTGTTAGCTCAGGCCCTCATTTAACACTTTCACTTGGACTACTGCCCTGCTTTCCTTGTCTCCCTACCACACTACCCACCACCCTGCCATCACAGTGACCTTTCAAAAGTGCATCTTTGCTCATGTTGCTCCTGGTCTGGAACATACTAGTGTTGTCCTGGCACCTCCAGGGTAACCCGTGCTCTGGTGTGCCAACCAACCCAAACCCCATGTGGCTCCCTGGCATGACCCTCTCTGCCCAGGGCCAGGGTGTGCTGTTTCCTCTCCCTGGGATGTCTTCCCAAGCTCATTGGATGGGCCAGCTCCTACTCATTCTCCATGACTTGGCTTTGGTGGTGCTTTCTTCCGGGTCCGCTTTCCCTAGGCTGACTTGCAGGTTAACTCCCCATTTATGGCACTTACTAAATGGCGTTACTGCCATTTGATTTTCTCGCCTTTCTTTCCTGTTAACTAGCCTGCAGTTTCTGGAGGGTCCTGGGCTCTACTGGGACAATGTCTCATCCTCAGTGCCCAGTACAATGCCTGGCACATCGCAGGTGCTGACAGACGTCTACTGGATATGTGAGTGTGAGTGAGTGGTGCATGGACCTCCTGCCGTTTTCCGGAGGAAGGCGGTGAAATGGATGGCACAGGATCTGAGTCTTCAATTAATTTAAAAGAATATCTTTCTTCTTACCTCTTTGGCTAGTCTTTATCTCCCCCCCTCAAGGAAGGTCTTTCATTTTTTCCTGAATAAAATCATGGGAGAAACTTAAGACAAAAAAGTATATGAATGAGAGAAAATAATTAACTTTTAGAAAGGTCAGAGGTGCATCAGAAAAAAAGCTTCTTGTTATCCTCTTTGCTGCACTTTGAATTTCTTGTTACCAATTGTTTCATTTTGATTTGGGGAACAAAAACGAAAATAGCTGCCAATGTGGTAACTTGCGCTTGTTGGTGTCTTCGTAAGATACATTCAGGTCGTTTTCTTCCCTGTAGAAGCAGAGTAAAGGAATTACGTAGGCATTTCCTTTCCACTGAATTTCTTCTGTAATTTAGGCCACACATGGTGATGACCATGGCCTTTCTCCCCTCCTATTGTTGGGCAGTTTGGTGTTGGAACCATTGCTGGACTGTTTCTAGATGAGAGGCAGTTGTCTTCACAAGAGTTCTAGAATCAGGATTGGAACCTCAGGGCCATTCCTCGTTAGCAGTGGGAGCCAGTGCTATTTAACCCATCTGTACTTTGCTTTCTTCATCTGGAAAATGGAATGAATAGTACCAGTTAAAGGTTCTCGTAAGGGTTGAGATTAATGTTTGTGAAGTACCTGGCACATAGTAGGTATACAATAAATTGTTGTCAATATTAACATGATGTAAACGTTTACATTATTCTAAAATGGAAAAAATCTCTGATCACTGCCTTTTCCTTTTCTGACTTACGTAGTTGAAATAATTCAATTAATGAGTTAAATAGACGTTAGCTTGGATGTCAGCCATTGCTCGATGCTGGAGATTCAGGGAGGAACGTTTGACAGTCCCTGCCCTCGAGGAGCAGGCTAGAGGGAGAAACAGGAAGGAATGAACAGTTTCAGCGCAAGATTGAGCAAGGCCATGAGGCGGATGGGTTGGGGAGCAGGCAGGGGGCCTCTCGCCTAGCCGGGGGGAATGGACTATAGGAATCAGTCCCAAAAAGCGATGCTTGAGCTGAGGTCTTGGTGGACGTGTAGGAATTAGCTAGGCAGCTTAGCCCCAAGGGTCCTTTTCTCTGTCCGGGCCTCCAGCTAGTTTAATGAAGATGAAAACCATCCTCCCTGATGTTACTCATACCCTGTAAGGGAATCCATGGACACTTAAAAGAACACCCCATACTCCTTTAGGTCTGGCTCTGAGGCTGGGGCTCCCAGTGTGAGAAGGGTCTGTTAGAACTGAAGCCCATAGCGTGAGTCCTGGAGCCATTGCAGCCAAGTCTGCTGGGATCTGGAGAACAAACCAGATCCCTAGGCTCCACTCCAGACCTACAGGATCAGAATCATTAGGGGAACTCAGTTACTGTGGCTCTGCCTGCAGGAGGACCACAGAATGACGCTGACTGCGCCTCCACGTGGCGAACCTCAGCAACCAGGGCCCCTGCAGGAGATGGAATCGTTTTCGTTCTAGGCTTGACATCTTCAGCTCTTTTCACTGTTCTTACATGTCATGCACTCTAGAACCTTCAACAAGCTCATGAGTAGAGAACCTCTTTTTATGGGCTTTGGTTTCATCACACTATTGATTTATCGTGAATTCCTGTCATTAAGACCATATATTTTTGATATATGTATGTGTTCTTTTTCTTCAGTTTTATTGAGGTATAATTGACGAATAAAATTGTAAGATATTCGAAGTGTACTACGTAATGACACATATATTCTTTGGCTGTGGCGCAAGTATCCTTAGTTACTTAGCAGTTGTTTTCTTGTGCTAAAATGTGGTACAGTACTTTACTTTTGGAAAATAATTGATTTGGAAATAATTTCAAATTATAGAAAAGTTGCATAAATAAGAATAGTACAAAGAACACTCATATAACCTTGACCCAGATGGACCTATTGGTAATATTTTGCACTGTTTGCTTTTCATTTGTGCCCCTTCTCTCTCTCTCTAGTATATACATTAAAAATTAATATACCTCATTTTTTTCTACACCATTTGAGAATAAATTTATACATCACAGCCCTTTACTCCTAAATAATTCAGTGTATATTTTCTAGGAATAAAGATATTCTCTAAAATAACAATAGTGCAGGTATCAGTCGGTAAATCTAACATTTATTTAAATTTATCCAATGTACTCTGTTTCGGTTTTGTAAATGGACTTACTAGTGTCTTTTATAACTTCTCCCCTCCAGTGCTGGGATCAGGTACTGCATTTAGTTGTTATGTCTCTAGATTCCTTTAATCTGAACCGTTTTCATAGCCTTTCTTTGTCTTTTGTGAAATTATGTTTTTGAAGAATACAATCTTTTTTCTTTTAAAGAATATTCCTCATTTTGGGTTAGCCGAGCGTTTTCATGATTGGGTTCGGGCTCTGCATCCCCATCAGGAATTCCACACAAGTGATGTGTTCTTATCAGGTATCCCATTGGGAGGCATGTGGTTGCCACCTGCCCCTTGTTGGCGAGGCTGATTTTGATGACCCAGGCAAGATGATGTTCCGTTTCTTCACTGTGGTCACTCTTGTTCTGCTGGCAACTAATAAGAAATATGTTACTTTTACCCCTTTTGTTTCGATATCTATCAATCAATTATTTGCCTATAATGAAATTAGCATACTTTCTTTTTTTTTTGCTGGGAAGGAGTCATCCTGAGCTAACGTCATTTGCCAATCTTCCTTTTTTTTCCTCTTTCCCCAAAGCCCCAGTACATAGTTGTATATTCTAGTTGTAGGTCCTTCTGGTTCTTCTATGCGACCATTTCTTCTATGTGACTGGACGTGTGGTGTGGTTCTGCGCCTGGGAATGGGGCCTGGCCCCCCGAAGTGGAGTGCACCAAACTTTAACTGCTAGGCCTTCAGGGCTGGCTCAAAATTAGCCTTCCTTTTTTTTAAAGAATGTTTTTTTTCCGAGGAAGATTAGCTGTGAACTTACATCTGCGAATCCTCCTCTTTTTGCTGAGGAAGACTGGCCCTGAGCTAACATCCATGCCCATCTTCCTCTACTTTATATGTGGGACGCCTGCCACAGCATGGCTTGCCAAGCAGTGCCATAGACATAGACACCCGGGATCAGAACCTGTGATCCCCGGGCCGCCGAAGCGGAACGTGCGCACTTAACTGCTGCGCCACTGGGCCGGCCCCGAAATGAGCATTCTTAAAGCCTGTTTTTGACAGTTAAGATGTTTGGCTTATGCGGCGGCTCCCACCTGATCTTTATTTTGTGGCGAGCCTCAGTTGGATTGAAGACTGATGGATATAAGGCCTGAAAGGGAACTGAAGTAACCGTAATTGATTTTTTACAGAATGCTTGTGTTTGGTAGCATGGTGAATTATTCTGAAGAGCCTCCATTCCTAAGTTCATAATAAAAAAACTACGGTCTAGTGACAATATGAAAATATGCCTTTAGTTACAGGCTGTGTTTACTATATGTATTCATTCTTCCCTCCCATATTTGAACCCTCCAGAAACAAAGGTGGCAGCGGCCCTACAATGTGGGGACTGATGACCTCGTGGTCCTGACCCTTCTGCAGGGGCCCCTGCAGCTGTTGTTGTCACTGTGGCTGCTCAAGGAGGTGGCCCAGGAGCTGATCTCTTTTTTCAAATATCTGCTCTTTAAAAACTAAACTTTCTGATTCTCTGCCCTCTTTTGGAGATTGACCAAGATGTTAGGTCAAAGGTTTCACTTTCTCAGTTCTTGGTGCCGTTAGTGTCTCATCAGTTTTTCCAGCACTAAAAGAAATGGCTGACAGTTTTTTCCTTGAGTAGTTAGGTCCACTAGCTTATGAGTATTTATGTCCTAACAACTTAGTAGTGGTTTGAAAAAATTAATATAATAAATTGATAGAAAAATAATAGTTTTATCTCGTTCTTAACCACAGTTGCTTAATAACGAGATGTGTGCATTTCTTGGGCTCTGCACAGCTCTTAAACCTTGCAGTCAGATTAGACACTGCCACTTCATTTTGTGTAGCGGTTGCTTTTTATCACAGTGACTGCTAAAAATGTAGTTTCCCAAAGATATGATCATCATCAAAAGGAATGTGGCTCGACCTAATGTTGACAGTGTGAACTGCCTCGAGCTGGTAGTTTGCATGATGTCCAATAGATGTTGAGTATTGCAGTTTGCTTGAAAGTTTAAAATACTCTGAAGCATAACCGTGAGTTCCCTTTGCTGCCCTGGGGTGCCTCGGTGCACAGTTTGAGAACGATCAATTTAGATATAAGTTAATCTTTCTGGGGATGTTTTGCAATCTTTCTGTAGCTTTAAGCCACCCAAATATGTGCCTTAAGGGTGAATTAGGGGTTAAATAACTGTAAGGAGCAAGATTATAATTCACCACACACGGACAGAAGGCAGGATGACATTTCAACCTAGTTGGTGAAAGATGAAAATTCTTTCTTTCGTGTATGATACATCGAGTAGAGAGGTCTGATTTTTACCACTTGGACAGGATTGCATTGTACCCTGCTTACTTGTGAATGAAACCATAGCTATTTAATTACATTGTTTATTTGATAAAATTTTCTTACTTAACTTTTTTGATTTGGTTCATGTATTATTCTCCCTACAAGCTGCTTATTTTCTGTGGGTTAATGATTTGCTTGTAAAATACTTTAGCATTATCCACTTCAGGCTTTGGAAGAATGCTAAATCTTCTCAAAACCAGGGTTGTTATAAGATTTATATCTTGGTGTAACAAGATACAATAGCTGTGCAAATTAGCTAGATCGTAGTGGAAATTAGATCGAGTTGATGTAATAATTTTAATTTTCTGTATTTGGGCTTCAGCTAGGAAAAGACTCTCCTGATAGAAATGAGATATTTTGAAAATCTAGGTAGCTTTAGAGTGATGGCTAGAGGCTGCCCAGTCTGAGAACTTCTGAGCGGAGGACCTTGGCACACGGCTCTCCCATGAAAGAACCTCCAGTGCCCTGCCCGGACTACTCCACGTGAACGGGAATCAGAGAGCGTATCACCCCAGACAGGCCTTAAACGAAGGGACCGCCGTGGTCTCTTGAACAGGGCCTCACACTGAGTGCCACAGATCTCGGTCCTGCTCCCAGCCTAGCATCCACAAGCTCCATGCCCTGGGCTGGGCTTGTCCTGTGACCACAGGGTGTTTAGCACTCCTGGGCCCACTCAGTCTTTGTGTCCCCCACAATGCCCTGGCCCCCCACCCCACAAACATTTCTAAACACCCCTTAACTGCTGTGCTTGAGTCAGATTCAAAGCCAGTCCTTGTTTAACAGATGAGGAAACTGAGGCTCAGAGAAGTAAAGGGTCATCTAAGGTCACATGTGCAAGTGCAGCTAGGATCCCACTCGTCTGGAATTCATGCCAAGCACAGAGCTGCCAAAGTCACTTCTCTGAGCTCTAACATTTCAAGATTTGTGTGATCAAAGGGAGACAGGCGTTATAATAGTGAATAAACCTTGGAAGACAATAGAAATGACAAAAATCCAATTAATTTGCTAAATATTTGGATTCTTACATCTAGACTAAAAGCTTCACGAGGGCAGGGATTTCGATCTCTTATTCGCGGCTGTATTTCCAACCCCTGAATGCGGCCTGGTGCGTGGGAGACACTCAGCCAATGTCCTGAGTGAGGGCACGGGCACACTGTATTTGTGGGTAATGTGTAGGGCGCTCTTTGTACTTAGGTGATCAGTATTCTGGTAGGACATGAGTGACTGGATTCTTTTTAGGTTTGCTTAGATGAACTTAATTTCACTTTACTCAGAATCAAATAATAATCTATAGGAGTAATAATGATGTCTGTGATGAGCTCTCACTGGCTAGAATATGATATTGAAGGTAGTATTATGATAGTAATATCTTTGTCATCACCAACTGAATACCCTGCCTGTGGCTTTTCATTGTTGCATGTGTGTAATACTGGCCACAAAAGAAATGCAAGTAAGAAACTGATCACAGCTAGAAGGCTACCACTTGCGTTGAGAATTTAAAATTCTGATTCCCTAGAAGGGAAACAGAGGGAAGAAAGTCGTGCCTCTTGACAGCTGTGGCATCATCTGACCTGAAGTTGGAGGTACCTTCCTTGTAAGGATCTCTCTTGTAAAGCAGGCCTATGTGTGCCCTTGCTGCTAGCTCCGAGAGTAACAGCTCACAGGGCTCCTACAAGCATCATCTTGATGGAGGAAGGAGGTTTGCAGTATTGCAGAGAAAGTGAATACCCCTGGAAACTTTTTCCAGGAAATTCGGCGATATGTGCACAGTTTCATTTTGATTCACCACTTGGTAGCTATTCCTTTTTTTTTTTAATTACTTATGTTCGTTTCTTTTGGGACCAAGTTAGAAAGTGTTGAGTTGTTTCGAGTAGCCTGCCAAGTAGAGAGAAGCGGGAGGCAGGGTCCTCCTCTCCCGATTCTAACTGATCTGCAGCTGGAGTCAGTGCTCAGTGACTGTCCTCCGAGTGCTCCAGCCCCCAGTGCAGGAACGCAGACAATTTTTGAAATGAATGTTTTCACCTTACCGTCCTTTCAGGAAACTAGAGGTTCCAGAGGAACCTGGAGAACTCTCGAGGAAACTAGAAACAACTCATGGAGGACAATTACGTCAGACCAGTATTTCCCAAATTGTCTTTCAGAGAGTACTAATGCTACGGGATGCTTTTCCAAAGGACATTTTTGTGACAAATAAATTTGGAAAATACCATATATTGTATTCCTCTCTTGCAGGGTACAATGCTCCTTGGTCTAGTGAAGGTTCTGGGAGTTTCAAAGTAAGCACAAATGTTTGTTTTAACCTTGTGGTTCCCAGCTTTCTTCTCCACAAGGCCCTGTTCCAGCATCGCAGTTCCCAGCCTCTTTAATAGCACTGTACTGCCGCCCAGCCTGAGAAGCACTGCCCTCGAGGGGATGACCCGGCTCCGAGTCTGCCTTGCCCCTGACAGTAGTCGCAGACTCAGCCACAGTTTCTCAAGCTTTGATTTGGAGCAGTAAAAAAATACAGATGCCCAAGGCCCTCCCAGAGCTTCAGGTTGTGTGTGTCTGGGGTGGTGCCAGTTACCTACATTTTTCACAGGCTCTGCAGGTGGTCTTGTATATTCTAGATGGGCGAGAGTCACTCTGCCTGAGATTTCTGAGTTCTCTTTCTTTTCTCTACTGTTGCAGTAGGAGTCTCCACTTCACAACTTTTTTTGATCTTGGGCAGGTTTCTTCAGGGAATTGGTTTCTTATTGAAAGGAAACTGCTGCGACGTTGCGGTTTAGCGGTACCCCCCTCCGGGTGCTCCCTGCTGCTGTTGCCTGGACGCGGGCACCACTCCGCTGCAGGTGTGGCCCTGGAGGTTGCTGAAGGGGCCTAGGGAAGTGGTGAAGAGGGGAGTGCTGTCTAGGGTCCCGTTCTGGAGCTCCTGAATGTGGCTGCTGCTCAGCCCTGGAACTCGCTTTCTCAATAAGCAGATAATTTGATAACGTGGAGGCCGGTCTGACATTCTCTTGGAGCAATGTTCTCTGTTATGTTCTTCTCATCTTCTACCTCGTGGCCTAACGTCCTCTGGAATCTCTGCTCCTCTGCGTCATGCCGTGAGAATCCAGGCAGGAATAGCTCAATAAGATTGGGAGGTTTTTATAGTAACCAGTCAGGGAATTGATACAGGGATGGTGAAGAGGTGTGGTACAGCCACAGGCTGTGCTAGTGGACTCTTCCAGAAAGGGCCCAGGTGAGAACACAGGACGCTGAAACCAGGTCAGAGGCTACCGGGTCTACCTGTGCTGCAAAGGTGGTGTCATCGCCTGTGGGCAAGGCCCCCGCAGCTGAGTCAGAGGCAGGGGAATCAAGGCTGTCTTCCTGTGGTTGACAAGGTGCTCTGATGAGGGTCGTCTGTGCCTTTTCTTCTTCAGTCACATGTGGGCACTAGCCTTGCCACAGAAATTATGCCAGCAGTGACCAGAGAGCGTAAATTCGAAAGGAAAGCAGCCGCCCTCCTGGGAGTCTGTGGCTGGAGGAGAGAGCCTTCGCCGGTCCGGCTCTCGGTGTGGCAGTGACTCGCCTGAGGGTGCGCCTGAAGAAAAGAAAGGGGACCAATTTCTGCATAGCGTTCAAGCACTTCGTAATCTATTTTACTTCCAGAATCCCCTCATTTGTTCCCGACAGCAGCCCTGGGAAGTACTTCCTGTTATTTCTTTAAATAAACATGAGACATGGAGGCTCCGAGTGATACAATAACTTGTCCAAGGGAATATGGCTTGAGAGTGACAGGGCTAGAGGTCAAATTTAAATCTGGTTGATTCAAAGTCCACTCTGATGTTCCCCAGACCCATCCTGCTGTACCCATGTTGGCCTTGCCATCACTCTTGCTTCCGAATAGCTTCTTTGCAGTTAAGCTGGATAACAAGCTCTTAAAAAAAATACAGAGATCTCTTACAACACTTTATTGTTTACTATATACTGCTGTAGCCATGGAACTGAATGCTTTCTGTCATCTGCATTCTGGGACAGACTCAGAGGGAAAAGACTATGGCGGAAGAGGATCCACTCATTTTTCTCCACTAAGTATATTTGGATTATACCTCTTTTGATTTTATAAATAAGTGATCAGTTTTTGAATAAGCAACTAATAGTGTTCACCAGCAGTGTGTCTTAATGTCTAGAATTTAGTGGCATTAGCTAAAATTTTATAATGGCGCAAAAAATTTCCTGGAGGAAATAGAATATCATCGTGTGATATCAAGTTAACGTTAGTAAAATAAATTTTAATCCAAGGTTAACTGTTAGCCTAAGCTTTCTCTTAATTCAAAATTCAAGCTACGCCTTACTCTGTCAAAAAAGAATTACTCTATTTCAGCGCAGTTGGAAATTCTAATGCGAAAATCACCATAGACTTGCAAAAGCGCAGTGTCAGTGATGCTAACTGGCTCCGAAACTTAACTATGGAGTCACCAAGTGCCATTGCCTGGGGGCTTCAGATTTAGGGAACATAGGTCTCTCAAATGTTGGCTCTGCACGGTGATCATTTAATGTGACTCTTAGGATCTACAGATGAAAAAGGTGCACAGGTGAGTGACCTTTCAAGGTCGCAAAGCTGGCGGGTGGCGCACGTGGCTTCTCATTGTCCTGATAGATAGGGTTACTTTTAATTGGAGTATTTTTGAGAAACCCTTTAGCCACGCCTGTTAATGTAGCAGACTACTAGGCTCAGCCCATTTGTGCTTCTTGTGTGTCATTTAATTAGAACAGAGCAGTGTAAACATTCCCCAAAAGCTGCTGGCTGCATAGAGTGACAGTTGTCAGTGTTTGGCCTCATTGGTTTTGAGTTCTTTCAAACCCAAAGTAAGAGTGGGTGGCCAACAGAATATGGAAGGCTTTGAAATTTTGTTCCAGTTTCTCAGTTACTGCAGGGCGATCATTGGTCCTTTCTTGGCAGTTTCAACCCAAATGTGGAGGCTCTGTGGCTAGTGTAGTGCAGGGTAGCAAGGAAGGTGACCGGAGAGTTCCAATAAGCTGAAACGGAGTACCTCCAAGCGAGCATAATCCCAAACAAGAGCTAGAAACAAAGCCATTGGATTTATAGTGATTGATAATTTGAATGAACACCGAATGTAGCTCTCTTCTGTAATGTTGTTCTGAGTTATACTTGCTCATTATTATCAGAAAGGACAGAGAAATTTGGTAGACTGGTAAGTTTTGGGGAAAGGTCACTTAAAATGGACTCAGATGACTTTTATGTTAATGTTAGACTGATGTGAAACCAGGTATGCTCCCTAGTTTGCACTTGGTTCAGGGTAACTTAGAATTTTTTACTCCAAAGTATGTGTCCTTGTCTGTGTCTGCCTTCTGTAGTCTGATGTGGCTGTTGGCCCACTCCAGTGTTCAGGACTTCCAGCTGAGCAATCTTTTGAGGCATCTCCCTGCAGTGCCTGTTAAAATGGCTGCTTCTCTCTAGAGTGAGTATATTAGTTGAAACTTTACTACGAGAGAGAAAACCCAGCTCTTAGTGGCTCAAGCAGAAAAGGGAACGTATTGGGTTATATGAATATACAGGGGCAGCTGGCTTCTGGGATTCTTTGATTCAGAGACTCAGATTTATGATGGCTTCATTTTTAGGTAGTGGACAAGGCTACAGCATCTCCAGATTTGAGTTAGCTGAAGAGGGAACATGCTTCTCTCTCAATCTTCCCAGCAAGGCCCAAGACTGACTCTCGCTGGCTTTGATGGAGTCATGTGTCCAGCTCTGAACCCATCACTGTGCTGAGGGGTTGAATTACTTGGTTGACCAGGTGTTGGTTATGTCTATCACTCCTGAAGCCCAATGATTTCCTTCACACATGAGCTAGGGGAAATGTTGATTTTAGTAGATGCTCTCAGGCTCTTTAAATGAAAGTGTCAGGCCTTTGAGGGGAAGTGAGCAACAGGGGTTTCTTTCCTCAACCTGCATACTACAGTGTTGCTAATGTGCATTTCAGGTTTTGAATGGTCTAAGTAGTCAATCTTTCACTGAAAGTGCTGACTTTTTTCCCCCATAAGTTTCTTCTGTTGGTTTCTCTGAGTCATCTTTGAAAACTTTAACCATATTCTTCCGTTGTGCTATCATTCACCAGGACAGTGTAGAAAATCCCAATAAACGGTGATGCATAGTCAGTTGCGATGCCTAGTAACAGCCATGGCCTCTTGTGACAGGGCACGCATGTTTTCGAGCCTTGTTTTTCTCTCCCAGGATTTCCAGGACTCATTTGGGCAAGAGCTCAAAGAGAGCCTGGGCTGGTAGATTATCATCACAAATTTATCTTTAAGTTTTTGCATCTGATTTCTTTTCCTGTTAACCAAGATGAATAATTTTCTAAGTTATTTGAAAAATCAGAATAAATTTATGAATCCTTTGAAATTATGATGAGCTCACCTCTCTTAAATATCTACAATAGCAGGTTTCTATGTGTTAAGAGATCAGTCTCACTACACCAGAATAATAACTCATTTTAATTCTCTACTTTATGGGCCTTGGGTTCCTGGAAAGTGAAATTACTGATACTCGTTAGCTGATGCATTTTTATATTCATTTTAGAAGTTAGAGAAACATCAGACTTCAATAAAAATCTTTACTCTTCATAGAATGACAGGTTTTAAAACCAAAAAAAGAGAAAAGAATTTATATGTCACAATTGATACCTTGCAGAATTCTGCCCCAAATTAATAAAAACTTTTAACTTTGGGACTTTAAGATGGCATTATCTGACCTTTTATCTTTAGTTTCACTTAATAGCAAAGAGGGTAAGAGAGGCTATCAAAATTCCATAATTGAGCGTGAAACTGAGAGTCAGGCGTAAATATACTGTTTCCATCTGCCGTTACTGCTCCCTCCTCCAGAGCCTGGCTGCTTCTTAGGCCTTCTCATAGTTGTTTTTCAGCAGTTTTGCTGTGATGGGCTTTAGGGTGTATAAATATATGGAAATATATATATATAAAGATATTTCGCCTAATTGTGATTCCTGGAGCTTCTTGGATCTGTGGCTTGATAACTTTAATCAGTTTTGGAAAACTCTTGGTGACTATTTCTGCAGCTTCTTTCTCCTCTTTTCTCCCCTTGGGATTCCAACTATATGTGTTAGTTCTTTTATAGATGTCTCATGTGCCACTTAAGCTCTTTTCTGTATTTTCAGGTCTTTTCTTTCTCTCTGTGCTTCTATCTGGATATTTCTAGTGACATCTCTTTCAATTTCAAAAACTCCTCTTGTGCTGTGCCTAAACTGCTGTTAAACCCATCGATTGGATTTTTAATTTTAATTACTATATTTACATTTGATTCTTGTACATAGATTTCAGGTATCTGATAAAATTCTCCATCTTTATTTTCTTGAACATATTAATTATAGTTATATTAAAATTTCTTTTTTTTTTTTTCCGAGGAAGATTAGTCTTGAGCTAACATCTGCTGCCAATCCTCCTCTTTTTGCTGAGGAGGATTGGCCCTGAGCTGACATCTATGCCCATCTTCCTCTACTTTACATGTGGGACACCTGCCACAGCATGGCTTGATGAGTGGTGCATAGGTCTGCACCTGGGATCCGAACTGGTGAGCCACAGGCCACCAAAGCAGAGTGTGCAAACTTAACTGCTATGCCACCGGGCTGGCCCCTTAAAATTTCTTTTTGATATTCGTAATAGCTAGATCACCTAGATATTACACCTACAGTCTATATGTTATTTGTTCCCTTAGCTTTTGGTCATTTGTTCTTGTTTCTTGTCATGCTTTGTAATTTTTCGTTAAGTGCCTGACACTGTGCGTGAAGATTTCTAGGGTCTCTGGACGCTGTTATCTTCCTCCAGAGAAGGTTTAATTTTTATCTTGCAGGCAGTAGGATAAAGCTCTTCGTCTACATGCAGTCAATTATGATGATTGGGGTGGAGTTTCAGGCTGATGTGTTTCTGCTTCCCTGACTCCTGAGGCATTTGGCAATCAAGGCTTTGGAAAGGAAACCAGGGCTGAGCTTAGAAAGAAGAGCTGAGTGGAGTGTGAGGCAGAAGTCAGCCTGAGGACCTGAGAGATGAGAGAGTGGAGACACTTGGCTGTGCAGGGCTATAGGGAGGAGTGTAACAGTTTTGAGTCAGTATCTCTCTCTCACACACGAATGTAAGTTCATAGATAATGCAGAGATGCTGGAAGAGCACTGCAGTTCTGCGGAACAGAATCTCTTCATATTGCTCGTGTATTGGAGCACAGGCTAAGCTACCACCAAATACAGTGACTTAAATAAAAGTTATTTTTTTTCACTTAAAGTCCAGAGGTGATGGTTCACCCTAAACGCAAGAGAGGCGGGACAATAAATGTCTTCTTCCTTGGGGCCACAGGATCATAGGCAGTTGAGTCCTACACAAAGGAAGGGTGTACACAGACACAGAGTCCCAGAGCCCGACAAATGCCCACTGCAGTGGGTTATCCAAAAGTCCTCTCGGCTGGCTGTGTGCTGGCCTGGCTTACATAATAGGGCTGGGATTTTGAGAAAGATAACATTAGAAATTATGATGAAATGTTATTTTAAAGGCCAGTGGCGGAGTGACTAGGTAGGGGACTAGAATCCAAGATCAGCATCTGCAGCCTGCATGCTGTCTTCTGCCTCACGGTGGCCCATGCACGCACCTGCACCTGATCCAGGAGTGCTGTGGCTGATCAGGAACCTGTACCAGCCCGTCGGCTAAGTGAAAGCAGGATACGGCCATGCACAATCTTTTCCACTGCTCCATTCAGTGCAGCCATGCCTATAGGATCCACTTATTTTGCGTGCCAGCCAGCTCTTTATTTTACTTTCGAATTAGCTGTGGCAGCGGGCTGGACTCCCATGATGCCAGTGGTTTCGTTCAGTCATTGGCTGCGAGTGCTCCAGGAGCTGGGAGTCCTCTCAGCCACCTATCTCATTTTCTAGTCACAGGCACAAAGTCTTAACTCCAACGTCAGCTCCAGTTTCTTGCTCAAGGCAGACAGCTGGAAAGTGGCAGATCCTGTACCCAAATTCATTCCTTGTGATTTCAAAGCCATTGGGAGTGTGTCTTATTTGCCTTCGATTTTCTTTGCCTGGCATGGTAACCTGATACCTAATAGGTGCGATGGAGTGGTGGGAAGTGCTAATTGAGATCCTTTCTGCCTCTCCCCCAGCCTCACCAGCAGAGCTAGGATCCTGTTGAGAACAAATCACAAGTTCTCCAAGGCCCAATACAATCTTGACTTTATTTCTAGGTGCAAGAAAGGGCACTACTTTGTCAGATTTTTACTAGTGACGGGTAAGACTAGACGGGAGATAGAGAAAGAGAGGGGGGCTGTGTAGTCTTTGTGAATAAAGGCTGCTCCTTCTCCTTCCCAACGTAGATCAGAGAGGCTCAGGGGCCTTGCAGGTCACCATGCTTCTGAGCGGTGGGGGAGGCGGGGGGCACAAAGATTGCTCATATAATTCTTGGGGTACACAAGAAACGAAGACTACTCGTGTGTTCTCTTACTGGATGTCTTCTGAGCTGCGGGACTTGCTGTCCTGCCCCACTGCAAATGGGGCACAGAGAAGAGGGAAAAGGGGGAAAGGGAGCACACGGTGTGCAGTTGGTGGTAGCAGTTAAAGGGAAAAATAAAACCACTGTGTTTATTACTCAATCTGTTGAGCCTCTGGCCACTCTGATTACAGAGGAGAGGTGTAATGGAATTTTAAAATTGCATTCTCCACTAGGGATCCAAATTCAATAGACATGTGAGTTGGCAGACAAGGCAGTTTTGAAAACCAGCCCCACCACTCTAAACTGGTTAGACTGTGGGGAGGAGAGAGGATTTTGGACACAGCCGGCCTTCTTACCCCACACCTCGTGGGATGGGGCGGGGCTCCCCGGAGCAACAATTGTGTGGCTGGATGGCTGGAGGGCACTGTACAGTGTGGCTCCTGAACCTCAGGTGGCCAGAGGTGGGCTGGCTGTGGCCTTGGGCTTTGATGTTGCCATCTGCCTGCCCAGCAGCGTTAGTTGAACCAAGAGAGGCTAACTGGTTGTTGCCTGTGCACCAGTGGTGAGCCGCACGAGGGCAGCGTGTCTTCTCGGGTTCTGTCTGGTAAGTTGGGCCACGCAGAGGCCCCATGGAGAAACAGGCTGGAAACAGATGCCAGATTCCAAGGGGTTGTGGAGGTTAAGGGCGCTGAGATACATTCCCCCAGGTCGAGGCACCTGGAGGAAAGAGGTTTCCAGCAATGAGATCTCCCAGGAACCCACTGAAGCAGCTGTGCAAGGAAGAGAACGGGGTGCTGGCTTGTGATGGAGCCAGCTTAGTCAGAACTTTCGTGTCCCCTTTTCCTCCTCCTTGCTTATGTCCCAACACCTGAGGGGATCAGCAGCTGTAAAGAGGAAAGCCTGAGCCACTCCCTGCCCAAGACTGTGGGTCTGAAACCAGCCTCGCCCTGAATCAGATGTGGGGTATTGATTATTAAAAGGGACTGGGAAGTCTAACCTCCAAATTAGGATTGTTTTATGACTTGAAGGGACTCTCAGTTACCTAGGAGTGAACAGAAAGGACCTGGCACCTGCCCAAGTTTTTGTCCGGAACACGGGAAGGCCACCTTGGATGGAGTTTTCCAAGGGCAGAGGGAGTTGTGTTGTTTTGATCACTTGTGTAGTCGTGCTTGTTCGACATCCTGCTTGCTCAGACAGTCGATATTTGGATGAAGGAATGGGTGAGGGCTCATTTGCTGGGTATGGCTAGGTGAGCAGAGCGTGAACCCAGCTGACTTCATCTTTTGCATGTCTTGAAGTCAAAGCGAAACCTCAGAGTACTGCCGCTGTGGGAGTGTATCTGCTGCTGGGGTGCACACTCACTTTTTGTTCATTTCATCCTTTAGCCTCTGTGTGTTTCCCGTTTACTGCCACTTCCACGGGTCGGAACAAGCACCGTGTTACCCTGCATCCCTTGTATTGTCTGCTTGCTTTCTAAATATGATTTTAAGGACCGTGGCAGTTTTTTTGAGAATTATTCAACTATATCTCATTTCAGGTTTTTTATATTAACTGAGACAGAATGAAAAATAATATCTTTTGTCTTTTATGGATGGCCATGAAAATCTTCAGTGTGAATTGTCATAAGTGACCCTGAATAATAAAACATTAAGTTGTCTAAATATTTAATAGTGCCATTTTTGGCATTTGCTATCCAGTTTCCTTCTTTTTTGGTAGGAAATATGTCTTGCAACATTCTCCACCCAAAGGGTAAAATTATTTATTTGGAGTTGGGTAAATAGAATTAGTTTGAACTACTGGAGTAATTTATTATGTTTGCTGAATGACAGCTTTTTCTCTGTGAGTACCGTGTGCACAGAGAGGGAGTCTTTCGCTGGCCAAAGAGGACTCTGTCCGTGTGGTGCTGGACCTTCACGTCAGGGAGGCTAGCTTCCCAGAAGGGGCTCTTGAATCTCGTTGCTTTCTTAACTTCCTGTGTTAACCTATTCTGAAAATTACTGTGATTTTTCTCTTAGAATTAGTGTTGAGCCTAAAATACTACTCTTCTTTCACTGCGTCGTCTCTATGAAGAATGACAAGAAAGGGAGAACATTAATGGCACGAATTTTAAAGTTTTCATCCCTTTCGTCAAAGGAGATAAAATTTTATAACAGATAACATTCAGATTTTCTGGGGAAGTGCTCTGCAATGCTATGAGGCTGGGGAGATGGGGCTCTAAAATTAAAAAACGTGAGAAAACATGATCATTTTTTAAGGGGAAAGATTTACGTTTTTGTTGCTGTTGCCGATGTTTTTCCAGTTGACTGGCAGATTTTACTGTTTCAATATCAGGAAAACGCTTGATGGTGGCTGGTTTTCTCTAGCCATTTAAAATCTGAAATTATGATGTGGTAGATGATGAATGTGATCCCGTTCATGTGGTAAGTTGGCTAAAGGGAAGAAATAACATAATGAATTGTTTGTTGGTGAAAATAAAGCAGGCAGTTTTAATCTAAATATTTTGAAATGAATCTAACTTACCTATCTAGGCCCCAGAGAAAACTTACAGTATCTTCTTCTGAGAAATTCAGATGTATCAGACATCAGCTTTTCAGGTAGTCATTGTCTGGTGGCAAAAAGGGCAAAGGTTGCTATTCCCATTTTGCTGACGGACAGTAGGTTTGCTTAGTGCTCTCTGAATCAAAGTCAGTGGCTGACACAGCTGAGGCCGTTTTCCATGGGCTTTGGCTGAGAAAGCTGAAGTTAATGCCTTTCTCTGTGGCTTTTCAATAGAATTTTAAAAAATATTGGCAATTTTCATCTGGAATTACTTAAAAAAAGACTCCTTGCTGTTTTAAACATTAACTTAAAATATGTTTAGCGCCTTTTTAGTGCAAATGCCATATTAGCCACGTTAGCCAGTGGAGGAAGAGTGGCAGCTGACAGTGCCTTTCCCTGTTCTGGTTTCGGACTGCTGTCCATTGCCTTTTGTCCTTCCACCATATGGCCACCACACTTAGTCAGGGATAGTTCTCAGGTGCCTCCCACTGTAGATTTCTATGGCTCCCTGAATAACAGGTCTTAGGTAGGGACTGGCTCATGTAAGTCAGAGGGTTTAGCTGATGAGCGTCTTATGTGTATCGAATGTAGAGCTTCGAGAACCAGCGTTCTCTCTGTATGTGTCTTCTTAAACTGTAGAACCCTGAGGGATAGCGTGAGCCTCTGCCTTAATCCCCGTTGAGACCCTTCAGTTAGGAAGCTGGAGGTGCTCCTGCTTTCTGTGCCTGTCCTCAGTACCTCTTGCTTCCCACTTACGTCTGGGCTTTGATTAGGGCTCCTTCAGCTGTTAATGAGGAGCAAACCATTGAGACAGGTGGGGCGGCTTATAGATCTGTGCAGGGGAGGGGGTGCTTTCCTTATTTGATTGGCTAAAGGGTCCTTTCAAGTGTTGAGACATTCAAATTATAGCCAACGGCATAAATATGTTGAAAGAAAACTGGCTTCCCATAATTAAAGTAATTAAAACAAATATTAAGCATTGGAAAACAGCCAACTTTTTTTCTTTTTTACCTTTTTAATGAGGTATAATTTATGTACAGTACACAAATCTTAAGTGCACAGCTCAGTGAAGTTTGACATATGAACATACCCAAGTAATCACCACACACATCAAGATTCAGAACACGTCTACTGCCAGAAAAGCCTCCCTATCCACCTCTCTTTCACACTTAATACTCCCTCCCCCAAAGGTAACTGCTGTCCTGATCTCTAATCTAATCTAGGATTGTGGATTAGATTTGCCTCTTTTGGATTTAATTTAAATGGTGTCATAAGGTAAGTACTCCTTTGTGTCTGGCTGCTTTCACTGTGCTTGAGATTGGCCTATGTTGCTGCACAGAGCAATGGTTTGTTCCTTTTTATCGCTGTGTAGTATTCCATTAGATGGATATACTACAGTTTATTTGTCCATTTTATGATTGATGGTCAATTTGTATTTTCTAATTCTTGGCCGCTATGAATAAAGCTTCTTTGAGATCCTTGTACGTGTTTTCTGGTGGACGTGTCTGTTCTTGAATTACTCGCTCATAGAGTAGGCCCATGTTTATCTTTAGAACACGTTAATAAACGGTTTTCCAAATTGGTGTGTCACTTTAGACTCCCACCAGCAATGTGTGTAAACTCCACATCTTTGTTGATACTTGGTATTGGCAACAGCCAACTTTTCACATAAAAAAAATGCTACCTCTAATTTTGAAGTATAATTTTTATATCCTCAGAAATCAGTTACTTGTTTTTAAGTGAATTTTTAATTCACCAAGTGGTATTATTGAGTACCTATTGGGTTCAAAGTGCTGCACTGTTCTCTGGGGTCTGTGAGAGAATGAAACATATCCCCTGCTTTCATGAGTTTACCATATTTCACTAGGGTGCCACAGAGAATAGGCCATCCACAGTGAAAGTCAGGATACGATGAAATGCCATAATCAGTAGTCTCTCAAACATGTCTTGACAGCAGGACCATGTCTTCGGCTAAACTGTCGAGTGCATTATGCTTGTCTCTAGCATCTTTTCACTTTTCCTTTAGCTCTGTAATGTCATTAACTCTGACCTTGCCAGGATGCCTCACTGTGCCACCGCATCTGGCTGATGCTAGCACTGTGTACTCCAGATCTGTCTCCCTAAAAGTACTTGCCTTTTCCTCTACATTATCAAATTCATTCCCCGGGATCTTGCTTATGAGTCAGGCAAATTAAGTGTGGTGTTAAAATTGGATAGTGGCTCATTTCTGTTACCTCCTCCAAGAAGTATTTTCCTTTTAAAAATGGATTCCAGGAGACATAGTGTCTTAGCTCAAAGGAATTAACTGTTGATGCTTGGATTTTTGATGTTAGGCTAATGGTGACTTTTGAGCATTAACTGCTCAAAATATAAATATCACATTAAGGGAAGCTGTCCATTTCACCTACACTTAAAGGTAGCTTTACCAGTGGAATGACTGAAAAATAAGGCAGACATTTCAAATCATTTCAATGCAAGGATGAATTGACCCCAATATATATCCATTGGTTTGGATCACTTCATTCTAAGTGTATTGGCTGAATAGAACCTCAGATGTGTTGAAGTTTTATATATATCCATAAAATGCCACTTTAGATATTGTATTCCAACAGACTTTTCTGTGTACTCATTATAAAATTAAAAGACTTAAAGTCTTTTTGTTTTTCACTGTTAATGTAGTGCTTTGTGGAGAAATTCAAATGTTTCTTCAATGTTTTGTTAAGACATGGGAAAATGATAAGAATGCTGGTCCACCATCAGAATGTACATTGTACCTGTCTGATCAGAATTCTTATATAGTACATCAGGACACCTCTAGATTTCAAAAGCCATTGTTTGAATGGGAAGATATGGTGATAATTATGTCCAATTTATTTTCTTTCATTTGTTGCAACTAAAACCTGTTCACACACCTGAATTACTTTTAGAAAACTCAGTAAAGTTGTATTATTTTCCTAGTATAGGTTTGGCACATCTTTTGTTAAATCTATTCCTAGGTACTTTACATTCTTGATGATATAGTCAATGGTATCTTTTTTTAATATTTCATTTTCTAACTGTGCTGGTATATTGAAATACAATTGATTTTTCATATTGAATTTTGTATCTAGCAACCTTGTTAAACTTTCTTATTAATGCTAATATTTCATATGTGCTTTCTTTTGGATTTCCTACATATATAATCACACATCAGTAAATAATGGCAATTTTATTTTCTTTCCATTCCTTATAATTTTTATTTCTTTTTCTTGCCTTAGTGCATAGGCTCGGATCTTGAGTAGTGTTGAAGGGAAGTGGTGGTGGTGGGCATCCCTTTCTTATTCCTGATCCCAAAGGTAAAATGTTTAACATTTCACCAATAAGTGTGATGCCTGTTGGAGAGTTTTTCTAAATATTCTTCACCAGTTTAAGAAAGTTGCCTCCTATTCCCAGCTGTTAAGAGTTTTTATGATTAGATGGTGAATTTTATCACACATTTTGTCTTTGTCTATCAGACTGTCTCTTTAATGGGAAGATGGCAATATTGACCCACATTCATTAAGACATAATCTTTTAGATTGTTCGATTTTACCTGGGATGAGTTCCAGGCACATCCTTTCACTTTCTTTCTTGGCTAATTGATGCTGGAAGAATTGATGTTTACAGTTGCCTAAGGCTTCCTTTGTGCTGGTGGAAATTGGTTCTGAGCAAGAACCCACTCATTATCATCACAGTTCATTCTGGGTTTTTGTTTTGTCATTTTTTCCCCCATCAAACCTAGGCTTGAGGCTTCTCAGTTGAAACAGTCTGTACCTCAACCCCATATTTTGCCATTAGCCCTAAAGGTGACCAAGTGTTTGCATTGAATCAGAGAAAACTCACCCATTACTAGAAGAAGAAAGCAGAGTATGGGTAAATTGAGAATATTGTACTCATCCTTCTATAGGCAGCACTTTTCTGTGCAAAGGGCTCTAAGCCAGAATTGAGATACCTAAAGTCTTCCTGGCTCTCATGGCAAGGGCCTCACCCTCATGAGCCTTTGTGTTCCCATCCCTGGAATTAGGGTTGGCACTAAATAATCTTCAAGGACTATTTTAGCTCTAAGACTCTATGAATCTTTGAGGGGTAGCCCATTATCATCCTTTTATACATTATCCCTATAACCCTGAGGGAATCAAGAATTTTAATCAGGGGCTGGCCCGGTAGCTCAGTGGTTAAGTTCGCACGTTCTGCTTCTCGGTGGCCCAGGGTTCACTGGTTTGGATCCCAATGTACAAGCGGACATGGCACCGCTTGGCAAAAGCCTTGCTGTGGTAGGCATCCCATGTATAAAGTAGAGGAAGATGGGCATGGATGTTAGCTCAGGGCCAGTCTTCCTCAGCAAAGAGAGCAAGATTGGCAGTAGTTAGCTTAGGGCCAATCTTCCTAAAAAAAAAAAAAAGAATTTTAATCATATTTTCAGATGGGAAACTACCTTGCAGAGATATTAAGTGAGTGGCTTCAAACCATGAGGATGCAGCACCTGTTCTAGATCTGTCCTGCAAAATGGAAACTGAATATATTTAAATTATACTTATTTAAAATGTAAATATTAAAGAAATTTATTTACTTTGAAACAAAAACTTGTCTTTTGATAGCTGTCAAATTTCTTGTACCATGCTTTTCGTAATATCTAGCACATATTAATGATCGATTAAGTGTGTATTAGTTTCCTGTGGCTGTTGTAACAAATAACCACAAACTAGGGAGCTTGAAACGAGAGAAATTTATTCTCTCACAGTTCTGGAGGCCAGAAATCTAAAATCAAGGTGTTGGCAGGGCTGTGTTCCCTCTGAAGGCCCTAGGAGAGAATTCAACCCTTGCCTCTTGTAGCTTCTGGAAATTCCAGGCATTTGCTGGCCTTTGGCCACATCCCTCCATCTCTGCTTATGACCACGTGGCCGCCTCCTCTTCTGCGTCAGAGCTTCCTCTGCCTCTCCTATAAGGATGCATGGGATTGCCTTTCCGGCCCACCCGCATAATCCAGGATAAGCTCCTCCTCTCAAGGTCGTTAACTTAGTGACCTCTTTTGCCATATAAGGTAAGAGTCACTCTTTTGACTTGTAAGATAATATTCACGGGTCTAGGGATTACGATGTGGATGTATCTTTTTGGAGACCACCATTCAGCCCACTAAAAAGTAGAAGCTATTTTCTAGTGATGATGATTTTCTCAATATAACTAGAAATGGACATTTAAAGACTAGGTCATCCTTGAATTTCTTTAATGTAGGAATAGAGGTGCTTGTACTTTTAATACCCAAAAAGTGGAGCTAGAGAAAATAATATTCAAATATCTCTCTCATTGATTCTTTGAACTGTTTATTTTCACTAAAACTGATTATTGGAGGACCTTGAATTTGGAAAATGTCTGTAACAACCTGATTATATGTGAATGTCATAAATGTAGATTAAAAGATTTAATTTAAAAAATGTACCTTATGTTGATGCAGGTGGTACTTGTGGCCTGGCAAGTGGACAGTCATGCTGTGTTGCCGAGAGAGGTAACAGTCTATGCTAGAGGAAATGGACGGATACTTTATTTTAAACTTACTCACTCTAGGGGTCAGATAGACTGGTAATTTTTTGATATGATGTTTATCAATTTTAGAACTTGTCTGAAAGTTAGATGTTAGTGTTTAAAGTAATACTTAATTCTGTTCTCTCTATATAGGATAGGAAAAGGATATTTTTCAGTAAGGATGACTATAGCCTTTAAAGTTTGGCCATATTTGTAACGTAATGGTTATTTGCAGTTCCTGGAATGGAATGGACGCATGGAGTTTCTTCTCTGTGCAAAGCACAGCGTGGTGTGATAGATGGAGGTGACCTGGATATGTTCACTCGCTTGTCACTCATTTAGTCAACACATATTTGCTGAATGCCTGCTGTGTGCTGGGCACAGTTCTAGGAGCTGGGGAGACTGTGATGGACAACACAGAGAAGGATTTCACTTCCATGGAGTTTGTGTGCCAGTGGGGAGAGTGGGCAATGAGTGGACAAGAGCACTCTTAGAGAGTCATGAGTGCTGTGCAGAGAATTAGGATAAGACATGCTACAGAGTGACCAGTGGCTTCTTTTGATTGACTAATCCAGGAAGACCTCTCCGAGGAGGTGATATTTAAGATGAATTTGGATCAGATACGAGGGTGCGAGCCTTATGGGTGGGCTAGATGGGGTTCAGAAACATACAAGGAATGGGAACAGCTTTTGCAAAGGCCCTGAGGCAAGAATGAGCTTGACCTCTTTGAGCAACCAAAAAATGAAGCATAGTGAGTGAGAGGTCTGTGGGGGGAAATCAATTTGGAGAGAGAGTCAGGGCCTGTCACTCAGTTCTGTGGTCTCAGCCAGGCTTCACACTGGAAATGTCCGTAGGGACTTTAAAAACTTACCTTAGACAAATTAAATCTGAATCTTTGAGGCTGGAACTGGCATCCATTTTTGTTGCTGTTGTTTTTTCCTTTTGTTCTGTTCCCAAGGGAATCCTAACCTAACGTGAAGCAGCATGGTAATTCAGTGTTTGGCAAAGGTAAGGAATATTTCTTTTAAAATCAGTGGAATGTCAGTGGAGTCCTTTAACACAGGGAACGTATGATCCACTTTTTAAAAGGTCTTTCTGCCTCCTGCGTGGAGAAGGGGTTCTAGTGGTGCAGAGCTGGAGCAGGGGACCCGCCGGGAGGCTGTGATCCCAGGAGCTGGCTGCGGTGGGGGGCTGGAGAGAGGTCGTCGGTTGGGCCAGATTCTGGAGGCAGTGCTGACAGCTCTGCTGATGGATTGCAGATCGGGGGAGAGAAAGGAAGGCGTCACCGATGATTCCTAGCTTTTCAGTCAGGTCAGCCAGGTCCACGTACTGAGCCGGGGAAGCCCAAGGGAGGAGCAGGTTTGGGGAGGAAAATTAAGAGATTGGCTGTAGACATGTTAAGTGAAAGAAGTGCTTCAACCGAGGTTTAAGCAAAGTCTTGTGTGTACACAGAACACAGAGGATCAAATCAGGGTAGGGGAGCTCCCAGTGGAAGGAGTATGATCTGAAGGAGCAGGTGTGTGGTGAGTGGAGCAGCGGAGACACGCCTTCCAGCTTCGGAAGGGGCCTCCGGGTGGAGCTGGGGTGGAGTCCTGCGGGAGGGCGGGTGGCTGGTGGGGGTCTGAGTGTGGGGAGCAGTGTGGCAGGGAAGAGGCTGAGAGGGTGGGCTGCAGGCCTCTGGGGGTTCTGCAGGAGGGCTCCACAGTCTGTGAGCCATGGGAGTTAGTGAAGATACCTGAGGCTTAGCGGGGTCTGAGCAGACTTATGGTTAGGAGATGTGGGCCGGTGACCCCGCAGAGGGATGAAGAAGCCAGTGGAGGTGGGGAGAGCACTGAGGAGGCCACCGTGGTGAGTCGTGATGGAGCCCCCGCAGGAGGCCTGAAGCAGGGCAGGGCGGCGGGAAGAGCAGGGCTGGGTGGATTGGAGGAGATGGTGGTCACCGGGCTCTTGGATGACGGCCGTTGAGGGTGGAGGGTGGGAGCAGTGAAAGGTGACTCCAGGTCATCTATAACTTGCTAGTTCCTTCGGTATGCTGAAAATGATCTTTTTCTTTTGTTTCTAAGTCGTTACTGTTCTGTGTAAAAGGGAACTTCAAAATAATTTTTTGGTGTGAGCGTAAAGAATTGATATGCAATGAACAAGTCCATCTAATTAGAAAACATTCTTTAGATGACCATGCATGGCCTTTCAGAGTTGAAGATTGAATGGAACATCTTAAAGCCTGAGCTCCATTTGGTACGGCTCACAGGGTCCAGCTTCTCACTTGGCTGTGGGAAGACTGGGGGTGGTGGCGGACGACAGTGCTCAGAGACGCCACAGTAGCTCTGCTCCCCTGCAGCCCTCGTTTGCCCAGTGAGGCCTAGTGCATGCCCTGCCGGAGCTCAGCAAGAGCGGGGAGGAAGGCAGAGGCCTTGGGCAGAGGATGAGGGAAGGTCGAAGAGACTGTGGGATCAACAGTGAGAAATGTGGAACTTAGGGGGTCTCATGCTGGGATCCCTACCTCTCCCCAACCCGCCTGGTTCCTGCTGTGGTCCAGGAACCTCCTTGCCTCCTTGGTCTCTGCTGGCTTCTCTTCTCCGTGCAGCCATCTGTCGCTTCCAGTGGGCTTCCTCACCCTATTGGCTCGCTGCAAGCAGAATTAGCTTCACAGCTTTTTCTTTTTGCCCTTGGCCCTGTGATCGTTTCTAGCAACAAGTCATGGGCTCGTTAAGTCCTTCTCCTTTGTGCTCCCTCCCCTCCCCCGCTTCTCTCTTTGCCGTTGTGAAGGAAGACGAGGCTTGACACATATCCTGGTCACTGGGCCACAGCACGATGGACTAAGTAAACTTCAGCAGCAGATTAAAGCAGCACTGGACTTGAAATTTCGCAGGCCCTGTGGTAGGAGGAGGCTGCCAAGTGAAGACCCAGTGGGGCTGAGAGGAGGGAGTAATATATAGGGAGTAGCCTCTGTTGACGAAAATAATCCATAACCAATCTATAAATGAAAATTTGGGAGAGTTTATTCTGAGCTAAAATCTGAGGACCATGTCCCGGGCCTTTCTTCCTGAAGGAAGAAAGGGCACTGAAGAAGTGGGGTGCACAGAGTAGTTATATACCCCCAAACAGGATGTTTCACATAGGATTGAAATGTCCCTTTTACAATAGTTGCGAGACTGCTCTGTCGGCACAGCCATTGATGGAAACAGCAGGGAGGTTGCTGTCTCGGTGGACACAGCAGGGTGGCAGGTCTGCTGTCTCGAGCTGGGTGGTCACAGGTGAGCTGGGTGGTCACAGGTGAGTGCAGCAATCAGTTCCTAGCCTAAGGAAAGATGCTTATCTGTAAGGAAATGCCAGTGTGGGGGGAAGTTGCACCTTTATCTTAAGGCCATTTGTTCTGATGATAGGAAATGTTTTAAAGCAGATATGCAATGTGTGCTCAATGGCCACAGTCAGGCCCTTTTTGGAAAAAACAAAGTCAGGCCGAATTAGGTGTATACCAAAGGTCTTTCTCATATACTCCAATATATCCTATTGCTTGCCATTTCTATTTGTCACCTCCACTCTTATTTTTAGTCTGTTTCTTATCATTCTCCCATCTTACTGTGCTTATTTATGATGACAAAACATTTATCTAATATACCCCCAAATCGAGCTCTGGAATTTACATATTTATTTTCATTACAAAATATAGCAGGTGTACAAAGAAGTCCATAGACCATAAATGTTAAGTTAGTGAATAATTAGAAAGTAAACACCTGTGTAACCCAGGACATTGCCAGCCTTCCTGAAGCCTTCCATTGTCCCTTCCTCCTCCCACAGGTGACTACTCTTCTCATTTTTATGATAATTATGTTGCTTTAAAAAATGATCTCACCACTCTTTAAATAATATTATTTGGTTTTGCTTGTTTTTGAATTGTATGTAATGAGCCAGACTGTACATGTTCTTTTGTGTCTTGGTTCTTTGTTCTAAATTACGTTGGTAGAATGTATATATTTTGTTGTCTGTAGCTGTGATCTGTTAAGTTTCACTGCCATATAGTGTTACATTGAATGAAAGCATGACATTGTGCCTCTCCACCTCTTAGGGTTGTTAGCAGTGTGGGGAATACAGACGAGGCAGCTGTGAAGATTCTTACGCCCGCATCCCAGTGCGTGACAGCAGGAGTTTCTCTATCAGCCTAGAAGGAGAATTGCTGGCTTGTGAGATATGCCTCTCCTCCCCTCTGCTGTGTTCCAAAATGGCCATATGTCCTTGCTAACACTTAGTATTGTCACATTTTTTTTTTGTTTTGCTAAACAAGGGTGTGTGTTCGTATCTCTTTGTGGTTTTATTCTGCTTTTCTCGTTTTCAGTGAGGTTGATCACTTTTTCATTTGCGTATAGCCATGTGGATTTCCTCTTTTGTGAAGCAGGTCATTTTTCTGTTGTATTCTCTACCCATTTTGAATTATTTGCAGAATTCCTTATACATTCTGGATCCTAGTCTTCTGAGAGTTATACATATAGCTAATCTCTTCTCCCACTCCGTTGCTTGTTAATCTTTTAATTCTCCTTATGGTGTTTTTTGGTAGACAGAAAATTTAAATTTTTATGTAGTCAGATGTACAAATCATTTCCTTGATGATTTGTGCTTTTTGTGTCTTAAGACATCCTTCCCTACCCCAAAGTCAGGAAGATGTTTTCTATATTAAATTCTAAAAGCTTTTGAGTTTAGCCTTTCATGTTTAGGTCTGAAGTTTATCTGAAATAAGTTTTTATGTGTGGTGTCAGGTAAAGATCCAAATTAATTGCTTCTCTATGGAAATACAATTGTCCCAGTTCCATTTATTGAAAAGACTCTCCTTTACACCTCTGTGATATATCACATATCCTTATAAGTGGGGGTCTGTTTCTGAGCATTCCAGGCGGTTCTGTTGGTCTATTCTATGCCGATACCATCCTGGTTTTATTACTGTGTCTTTTTAATAAGTTTTGACATTGAAGAGGGCATTCTTGTTCTTTGTGAGTCTTGTCTTGGCCCTTTACATTTCCTTGTAAAATTTCAGAATCAATTTACTTAAGTTCCACACCCCCCAAATAAAGTTTTTGGATTTCAGTCAGAGTTGCATTGAATCTAGGAATATATTTGGAAAAACATGATACTTTTACAATATTGAGTCTTTAAGTCTTTTAAAATGTCTTAATGAAGTTTTTTTTTTGGTGAGGAAGATTTTTTGGTGAACTAACATCTGTGCCAATCTTCCTCTTTTTGCTTGAGGAAGATTGTCCCTGAGCTAACATCTGTGCCAGTCTTCCTCTGTTTTGTACGTAGGATATCGCCACAGCATGGCCTTGAGCGGTGTGTAGGTCCGTGCCTGGGATCCAAACCTGTAAGCCCCAGGCTGATGAAGCAGAGCACGTGACTCCAACTACTGCGCAATTGGGCTGGCCCCTTAATGAAGTTTTAAATATTTTTTTCTCAGAGGTCTTACATATCTTTTGTTAGGTTTATTGCTAGCCGCTTCATATTTTTATACTGTTGCAAATGTTATCTTTTTTAGGATTTAATTTTCTGTTTGCTGTTGTATAGGAATTTAGTTGTTTTTTCTGCATCACTAATTGATTTTTCTACGTTGCTAAACTCTCCTATTCTAACAGCTTATCTGTAAATACCGTTGGATGTTCTACAAACATAATCATTTGTGAATCATGACCATTTTGCGTCTTCCTTTCCAATCCTTACACCGTTTACTTACCTGTTCCTACCACAGTGGCGAGGCCCTGGTTTACTGTTGACTAGAAGTGCTGATGGCCGGCCTCTTTGTCTTGCTTTTAATTTCAAAGGGAAATTTTCTGCGTTTAACCTTTAAGTATAATGTTTGGTATAGCACTTTTGGGGAGAGAGGGAGTAGATAATTTAATAAAACAGGAAAAAGTGGCCTTCTATTCCTGCTTTTCTCTGGGTTTTAAATCATGAATATTGAATTTTGTTAAATATATTTTTTTGCATTTATTGAGACGATAATATGATTTTCTGTTTTACACTGTTAATGTGAGAGATTAAGTCCTGATTTCAGCATGTTAAACCAACTTATTACCTGGGATTAAGTCAACTTGATATTTTATATGTTACTAGATTGCTTGCTAAAATTTTGAGTGGGGATTTTGTATCTGTGTTCATGAGAGAGATTAGTTTGTGACTTTTCCTTTCTCATACAATCTTTGTTGTTAAAATAAGGCATTGAAATATTTTTCTTCATTTCGAAGTTCCTTGAGGAATAAAAATTAAGTTTTTTTGATGTGAAAGGCACAGTTGCGTTGAAATAGAACTGTTTACCCACGTATGTAGTTCAGGAAATCTCAAATATTTGGGAACTGGTTTCCTTTGGAAAATTTCAAATCATGTTCAGAATGTTTCAGTTTGGCTAATAATGAGAAAGTTCTTTTATACATTTATTTCATGGAAAAAAGAGTTTCAAAATATCTTTATAAGAATGTTGGTGACGTGTGTAGTGGCCTCATCCTTTAATAAAACAGTTTTTTAAAAAAGATAATTGGGTTTAAAACTTGTTCATTAGTCCATTTCAACCTCTAAATTAAATGTCAGTGTGGAAAGAATGTTTCCTGTCTTGGATGACCCTTGACACTAATAATTTGAGTATTGAGTCAGAAATTGAGTAGTGTATTTTCTAAAAATAGTTTTCACTTTTGAAAGCAAAAGACAAGTGTTACAAGTTTAAAAAGTAATCTAGATAAAAGCCACATGATGTAAAGTATATGGTATGATTTTGACTGATGTTAACTAACTTTCGGATCATACATATTTCTTGTTCTGTGTTAAAACGTTCTTTTCGAGAGTGTTCAGGAACCACCTGGCAACCCTAATGGTGTAATTTGCTCAGCTATATGGACCTTTGGATCCCTGATTTAAAACATCCCAAATTTCTGAGATAGTGTTGGGAAGGACAAAGAGTCAAGTAGCCAGCCTGAGAAATGGATTCCTGCCTCACAGGAGTGGCTGTGCAGTTGAGTGTGTATATATATATATAAAAAATGATACAATACATACTAGTGACAATTGAAGCAAATTGGATATGTTAAAGAACATGAATCCATAAAAAAGGAAATTTAAAGTATGTTGAGGTAGTTTTAATGAACACCTGAGCTATTAATATCATTTATAGCCATATGTGATTCTTACTAATGATATATACTAATCAGGATGTATACTAACTATACAGTAGCTTCCCAGTGTATTGTGGTGGTGATAAACTGATTAAGCAAATATTAGAGTTTTAGGGTCAAAGGAGATGTTAGCAACCATGCAGTCTGATTTCTTTGTCCCAGAGATGAGACCAGTGATTTGCCTAAGATCAGAAAGGCATTTATTATTAGAGTTGGGACTAAATTTTCACCTTTCTTTATTCATTCCTTTGTTCACTACATTTATTGAGAACCTGTTACGTGTGAGATACTGGTCTGCATGCTAGGGATATGGTGGTAGATAAATGAAGTCCTTCCCTCCTGGGGTTTGTGTTCCAGAGAAGGACTTTGGCCATAAACAGAGCTATGTGGTGAAGTGACAGGTTTTGAGAAGTGGCAGGAAGGAAAATAAAGCGTGGGAAGACCTAGAGATGACAGGGAATGCTGTTTCAGATAGGAGGGTCAAGAGACGTCTCACTGAGCAAGGCCTGAATGAAACGAGGGAGTAAGCTCTGTGGATATTGGGGAGGAATGTTCTAGAAAGAACAGAAAGTGCAGATGCGTGGCGTGTCCCCAGAACAGCAAGGAGGCCAGTGTGGCTGAAGCAGGCAGGCAAGGGGAGAGTGGTGGGCCATGAGCTGGGAGGCGAGGCGAGGCACCAGATCTCCTGGGGGCCTGGGGCCGCGGGGAGGACTCTGGGATTTCGTCTAAGTATGCGGGAAGACATTGGAGAGTTCTGAGCAGGGAAATCACCCAGTCTGATTGCAGTTTCGGAGGTGCGGTCTGGCTGCTGTGGAATAGACTGAAGAGAGACGAGGATGGAAGAGGGGCGGTGGGGAGGAGGCTCCTGCAGTTCTGTGGTGAGAGACCAGGGAGTGGGGATTAGGAGGCGTGAGCGACTTAGTGACAGCTTGATGGCTTCTTGATATAATTTAAAGGTAGAGCCACAAGATTTGCAGAAGATTGGATGTGTGCTATAAGGGATATTTCAGGCACCTCAACAGTTTTGCCCGTTCCCTTCCACCTGAGTAGACCATAGTAGAATGCTTTTCCAGGATTTGCTTTTGCTTTTCTTTTCTGGGATGTCCAAGTCAAGGTTTAAGAGTTTCTTTGCTGGCAGATGATCCTTCTCATCTGTGCTGGTGGAAGGTTTGTGTACAGCACACCTGCCCACAGGTGTCACTAACTTTGTATCTGACTTACTTTAATTTTTTTTTTTTTTTTTGAGGAAGACTAGCCCTGAGCTAACATCTGCCGCCAATCCTCCTTTTTTTGCTGAGGAAGACTGGCTGTGAGCTAACATCCATGCCCATCTTCCTCTACTTTATATGTGGGACGCCTATCACAGCATGGCTTGCCAAGCGGTGCCATGTCCGCACCCGGGATCGGAACCAGCGAATCCCCGGGCCGCAGAAGTGGAATGTGCGCACTTAACCGCTGCGTCACCAGGCCGGCCCCTAACTTACTTTAAATGTCTGCACCTGGTTCAATTGTAGTTTCCATCTAGAAACATCATCGTGTTTTACTTTAATCTCTGCATTGACCTGAAAACTGCTAAATCTTTTTGAGGTTAGAATTGCTTCAAGATAAATGGTGCATTAATATGACTATTGTTGCTCTGAATGTTGGCCCTAAAGAAATTACCCAGGAAGAAAAAGAGCATCTGTTAGCGTGTGCCTGCTCGTGGCAGAGAGGAGCCTGCATGCAGAGCAGTCCTAAGAATGCAGCGTCCTAGTCGTGCCAGCTCGTTCCATGGACTGGAGAGCAGCTCCTCTGCTGTGCTGCAGTGGCGCTGAGCCCTGCCTCTGAATGGATGTCGTGAACACTGACTGTCATCGGCCTGTTTTCCCTTTCTAAAAGAAACGGAACACATGTTACATCAGGATTTCATTTACTAATAAAATGTTCCTTTTCATGTAGTTTGCTAAGACTGGATGTTGCTCATGCTTATCATCACAACTCTCAATGTTATTGTTCTTATCTTTGAGGGAAAAATACACCACAGAATACACATTCCAGATGGCTGTGTCTGAGATGGGGTTCCAGAGGCATAATGAAGATGAGCATTTTACTTCCTCACTTTCTGCGACTCTCCCCCACCGCTAAGTTACCCAGGGGAGGGGTGTGTGGAGTCAGTGTGTTTCCACAATGTTGGATTTTCAGGAGATTACACTAGGTTGAACATTTCTCGCAAAACAGACCTACCATATTTTTAGGCAGAGCCTCTGGGCGACAATAAATTTCATTTTGTGAGCAAATGTGAGTAGAGAAGGATCTTCTTAATTTCCCTGGATCCTAACCATCTGTACATGCCGAGTGGGGTCTAAAAGTGTATAGTTTGGATCACCATACAGCATCTTAACTGCAGAAGTGTGTTTGACTGCTCACAGATGTTTCCAATTGAGCCGATGTCAAGGTCTTGTTTTAGTTCCTTATTCGCTATGTGGGAGTTGTGCTTCGGTCCATTGGATAGACTGCAAATACATAAGTCAGAGAGAACTCATGGGCAGCGTAGAAATCTTGCCAAGTTTGGGATTTAGGGCCCTTTAAGGTGGACCCTGTATTGTCACTTTCCTTCTTCAAACTCCGCCCGTTTGGCTTCCGTAGCACCAGACGTTCCTGGGTCTCTTTTGCAGGATCCTCCTTCTGCGTGACATTGATGTTCTCTAGGATTTCAGCCTAGTCCACTGCCCTGATCCCACCACATACCCCTCCCGACAGTCTCACTTGCAGTCTTGGCTTTAACCAACCTGCAGACAAGTGACTATCAGACAGTCATCTCCAGCCCAAACCTCTTCCGTAGGATTTTGATCTGCATGTCCAATCCAGTTAATCCTTTTCTTCCTGAGGGTGCCACAGGCACCTCAAACTTGACAGGTTCTCAGCCAGACCCTTCACTTTGCCCCACGGCCTGGTCTTCTCTCTGAGTGTCGTTTTGGTTGGTTGGCTCCATCATCCATGCGTCAGTCACTCACAACTTTCCCTGCAACAGCAAATCAATAACCAAGCCCCATCCCACCTATTTTTCCTTCTAAATATGTTTTATAATAAAGCTTCTTTTAAATTTTTTATCAAAGTAACTCATGCCCATGGTTAAAAAGTCAAGTAGTGCAAACAGGCTTAGAATAAGAAAACAATGGTTTCCTTTCCTCCCCGCCTCCCCATCCCCTTTCCTTCCCACCAAAAGGGACCTCTTTTAACTCCTGAAACTGCTTTTTCTGGTAGTTCTTATCATATCTCTAAGTTCTGTGCTTATACTGTTATTTCCTCATTTGTCACTTTTGGCCAGTGTCTACTGGTTTCCTGCCATAATTTCCATCTCCTCCCCCTTTTACCCAACATAGTTGTGTCACAATTTTTAGTTTCTCTATTTAAGTAATTTAAGCAATATAGTTATATTTATACCTTGCTTCGTTACCTTTGGATGGAATCCCTTGGTCCCTGACTTACAGGGTGAGGATCTTAGCACCTCCATCCTGCCCTCCAGCTCCTCTGTCCCCTTCTCCCCACCTCTTTGTGTCGTGTGCACTGACTTTCTAATTATCAGAATTGATTTGATTAGTTGATAAATTGATTTTCCCTCAGAGCTTTGAGACGTTGCTCCGTTTTGGTATCCAATGTTGCTGATAAGTCTGATATCGATCTATTTCTCGTTCCTTTGCAGGCGATCTGTGCTTTTGCTTTGGAAACTTTTAGGATATTCCCTTTCACTTTGGGGTTCTGACATTTCCCCTATGTGGTATTCAGGTGTGTGAAATTTTAAAAATTTTGTTCATTTGCCATTTTTCCCGTACTAATTTTCTCCCACTTTCTCTGTTGACTTTTTCTAGGACTCCTATTAGATGATGGACAATTGGACAAACTGGAAATTTTCTTTTAGATGCCTATATTTTCTTATTTTTCTATATTCTGGAAGGTTTTCTCTGCTTTATCTTCCAAACTTTTATTGATTAAAAATTTTATGTGTGTGTGTGTGTGTGTTCCTTTCTTGTTCTGTGCTTGTTTTTTCTATATAATCATGTACTTATTTTATGGATGTAGTATTTTTTCAGCTCTCTGAGAATAACTACATTTTAAAAAGTTCTTCTAACGATTCGGAGATTTCCCATGTGCCCTCTGTTCCCACACATGCATAGCCTTCCCCATTTTCAACATCCCCCACCAGAGAGGTACATGTGGTATACAGTTGATGAACCTATGCTGACCCATCATAATCACCCAAAGTCTGTAGTTTACGTTAGAGTCCACCCTTGGTGTTGTACATTCAGTGGGTTTGGACAAATGTATAATAAAGGGTATCCGTCTTTATAATATCACACAGAGTATTCATACTACCATAACAGTCACCTGTGCTCCACCGGTCATCCCTCGGTGTCCATCCCCCACCTCCACCCGAGTAACCACTGATGTTTTAACTGTCTCCATAGCCTTGTCTTTACTGGGATGTCATATTGTTGGAATCATACTACAGTGTGTTACCTTTTCACATTGGCTTCTTTCACTTAGTAATATGTATTTAAGGTTTCTCTGTGACTTTTCATGACTTGATAGCCTTTTTCTTTTTTAGTGCTGAATAATATTCCATTGTCTGGATTACTGCAGTTTATCTATTCACTGCTGAAGGACATCTTCATTGTTTTCCAATTATGAATAAAGCTTCTATAAATATGCATGTGCAGGTTTTTGTGTAGACGTAAGTTTCCAACTCCTTTGACTAAATACCAAGGAGTGTGGTTGTTGGATTATATGCTAAGAGTATGTTTAGTTTTGTAACAAACTGCCAAACTGTCTTTCAAAATGGCTGTACCATTTTGCATTCCTATTAACAATGAATGAGAAATATTGTTATTGCATATCCTCACCAGCATCTGGTGTTGTCAGTGTTTGGGATTCTGGCTGTTCTAATAGATGTGTAATGGTATCTCATTGTTGTTTTATTTTGCATTTCCCTGATGACGTATGATGTAGAGTATCGTTTCATATGCTTATTTGCCTTCAATATATCTTCTTTGGTGAGGTGTCTGTTTAGGTCTTTGGTCCATTTTTTAATTGGGTTTTTTTGTTTTCTGTTGAGTTTTAAGAGTTCTTTGTATATTTTAGGTAACAGTCCTTTATCAGATGTGTCTTTGCGAATATTTTTTTCTCAGTCTGTGGCTTGTCTTCACATTCTCTTGACATTGTCTTTAGCATAGCAGAAGTTTTTAATTTTAATGAGGTCCCACTCATCAGTTATTTCTTTTATGGATTGTGCTTTTGGTCTTGTATCTAAAAAGTCATCACCAAATCCAAGGCCATCTAGGTTTTCTCCTCTGTTATCTCCTAGGAGTTTTATAATTTTGCAATTTCGTTCAGATCTGTGATCTATTTTGAGTTAATTTTTGTGAAAGGTGTATCTAGATTCATTTTTTGCATGTTGATATCTGGTTGTTCCAGCACCATTTGTGGAAAGACTGTCTTTGCTCCGTTGTATTGCCTTTGCTCCTCTGTGAAAGATCAGTCGACTGTACTTATGTTAGTCTATTTCTGGGCTTTCTGTTCTGCTTCATTGATCTATTTCTTTATCCTTTTGCCGATACCACGCTGTCTTGATTACTGTCAGTTTATTGTAAGTCTTGCAGTGAAGTAGGGTCAGTCTTCCAAGTCTGTTCTTCTCCTTCAGTGTTGTGTTAGCTATTCGGGGTCCTTTGCATCTCTCTATAAACTTTAGAATCAGTTTGTTGATATCCACAAAATAACTTGATGGGCTTTTGATTGGGATCGTATTAAATTTATAAATCAAGTTGGGAAGAATTGACATCTTGACAATGTTGAGTCTTCCTATCTATGAACATGGAATATCTCTCCATTTATTTAGTTCTTTTTTTATTTCATTCATCAGAGTTTTGTAGTTTTCTGTTACATATTTTGTTAGATTTATACCTATTTCATGTTTTTGGGTGCTAATGTAAATGATAATTGTGTTTTTAATTTCAAATTCCACTTGTTCATTGCTTTACAGTTATGCGTCACTTAACAATGGGAATATGTTCTGAGAAATTCATGATGATTTTGTTAGATGATTTTGTCATTGTGCAAACATCGTAGACTGCACTTACACAAACCTAGATGGTATAGCCTAGTACATACCTAGGCTATGTGGTACTAACCTTATGGGACTACCATTGTATATACAGTCCCTCATTGACTGAAACATCTTTATGTGGCCCGTGACTGTATATATATAGGAAAAATGATTGACTTTTGTGTTTAACCTTGTATCCTGCAAACTTGCTAAAATTGCTTGTGGGTTCTAGGAGTCAGTGAAATTTTAGTTCATTCAGATGAGAAAGAGCTACACTGACATCTCTCTGTAACACTTCTGTAATGCTTCCGCAGTGACTTTGGTATTGCATGATTCCCTTTTGGATTTCTTCTCGTTTTTTTTTTTGAGTTATAAAAAAAGCATGCAGGCACATCTGGAAGGATACACACCAAACTGTTAACAGTAGTTACTTTGTCAGTGTGGGGTAAGGAGCCAGAGTATCTACTTTTTGTAATGTTGTATTTGTTTTCCTTAACTATTTAAATTCTGAAATAAAACCTAGTAAAGCGAAGTACGTAAAAACATCAATGTACAACTGAAAGAATTGTTTAAAGCAAACACCTGGGTAACCACTGTCCAGATGAAGAAACAGGACACTGCCAGTCCCACAGAAGCGCTACTGTGTCTCTTCCCATTCACAGTGTCTTTTCACACTCGAAAGTAAACGTTATCCAGATTGTAAGGTTATTGCTTCCTTAGATTTCTTTATAGGTTTGCGTCCTAAGTATGGATTCCTAATGACTTTTATGAACTTAATTAAGTGGAATTATAATATAGAGTCATTTAAATGGAGTCATTTCCTTGTGTCTGGCTTCTTTTGCTTAACTTCATTTTTGTGAGATTCATTACCATGGTGACAGTAACTATGGTTTTCATTTTCATTGCAAAATATCCCACCATACGAATATATGATAATTTATTTAGCCAGTCTACTAGTCATGGACATTTGAGTTGTTTCCAGTTTTACACTGTTGTAAATAATGATGCTAGAAACATATCCTGATAAGTGTGTACTGATATTTCAGCTAAGTCTATATTGAAGAATGGAATTACTAGTCACAGAGCATGTATATCTTCAACTTTACTAGATACTGCCAACAGTTTTATAAGGGGTTATACCAACTTATGCATCTTATTGTCAGGTTTAAAAAAAATTTTGTTATTCGGGTAGGTATCAAATGACATCTTAATGTAGTTTTAGTTACATTTTGCTAGTGACTAAGGAAGTTGAACTCACCTTTACATGTCAATTGGCCATTTGGAATTCTTCTTCACTGTTGGCTTATCTTTTTCTTTTTGATTTGTAGGATTTTTAAAAAAACATATTTTGGATTCAAATTATTTTATTTTATTATATATAATATATTTTTATCTATTAATGTAATATATATTAATATATTAATAATATAATTGATTATATAAAAATAATTTTATATATATATATATACACGTATATAAAAAGATTTATTATAAGGAATTGGCTCACGTGATTATGGAGGCTAGCAAGTCCAATCAACAGGGGGCCAGAAGGCTGGAGACCCAGAGAGAGCCAATGTTCAATTCAAAGGCCATTTGGCAGGAAGAGCCAGTGTTTCAGTTTAAGCCTGTTAGGCAGGAAAAGCTGAAGTTGCAGGTGAAGTCTGAAGGCAGCCTGTTGGAGAATTGTCTCTCACGTGGGGGAGGTTGGTCTTTTTGTTCTATTCAGGCCTTTAACTGACGGGCTGAGGCCCGCCCACATTACGCAGGGCAATCTGCTTTAATCTAGCAACTAAAATTTTTTTCTTATTGTGTTCATAATACTTTACATCAATGTAAGATTTCAGTTGTATGTTATTTCTTTTTTTAATTTATTTATTTTATTGCAGTAACCTTGGATTATAACATTATATAGCTTTCAGATGTACATCGTAATATATTTCAAATTCTGTGTAGATTACTTCATGTTCACCACCCAAAAACTAATTGTAGTCCATCACCACACATGTGAGCCTAATCAGCCCTTTTGCCCTCTCCCCTGCCCCCTTCCTCTATGGTAACCACCAATGTAATCTCCTTTGCTATGTGTTTAAATAAAATCAGAAATGAAAGAGGAGAAATTACAATGGACATGTCAGAAATACAAAAGATAATACAAGAATACTATGAAAAGCTATATGCCAACAAATTATATAATCTAGAAGAAATGAATAAATTCTTAGAAATATACAACCTTCCAAAACTGGACCAAGAAGAAGTAGAGAATTTGAGTAGACCAATCACCAGTAAGGAGATGGAAACAGCAATCAAAAACCTCCCAAAAAATAAAAGTCCAGGACCAGTTGGCTTTCCTGGTGAATTCTACCAAATATTCAAAGAAGACTTAATACCTATCCTTCTCAAACTCTTCCAAAACACTGAAGAGGAGGGGAGGCTTCCTAACTCCTTCTATGAAGCAAACATTATCCTGATACCAAAACCAGACAAGGACAACACAAAAAAAGAAAATTACAGGCCAATATCACTGATGAACATCAATGGAAAAATCCTCAACAAAATACTAGCAAATCGAATACAACAATACATTAAAAAGATCACACATCATGATCAAGTGGGTTTCATTCCAGGGATGCAGGTATGGTTAAGCATCCACAAATCTATCAACACCACATTAAAAAAATGAAGAATAAAAATCACGTGATCATCTCATAGATGCAGAGAAAGCATTTGACAAGATGCAGCATCCATTTATTATAAAGCCTCTAAATAAAATGGGTATAGAAGGAAAATATCTCAACATAATAAAGGCCATGTATGACAAACCCACAGCTAATACCATTCTCAGTGGAGAAACACTGAAAGCTATCCCTCTAAGAACAAGAACCAGACCAGGATGCCCACTGTCACCACTCTTATTTAACATGGTATTGGAAGTCCTAGCCAGAGCAATCAGGCAAGAAAAAGAAATAAAAGGGATCCATATTGGAAAGGAAGAAGTGAAACTGTCACTCTTTGCAGACAACATGATTTTATTTCGAGAAAACCCTAAAGAATCCACTAAAAAACTTTTAGAAACAATAAAGGAATACAGTCAAGTTACAGGATACAAAATCAACATACAAAAATCGGTTGGATTCAAATTATGTCAGTTATACATGTTACAAACATCTTTTGCCACTCTGTGACTTGCCTTTTTACTTCCTTTTGAATATCTTTTAATAAGCGGAAGTTTTTTATTTTAATGTGATCCAGTTGATCCATATTTGTGGTTGGTGTCTTATTTAAGAGATCTTTTCCTAATCAGAGGCCAAGAAGGTATTATCTTACCTACTTGTTTTCTAAAAGCTTTGTTTTGTCTCTCACATTTAGCTCTTCATTCTACCTGGAGTTGGTTCTTGTGTGTGGTGTGAGGTCAGGCTCAGAATTTCTGTACTAACGACAAATAGACACTTGCTTATGTTTCTTTAAAACAACAAAAATCAAGCCTGCAGCGGAGGCAGGGCCGCGCGCGAGTGAGCCTCGCCATGTCCTCCTGACGTGTCTTTCGTCCATCCTCAGGACGTCCTCCTTTGACTCGCTTCCTCCCGGTGGCCCACTTATTGGCTACCGTCCTGCTCTTGATCAGTGCGTTCTGAAAGGTGAAGGGGAAAGGAGAAGTACTCTAACTTCTAATCTTATAAGTATCTGTTTAGTTGTAGTTTGACTTCATTTATATGAGGGTTTTTTTTTATGTGAGGAAACTAGTACTTTTTTAAAGTGCAACTTATTCCCAAGCAAAATCTAAACTTCAGCAATGCCAATTTTGTCTCAATATTGAAGTGCCACCCACATTTTGAATGTAGTCATGCTTTTAATGTGTAGAAAGTCAATCTTTAATTTTGGTAAAAAAATTATTGGAACTTGCAAGTGTGAATCTTGAAATTGAACTGAACTTGCTTTAGAAATAATCTTTCTGGTTCTCAGAAGAATGTTTCTATTAGCCAAAAAAAGAAGCTTGGAATAGCAGTGATTATTTTCTGCCTTCAGGTCTGTTGGAAAGAACCGAAACATATAGCTGGAAAGAATTTAAGATGTCATCTAGTGCAGGATTTTACCTCTAAGAAGAGGACCATTTTCACTTTTAATATAATTCCAGAATATTTAATATTCTTCACTGTCAGTAAGTTTTCCTTATGCTATCTATGTCTTAAGTCTGTTTTCTATTTTGTTTCAAATAGAAACAGAGGAATTGGGCCAACCATGTTGTGTGGATAATGATGCTTCATCTACTTGATGGCCGTTACTGAATCCCTCATCAGCTGCTCTTCATGGTGTAATCTAATCTGTTTGTTTAGTTCTTTCTTCTAAGCCAGATTTCAAATCCTTTAATTACTGTTTTTTTATCCCATCTGAATTCTCTCCGTGTCATCTATAAATTATGATTTATAGACTCAAATTGAACATGATACTTTTGCCAAGGTATGACCAAGTGCTGGTTAACCTATCAGCATGTTACTCTATTTTAGAGAGTTCTCTAACCAACACTTCTACCCTGAATTTTTTCATTATGAAAAAATTTTTGGACTTCCGGCTACACATGGCAGTATGAACATGCTTGTTTCTCTCTGCTTCCTAAGGCTACCCAAAATGATAGGTAACAAGTGAAAAAAGGTATAAAGCCACATGGATAAAGGAAGTGGGAGAAGCAGCTTGGGGGATAAAGAATGTCAACAAATTTTTGGAAGATAGAATGCAGCTGGATGAGTGGGAATTGAATTAGCGGAGGAGAGAAAACTGAAAGTCAAGGGCGCACAGAGAGAGGGAAGCCAACCTGGAGAGATCAGTTTGTGGTCAGGACCAGAAAGACTGCACACTTGGAACCACAAACTCTTCCAGAAGACAGGCATGTGAAGGGTGAGGCTGAAGACTGGCGATGGGTAGAAAGCCTGAGGAAGGAGTGGTGAGACCTCCTTCCATCCCAGGTGGCTGGACAGATACCCCTGGCAGGAATATTTTCCAGAGAAATTAGACCTGAGAAGCTTTGGACTTGAAAACAACAGGTACGGATGAGAGTGATTCATAAGACACCTTAGAGAAAATAGGAGTATTACATGAAAATCTACGTATACAAAGGTGCTATCTGCCTTCCCGGCACCAAGCACTCTGACAGCCAGGCTTACATTCCTTCAAGCCTGGATTAGAGGATCAGAAGATTCTTCTCTGGGAAATGGACCAATTGAGGAAAAAAGGTGTTTGGAGTCCTCTCATAAAATGACTGGGTCCCACTCAATCATACCACGGAAGTCCAGCTTTTTAGGTCTTACAGTGGACAGCCAAGGATCACCACTTATCTGAGGATCATCTCTAATGTGAATGAATAGGACCAAAACAAATTAATAGAAAAGGGAGCTCAGAGGAAACAGGGAAAAGCAGGGAGAAAAACACTTTAAAAATTTTAATTGAATATTCTTTGAGAAATTAGAGAAGATATTGCATCCATGAAAGGGAGCTTGGAAATTAAAATATGATAGCAGAAATTAAAAGTTCAGTGAAGAGTTGGAATGTTGGTGACACTGCCTAGAAAATAGAATGAAAAGATAGAGATGTAAGACATGAGAAAAAAGAAGAAGAAATGAGGCATCTATTAGAAAGTCCAAAATTTGATTAATTAGGAGTTTTAGAAGGAAAACAAAGAAGATGCAGGGGAGAAAATGATAGAAGAATGATACACAATACTTTTTCAAAATCAAAGGACATAAATTTCCATATGGAAAGGGCGCATTGAATGCCCGACACAATGAATGAAAAAAAGACTAATTCCAAGACACATCTGATAAAAGCTGTGAATAAAAAAAACTCCTAAAAGTTTTAACAGAGACAAAAGTAGGTCTCATCCAAAGGCTCAGGAAGCAGGCTGGTATCTGACTTTGTTGCAATAGAGGAACCTAGAAGAAATAGAGCAAACCCTCCTTCATCTGAGGGAAAATCATCTCCAGCCTGGAATCCTGTGTCTGGCCAAACTGTCAACCAAATGCAAGGGTAGAATAAGGCTATTTTCAGACAGATATGCAAGGTCTCAAAAATTGGCCTCTTGCACCGTTTCTTTGGCAGATTCCCAGAGGAGGTACTCTACCAAGATGAGAGAATGAGCTAAAAATTGTGCAGGAACTTAGGGAAAGTGAAAGAAGTTCCATGATGGGAAGTAAAGAGAAATTCCAGGGTGACACGTGGATATCACCTGTGTCAGGCCTGGAGAACAACCTTTCCAGCCTGGAAAGGAGGATGGAGAGGCCAGGAGAGAACGAAACAACAACAAATTAGAAAGATCACCTAATGTGTTTATCTGCGATGAGATGAATTTTCTAGTTCTGTCCTAGAGCTTGGGGAAATTAGTGTTAGACACATAAAACAAAACAAAGCAAAAAACCATGCAAATGAAAAATTGAGGTAATAACATCAGGAAAAACCAAAGGTTGTACAAGAAATGAAATATGGTATGCGACTGGGCTCAGTATGAACAATATTTAAACAGATGTGATAATGTACTGCAAATACTGAGTGTGTTTTAAGCAAAAATTGTGATATAGTTAATTTGAGAGGATTTTATGGGGCAGGGGAAGTATGTATAGAAGGTAAGAGAGCTAAATCATCTTCTACAGTAGGAAGCCAATAAACGTTAAAAATGGATAAGAAATGTCAGTTGAAGACTATTAGTTAAAATATGAAGGTAAATACTGAAAGAAACAGCTAAAAGGGTTGAAAGTGATCGCCTTTGGTCACTCAGACTCAAGAGGAATAGGACGGGGAGGGCAAAGGACGCCATTTGTAGTCGTCAGCCTTGTAGTACCATTTGATTTTGAAATTGTGTGTATGTATTATTTTGATAAAAGTAAAGTGAATACATTTACACAAAAGTACATTTGCATGTGTAAATTTTTAAATGCATTTTACATATTTTTTAAAATTAATATTTATTTGAGAAAAACTAATCACAATGAGTTTTTGGAATATACTGAAAAGGTGACGTATTTTTTAGTTTGTCTTGAATCACGAGTTCAGAGTCATGGTTGGTTTGATACTCGACGTTGGAATTTGTGAGAACATCTCTTTATTATTCACATATGTAGTGTCTAATTTATTCTGATTTATTTATTAAGCATTCGAAAAGATGCCAGAATCACTGGAATTCAAATTTACCTTCCTTGAGGAAAATTTCAGTTGTAATGAAATGGGCAAGTTGCCTCTGATTTTAATGATTGGTGTTGATTATGGTTTGACTGAAATATACTCAAAATGCGCTATTTATTTGAAACATGTAATACTCAGTCCTATAATGGTCTGCTTTCAGCTTTGGACACTTCCAGACTTTTAACCTCACAGGCTTACTGTGAGCGATGTGTTTATATCATACATACAAATTTCTTAATATAGTGCTTGGAATATGATAGAAACTTAGTGAAATGGTAGCTGTTCTCCACCCTGTCCCCCCAGGGTCCCCCTGGGAACACATCCCCATCCCTTGGGGCCAGTGGTCGTCTTGTCCTGTTTGCCGTTTATGTAAGTTTTGCTCTTTCCTGCCCTTCTTAGCATTACTTACTAGTCAAAATTTATTTTACATATTAGTGATCTCTCTTTTTCCAAGGAGTTTTAAATTATTCTTCATGTAAGTGAAAGTCCTAGAGTACACTGTACTGTATTTTACTAAATACTTAAATATATTTCCGATTCCAAATGACCAGGCTTGGACCATAAATAAGGAGCAAGAGATTTTACTTCTGTCCCTCCTTTGGGTACATGTTATGTTAAGCCTCAAAAAACCCAGCAAGTGATGAGCAGACTTGTGGCAAAACATTGCTTTTATTGTTGCATCATCCTTTGGCATCCTGGAACCTTCACCTCTTGGCTAAAATATTTTTTTAGCCAGTAAGTCTCAGGATGTCTCTTTGTAAGTATTATATTCTTGGGTGTAAAAATACCAAGAGAGTACTTTGACGCACTGGCGTGTTGTCAGAAGATGTTTTTGGAACATCAGTGTCAGGTATTTCTAGGGAAGAGGCTTCTGACAATTCAGCTACTGTCAGCTCCCTCTGGGAAGAGCGTCTTGGCAGTTAGTTGACTTGGTGAAGCCCAAGAACACCCTGCACCCCGGACCTCATGTGACACTGATCCAGGGACCTCAGTTATGGTGGCAAGACTCAGCTTGGTCGATTCAAAGTTTTTTGCAAAGAACAGTTGGGTTTGTTTTTTAGTTTTCGTTTGAATTTGGATAGAGATCAAGACAACTTTCAACATATTATTTGATTAGCAATTTAGCAGGACTATATAAATAATGACATGATGAGCAAGGAGTAGATGGCAGGCCAGGCAGAGAGAAACATGGAAGCTTTGGCCAGTCCCTTTAAACAGCCTGCTTCTGGTCATCTGTAATTATTTGCACTTTCCAGTAGGGATCAATTCATTAAGTACAGTGTTGTCTCTGTGGGGGGCCCTCAGTTTCCACTGATTGAATTAAATTGGGAATTTGTCACATTGGAAGGACCAATTCTTTTTTTAAAAGAGCTTTCTCAAGATATAAATTCATGTACCTTACAAAGCAACTGTTTAAAGTGTACAATTCAATGGTTTTGGCATATTACAGTACTAATTTTTTTTAAACATGGTAAAATATATATAATAAACTGTCATTTAAACTGTCAAACTATTAAAAATTTAAACTATTTTATTAAAACATTTTTAATGAAATTAAAAAAAATTTAGTACACATAACGCAATTTACCATCTTAACCATTTTTAAGTGTACAGTATCATTTGAGTTCAGTATCATTAGGTACATTTCACACTGTTGTGCAATCATCCCCACCATCTATCTGCAGAACTCTTTTCATCTTGCAAAACTGAAACTATGTGCCCATTAAACAGTAACCCCCGTTCCTGCCTCCTTCCAGCTCATGGCAACCACCATGTTACTTTCCGTCTCTATGAATTTGACTCTAAGTACCTCATGGAAGTGGAAGCATCCAGTGTTTGTCTTTTTGCATTTGGCTTATTTCGCTTAGCATCTTCTAGGTTCATCCATGTGAGAATTTCCCTCCTTTCTAGACCAAATAATGTTCTATTGTATGTGTATACCACATTTTGTTAATTCATTTATCTGTCAATGGACATTTGAGTTGTTTCTCTTTTGGCTATTGTGAATAATGCTGCTGTTAATGTTAGTGTTCAAATACCTGCTCATGTCCTGAAGGGCCAATTTCTAATCTGCTCTTTAAGGTCCGTATAATCCAACATAGACTGAAAAAGAATATGGCTTACATTCTTCAAGAATTTATGTTGCTGTGCATTGTCAGAGGGTATTCCAAGTATTTCTTTTCTAAATGATTTCATGGCACATTTGGTTAAGAAAATTCTCCTTCGCTTTATGACCTACTCTTAATTCTTCATGATACTTTCTGTTCCAGTGGAGAGCGATGGGGCATGGTTGTTCTAACAGTTCTGTCGAGCTTCATGTGCTCAGATTTCTTAACATTCAACAGAGGTAAAGGCAGAGCTGTTGTGAGAAAGGATGGTGTCTAGTAATTTCTGTGTGGTCAGTAACTTATACAAAAACTGTTGTAGCAGGACTAAGATAGACATATGAGCATTTTTGTTGCCGTTTTTGGGAAGGAAAAAGTGAAAACCCTAATATTAAAGCACAACCCCCTAGGGAGACATTAAAGCCATGTTTAACTCTTTATCAAAAAATGCTTAAGGAAGCATTTTTGATATATAAACATCAGTGAATGTAGAAATTGGGTAAAAATACTAGAAAGTAAATACTCTGCTCTACTGAATCTGTCTACTTACATCTATTTGTAATTGAATTACATCTATTTGAATTAAATATGTAAAACATATTGAGCCTTTTTTTGTTTCCTTGTAAAGCTTTTTTTCCCCTTGTGTTAAATGAAAAGTACTATGGTGATTTGATCCAAGACTATGGCAGCTATGTGTCCTGAAGTTTTCCGGGTTATCTGGATTTCGGACTCCACCATGCCCCATAACTACTTGCGGTTGACATACCGTGTGCCTGTCTTGTTTGCTTTTTTGTGTTTTGTTTTGTTATCATACAAAAATGGAGTTGGCATGTCTCTTCCTCATCCGCTCCTCTCAGAATCCTCCATCCTTGGCTGCCTGGAGACTTGGGGAGGAAAAGCGTATTGTGGTTTCCTCTGATGATTTGACTCATTTACTTCCTCAAAGTTTTCTCTTCTCTATTATTTACCACCTTCTCTTTTAATACACTCATTTCATTCACCCAGAAACATTTATGGAGTGCCTGTGATGTTTGAAGTTGGGAAGCAATGACAAAAGGCAGAGTCCTCGCTGTCAGTAGACCTGCCGTCCAGTAATTCATCTGGCAGAATCGATGAGGGCATTTTATACAGTCTCAGCATCAGTTATTATCAAAGAAGAAAAGAGTCGTAGGCAAGGGCTGCTTTTCCAGGATGAGTCTGAAAGAAAATTCTCATCATCTCGTTTTCCATGAAAAGCTTATCTTTGAATTTAACTTTTCAATTAAATATCAATTGTTCTATAGGAAAATTTTTGGGGTATTTCCTTCACTTCATCTCTACTCAACCAAGGGGGTATCCTACATCGTGCTGCAGGAGAGGCAAGCAAATATGGCGGCCATTTACCTGCCGTGAGCGGGCCTCTCTCAACAGGAGCATTTGGCCTTTAGTCAGTCAGGTCCAGAAATACGACTTTAACAGTTTCATTGAAGAAAGTGTATTTCTAGCCTCAGGGATGATGTGGGAGTGGCCTCGCTGTGCTTCAGTCACACCCACAGGATCCCCTGTGCAGGTGTGCTTTCACCCTCATCCTGGGAGCTAAGTTAATGAAAACAGAAAGTGTCTGAATGAATGGGCTGGTCTCTCCTGTGGTTCCCACTCTTTGTCTTTGAAAGCTCCGCTTTTTGAAAGGAAAGGGGCCTGAAGTCCCTTCTGTAAACTATAGTTTGTTTCTTCGTTGTCTTCTCGGAGGGCTTTTCTTGTTCTGGATACACAGCCTCCACTGGAAGATGAGGCGGTGTGTCCATAGTTCTCCAGCAGCATGGATGAAGATCAGACCTGCCATGTAGTTAAAACTCTGTGCAAGAATTGCTTGAACTTTTGGCTCCTAGATGTTTATTAATCTACCCCGGCATTCTTCCAGCATAACCCATAGATATGGAGAAGAAATTCCATAGTTCTCTAGAAATACAATGAAATATTTGGATAAGCAAGTTTCAGATCCTCTCTGAGTTTGTGATATCAGAGTGGTTAAAAAAAGAAGGAGGTCATTCAAATAGGTGCGTGTTTATTTGGGGTCAACTTTGGTTTAGTTTTATATGTTTCTAAAGCATTAAAAACCAGAGTTTTCTTCTTTTGGAGTTATCAGCAAAATGTATAGTTTTTTCCTTCATCATTGGAGAAAAAATTTAAAATTCCATATTCTTTATTTTAAACACCTGAGTTTTCATGTTTATTATGTTCAGTATTTCAGTGATACAAGTTACTCAGTAATAATTTGTTCCAATGTCTTTTAAAAAGTAGTGGAGATGAGTCCTATTCAATTATATTTTTCTTAAGATTGAATTAGAGAAATAAAATCTTAGTTTTTGTGGTGGTATCACATATTCCAGCTGTCTGCTCTGCTTTATTTTGTTGCCTCTGGCAAGGAGCAGATTTATTATTTGGGCTCTGTCTAAATCTATATTTTGACAGCCACGTCCTTGTGATCATCAAACTATTCTTTTTCTATAAACTAAATAGCAGCAAATAACCTGTAAAAAGTTGCAGTTGTATCTCCATAATAGAAAACCCATTCCATTTGCAGCATCAGGTTATAATGTAGGCTGGATTTAATTGTGGCAATCTATTTTCCCCATTCGAAAAATTAACAAACAAAATATTTACCAAGTAAGAGCTAATATTTTGTTTTAAGGCTTGTTTTCGGGGTTCCCAAAACCATCCACATATTTGGTGATTTACTACAAGGATTCACAGGATCAGTGCAATGTCATACTATGACTAAGATTAGTTACAGTGACACAGCAAGGATACACAGCCAGGCATAAGGGGAAAAGACATGGGTGGAATCTGGGGAAAGGCATGTGCGGCCTTCCTGTGCTGTCTCTGTGAACGGTCACACAGCACACACCCTCCCTAACAAGGGAAATGTGCAGCTTACTGTCTTCAATGTTTCTGCCCAAAGAAGCCCATTTGAGAGTGAGTTTAGGGTTTTTACTGGGGAAATGGTCATGTAGGCATTCTCTGCCTAGCAACACCTGCTAAGATTCCAGGCTTTCAGAAACAAAGCAGGTCTTCACTGTAAATGACAGTGTTTGTGCAAACAGCCTAGGCACACCACACAACCTTATCAGTTAGGGAACTCTTTAAAAGCTGAGTTCCCAGACACCAGCCAAGGGCGAAGCTTGCAAGCAGGCCTTTCTAAGGACAGCAGCCTCAGGCCTGCTATGTTAGCACTTTCCCCACACAGGCCTGCTTTTCATGTTTGTAAACAATTTGCCAAAATACACTGAACTTTAAGTGATGGTGATGGGGAAAGACAATGTGATTGTTTCTCTCAACTGTCATCAGGATCAGACTTTGTGTTTATAAAGGTTTCTCGAACCAAAGATGAGAAAACGTGAGGGTTCTCTGCATAATATACTTCTAGTTTTAGAAGTAGTATGAGCCTAATATTTTAAAATTACAATTCAGTCATAATCTTGGTTATGCTCTGCACGTGCAGGTGACTGCGTCTGAAATTCTCTGCCTTGGGCATCATATAATTTAAATTGGTTTCCTGCCAGTAGCTGGGCCTTGCCCATGCTCGATGCCTGTTCCTGGACGCTGATGCCTGTGGGTGAAGATTCGAGGAATAGCTTCTTAAAGTGCTTAAATGTTACTTTCATAAAATTAACCCACCAGTTTTAGAGCCATTTAGGCAATTAAAACAATTTAGAAGTGATGTTTTCTTCTTTTTGGTTTTGTTTTGAATAAGTACTGTTCTGAGAAATCAAATGAATCAAGGTTTTAGGTAATAAATAACTAAAGATGATAGAATGGTGAAGAAATGGCTAGCAGAGGGGGCTGCCTATTTGCCTTCATACTAAAAGACATAAATGTGTTTTCCTCCTCCATACAGATGCTTAAAATTCCCCCATACAAATTAATCATCATCTCTTGTCTCTGTAACTCCGTTAGGATTTCCCAGGTGTCATTCAGAGCCTGAGGAGGTTGCAGACAGGGAGGGCAGCAGGCGCTTGTGGGGAGGAGAGGAATGGGGTGAGAGCTCTGTGACGTGAGAGACTGGTGTAAGGAACCATCCCACTGAGCCTGTTGTTTAAAAGGTTTCAAGTCCCTTTGCCGTTAAACTAACACAGTTTCAATCCTCTGTGCAGTGAGCCTTCTTCCTGTTATGGCTCAAGTGACACAGCTCTGATTTGACTGACAGTGTTTTCTTTATCGGGAATTTAAATGGCTTTCCTTTGGGTTCACCTAATAGGCTTCGGTGAACAATAACACTGTGTGTGTGTGTGTGTGTGTGTGTGTGCGTGCGCGCGCGTGCATGTGCAGTGTGTGTGTGCGCGCGTGCGTGTGCGGTGTGTGTATGTGCAAGGTGTGTGTGCGCGTGTGCGCGTGGTGTGTGCTCGCGTGTGCTGTGTGTGTGCGTGTGCAGTGTGTGTGCACGTGTGTGCGCATGTGCTGTGTGTGTGCGCGCGTGTGCTGTGTGTGTGTGCAGTGTGTGTGTGTGTGCACGCATGTGCAGTGTGTGTGTTTGCTCTCTTCTTTCTCAGGTACCTGGAATGAGCTTCTTGTCCAGACCAAGCGGCTCACGGAAGAGAGCGTTCAGAAAATGGTGCCTTGTCATTTAAATACTCCTTTTCCTTCCATCCAAAACTAGACGATCTCCTTGGATAGGAAATCTTTTCCCTAATAAAATCCACCCATGCCAAAGTTCCCTCTTCTTTTGTATAAACATGGTTTGTCTCTATTCCAGTATTTGTTGAAAACCAAAGACCTTTTCTGTCAAAGCTGAGATTCAAGTGAGAACTGCCAACAGTGGTATTTGACACAAGCCTGAAGGGACTGCATTTAAAAGTAGCCCTCTGTTCTTCCATTCCAGACACTCATTTTAAGAAATGGGAACATGGAAATATTCAAGAATTATATTTATTTTCTATTACAAAATACATTTTAATGAAAATATTGAAAACCAGTCAGAGCCAAAGTAACAACAGTAAAAAATTTTTATTACTCTACAAGCAGAGAAAATATATCTGATTGTGCCATATGACCTGATGAGGCAGACAGGGTAGAGGGAACGGCAAGTACAGCACAGTGTGAGGAGGGCTAGTTTAGGTCAGCACGTCGGTGGGGCATTTAACCTGGAGTCATGCAAGGCTTCTGGAAGGTGGTATCTAAGCTGATGCTGAAGGACACGTGGGGGTTATTCAGGCAAAGTTGGTGGAGGGAGAGGAAAGACTTCCCAAGCAAAGGGAACAGGACCAAGTTCTACAGGCAAGGAGAAGGCGGAACACGTTGAGAAATCTGCAAGGTCAATCAGCATGACTGAAGCACAGAATCCAGGAAGGAGGCTGAGAGTGGAGGCGGGAGACGAAGGGGAGATCAGATCGCAAAGAGCCTGGCCACCGTGTTAAGTCTGGAAGCGTTTGTGTTGGTGGTGTTTCTTCCCATCTCTTACTTATGCGTGATAGTTTCTCTCTAGCTGTAATCACAGTGCAAACAGTTATTCAGTAACAGGTATTTATAAGCATTTACTATGTGTCAGAAACTTTGAACTCGAATTTAGTCATTTTTGTGTCTACACAGTGAGCCAGTGTGGTGGGAACCTAGGGGGCAAGGAGACGAGGTAGAAGAAGTACTTTATAATCCTGACCCAGGTGACGTGATGGCATAAGTATTTTTTTCCATGTTTCCAACCACACAGCCCTTTCAACAATCATTTCAAGCATCCATGTAATAATCCAACAGATGGAAGGACCATAATGAACTGGATAGGGCATGATTTTCTGGTTGCATATTTAGGTGGTTAGACTGTTTGGGTAACAAGGAGCAAACTCCCAAATAACACATGCCGTTAGGAAATGTAAAGAAATACACGAAGGCGGCAGGAATCTCATGGGAACCAGAAATGTCCATTTTTCAGGATCTGGGACAATTGTAGAGATGTTGTCTCATTACCTGTTTAGCATCAGGAATTTGTGATCTTTAATCTGGTGTTTTGTGGCTCTGCTACTCGCTCTGTGTCTTTGTGTAACTTCCACCAACCAGTTGGCTAATTCTCTCAATATTTCTTCATTCAAGAGGGAGTCTGGTGGGCCCAGCTACTCAACACCACTCTTAGGCAGAACCTTCTTTCCGGGCTACCTCATAGTTGTCTTCTCTCCCTTCCCCCAAGGCCATCTGTGTTCAACAGCCCAAGACTGTCCCCTCAGCAGGAGGTGTAGGAGGAGTGTCATGTCATGGAATAGGTCGGGGCGGAGGTCACAGTCACCTCGGCTACTGTTTCTAGTATTTGTCTTTTCAGGTTTTTCTCGAGGATAAATATTGCTGTGCTGCACGTCTCTATCTGTATTCCTGGTATTGTCTGGCTTGTGTGATGTTTAGCAGGACTAATACCTCCTTTAGTCTGGCAAGCATATATTTATCAGGACAGTCTTGGTTGCATTATGGCGCTTGGCATTTTTTAATTTAATTTAATTTAATTTTAAAGATTGGCACCTGAGCTAACAACGGTTGCCACTCTTTCTTTTTTTCTTTCTGCTTTTTCTCCCCAAATCCTCCCAGCACATAGTTGTATATTTTAGTTGTGGGTCCTTCTAGTTGTGGCACGTGGAACGCTGCCTCAGCATGGCCTGACGAGCTGTGCCATGTCCGCGCCCAGGATCCGAACCAGCGAAACCCTGGGCCACCAAAGTGGAGCGCGCGAACTTAACCACTCAGCCACAGGGCCAGCCCCTTAAAAGGACATTTTTTTACTTAACGCTTCCTGACATTCTTGATTTACAGAAACTTTGGTCTAAATTCCCTCCCTTCCTTCCAGTCAAAAAGTACTTACTCAGTGCCTGCTATTTGCTACCCCTACCCTAGCACTGAGCTTCAGCAGAGAATAAGACATTGAGGACCCCTCTTGTGATGGACTTAACTTTCTTGGGGGAAAGGTAGACAATAAATAAGAAAATTAATAATGAGGTAATTTCAGATAGTTTCTTCTATGAGGAAAATGAAACAAAACGTAATGGAGAGTGCCTAGTGATCAAATCCTGCTTTCTGATGGATGAGCGGCACGGGGTCTGTGAGGAGAAAATATCTCAGCTGAGACCTGACAGATGAGAAGGAGCCAGGAGGGCAGAGGTCTCAGGAAGAGCGTTTCCAGGCCGGGAGAGGAGATGTATGTAAGCCTGGGGGCTCAGAGAAGAGACAGGGAGTCAGTGGGGCCGTCATGGGAGCCAGGGGACAGGGTAGAAGACCTGTTTTGTAACCCCGAGCCGAGTGTACAGAGAGGTCATACAAACCCTGCCATTTCCACTGCCCTCCTCAGAGTTACCTCCAGCTTGCCCTGACCAAAGCACCACTCTTTGGTTTTTCCTCCATCTCTGCTTCTTCCAGTCTCCTTCAGCTCAAGAAATTAAGCCATCCAGTGGCTCATGTTACCCTTAATACCTCCTTCTTCTCACTTCATCCAAATTGCCCAGCCCTTCAATCCTACGTCCAACAGAGAGCTCAAGTTCGTCCCTTTCTGCCCACGCCCGTTGCCCTCATCCTAATTTAAACCCCTGTTATCATTTACTTGGATCATTGCCTTGGCCTCCTGGCTGATTTCCCACCAGGGCAATTATGTCTGTTCATATTATTTTGCCCATTTTCTAATTGGATTGTTTGTTGAGTTTTGAGAGTTCTTTATATGTATTCTAGATACTAGTCCTTTGTCAGATATGTGGTTTGCAAATATTTCCCCTAGTCTGTAGCTTATCTTTTCATCCTCTTAACAAAATCCTTTGCAGAGCAGAAGTTTTTAATTTTGATGAAGTCTAATTTATCAGTTTTTTCCTTTTATTCCTCATACTTTTGGTGCCAAATCAAAGAACTCTTTGTCTAGTCTTAGATCCCGAAGATTTTCTCCCAATTTTTCTAAAAGCTCTATAGTTTAATGTCTTACATTTAACTCGTTGATCCATTTTGAGTTACCTTTTGTATAAGATGTGAGACTTAGGTTGAGATTGTTTTGGGGAGGGGGCAGCTGTGAATGTTTAACTGCTCCAGCATCATTTGTTGAAAAGGCTATTGGTCCTCCATGAAATTACTTTTGCACCTTTATGAAGAATCACTGGTGCATATCAGTTGGGTCTATTTCAGATTCTCTCTTCTGTTTCATTGGTCTGTGTGTCTATCCCTCTGCCGGTATCACACAATGTTGGTTACTGTAGCTATAGAATAATTCTGGAAACGGGTAGACTAATTTCTCTCATTTTATTCTTCTTTTTCAGATTGTTTTAGCTCTTCTAGTTCCTTCACCTTCTCTTATAAATTTTAGAATAATCTCGTCTATGTATGAAGCAACTTTTCTGAGATTTTTATAGGAATTCCATTAAATCTGTATATCAGAATTTGGGGAGAATTTATATCTTTCCTATGTTGAGTCTTTCAATCCATGAATTCATTTATTTAGAAATTTGAATTCTTTTATCAGTGTTTTGTAGTTTTCAGCACATAGATCATATATATGTTTTGTTAGGTTTATAGCTAAGTATTTCAATTTTTTGAATGATGGTAAACGCTACTGTATTTTTAATTTTAGTGTCCATGTGTTCATTGATCATATGTGGAAATACAATGGATTTTTGTATTTTCTACATAGACAATCATATCATATGCAAATATGGGCAGTTTTATTTCTTCACTTCCAATCTGTATGCTTTTTATTTCCTTTTCTTGACTGTTGCACTAGCTAGAACTTCCAATACCAGATCTAATAAAAGTCGTTAAAATGGACATCCTTGCTTTGTTCCCAATTCAGTACTTCACCATTTCCCTCTAGTCTTAGTTTTCTGTGAGCTTTTGTCATAAATGAATGTTGAATTGTGTCAAATGCTCTTTTGCATTAGTTGATAACATCATGTGATTTTTCTCCTATAGGCTGTTCATACAGTGTATTGCATTAGTTATTCATGGGTTCACTTCACCATCTTGCAGTTGGGATCATGTTTAGTTTTTAAATTTCCAGAAATTGAATTGGAGGATTCTGTTTACCTCAGTTATAAGAAACAAAATCTTACTTTACAGTTGTTAATCTGAGTCTATAAATCATTATTTAAATGATTATGAAGGTGTAAAATGTTATTGTTAATGGAGATTTAATTGAACTAGTGTTTTTGAGGTTGAGTGTATATTTTTTCTAAACTTTCTAATCAAGAGCGTTCAGTTGATGAATGACCCATTACAAGGAGGTCTATTTTACACAGCAATCACCCTTCATTGCATTTTTCACTGCTGTCGTTGGAATAGAAATTGTAAATTACTCATTTATCTAGACCATCGGTTTTGGAAGTGGTTTAAGGAGGAGTTTGGAGTGTGAATCCTTCTTTGAGGTGCTGGGGATCACCCTGGAAAAATTTTTCCAGGCCTTTAGAGAGCTGGGAAGCTTCACTAATTATTCCATAGAACTAAACATGGGGAGAACATTTTTTTCTTATTTATTGTATGATGTGGATAATAGGCACAACTTGAAAATAGATTTAAAAATTTTAAGTGTATTAGAAACCTATCTCTCAACACATTCTTTCCCTTGAAGCCTTTGCCGTTCTTCCGAACCACTCTGCAGGTCCTCACTGCTAACTCTGTGCCCTCACCTGCTTTAACCCGGCAGCATCTTTTGGCCATGTCAGCCACAATATATATTTTGGCAGCTTTCTGGGATTTGAAGCTTCTTCTGGGAGGAAATATTGTGAAGTGCAATGGATATACACAAAATATATTGTCATAATCACCAAAACTGTTTGGATTGCAAACTCCCCACGTGACATGAAGAGGAAAAATTGTTCCCCAATACAAGATTAGTCCTAATAAACTGCCTATCATGACTATTCAATTTCTTCTAGGCATTTTTTTCTGCCTCTTTCAGCTGTCGTCCCCTGGGCATGTTAGATGTGTGTGAGAAAGCTGAGGTCACTTGGGGCTCCTCCATTTCTGATTCAGTTTTCTATTCCTCTGCCTTTCGTTCTGCCAAGAAATAGTTCTTGGTGGATTTCATTTAATCTTCTCTGGCCCAGGGCCTAATGGCGGCTGCAGGGCCATGACTGGTGTGTTTTCCTGCTTCCATACCACCATCTACAGCAACGCCAGAGGCGGCATTTGAGTCTTCCGGAATTTGCTTCTTTATTGTATAACTAGTCTTATGCAGCTGAATATTACATCCAACTATGAGCTTGCTAATACCAAGTGTTTTTTTTCAAATTTTATTCTATTTTTCACGTCACGTTACTGAATAGGATATATTTTCATTATCATACTTATTTTAAGTTTAGATGTTTGAAAGGAAAGAAGACCAAATGCTAGATCTGAGTACCTCAAAACAATTGATTTGGTGTGGGGGGAGGGCAAGGGAAGACCTTCCAGAAACTTTTGGAGGCCATATTTTGGTGAATAGTAAAGAGTCTCATTTTCCTTCCCTCATGGTTTTGAACATCTTATCATTTGGGGTTTTTTAAGAAGTTCTATTTAAGCTTTGTATTTCATATGTCTGATTTTTTCCTCCCCAGTTAGATCGCATATTCCTTGAAGAAAAGGATCTTTAAAAATTTCTTCTGTACTCTTACTGCAAGGAACATTATAAATATATTGTAGATGCTCAAGAAATTGAAACTGAATGTTACTCTGTGCCCTCTGTGACATAGACGTACAAAATGGGCAAGATCCAGCCCTTGCTCTCAAAGTGCTTACATTCTGTTAGGAGGATGGCAAGTCCATAAAAATATGTGATCGGAGATGGAGTATGATCTGAGCCATGAGAAAGATGAAATCAAACTGCTTGGTGACTAAGCAGGATGGAATATAGAGCAATAAAGAAAAGCTTCATGAACAGCTTGGCTTTTAAGGTAAGCCTCGAAGAAGGAGTAGGATTTGGAAAGGGATAAATTAAAAATAGGGAGTGAAAAACAAGAGAAGGCCATTTTAGACAAAGATTACAACATGAAAGCAGGTACTGCGGTAGGGAACTGCTGAGTACGACTGACAAGCAGCTTATTTTCTAGTGCAGCTGTTGTACAGAGAGGCGGGGGGTCGGTGCAAACATTGTCCCCAGGCCAGATGGTTCCAAAGCTAGGCATTTGGCCAATACCTAGCTCTCTGGCCGTCTCTGCTGGGCTCAAGTGGCCTGAACATGCGCCTCCGGGAAGCTGGAGAGCTCATTGCCTCTCCAGGCACCTCTGCCATCTGAGCACTCCTGCCATTGGACTGTGGTAGGAGGCGAGGCTGGAAGGCGGAAGAGGTCCAAATTACAGGGACTTTGAGGGTCAGCATGAGGAGTTTCCAGTTATTTATTTTTAAAATTGTGATTAAAGCTGCGAGTTTAGTGCGAGTGTAACGGCAGCTGTGTGGGAGGATGTGGAGTGAGAAGGCCGGGTAGGGAGCTCTTTTGTAGTGATCAGAACCTAAGGAAGAGAGATGTTTAAGGGAGGAGCAAAGAGGGGACATATACCAAAGGCTTTGTAGCACGGATAATGTTTTTGAAAATACCAAACCGAGTGTTCTTGTTCCCACTGACTCCTAATTGTTCCTTGTTGCCCTGTGAGTTTCCATCCATTGAAACTGGGATCCTTGTTGTTTCTGAAGGAGGGGAGATACTGCCCAGGTGAAGCAGCCATGGCTGGGCTTCCAGGATCAAAACAAGAGTTTATTTGAAGGTCCATAGTGAGACAGTATCTGAAAGCAAGCCTTTTATATTTCCAAAAGCTGGGCTTTGTTGAGAGAGACAAAGAAGGAAACAACACAACAAAAAAGATCTGTGCTTTCCAACAAGCAAAGCTGACAGTCTAAGCATAGAATTTACAGTCAGCCATGGTATTGATGCAGGATGTGGCATCAGGACTGTTTTCTTGAGAATGGAAAAGAAAAACTCAGGCAGCAGGCAGGAAGTCAGGAGATTCTTAGGAGACAGGCTCCTCCACTCCTTTGCAGGAGCCTCTGCCTCCAGGGATCAGGGAGGGGGCAGACGGGAGAAACTGTGGGGCACTATCTGCTGAAAGGGGATTGGGCTCCCGACTGGACGGTGACTGGTCGAGTAATCCTTGATCTGCCGGAAAAGAATCACTGGATTGCAGTGAGCAGACCACAGTGGGAGAGAATTGGCGGTCTGTTCCACGAAGACCGGGGCATGAAAGTCAAGTTGCATTCAGTTGTAGAAAATTAAGTTCTTTTCTTCCAAGGAAGTCACAGCTGATGTAAAATTTCACCTTGGCCGCACTGTGGAGAGGCGAGATGCTCAGGCCCATTGCCGTGAGGTGGGTAAGGTTTTGCCTCCATCTGACACTTGGGGAAGTTGGACCCAGCGGTCAGTGATTTGCCAGAGTTATTTAGTTGGTAAGTGGCAGTGGGAACGGGATGTGGATTGTGGAGATGCCACTGAATTATGAATTTTGATTGAGGACCAAAGGAACATCAGAAATTATCCAGTCCAACTCTGGAATTTTTCCAAATAAGGCAACTACCTTAAATAAATGAAGCAATCCACTCAGAACTGTCCATGTCATTAGGGCTGAGCTGGGCATTTGGAGTTTCTTCACCAGCCTAGGATACTGGATGCTGGATTTGGCCTGGCAAAATCAGTAACTATTCCATTTGACATACATTTCCTTTCTTAGTCATTAGCTGATATGAGTGACTATTCTGACAGGCTGATTGATTATTTTGCAATCATTTAGAAAACTTTTGCTTTTGGGATTTAAGTTTTTCCATCTCTAAAATAGGGATGAGGACCTGGCCCAGTGGCTGAGTGGTTAAGTGCACGTGTTCTGCTTTGGCCGCCCGGGGTTCACCGGTTCGGATCCCAGGTGCGGACATGGCACCACTTGGCAAGCATGCTGTGGTAGGCATCCCACATACAAAGCAGAGGAGGATAGGCATGGATGTTAGCTCAGGGCCAGTCTTCCTCAGCAAAAAGAGGAGGATTGGCAGCAGTTAGCTCAGGGCTAATCTTCCTCAAAAAAGTAAAAATAAAATAAAATAAGGATGATAGATATCTCATCCCTCTTATCTATTAGGGGAGTTGAATGAGGATAAAGTTATAACTGGTAAAGAAGTAGCAGTCAGGCATTTTGCCCAAGTAAGGGGGTGTTTGGTATTTTGTGGGTGACACATTGACTTTGTTTTTGTCTGTGATTGGACAAAATTATGATGTGGCCTTATTTTGTTTCTTTTTGTCATGGTCTCAGTGTAACCTTGTGTGGGGCTGGTGTTCTTTGAGATGGTTTGTGTCTGCTAGGAGAATACATGGCCTTGCTGTGAGTGTTAGGGCAGCTTCTGAATGTCAGGGACTGCTTTCGTTTTTTTCTTTCTCGGTTATGAAGAAGTTGAGTATTCAGGGAGATGGAGACCAAAATATCAGCTTTGTTGCAAGGTTAGTTTGGAGAACATGGTTTGTGTATGTAGCAAACATGGGCTTCCTAATATTGAACCTGGCATAGGCAGACTTCCCTACTCATGGATTCCACTGGAAATGCTTAGGCTGAACCCGCTCAGACAGGGCCTTGTTCTCCAAGTTCATAACAGTATAATGAACTTGGAAGTCTTTGGAAGTTCCTTCTCAGTCTCCTTTGCAAGCTCATCTCCTTTTCCTGGTCTCCAATGTTGGAGTTCTTACAGACTCAGAACCAGATTTTCTACTCACTCTAGACTCTCCTTGAGTCATGTCATTCAGTCTCATGGTTTGACTACCATCTATATGTGATGACCCCGAATCTCTATCTGCAGGCTAGACTTCCTCTCTGACATGGCTGTTCGCCATCTCCCCCTGGATGTTTCAGAAGCACTTGAACTTCCCATGTCCAAGGCTAGATTCATAATCTTCTCCCTAGATTCAATGTCCCAGGTTCTCTGCAGCCTGATCCTCCGGCTCTGCCCCACACTCCAGCTACCCTGACTCGCCTGCATGTTCCATCTGCACTTACGCCTCCAAGCTCTGCCATTCAGTTGTTTCTGCCAGAAATGCTCTTTCCTCCTTTCTCTGCCTTGCTAAACTCCTCCTTCAAGACCTCTCTCAGGTATCGTCTCCTGCAGAAAGCCTTTTCTGAACCCTCTAGGTTGGATTGAGTGCCTCTCCTCTGTCATTCCCTTCTTGCCTTTTGCTCCTCTGTTAAAGCAGCTCGTTGATTTACTTGTTCATGTGTCTGTCTCCTTCACTATACTTTAAACTCCTTGAGGTCAGGAATTCTATCTTATTCATCTCTATGTCTTGAGATGTATCTAAGTATATCTATATCTAAGTATAGGCATATAGATCTATCTATATCTTTATATAGCTATAGATCTATCTATATACAGACAGATATAGATATCTAGTATCTTGAACTAGACTTGGCACTTCATGGGTACTTCAGCAAATGTTTGTTAAACCGCTTCTTGCCTAACAACTTTGTTAGCATTTTGTCCAGTCCTGGAATGACCAGAACGTTGGTAATTGTGAAAAAGTAAGCCAAGTATCTTTTTTTTAAATCTGGTTGTATTTTACTTTACTCAAGATGTATTTCAGAAAAGTAGCATCTAGATTGAAGTTTATAAAGTACACAGTTTTTTCCTATTAAATTACATTTCAGAAAATGAAATGAAAATACATTTCTGATTGACTGCCGTTGAGTTGTGACTTCTAATAGTTTAAGTAATATCTTTATTGCTTTTATTTTTATTATTATTTAGAGGCCCTTGAATAATGGCTGTCCCACCCTCCTACTTAAGGGAATACAAGCTTCTGGGGTGGATGCCGGGGCTCCTGCCTGCCAGTCTCCCGTTCTTTTCCCAGCCCCTTCTGGTTTCGGGGCACAGCTGGGTCGGGGTGGGACTTGACAGTGGTGAGCTTTGGTGGGCCCTGATCGGGATCCCTCTGTGGGCAGCAGAGAGGAGATGCCTCTGGCCTTACCGGCTGGCGGCTTGCACTGCCGAGGGGCTCAGGTTATGGGACTCAGCTACCCTCCAGAGAGGCTGCTCTCGCCCTGCTCCCAGTTGGCAACTTCCCTCTGGGTCTCTTACTGCACCTTTCTGAGCGAGGCTTATGGGGTCCTGGCTCATCTCTCTGAGCCAGAACACACACTGAGCAGTCTCTGCCAGCTGCCAGTCCTGTCTCTGAGGGGAGGGAAGGGCGAGTGTGCTGTCTGTGCAGAACTCTGCTGGGAAGGCCCCTCTCAACACACCTGGTGCCAGGTAAGGGATGGGCAGTGTGTGTAGGGAGTGCTGAGTGGGAGCAGGCAGGGAGAGAAAGGAGCTGGGAGGGATAGGCAGGTGCCTGTGATCCGAGAATAGACGTGGGCTTGAACAGCAATTCCTATGTAAACAAGGATTTGTTTTTCCTGAGTATCACCTTCTAATTTGATTTTCTCAAGCTATATTCCTTTGAAATTTCTGCAAGTTCTCAGTGCCAGTCATAATGAAGACAAAAGCAGTAATGATAGCACCCATCGTGTTGTAGTTTGGACTCTGCAAAGCGTTTTCACGTTTGTTTAAAGAAAATTGACATTCCCTTTTCATCACCTTTGCACCTGGGATTGTGTCCCCTGGAAGGAGACCTCGCCCTTGTGGATAGATTGGATGGAGAACACAGAGTGTCCGTACCAAAGGGCAGGCTTGTGTTTCTGAATTGTTGGAGATAAATAGTAAGTGATATGCAGCTCTGAGGCCTGAAGCTGTGGTCAGTCTGTGTTTTGTGCTGTTTCTAGATTTCCTTGGTTGCGTCTCAGAGCTAGGGTGCTGGGTTTCAAGTGCCTGCGGTGGAGATGGTCTCTTTTTTTTCTTTTCTGCATCTTTTATCTGATTCTTAAGCTAAGGTTGTGGAATGTATGACAAAGGTACCCTTCATATTGTTATGTTTTTGCTTATGTCAGTCGTGTCACTGAGCCAGAAAGTTGGAAATAAACATCTGCCAAGTGTTGGCAAGCAGCAGTGTTAGCCCTCTGTAGCTAAGGAAACTCCTTAAACATCTTATGTCATTACAGGCTTTTAATAGAGATAAAGTAATGTGCATTAAAAGCTGGACCCCTTGGACTCCCTACTCCACAGGATGATTGCATTTAGATCAATCTTGAGACCCGTTAATTTGGTTCCAAGAAAAAAATTCCAACTCTTCTTTTTACATAGAAGGAACTAATATTAAAAAAATAAATAAGCACTGTGACAAGACCCTTATATTTTCACCTTGCCCTGGGGCACATGAAAAAGTTTCGAACACTAAGAGACACAATCAGACTAGAAAAAAAATATAGAAAAACATTAGACACTGTCAAGAAAACCGTGAATTTTTAGAGTTCTTATCTTTTTCCCTTTTTTATTAAGACAGTATGCATCCTAATAGTGCAATTGGAGTGCGAGTGGGAAAACCTTAATTAGACCAGCTGTCCATTTTATATCCGTGATCATTTAGGGATGCTCCCAAGTGTCCCCATCTGTGCCTAATAACAGTACCTACCTCAAAGGGTTCATCTGAAACTGCTCTGATCCTCTCAGCCAGACAGTCTTTCTCTCCTCTGAGCTATAGCACATTTCGTTTATATTACTAACAATGATCACAGTCCCCTGGTATAGCAGCAGTTTTATACCTGTCTCTCCCGCTGGCCATTGCCCTTGTGAGGACAGGGACCTCGACTGGCCCTTCTCTTTATCCCCACCATGGTTGCCATGGTCCTTTTCACACAGTAAGCATCCTGCCCATGTTTGATGACTGGGTAGAGAAAACTCACGTTAATTGTAACATCCTTGCTGACTTTCAGAACAGTGATTTTCTGTGTTCTTGTTCCTGTGGAGTGTATGCCGCCTCCTGGAGTCCCATCTGTGGTCTCTCCAGCAGGCAGAGTGGGGGGCGGCGAGCGCCGGCTGGTTTCGGGACTGCGGCTCCTCTCCGCAGATGCCGGCTGCGGTGCAGGTTGTCCAGCGTGGGATGAAACACGGGCTTTGTTTTGTTTCTTTGAGGCTGTGTGGTGCAGTTGTAGTAATTTTAGCAATTGTTGCAGACTCATGTGCGTAACCAAAAGGGTGCTATTCCAATTTATCTTCAGAAAGAGGCATTTTACGCCCGTCCTAGGCAGCTTTGAACTGAGAACTGTCATATATCAGGATAACGAAGTGCAATCAAAGAAGGGCCCAAGGAGCTCCTCTTACCAGAGACGTCTTGAAGCCTTATTTTGAGAAGCAGCTTTTATTGTTTTAAAAGTTTTTTTGAACCCCAGGAATATCTCTAGTACCAGCAGCTGAAATTAGAACACTGGCGTATTGAATCATATCGTTTTGAGCTACTGGAAAATTGCATTTCAAAAATATCTTAGGAGGTTCTGAGATTTCTCCCAAATAGTACCTGCTGTGCCCTTGGCAGGTCTAAATCTAGCTGCGTTGTGCCCGTGGTCTGAGTGGTCAGTTCTCTGGTCAGAAGAGTTTGCTTGGTGCTTGCAAACTCATGTCTACAACCGTGCCATTTATTGTCCTGAGACCCAAATGATGTCGAAGAATCATAAGCCCCCCCACCCACCCCGTGTTGTTCCGCTGTGCCGGGCACTGAGCTGAGCCTTTCAATGCAATTGCCTTCTAAGAATCTCCCAGCAACCCGAACGAGATCCGTACTGCTTTGTTTAAATGGCAGTTTGGGGAGAACTTTTCAGATATGCTATGGTTTTCTTTTCACAGATAAACTCTGCTTTTTGAGATGATAAGGATGTGAGAGAGGTGCTTTGATTTAAAATTTGGGAGTGCGATTCCGAGGTAGGAGACTGGGAGTCTGGAGTTCTGGGCTCTGGTTCTGACTGTGCTTTCAACCAGCTTTGTAACTTTGTATAAATAGCAGCTATTTCTTTGTGGTTAATTTTTCTCATCCATAAAATCATGTCAGTGCTGGCCTTGTCTCTCTGCTGTGGTTTTGGCCTTACGTTGGCTCCCATCGATCAAATATTGACCCTGGGCCAGGCGCTGTGCTGAGCACTGTAGGTGCACGACCTCGTTCACTCTCTGCGAGGACTGTGGAGGAGAGGCTCTCTGTGCCCCTGTATTCAGGGAACAAAGGCTGAGAGAAGCCACATAACAGCAGGACTCAATGGTCTGAACCCCAGAACCTGTGCTCTCAACCCCTGACTGCAGTGATAGGATGAAAGAAGATACCAGACGCGAAAGCCCTGGAGAGAGTCAAGACACGCCTAAGCGTGCAGCCTTATCAAGGTGCAGGGGTGGGCGGCGCATGTGCTGCTGTGTGGAGAATCTGCAGCAGGTGGGCAGAGCCCTCCTTCCCCGGGCCTCCGCCCACCGCACCTGTCGGTCCTGCAGGCAGTGGAAAGTTGGCATGTCCAAAAACAACTTTGTCTTTCTGCTAAATCTTCTCTTGTCTGTGTTCTTTTTCATTGGTAGTTCCATCCCCTGAGTCACCCAAGCTAAACCCTGGGCCTCATTCTCAGTGGATGCTCCCCTCCCCCCATCTGATTGGTCTCCAAGTCCTGGAGATGGTACCCAAGACATAGTTCTTGAATCCACCCTTCCCCCAGCATTTGTGCTGTTGCCTCCACGTCCCTTATTTAGAACACTGTAGTGGTGTGGTGGCCTCACACCTGCTCTCCCGAATGCCCATCTTTCCCTCTCCGGTCCATCTCAACACTGCCCATTTGCTAAAATTCAGTTCTGATCATGTGACTCTCTTTTTTAAAGACTGAGACGGCTGGCTAGCCATTGCCTGTAGGTTAAGTGTAAATTCCCTGCTGTGCTGTAGCGCCTGTCTTAGCACAGGCTGCTATTACAGATTACCACAGACTGGGCGGCTTCAAAAGTGTTTATTTCTCCCACTTCTGGAAGCTGCAAGTCTGAGATCAGGGTGTCAGCATGTCAGGTTCTCGTGAGGACTCTCTCTATATGGGGCCCTTTGTGTAAAACGTCTCTCAGCTCCTCTTGCCCCAGCTGGTCCCTGAACAGGTGCTGTGCATTCCCAGGTCAGCCTTTGCTCTCTCTGTGCTTTCCCTTTATGATGAACACGTGTCTGGCAGAGCATGTCGTAGGTTACAGAGAAGCGGTATGGCTTCGGGCTCAAGAGCACAGACAACAGAGATGCACCTCCTGGGTTAGAAGCCCGGTTTTGTCATTTTGCTGCTGGATGACTTGGGCACCTAACCTCTGCCTCAATGTCCTTCCCTGCAAAATGGGTATGATATTAATAGACCCTGCCTCATAGGAGACATCAGAGAAGTAGGAAGAGATGCAGATAGCATGGGGTCATAGATGGGGAAGTGAATGTTTACAGAAAGAGTACAGAACGGTTTAAGAGTGATGCAGGGAGCACGTGTTAGTGGAATATTAAATAGTATTAAATTGTAAACCAAAATAGGATTAAATAAGCACTCTGTGCCATCTCTCTGTATAGAAATAGGATAATTCCTATTGCAGATAAATTTCTTTATAGGAGTGATATTTTGAAATGTTTTTAGCTGCCCCCTTAAAAACCAGTTAACCCCCGGCAGGGATAGTGGACTATAAGATAGGGTTGGCACCACATGTTGGAAGTAGGGAGCTGAAGAGTGGGTGAGGAACGCAGAAGAGGTGCCCAGAGGCGTGGTGGGCTGGAACCAGAGCCTTAAACATTTTGTCTCCAGTCAGCTCTGGGTTTCATTTTGTGAAAAATAGTAATATGTTTTGCAGTTATGTAATATTGGACATCCCCCTGTGGATTTTTTTTATATCATTGATTCTATTTCCATCCTTAGATAGATGGCACCGAGAGAGAAGGCTTTGCTGATCTGGCTTCATGGGGTTTCTAAAATAATTCTGTGTAATCTGTGCCTTCTTGAGTCCTCTTATATAATAACCACTTTCTAAAAGAAAGCCCCTTGTTTGTGTGCTGATGTCTTCCTTGGAGATGGGAAGGAAGAGGAGAACTGAGAAGACTTAGGCGGCTTATTTCATTTTGACTAAAAGTAGTAGTTTCCTTCTTAAGCCTTCGTACCTCAAACGCACGAGCAAAACGCGTTGAAGTTCTCATGAGAGCGGCTGTCAATTCAGGGTATTTCCAGGGGATGTTCCTTTGGGCCATGCTGTGGGGATGGAGAGCCGGCCTCTGCTCACCCGCTTCTTGCACAAGGCCTGGGGCAGACCACGCTCACACGTCATGCTGACTGAGGCTGGGATTGGGATGAAGAGGACAGAATGACCCCCTCGGGAGAAGGCAGCCATGAGGTGACCACAAGTGCCAGAGAAAAGCAGGCCTTGGCCCCCTCCTCGGGTCATCAGTGCTTGTGCTCCAGCAGGGAGCCTCCCTGAGGGAGCCCTGGATGGAGGGGGGACAGTGTCATATACATCCCCTAATTCTTGCCTTCAGGTCAGAGCCCCATGTTGCTCTTGTCGATACTGGTGTCTGCATCTGGTTCTCTTTAGAGGCTGGGTTTTGTCCTATTTCTAGGGTTTTCCCTGCTGCCTGTGTTCTCAACCTTCCTGCTCCTTTTCTGTGGCCTACTTGTGGGCAGTGCCTCTCTTTTGCTGCTTTTCTTTAATTTTGAACATGTTGCGTACTCCATCTATGCTCCGAATGTCAGGCTGACGGAAGTAGATGACTATGCTGGTGTTTTGGGATGTAGAGCCCACTAGCCGTGTGGCACGTCACCCAGCCTCCCTGAATCCCAGTTTCCTAGTCTCAGAGAACAGGCATCAGCGACTCAACTGAGGTTTGGGTGAGACAGCGGGTAACGCACGAGGTCTGGCGATTCTCCAAGGTCCTCGGTGGACCCCGCCTCTAGGGCTGCCTGAGAGCACCCCGGGGCCCTGCTGTTGACTCAAGGTGAGCACTTTGACCTTGCTCTGGGAGCTCAGTGTCTAGAAATGCTTTAAGCCGTGGTCTGGTACGTGGTAGAGGCATTTACTAAACCTTGTTTCTCATCCTCCTCTCCCCTCCTGCTATCTGCTAACAAGGCACGTGGATCATCTTCTCAGGAAAGAGAAGCTCCAGTTTTCCTCTGTGCTGCCTTCACTGGAACTCAGGCTGAGCCCATCTCAGCCTGGAGCCACCTCGGCGTTCACAGCACAGCGTGGTGTGACTCACACCTCTGACCTCATCTTGGAGTCGATATTGCACCTGCCCAGGCTCTGTGCTTATGGCTTAGCTAGAAGGTTCTTGGCTGTGGAGCATTGCTCACTTTTAATTAGTCCCCTCATTAATTAACAGCGTGCATTTCCCTGGAAGCTGTGCTGCGTGACCTTGGGTCCTGTCTCCCTGGGGGCCTGCTTCCCTGAGTCTCCTCAGATGTCAGGGCTGACTTCTACCTGCACATGATCACATTAGTTGACACGTGGTGCATGGCCATTGCATGGGTATCTCCTTTTGCCGTGTCTGGAGGAGAGAAGCGAGGACTCAGTGTTTGGCAGGAGAGAATTCCATCATGATACCAGCCAGCATCTTAACTGATGGAGAGGTGTTCTCTTTTTCCCCTTTCAAAGAAGAACATCTCTCAGTTGATTAAAAATTCCGCTTTCCAGGATGCTTTCTAGTTGACCTGTCTTAAATCTGAATGTGGGTATAAGCTCCTGGCATCTGCTCAGAAGCACTTGAATGTGGCAGAGGTATTCTGTCCCCGACTGTGGGGCCAGAGCATGGCTTGCACTGGGCATGGCCGGGATCGGCATTATTTGTAGGGATAGTGTGAGTTTGCATAGCTGCTGAGGGCTATGGAAATGGGAGTCACGGCTAAATGAGGAGGCAAATAATTATAGAGAAACAGTGCTTAATGCCACATCTGAGGGGCTGGGTAAGCCTATGCATAGGAAGACTATGAGTTTAGAAGCAAGAAAAATTAGACACGTTGGGTGCAGAATGAGGAACGGGTCTCGGCCAGCAGTTCAGGACTGTTAAGGGTGATGAGCAGTATGGCCTAGTGGATAAGAGCAGGCTTTGGCATCAGACAGAGCTGGATTTGAAACCAGGCTTGGCCACTTGCCAGCAGTGCACCTTTGGCAGGTGGCTTCACTGCACGCAGCCTCAGTTTCCTTATCATAAGTGGGGATAATAAGATTAGCTCATAGGGTTGTTCTGTGGATTAAATGAGATAATGTTTATAAATTGCTTAGTACGATGTCTGGCCCAAAGTAAATGCTCGCTAAGTGGCTGCAATTACGAGCAATAGGAGGGTGGGGGAACCTGGTTTCGCGGGGCTCTCCCTTTGAGGTGCAGGCTGCCTCCACCGGCCTCCAGGAGCCGGCAGGACAGAGGGGCAGACGGGCACCGGGCAGGCCTCCGGGCAGGGTTTTGGCAGCTGACTCAGCCCCACATGTGTGCTTGAGCTGTCTTCCTGTTGGGAAAGATTCTTTATTCCACTTATTCTAAGTTACTTGAGCAGGTGCCTTCTCTCTTCACTCTCTAGGCTCCACGGCCTCTGCCTCTGCTGACTGACTGTCCTAGATCCTTCCTGAAGCAAGACTGGAGGTGGCGGGGCTGGGGGGAATGGAAAATCTATGCATGTTCAGGAAGACCCTGTCTATCAAGTCTTCTCTACAGACGTTCACCAGCAAATTAAAAACCAAAATCAAAACAAAAGAGAATAGCAAAAAGGGTTTGGATCTGTTTCCTGGCTCTTCAGCTGTGGAGATGTAATTAATCTCTGTGCCTTCATTGTCTGACCAGCAGAGCCCCCCCGCCCCCCGCCCTTTTATTTTTTGCCACAGTTCCCTTCCTGTTTCAAACTAGGGAAAAATGAATCAGAATGATTCCTTCAGAAGACCCTTGTGGAGCTGAGGGGTGGAGGGGCATTCCCTACCAAGAAGGACTCCCTGTTCTTTTGGGCCGCCTGTGCTGGGCCCCGGGGAAGATGCTCTCAGTCAGGATGTGGGAGGCCCTCAGAGCGGGCCCTCGAGGGGCCGAGTCCAAGTCCTGGTCCTCTGGGATAGGAAGGGAGGGGAGGGCATTCCTGGCAGAGGCCCTGCAGCAGGTGTTGGGGACCCTGAGGTGAGTCACTGGGGTCCAGAGGCACGAAGGTCACCCTGAGGAGAGGAGCAGTGAGGCGGGAGCGAGGCGCCGGGCCCTGGAATCAGCCGTGGCCGCAGCTCTGCCCCGTGGAAACCTGAAGTGCAGCCGGGCGGTCGGTTCCGTGGGAACCTGAGGAGGGTCCCTGGGGTGCCCAGGACGGTCTATCAGGGTGAGAAAACATTTGAAAAACTTTTATGCTGCGTTGTTTTAGGGGTAATGTTTTGTGAATACATAGTACACCAATACTGTAAAACTTGTATGTAACTTGTAAATGAATAAATTTACATATCTGGTACTTGTTCAGATGCTATTTACTGCCTGGAACATGCTATTTGTTTCCTAAGTTTGGAGGCAGCCATCCTGAGTGCCAAGGTCAGAGGAGGACGGCGGAGCCGGGGGCAGGGCGATCCCGCGCTCGCGGGTGGGCTGCTCATGGGGCGGGAGGCCGGTCCTCCCTCTGTGAGGTGGCAGCAGCACCTCTCTGGGACAGACGGTGACGCTGGCTGCTCCTGTCTTGCTTCAGCTCTTCTGTTGCTGACAGGAACACACCTGAGGATAGAGCTCTTGGCACATGAACAGATGCTGACTAAGACTCAAGGGAAAAAGAAACCCACGTTCCAGAAAGATCTGTGACTCCTGAGAACCCGGCGCTAACGCTTCCAGGTGTTTGTGGTTTGGGGAGATTGCGAGCTCTCCTGTGCTCATTTTCTGGCCATTGTAACTGCTTAGCAAGTACCTCAGCCCTAGCTAATCATGGACAAGAGACAGACTCTTGTGGACTCAGCAGAGCAGTTACAGGAGGTGGTGGTATGTCCTCCTTTCCTGCAAGAGAAGGCAGATCTAAAAAACATTAGGAAAAAAGTCAGTAAACAGAGCGCTGGGAGTGGGGGCTGGGAGCACCCGGGGCTTCCAGCTCTCGTGGTGGCTTTCATCTGTCTCCTGTTGAATTTTCCTCCAGTTCTGCATGTATTGTTGGTCACTCACTTCAGCCTCTCAGTCCAAAGTGGGAGGCAAACACACAGGCAAGAGAACCGGGGGCGGGGTGCGGGGAGGCCACCGTGGAAGCTGGCTACCACACCCTCATCCGGAGCTAAACTGAGGTGGAGGGAATTCTGAAGAAGCCATGTGTTTGAGTAAAGTTTGCACTTTGGCTTTGTATACATTTCTGAGAGCAACTGAAAGCTCTTTGAATAAGAATCCTTGCACGCCACCTTTTCCACACACATTCGGGATGTTATGTTTGCCCAAGAGATACGACCTCAGTTTATGTTGCATCAGACAGCTGATCCTTTCACTCAGGTTTGGCTTGTGCCCGTTGCCGTCAAAGAGCTGATTGTATGTGCCAAAGTGGAACAGACACTCACGGCGGCCCTGGGGCTTTGGTCTACCACTTCCTGGCCCAGGAGACACTGCTTGTTTCTTTCCCCCAACAACCCTTTGGCTATGCCTGCACACGGGGTGGAGATGCCTCGGAGAATTTATTGCTGCTCCTTGAATAGTTTCCTTTATCACTCACAAGGCCTGTCATTGTACTGTGTAGGGCTGCCTGACCTGGTCTCACCATGAAGCCACCGTCCCTTCTGCCTGCTGCTGACCCTGACAGCATTTCATCAGTGGGGCTTGTCCGGAATCCTTCGTGATTTATGAGCTTCTTGTGGATATTAACAAACATGTCTTGTCAGGCTTTCTGTCATAGTACACAGCTCTTGCGACCAAAATGGTCGATGGGGTGTGTAGAGTGAAAGGCACACACCCATCCTAGCTGCTTCTGTCCTGGCCGTAGAGATCCTAATTTCCACTGTCCCCGTTTGGTTAAGTGTTCAGCTCTGGGCCCAACTTAGCCCTGCCTTGGCTTCACCCTCAGTTGGCTCCACTCTAAGATGAAATGATAAGCTGGACCTGTAGCCACTTGCATATCTTATCTTAACAAATGGTGTCCATTCCTAACATCTATTTTAACGTTTTGTCATTTAAAAATTTATTTATACTTCTCTTCTCAAATCCTAATACTCCCCCCTGCCCCCACACACACATTTGGCAGGTGGGAGCATGGTATTAATGCTTTATATCTATTAATGGCATTTGTCTGTTTGGGGCTCGTTTATGGTTATTTGAGAAAACCTGAATTCCTCTACAAACTTATAAATTACTGATGTTGGAATTTGTGCTCGGTCAATCATTTTGTCTCCTGTAACTTCTTAGGCCATGCCTTGAATGTAGTAGCTGCTTAATAACTATTTGTTATAGGGATGGATAACGACAGTCTTCTAGATGGAGTGGACTGTGACTTTGCCCCATTGGAGGGTTGTTACTGAGTTATTTGGAGATCTGGGGGATGTCCAGGATGCTTCTTGGTCTGGGCAGGATGTCAAGGCTGTCAGGGACCTTGTACCTGGAGTCTGAGAAACCCACACCATTGCTGGACCCCTTGGCATAGGCCCACTGTGTCTTTCACACTCTCTGCCTAAATGTTCAGAAAGTGCTGTAAGCTCTTAAGCAGCCCTCTACCTATATACCCCAGGAAAAAAACTCTTAGGGTTATTCTGGCCTGAGGATGATGGAACAGCAGTCTGCACTGAGAACCCTCTTCCAGGCTGAGAGTTTTGGAATAACCTTGCTTTAGGTGGGCTCGGACCTGGGTGGCACTGGGAAGCATTGCTCTGCAGTGCTGTTTTGCCTTCACAGTGGACTGTGAAGAAGCCTTCTCCCAGCCATCTTGTTCCCCAGACATTCTAAGAATGACAGCAAAACCATTGTGCTGGATGTTCTCGTCAACCTAATCAATAAATCCAGTGTTTTGGACAAGGTGTGTCACAGAACCATCCTTGGGGACCTGGCCAGGGACAGGAGAATATTGAGGAAAGTGATAGTAAGGATGGACGTTTAAAAATCTAAGTGGCAAGGAACCTGATGAGCACAAAGGATTTTCTATAGTTAAAAAATACAAATGTGCATCTCTCTTCTCCCAAAGGTCCTAACGTTGGCTGTTGATAGGGGCTCCATCTTGCTTTCCACTTCTTGCCTGTCCCCAACCCCCCGCAAAGCCTGAGTTAGTCCAAAATCTGGGTGCCTTTTCTCAGTTTTAAAATAGTAGCACAATGCTGCTGTGATCACACAAAGCTATATTTTCACTGTCATCTCTGACTTGTAATAGTGCTTGGTAATTACATGGTGCTTTCCATCTGCAAGTTGGTAAACACATTATAAATCTTAACTCTTTGATTCTCCCAACACCTCTGCGGAAAGAGGAAGAGACTGCACAGTGCCTTTGAGGTTTAGCTGAAGTTTGATCTGGTGACATCTCATTGAGGTGTTCGTTCCTGTATGTAGTAGAGCTGGTAAAGAAGCATCTGCTCTTAAGAGTGATGTTCGGGGCTGGCCCCGTGGCCAAGTGGTTAAGTCTGCGCACTCTGTTGCAGGCGGCCCAGTATTTTGTTGGTTCGAATCCTGGGCGCGGACATGGCAGCTCATCAAACCACGCTGAGGCAGTGTCCCACATGCCACAACTAGAAGGACCCACCATGAAGAATATACAACTATGTACCAGGGAGCTTTGGGGAGAAAAAGGAAAAAAATTAAAAAAAAAAAATAGTGATGTTCTGTGCTGCCAAATGAGAAAGCTGAAGTCTCCATAGAAGCAAGAATCCGAAGGATCCTCCTCCTGACCTCAGCGAGCAGATCTCTTGGCCTCCGTGGCTTAGCCAGTTGTTATTATTTTGAGTACAGATTAGATTTCTAGAATCGTTAGAAAATATTGTGTCTGTTAAAGGATGCAGGGGCACAACTTTTAATTATTTTGTTTTGTTTTGTAAAAAGAATTTTGTTTCTGATGTATGTTGTCTGACATTTAAAAGGAGAAATTCATCACTGCTTCTTTGGCAGTAATTTTTGTGGCATTTTGTTATTTTTTTTAAAAAAGTCATTTCTTCCTAAAATCTGTTTTTTTTCGTCTTTTTACATCCAAAAGAATGGAATACCAAATAACTTTGAGATTTATCACAGTGAATTTCAAAAGCCAGACTAGACTTTAAAGAGACTTATAGAACAACACAAAATAATTATTGTACAGTTTTAAATTTCTTTAGCCATAGCTTCAATACATTGCTTCACTTAACTAACATGATTTCAATTTATTATGCAAATGTAACAACTATTCCATTAAAAAATATGTTAGAAAGATTGCATACTTTGTTTTTGCAGCACAATAAATTGTGTTGAATGTTGCTTTTTCTTTGATTTGCTTATTTTGTCTTTAATGACAATCTATTTAAAGTAAAAGTCTTTCAAGTGGCAGAACAACATGATAACACGTCTTCACTGGTAATTTAATCCTTGGATATAATGCGTTCATCTGAGAGAGTCCATTAAAAACAGCAAGGTGCCGAACACCAAAGCCGAGATGTTTTTAATCACAGAATTACAGTAATTATACAAATCTGAGATTTTCATCAGACAGAAAAGCCTTCCAGGGCTAAACATGCACTTTAGACTTAGCGCTAATAACTGTGTTTTGTTCCAAATTATAGGAGCGAGAATCCTCAGGCCAAGGGAAATATCGTAGAGAATGTTATGTGTTGACTTTTTAAGGAAAATTAAGAAATAAACTACTTTGATAACATCATATCTGTAAGAGTCACATAACTGGGTGATAGAAGAGTAACTCTCGGGTGTGGCCATAGTCCGTAGTCAGATAAAGTCAATGAGCCTGTCACTGTCTGCTGTATTTTCAGCATAGACAGAAGGCTAGAAGGAACAGATCTCTCTTCTCCCAGGGGTCCTGAAGTTGCTAACTAACTGGAGTACCTCTTCCAGTTGGTAAATGGGACAGACCACCAGTAAATGGGATGATTATTGGCCCAGAATCTGGATTTCTGGGTCAGGTGCAGACCATGTACAGAATAATTTAGTTATTGTGGTGATTATTAAAAGTGTCAAATTTTTAATAAAATGGCCAGGACACAGTACCCTCAAGGAGCTTGTTTTGAAGAAGTGATATAAAAAGATACATCTAGGAAGGTTTTATAAAAATCCCGCTAAACAAGAAATTTTATTTGATCTAGTTTCCATCTATCATTCTTTATTTTTTTCTGGCTCAAATGGGTAGGCGAGATGAGGAAAGGGGATTCAGGAAGGGAGAACACTGGGAGGGAGCGTGCTGTGGGGATGTCCTGCTGGGGGAGGACTCAGGGAGGACGCCTGGGGGAAATGGAGGAGGCCAGTTAGGATGGCCCCTCATCTGTCTCTGGGGGTTTGGAGGTGAGGTGCAGAGCATTATTCGAATGCAAGGCCCTGCGATCTGTCTGGGTGTTTCTGATGGGCACTCAGGACACAGAAGTCCTTCTAGAGGCTGTGGCAGAGACAGGCCTGGGATTTGAGTCCTGACAAGACAGTATTCTGGTTTCTGTTCTCCCAACCCCATCCCTTTCTGTGGTGATCTCATCTGTCTGCAAGCAGAACTGGAGTCAGCTGGAACAACCGTCCCCTGATTCCTTCTGAATATGTTAGCATCCACATTTATTATTTGCATATTTGAGCCTCCGGTGCTTCCCCACCTCCTTATCAGAAAGCTTGAAGGCCATTTGGAACCAGCTTGCAGCCCTGCCCTGTGCTGTAGGCCTCACTTTTTGCATCCACTAATGCTGGGCAGGCCCTGGCCGGGGAAGTCCCTGCCTGCCATTTCAATGTTATTAAAGTTTTGCTTTTTCCCTTTTAACTTTCAAAATAATATGTGCCATTGTGGAAAATTTACAAGATACAGAAAAATATAGAGAAGCAGAAAAATCATCCAGAGAGAATCCCACCCAAAGAGATTCACGTTTTGCCATATTTCCTTCCAATCATTTTTCTGCATCCTTTGTTCTTTATATGCATAGTTCTGCAAATACATAGTTGTCTTTTGATTTACAAACATTTAACAATATTTAATCACCTGTCATAAGCATTTCCCATAAACCTCATGGGAGGTCTCTTGACTGTTGATTGCCGTAGTGAACATATGGGTGTTCACCTTATTAAGTGTCTTGTCGTTTGTTCTCTTCCCAGGCCCCCTCTTGTCTGCCGCACATCTGGAAGGCTATGATGGGAATGAATGTGAAAACTTGGAGGTTTCACCTAACTCGTTGCTTCTGCTCGGAAGATCACCCTTTAGAAGTGGGAAAGCTGCTGCACGTGGTGGTCGACTCCAAGGGACAAGACGACATGTAGAAAGCGATGGATGAAAGCACCTCAGGGAGCCGCCGACGCATGCTCCCGGTGGCCTAGTCCAGGGAAGCCCTTCCGCGGGGCTCTGGCATCTGGAATGCCGCCAGTTCTGGACGCAGGGCTGATTCCTGAATGAGGATGGTCCGGCGGGGGCTGCTTGCGTGGGTCTCTCGGGTGGGGGTTTTGCTCGTGCTCCTCTGCTGTGCCATCTCTGTCCTCTACATGTTGGCCTGCACTCCAAAAGGCGACGAGGAGCGGCTGGGGCTGCCCCGGGCCAACGGCCCCACAGGGAAGGAAGGGTACCAGGCTGTCCTGCAGGAGTGGGAGGAGCAGCACCGCAACTACATCGGCAGCCTCAAGAGGCAGATCGCGCAGCTCAAGGAGGAGCTGCAGGAGAGGAGCGAGCAGCTCAGGCATGCGCAGTATCACGCCAGCGAGGCCGCGGGCCTGGGGCCCGACCCCGGGCTCCCCGAGAAGCCCCAGGCAGATCTGCTGACCTTCCTGCGCTCGCAGGTGGACAGGGCGGAGGTGCACGCCGGCGTCAAGCTGGCCACCGAGTATGCCGCGGTGCCCTTCGATAGCTTCACGCTGCAGAAAGTGTACCAGCTGGAGACGGGCTTGACCCGCCACCCCGAGGAGAAACCCGTGAGGAAGGACAAGCGGGACGAGCTGGTGGAAGCCATTGAGTCTGCCCTGGAGACCCTGAACAGTCCTGCGGAGAGCGGCCCAAATCAGCGTCTTTACACGGCCGCGGATTTCATAGAAGGTCGGCAGGTTTGTGAATTGGGGCGGGAAGTGAAGACAAGGCGTCTGGGTGTGGGCACCCGGGCAGCTCACGGCTGGAGGCTGGGGTTGGCTTTGGGGATGGCTGGTAGAAAGTTTCACGTGGGCGACGCCAAGGTGTGTAGCATGGGTTTTGCTTTTCAGAAACATCTGCTTCCACTTCTTTCCGGTGGAAACCACAGACACTGAGTGGACAGGTTCATTGTTCCTGGGCAGAAGGAGGAAGAACTCCTTGCTTTTGTTTCTCTTTTTTTAAAAAAGAGAGAGAATAAAATAGAAACATAAAACTTTGAAGCCCAAATAGAGTAGGATAGGCAGTTTTGATTTGTCCCTTCTCACAGGCTCTTCTCCTGCAGATTGGTTACAGGCCTGGAACAGGAGAATAGCAGCAAACGTGTACGATGCAGCACTTAGATCTGCCAGGCTCTGTTCTAGGAACTTCACACTTACGAATGCACTCTTTTCTCGTAATGACCCCATTAGGGGATGAGGAAGTGGAGATTCGGGTTAAGTAAGTAAGTTCTCTAAGGTCGCTCAGTTACCAAGTGACAGAGCCAGGATTTGAATCTAGGAAGTCTGGTTCCCAAGTCCACGTCCCTAACCACTAGGTTATGTTGTACAGATTGTCAGAGCACATGGAAACCAGTGAGATGAGTGGCTCTGCTTTTTTCCTGTGCACAGAACAACCGACTATCAATTCGTGTTTGATTGTGTCTAACTTCAGAAGAAAGCCTTGTCTAGTTTCTTGGGAGACTCATTGGTATCTTCTTTTTATCAACTTTTCCCATTGTTACTGGTTCAAAAATCCACTAATAATTTGGGAGAAGTGGTGCCATCAAGGGCATCCAGGTCCTCGCCCTGTTTCTGGATGGAGTCTCCTCCAACTTCCCAGACGTGTAGCTGCGGCCTCATTACCCCACTCCCTCCTTAGGTTGTGTAACCGCCATCTCATCAGCCTACGGGCAAGACAGACTCTCTTTAGTCATATCAGAAACCCTCCCACTGTTGTTTATGCCTGTTCTCTTTGGACACTTCCCTGTCTTATGGTTTTTTTCCACTTTGTATGTGAACTGTAAATTCATGCAGTTAGGAGACATTTCCACATAGGTTGTCTTATTAACCGACCCCCTGGCAAGATCATTAACATCCTTAAAACACAAATCCTAGTTGCCACCTGCCCTGGAGTATGCTACAAGAGCTGCCCACATACAAAACAATTTGAAAAGAAGTTGATTACGATGCAATGCCTGCAATCTGGAATGTTTGCCCTTATGATTTTAGTCTGCATTCATATTTGAAATCTCTGCTTTTCTGTGTACGATATCTTAATACATAAGGCCTGTTGTCTCCATCAGCAGTGACACAGGCCTCTCATCGCTGAGTTTATTGCTTCTAAGATCTGGCTGGCTTTCTCTTAGAGACACGTTCTTGTGGCTGCCCATTGTTGCTTTCATGTGCTGCACACACCCCGTGTTTTAAGCCAGATCAAACCACACAAACCTTTCAAATTTGGTGAAAGTCTAGTCAGCTGTTTTCATATGATGAGTAAATAGACACGAACACTTTAAATATATTTATACGTATTTGACTGTTATAAGAAGCACAGTTCGTTTCATTTTTTCATTCTTATCACAAAAGATTATGGAGGCAATCTTTTATTTTCTCAGGAAAGAGAACATTGTGAAAGATTCCGCTAGTCAGAGGAAGCTGCAGAAGGAGAGTTAAATTCAACATAAGGAGTAACTTTCAAACAGTGATGTTTCAGGACAAAGTGGGATTCCCGTCACTACAAGAATTGTGTCATCTGGCCACTTGGCCAGGAGGTTATAATCCATGATTGCAGCATCGGAGAGGTGGTGGGACTGAATTACATGGAGGACCTTTTCAATCCTGGCTCATGATTCTTTGATCTACATCTAGTTAAGGAGAAAGAGGGGAATGGAAAGGGTCTGATTTGAAGTCTGTTTTCTATAATGAGTGATGGGACCTTATCAGGGTGAAGTATATCTTTCAAATTACTTACCTTGGTTTCTTTACATAACCTTAGAGAGATTGATTTTGTGTTTCGGGTGTCAGTAGTCCAAAAGTTGGAGCAATTTAGTAGAAGTCCATGGGGAAATTTTAGGTGACAAGTGGGGTTTTCCACTCTCTTGGAGAGTTCTAAATGAAGGTGACAGATTTGGTGAACCCAGAAGTAGTGTGATAAAGATGGGGAGTCTTTGTGTTTAAAGAAATAAAATAAAAGCCTGTGGAATGCTCCCAGCTGATAATAGCTATGTAAAACTTAAAACTCCCTAGGAGGCAGGTGGCACGATCACATGAGCCTGGGGAGTGTGTGAGCTCCTTGAGACTCGGTTTCCTCATCTGTCAAAAAGAGACTTGACTTACATGTCGTCCAGGGCTCTCCCCAGCCACAGCCTTCCACAGAATGCAAAATGCTGGTTTGACTTCTTTTCTTCTTAGCTTTGCCAAGAAACCGTCCCCGAGGGATGTCCTGCCACCCACTCTGCTGGGTGACCCAGGACATGCCACCCACCCTTTTGGATCCTCCACTATACAAGGAGGAGTGCAGATAGATTATTTATAAGGTCTGGTCTGACTGGGGCCACTTTCTACAACTCTGTGAAGCTTGCAGAGGGAGAATACCACGTTGATGACTCTAATTTATTATCTATATTGATTTAATTATTATCTGTCTCTAAAGGACAGAGGGAACAACGTTTGCCTCCTTTTTCCTTTCCCCAGATGTTTCGCTGGTGCTGGTTTTTGCTTTGGAGTCTCACATAATAGCACAAATTTTTTTTACAACCATCTGGGAAAAGAAGTTAAAGTAGGAAAACGTGATCAGATCCTGGGCCTTAGGATGCCTATTTCTCCTCGAGTAAACAGAAACTCTTCCTTTTGTTTGTGGTTTAGTTATTCCTTCAGTGTGGGGTATACAGACTCCCATTTAAATCTGAGTGGCGCAACATTTGGCTTTGATTTCATACTTTTAAATAGAGCTCTTGGACATAAATTTGACATCATTCCATAAGACAATTTAGCTTTCTGAATTACTCCTTTTAGCATCCATACATCTCATCGTGTGGATCCTGTGTGAGGCATTTGTGTCTGCTATCTCCAGCAGTTTCTGTCTGTTGTCAGCCTGGGCAGCTCACCCTCCTCCAGCTTTTGAATGGTTAGGAGTGGCAAGAGTGGGTCAGACACTAAAAGTGTTGATTTTGGGGTGAGGTGGAGCCATGCCATGATCCACAAGAAAATGAAAGTGTTAAGGGCATTTTGAGATATGTTTTAAAACAAGGGGATATAGAAACAGCTATAAAACCTTAGTAGCTGCCTGTGCAGTAAATCCTGACCTCCTGTCTCTGCAACCAAGACCTTGTGCTTTCTGGGAAGCTCAGGGACGGAGGGAAGATACAGAGTGTTTGACTCCCTTGTTTGTGTCTCACCATAGCCTCCAGGGAATGCCCTGTGACCACTTAGCTAAAGCTTTTTCAGACATGTTCCAGGTCCTGAGTGCTTGGAGAGCAAGGTGCTTGGGACTGAGGATGGGAAATGAGCCCTTTCCACCGCGTGCATTTCAGAGACAGGCTTCTTTGTCAGCAACTTTGTGACTTGGGGTAGAAAAGGTATGGCAGGTGCATTTCTGGGCATTTGGGGGCATCTGGGGATCTTGGTGCAGAAGTAAGGGAGAGCAGGTCTTCTGCACAGTGGGTGGGTCTGATCTGTGTTTGGAGTGTGGAGGGAAGACAGAGCGGCGGGGAGACTTGCTGGCAGGCAGGACAGCAGAAGGACGTCAGGGCCTGAGGTGTGCCTCAGTTCTCAGCCAGCGTCTACAGGGAAGCAAGGGCTCAGGATTCGGGACAGCCTTCTGACCATCCCTCACTTCACTGTGCGCAGGGCTGACCGCATGGGTTTACGGGGAGGTTCTGAGCAGGCCTGCAGGATATTAGGTCCCTCTGTCACCTCACCCTGTCCCCTCTGTCCCACTACCTCCCTCCAGTCTCCTCATTTTCTGCTGATGATTTAAGTTTCTTTAAGGGGACAAATGCTTTTTATTCTGAAATCAGAGATAAGAGGCTTAAAAGCAAATAAATGGTTTGAGGCTACACTTTGTAGAGCGAATTCTGCCTGTGGTGAAAGAAGGTGGCCCAGCGTTGGGTTTCTGCCAGTGGGCAGGAGTCCTGCCCTCCATCAGGGCAAGAAGAAGAGCCCCGTGCTAGAATAGATGTTCTGCTGTCGCAGAATATTTGGAAGTTCTTAATAATTTTTGAACAAGGGACCCCACATTTTCACTTTGCGCTGGGCCTGCAAAGTAGGAAGCCAGTCTTACCTCCACAGTTGGGAGGACAGGACGGAAAGGTAAGGAAAGAGGAAGATGGAATTAGAAGGTGACCTGTGCAGTCCTGCCAGCTTTGCCGAGGGTCAGTCTGTTGACCTTCCCTGGGCTGGGACAAATGGAACCTGTGTTTGACATACATTCTATGCGGATGGAGTATTTTGTTACAAGACTGCAGAAGCTTTGTGTTATGATGATTTTGCTTTTGGTATTTATATTGTACTCACTCAAAACAATTTAGTTCCCAGGGCACTTTTTAAAAACTTGAGGTATCTCTGTTCTTCTGCCTTATGTTTCCTATTAAGAATAGGCTGTAAGAGAGCTCTCGTGATGCTGTGGGATGTCGAAGATAGAAGAACTTGGCTGTAGCGGGAGTAGCAAGCAAAGGCTCCATGGAGCGAAGGCCTGACCCGGGCCTCGCACCGACTGCAAGGAGGTGTGGGAATGGGGCGGAGGGGGAGATGGGCAGACAGGGGGCCGCCTGCACACGAAGGGCGCAGCCCCGGTGGTGTGGTGGGGCTGCTGCTCAGACCTCAGCCTGCTCAGCCGTGTTGGGTAGGAAGTGGTGTTTACAGAAAGGATCTGTAGATTTTTCACCAGACCTCTAGTTTGTCCTCTGTTAGGGTCATGGATGAGGTCCTGTGCCAAAGCTTTATCAACATGCATGGATGGCACACCTGTTACAGGTGCAGAATGGCCCCAGCTGTTTTGGGGGTTGAGAAAGGAGGATAAAGGCAGGTCTCAGGCCTGAAGGACCTGACTACCCATGTGGGGAGGCAAGACTGAGCGACTGAGGGTCCAGTGGGGGGAATTGATTCTGGGTGCTGTGGGCTTCAGAGTTGGTGGCTGGATGTGAGCCAGATGGTCAGCCAGATGTCAGAGGAGGTGGGACCTGAGCCACTTTCGAAGAGTGAGAAGGGGTTATTGGAGAGGGGGTGAGGTGGGGAACAGGTTGGCAGCAGAGGGCGGTTCTAGAAAGCAGTTTGACTAAGGAATAGGGTTGGAGTATAGGGTTAGGGAGGAGACCAGCCTAACCAGCAAGCAGGACCTGAGAGTCGCTAAGAACACAGCTCACAGGATCCTGAGGGCCAGGCGTAGGAGTTTAGCTCACAGGGATCATCTGAGTCTAGAGTTAGAAGATCCTTCCTTCCCAAGAGGCAGTGGACCTAGCTCTTGGGTCCCAAATAGCCCTTTCCTCCTCTGGCTTGCTGTGGTTCACAAGTGCTCAAACAGTTGCAGCATCTGCGGGTCCCAGTGGTCCGAGATGGGGACTGCCGTGGTTCATTCCAGCTGATCTTGTGTCTGTCACCAGGCACTATTTCTGATATTTCACAAACACTAGTTTATTTAATCCCTGCTGCCATTAGCGAGGTAGACACTTGCTTATCTCTGTTTTGTCGATGTGGAATCTGAAACTCAAAGAGATTAGGTAACATCCTCAGGGTCACCAGCTGGTGAGTGATGGGACCAAGATTTTAGAGCCCAGCTCTGCCCTACACCCTATATCTTAGTTCCTCATTGTGCCATCTCTGACCTCCGGGGGTCTCTGGCCCAATACACACACTTCTCTGGTCCCAGAATGTTGTGGGGAAATCTTTTAAAAACACACCAAAGGCGTGCAAACCCCTTTGGGAGAGGTCCTACACTGACGAATTGTATACATTTTCTTGGAAAGAAGTTTTGAAAGGAAGAGAAAGAAAAATGTGAGATCCTGGGGGAGAGAAGCAGAAAGAGGCGCGGGAAGAAGCTGTGATGATAAAGCATTCACTTAAGTGAGGGAAGAAGGGGCAGCATCTAGGAGCCTGGAGCATGGACAGCTTTATTTAAACTGCTCGGACCTGCGTTTCTTATCAGAACTGTTACAGCATTATGGAAGGGGGGCAGGGAGTTGATACTGAGTTCAAAACAGCCAGTTAAGAGCTGTTACGGAGCTGTTTGGCGTGCTTGTCCCTTCTTTAAGGGAAGAGGCAGGGTTTACATTTGTGTTATATTCTCCAAAATATACTACTTTACCTAAGTTTTGGATTTTTTTTTTTAAAGATTTTATTTTTTTTCCTTTTTCTCCCCAAAGCCCCCCAGTACATAGTTGTATATTCTTCGTTGTGGGTCCTTCTAGTTGTGGTATGTGGGACGCTGCCTCAGCGTGGTTTGATGAGCAATGCCATGTCCGCGCCCAGGATTCGAACCAACGAAACACTGGGCTGCCTGCAGCGGAGTGCGCGAACTTAACCACTCGGCCACGGGGCCAGCCCCCTTAAGTTTTGGATTTTATATAAATGTGCGGCTTGGGCAGTCCCGGGGGTCTCCACGATCCGATCCCAACTTGCTTTTCCCCTTCATTTCCTGCTGCTCCTTCTGCTCTTCCTCTCCTGCCGCTGAATACTTCCTCTCCTGCCTGCCTTGACTATCCTCGCTACGCACAGTCCACTGGGAGACCCAACCTCCCACCGTCTCTGCCCAGGGTCCTACATCTGTCTGCTCTCTGAAATCTTTTCTGGTTCTTCCACGTGGAAGTTCTCTTTTGTTCTTCCCAAAGTAGTGTATTGTGCTTGAGGGCACGTCTCATCCTCCCTCTGCTTTTGTAGCTCTTCATTTAGATTCAGCCAGTCTTGGCTGACAGCTGCTAGCAATGGTAATCAGTACACAGTAGGGTTTCCTGTCCATTAATAAAATAGCCCTCATAGCCATCTTTCCCATGGGGAGCCAGCTAGGTGAGCCGTAGTGAAGTCCGACGCCACCAGCATCCTCCTGTCAGCATGCGGAGGAGCCTGGACTCCTGACTCTTACTGCCCTGTGTGCAGTGCCTACCTAGAGGGCCAGGCCTACGCCTCACTCAGCTTTCAGCTCCGTACCCATTGTATATACTACACAATCAGTGTGTGTATTACTGCCCTGTGTGCAGTGCCTTCCTAGAGGGCCAGGCCTACGCCTCACTCAGCCTTCAGCTCCGTACCCATTGTATACACTGCACAATCAGTGTGTGTCTTACTGCCCTGTGTGCAGTGCCTTCCTAGAGGGCCAGGCCTATGCCTCACTCAGCCTTCAGCTCCCATACCCATTGTATACACTGCAATCAATGTGTATGAAAGACATTGCTTGAAACCTTCTGGAAGAAAAATGTATATAAATCTCAGGTATACACAATTCTCGCCCCACACATCTGCTCTGCTCTTAAAGTTACATTGTAAATTAGATGTTTGTATTGGAGGATATTTTCCATAGAAATAATACTGTAAATAGTACTTGAGTTCCTGTGACAGACCACAAATCTGCTTTAAACTCCAAACTCAGAAACATAAACGCTAGGGGTTAGGGATACATAGATGAGAGTAGCTTCTTAGAAAGTTATTTTCCTTTTCTATCCTAGACATTACTAGGATATTCTCAATGTAGTACCTATCACTAAAACCATTTTTTAAAAACATTTTATTTTGAAATAATTTTAGAATTACAGAAAAATTGCAAAAATGGCACAGGGTTCCTGTACCCCCTTCACCCAGCTTCACCTAGTGTCTGTGTTTTACATAACGGTGCACAGTTATTGAAAGGATGAAGATAACCTTGGTGCAAATCTGTTAACTAAGTTATGCCTTGGCTTTGTTTTGTTTTGTCTTTGTATTTCTCCTACTTGGTGGTCTCTGAACTTTTAGGATCTGTGGTTTGGTGCCTGTCATTCATTTTGGGAAATTCTGAGCCAGTATTTCTTGAGCTGTCTCTTTGCCCTGTCCCTTCTCTCTTCTTCTGGAGTTCCAGTTATGTGTCTGTCACACTGCTAGACCTTGTCTCACAGCTCTTGGATGTTCTTTTCTTTCTTTGTTTTCACTTTTTTCTCTTTGCATTTTAGTTTGGCTACCTTTTATTGACCCACTTCAAGTTAACTTATGCTTTCCTCAGCAGAAAGAAGGCTGCTGGTCCATCCAAGGCATTCTTTATCTGTATTACTCTATTTTTAATTTCTAGCATTTCCATTTTATTCTTGTAACTGCCATCTCTCTGCTGAAGTTACCCTTCTGATCACACGTGTTGTCCACTTTTTCCACTAGAGCCTTTAGCATATTACTTACGGTTATTTTAAATTCCCTGTCAGATAATTCCGGCATCTTTGTCTTATCTGACTCTGGTTCTGAGGGTTGCTTTGTGTCTTGAGTTTTTGTCTTGCCTTTTCCTATGCCTCATGATTTTCACTGAAACTTGGACATCTTGTGTAGCTAGTAGAGACTGAGATAAGTACTGTTTATGCCTGGAAATGGCGCACTTCCTTCTCCTGGGCCTTTAGTGTGTGTGTGGGGGTGAGTTAGTCTAATCAGGAGTCGGGCTGGGTTGGAAGTTTGTTGTTGCCATGGTTACCCTCCGTGCCCCACAGGCTTTAAATTCTTTTGGTGATGCCTTGTGTTCAGGATGGGGGTGGTTTTGCCTGCGTGTTGCCTGCCAGCTCTGCAGTTGAGGTCTTCCCTTTGCACTGCCCCTAGGACAGGGTCTTCTTGGACTTCTCTGCTGTCCCAGCCCAGCAAGTCTGCTGTCATTTGTCATTCAAGCTTGTTGGCATAGCTGTGCAGGGCAGTGGGGAGAGCGCCAGTCTCTGGTGTTCTGATTAAATCTCGGTCCTGCGCAGGCTCCATGTCACTGGGTCTTGGGTGTTCTCCTGTCCCACCCCAGGAATAAGGCCTTTTCGCTCCTCCCTTCCCTCGGCTGCAATGAGTTTTCACCAGTTTCCTGAGGGTGCGAATGTTGCCCTTTCCCGACCAGTGAGGTTTTTGTTCCATAGAGGGGAGACCAGAGAGAAGGATCTGGGGGAGTTTCTTGTCCCCTCCCGCATGACTGCTGTCCCCGTCCCCTAGGCCTGCACCCCATGGACACGTTCTTAAGCCTCCTTCTGATTTCTCTGTGAGTCCCCACGAAGTTCCTGGAGAAAGAGCCTGCAGGAGAGGGCAGACTCCTCCACCTTTTGGAACCCCCTGGACTTCCCTGTCCTGCCAGCCTCCGCTTGGCCTTCATCATTTTGTCAATTTCTTATTACCAGTGTCCTGTTCCACCTACGCCAGCAAGCAAGTGCTCGTGTCTCTTTGCTCACTGCGGGCTCCTCTCCCGCCTCAGACTTTGGGCCAGCTGTTTGCTCTGTGACCTCAGCTCTCCACTGAGGTCACAGCAGTCTTGCGTTAGAAATCGGTCTGGCTCTTTTTCATTGTAAGCAGTGCTCCTTCAAGCTCATTATATCCTGAGTGGAAGCAAAAGTGTGAAACCACTTTTTAAAATAATCATTTAAAACCTGTTGATTACTTTCTCTACTTCCGTTTCTCTACAAATCGCTTTCTTCTCACAGTCCAGTTTCAGCCATCATGCACAAGCCAACCGTGTGAAAGAACTGAATCGCATTGATTTTACTCATGAGTGGGAATGTTGTGTAACATCCCAAACCTGGAAGTCCATTATTAGAAAATGTGCTTTGTGCAAAAACCTCAAATCCCCTAATCTCTTTTCTATGGCCGCAAGTCAAATAAATGGCATTGGTGCTTTACACTCTTTCTTGTACCGTGTCTCTGTTCTTTGAGTTTGAATGTTTTAGTGGTGGGCACCTGGATTTCTTCTCACAAATGCTGTATTATCATGAAAAGTAAAATTATTTTTATTGTGACAATTTGTAATTTACAAGCATGCCTCCCAAAACTGGCGGTGCTGAGCCGCCCCTGCCTTCGTCACTGCCGGAATTTGGGGTTGTTACTTTCCGTCCCTCTCTTCCTTTCACCTTAGTCTGCCTTAGAATCACTGTGCCCTCATGCCAGTGTCCATCCAAGTCCCATGGCAGCTGGAGGAGGGGAGTTAAGAGGCGGTAGAGGGAAGGGAAAAGAGGATATCTTGTTCCTACCTCAAATCTCCACCTTCTTCCTGCACTTCCCTCCTCCACAGGCCTGAAGGCACATCTGTGGTTGAAGTGTTGACACCTGCTGCCCCATCTCTTTGTCACCACCCTGCACAAACCCCTGCTTGGGAAATAAAGCTAAGACTTCAAAACCCCAGGAGGCCGTGACTCCCTTCTGAATCCTGTCATGCTCCTTCCTCTCGGGCTGTGCCCCAGGCAGGCACCCCTGCCTGCTTCCTTCCCTGCACCCATCCCCGAGGTCTGCAGCCTGGGCCCTGAGGAGCCGTCACCAGTGACTTAGAGCTCCCTTGTCCCCAGTCCCCTGCCTGACCTGTCGGGGAGGGATAGTCCCCTCTTCCATTCAAAATGTCGTTCTGACTGTTGAAGTTGTAACTGTGAGGCTTGGGTCAATTTGTGTAGCGCCGTAAATGCTGTACTGCAGGCATGTAACGGGTTAGAGAGGTTTTTGTGAGCTGAGCTGAGGGCTTCACCACAATATGTCATATTGGTCCCGTGCCTTCTGAGTGACTTACACATAAACTTTTGAACACAACCTATTTGTAAATGCAGGACTACCCCCTAGTATTTCCTTTGCATTGTAAATGTCACTGTCAGCGGTGGCCAGTGATTCTCTGCACAAGTCAGAATCTGTCTGATTTACCCAGAGCAAGGGAGCATTCGGGTGGCAGTGATGAGATGATTTTGACGGTAAGCAAGAAGACGGTCTGTGTAGCGTCTTCCCTCTCTCGCCGTCTGTTTCCGTTGAGGTTGCTGAGCAGAAGTCGGCGTCCACAGAGAGACGGGGGCTTGTTCTTTCTCAGAGGGAGAGCTCTGCTGAGCCTTTTGCCCAGATGACTTTATTCTCGTTATAGGACCTGGAGGAGCTGAGGTAGGAGAAGGATAAACACCAAGAAGAGAAGCTCCATGGTGGACATGCTTACCTAGATCTTACCTGCTCTCCTCCTGCCCTCGGCCTCCTGCTTTTACTGTGGACATAGATGGAGGGGAGGAATAGACCTTTCTAACCGTGGAGGGTTCCATTTGGTTTATCAATTGGTATGGAAAGTATAGTTCTGAGAGGTGACTTCATCTGAAGTTTTTTGTAGGTAGGATACTGATGGTAGAGAACAGAGCCAAGAGGAAATTAAATTGCAGGAGGAGGTAATTATGTTAATTACCACTTGAAACTTTGTAGCTTGTAAAATGTGGGAAGAGATGGGTAATGGGAGACAGTGAGATTTATATTTATGCTTTGAGATTGTTAAAGACTTGGTTATTCAGTGGTCTGTTCATTCATTGGACATGCCCTGTGCACCAAGCATTGTCAGTGCTGGGGATGGACAATTTACATGTATAGTCCCTGTCCCCTCACAAGCCCCAGAGCCCAGTGGGAGGGACACCCAAGTACACTGTTGATTACAGCACAGAGTCACACCTTAAACAAGTGGTACAGGGGAGAGAGAATTAGCCTTAGGGTGGCATGGTCAGAAGGGGCATCATGGGGAAGGCTACCCTTGAGCAGGGTTTTCAAAGATGAGTATGAATTGGTCCAGGCCAAGAGTGAGTGTGCTGTAAAGAGAGGAGTGTTTTAGGTAGCAAGAGTAACATGGGCAAGCCGAGGAGGCATTAAAAGCTTGGTGTGTTCAGGGAACTACAGGTAATCAGATAACGCTGGAGTATTAATGAGGAGCACAGTAGGTCTGGGTGGGAGAAGAAGGCATGGCAAGATGACGATCCTGAAGAATTAGGCAGGGCCAAGATTATCAAGAGTTTTATATGCTATCTAAGAGTTTATAGTTTATCCTACAGGGCATATGGCACTACTGACGATTTCAAATGGTGGTTACGTTTGCCTTCTAGCTGGGTCACTATGATAGCAGGGTAGAGGGTGCATTTGAATGGGTTAAGAATAGAAGCAGATTTGGAAAATAGTTTGACAGTTCCTCAAAGTGATAAGCATAGAGTTGGCATATGACCCAACAATTCTGCTCCCAAGAGAAATGAGAACATACGTTCACGCACAAACTTGTACACAAATGTTTACAGTAGCGTTGTTCATAATAGCCAATGGTGGAAACAACCCAAATGTCCATCAGTGGGTAGATTGATAAATAAAGTGTGGCATATCTGTACCATAGAAAGTTGTTTGCCATAGCAAGAAATGAAGTACTGATCCATGCTACAACAGGGATGTCCCCTGAAAACACTGTGCTGAGTGAAAGGATCTGGATACAAAAGACCACATATTGTATGATTACGTTCATATGAAATTTCCAGAACAGGCAAATCTATAGAGACAGAAAGTAGACTGACAGTTGCCTAGGATTCCAGGTGGCTGGGTTGGGGGGCGATGAGGAGTGACTTCTAGTAGGTACACGGTTTCTTTTTTAGGAAGATGAAATGCTCTAAACTTAGATTGTGGTGGTGGTTGCACAACTCTGTAAATATAGTAAAAGAGTTGACTTATACACTTTAAAGGGTAAATTATTTGGTATGCGAATTATATTTCAATAAAGCCACTTATAAATAAATAAAAATAAATGTGATTCTCTGTCCTCAAAAAGAAAAAAAAAGAATGAAGGCTGGGAGACTAATGAAAAGGCTTTAAAAATATTTGAGGTGGTGAAGGCTTCTGAACTGTGGCTGATGCGGTGGGATAGGATAGGAGGAATGCTAAATATGGTCAGGAGACGGTAATTCTTTAAGTCTAATCATAGAATCCTAGGCTTTTCCACAGACATTTCTCAAGAGTGTTTAATGAATAAGCTACTATGAACATACGGTCTTGCATCGCTTAACAATGGGGATACATTCTGAGAAATGCTTCGGGTGATTTCATCATTGTGCGACCATCATAGAGTGTATGTACACAGACCTAGATGGTATAGCCTGCTACACACCTAGGCTCTATGGTACTAATTTTATGGGACCACTGTCATATATGTGGTCTGTCATTCACTGAAATGTTGTTATGTGGCACATAACTTTATTTGTATCATGGCTTTTTCAAAAAAGAATTTAAGGCAGCTATGGTAATTACTGATGTCAAATCTCTTTCCCACTTACCTAAGTGCTAAAGTGTATCCTTCTTGTATAAAACACAAATATGGGCAGACACTGGGCGGGGAGGTGGGGGAGAGGCTTGAAAGAAGGAAGACCCAAATCTTGTTTTTACTGTGAGATTAATTCAACAGACAGAAATATGAAAAATCTCTGTTTACATGTTTCTAACCATAGTCAACTGATTGCCTTAAAAATGAATTTCCAGTTTGGAAATAATCTTCCAAACACGCTATCACTAGTTTTAAGCTAAACATTGGAACCTAATAACTGAAAGCCTGTATGCCATTACTGGGCAGGGGCTGTCAGCACCAAGGCCCAGAAGTTGGGCTGGCAGGAGGGAACAGCTACCAGACCAAAACAAGCTGGGCCTCCAGCTGGTGTTGAAGTGGAATATGCCATTATTATGAAAGACTTTAGGGCAAAACTAAGGCAGACTGGGACATCAGGTCTGACAGAGGCAAGGCTCGGCACCAGTTGGCAGGCCAGCGCAAGCAGGGTAGATGGCACTGAGTTCAAGGGACCGTTCATGGATAGAGGTTAGGGTTCAACTGGACGCTAGGAAACAGGCAGGGGATGTGACCCGAGTTGGGAGATCAGCAGCAGTGTGCCGGACCTGAAGAGCCTGGTGAGCCTACCGCCCCATGGTGATTATTCATTCCACAAATGTTGAACGTCCACTGTGTGTCAGGCATAGCCCAAGGGTATACGGTTGATCTCAGAATGAGGGCTGTGTGCTTCTCTGAAAAGGAGCCTTCGTGGTTCTCATGTAGTTAATGTTTTGTTACTTAAATGCTATAAATTTCTAGACGTTTCCTAAAGGATTCCCCTGGGATACCAATGTTCCTACAAGGCTATAGCTGAAACACATTATTGATTTTCAAGTTCATGGCTGATCCTTCTCGAATTATGAATATGTTTATGGTCAGTAAGCAAATGGTGTTTATTAATAGTACAGAGTGCATTTTGGCCTTCCCTCCCTGTTTAATGAAATCATTAATCTCTGTGACCTTTACCCACAAACTAAACTGCCCTGGAATTCATGAAAAGAACCAACTGTATCACCTCATGTAAAGTGTATGGGTATAAAAGCGTGTCTTAGTACCCTTCTGTTATATACCGCATTTATTCAGAATCAGTCACGTTCTTTGTGGGTTGTTGGATGATGGAGAGACAGGCATGAAATGGCAAGAGTGAAACCTAAAAAGACCATACTTTATTTGTTTAAAGATACACATGGACATGATATAAGCTCTTGCAGAAAATTAACCCCAAGTACCATGAAAGATAAATGGGCAAAAGATATGAACAGATCACAAAAGAAGAGATACAAGTATCTGATAGACACACGAAAAAGTGAAAAATAGATAAAAATGGAAACAAAAGTAGAATATTAAATTGCCATAATTTAAAAAATGATGGTACGTGGCATTGGTGAGGGTGAGGTGAAGTGAACATTTATAGGGAATAATGTGAGGAGAAATGGGTACAACCATTCTGTAAGGTAATTTGTATCAAGAGCCTTTAAAATGTCCGTACCTTTCCCAGTATTTTCATTTCTGAAAACTTATTCTCAGAAATGCCCATGAATGTTTATATCAAGAATGTTCGTCATAGAAGTATTTACAATAGTAAAAAAGTAGAGACAACTCAAATCTCTGGCAATAAGAGACTGATAAAGTCATGCAGGATCTATATAGTGGAATATTGGGCAGCAGCTAAAAATCATCTATTCAGTAACTATTACTAAAATGTGGCAAAGCCTATGCCATGAAAACTATAATTTTAATTGTGAAAATAACTATAAAGTTTTTATCTATCCATCTAGGTAGGGAGAAAAGACGAAAATACTCTATTAAGGCATTTATGGTTTTATTCCTAAGTAGTGGAATTATAGGTGATGCTGTATTTTCTAGACATTCTATTTTGAAAATCTGTCACTCTTACACTTTGCAAAAAGATATAATAATGCTTGAATCATGTTGACATGATTAAAAAAATAGTGACAAAATCTGATGGTTGAAACAGACAGAGTTCGAGGTGGCGGTATTAGTGTTCTTACTTCCTACTTCCTGCTCCATCTGGAGAATCAGCAAGGGAACAAGACTGTCGGTCACTTTCTTGGTCTTGACCAGTCTTTAGCCTAAATACCACGACTGGAGGAGGCAGCCGTCTGGACAGGTGAGGGTCGTTTTCAGAAGGTGACTGTCAGCCTCTTGGAAGGAGTTGGAACCACAGCTTCTTTGTGCCGAGTTCCATGCTGCCTTCATCGTGATCGATGCAGGTATCCGTGCTGGAGAGAGCAAGGCAGCGTGGAGCTCCAGTGGGTGCGGGTCTGCCCTCATCAGTCAGCTCCGAAGGATGGTGGCTCTGGGGCCTCGTGGCCCCTAAACGGCAGTTGGGCTGACTGTTTTCTGGTGACATCGCCTGCAGCTCTGGTGCCCTCTGAGTCCCTTTCCTCCTGGCATCTTACATTGCTTTCTAACTTTTTTTAAAGCCCTCCTAGTCCTCCCAGGAGAGGAGTAAGAATTTTAAATGGCAAGAGGAAAGAGAACAAAACCCTCTTCTTCCTTCTCTTCAAAAAAGACCCTACTGTCAGCAGTGTCTTTTTTTTTAGCCTGTCTCTCCCTTTTCCCTTCTTTCCCAAAAATATGTCTCGCAGTCGGTTTGTGAGAGCTAGTGTGAGCTGCAGCAGCCTCTCCCGGGCCTTCCATCTGTAGCTTGGTCTGTCTTATGTGCCATATATTTAGAATGCCTAAATTAGTAGTGTTCCATGTGCTATTTAGAGAGGAGCTGGGAAGTCAGATGGAAGAGCAAGGCTATTGATCAGGATTGGCTTCTGAATGGTGTTGGCCCTCATCCTCGAATCCCAGAAGTTAGCAATATTTTGGGGACATCAAAAGAACAGATGGTCTGTGAAGGCAGCTGGCCCATGTGGTAATTAGTCCACGGAGGCAATTGGTCATTTTCTGAGCTTGGAACAGAACTTTGCTTCTGTTTGTGCCATTCGAGTTGTGGACGGAGGCTTCAATTAGACCTTGTGAGGCTAGGAAATGTGTGTAAATGAGTCATCACAGCTGAGAGAGCAGCTCAGCTCGGATTGCCAGGTAAAAGTTTCCCAGCAGAAAGATGGACGGAGAGTTTTGTTGTTTTTAATTTAAAGTTGGAGACACTCAACTCTGTCTAATAGGGCTAGGGACAGATGTTGTCAAGGGAGCCAGTGCAAATAGGAGACGGGACATTTGGTGGTGCAGACTCCTTGCATTCCTCTTTCATAGCATTTATGTCCTGTGATTGCTAAGCTTTCTGAGTTCCCCACTAGACTGAGGTCGGAGACCATTTCTCGTGGCACTTTGTAGCCCTAACACTAAGCAGAGTGCCCAGTACATAGACACTGATAAATGTTTATTGAATGAATAAATGAACTCATAGAGGGTGTAGGAGCAAGAGCACAGGTAGAGGGACTGGCCTTGCACAGGAGGAAGGAGAGCACTTCCTTGGAGACCAGAGGAAAGGATGGCTCTGCAGAGTGATAAGTAAATTTTTGCTTATTTGATTTTTTTCTGAGAGAGAGACTAGGAATTTAAGGTCTAAATCCATGAAAATAACCACTGTGCTTACTCACTAAATGTTCGACAGTGGTGATTTCATAAGACACTTTTATTCCTCCATATCTCTATGTATTTTGATATGAGTCTTTAAAGTAGAAAGCTAATTTAACTGTGCATTTGGCATTTCTCTTTTAGTAATCATCCTGGTTGTCTCACTTGGTCCATCTTCCCCCTCTCCCAAGGACACCCTCATCCCACTGCGATTCACACCACTCTTTTTGCTATTAACCTGTCTTAGGTGACCTGGCCTGTCCATCTCTCATCTCCATGCTGTACCTGCCCTTCCAGTGGGGGCCCTTGTTTCTTCTTGGTCATATACACACAATCATAACTGCATATAATTAATTTCAACAATCTTGGCTCCATGTAAAATGAAAACTTTCCAGTTCTGCTGTGACTCGTGGGCAGGCAAAGGGATCCTCCACCCAATTCCAATGGTTTCCTCACACATCCAACCAGCAATTCTCTGACACCAGCTGGGTGTCTTACAATTCAACTCAATTCTGTCACTGTCTTCCTGTATCAGCATCAGATACCACAGGATAAGGGCTCAGTCCCACAAGACTGCCTCCCACCCCACTTCAGACACTAGTTGCAAGCCCAGGTTATCACCTGTGCTTCTGACCAAGCTGCTAAAGATGGGAGGTTCCAATGACACTCTCCTGGGGTTCGATTAATTTGCTAGAGCAGCTCACAGAACTCGGGGAAACATTTTACTTGCTAGATTACTGGTTTATTGGAGAAGGATGTGATAAAGGATATAGTTGAACATCCAGATGGAAGAGATGCGTAAGGCAAAGAATATGAGAAGGGGTGTGGAGCTTCCATGCCCTCTCCGCGTGCACCACTCTCCCGGCACCTCCACCTGTTCGTCAACCTGGAAGCTTCCCAAACTCTGTACTTTGGGGGTTTTTATGGAGACTTCATCACAGATGCATGATTGATGATTAACTCCATTTTCAGTCCTTCTCTCTTCTCAAGAGAATGGGGAGTAGCGCTGAAAATTCCAAGCTTCTAATGAAGGCTTGGTCTTTTTGATGACCAGCCCCATCCAGGAGCCATCCAGGAGCCCACCCTGAGTTGCCTCCTTAAAACAAAAGACACTCCTATCACCCAGGAAATTACACGGGTTTTAGGAGCCCTGTGTCAGGAACTGGGGTCAAAGACCAAATGTTAGAACCAAACATGCTCCTAGTGTTCTTATTACTTAGGAAATAACAAGGGTTTCCAGAACTCTGTGACAGGGACTGGGGAGAGAGACCAATGCGTTTTCTGTCGTCTCACAGCAGGGAGCGTTTGTTAGATGGTCTCACCCTCTGCCTTCTGCTCTCATAAGTTTGGCTTTGGACTCAGGCTATCTGGATTTAAATCTCAGCAGGACCATTTAACTAATTGTCATGTAGACAGGGTACGTAACCCCTCTGCTCCTGAGTTCCTCTGTCTGTAAGATGGACATTATTAGTACCTTATGGGGTTGTTGCAAGGAATATATGGGTTAATACACATAATGCTTTCATAGCAGTGCCCAGCACAATAAATGTTAATTGTTATTATTTCTGTGTTTGTTATTTGTTGGTAGGCCTGGGGAAAGCATTTTTATAGCCCCTGAAATTGTTTGGATTCTTTCCCTGGCTCCTCATACCCTCCTGAAATACAGTTGATTTTCTCTAAGACACCATGGACTCATCTCCAAAATATTGTTTAATATAAGCAAAATGAAAAATTTTTCAGTGAAGAAGTTTGAGAAGTTCTCCTCACAAAGTTAGAATTGTGATCTGCCCCAGTGTCAGTGTTGTGGTTATCAGTGGTCATATTTAAAACGTCTGTAGGATGTTAATCACAGATTTTGTGCGTTCAGTATTGTTGACGTGAGAGAGTGTCTTTTGGGAAGTGTGTGCACTGGAGAATTTTGGATCTGGGATGAATATCAATATTCATTCACGTTTATTTCAGCATATCTTGGAGTGGGAGTTTTCGTTCTTTCTCGTTTCTTTCTTTGGGCTGCTGTGTTTGATTCTAAAACTCCCAGCCTTCTTTGACTAGGGAGTCGGTGATTCTGTGATCCCTACAGTGCCTTCCTGGTTAGAACCCTGTTCCGAGATGGGTGGTGTAGGAAGGATATGGCAGTTGGCATTCGAGAGACCCTTGTGAGCTGCCAGCTACTGTGAACAGCAGACATGCCCCAGGCCCCTTAGCTGAGGCTGCAGGCAAATTTGTTCTCATCTGTTGGAGTTTATGAACAGCTGGGTCTTTCAAAGCCTTACCATTTTTCTTGTCTGGATTTGGCTCTTCGTTCTTACTGACTTTCCGTTCAGCGTGTTAATTGCTATGAAATTCTAGCTTCTCTGGCCTGGGGCTCCTTTGTTTTGCCCTTTATACTCAATGCAGACTCTGCCGTGGTCTTGGCGTGTCGTGACCCATTTCCTCCACTGTGGGCAGATCTGAGACCTCCGTGTTGTGGAGACAGGGCGTCCAGTGCTCTTTGGAGCCGGTTTGACTGAGCAAGAGCAGCAGTAAAGGAAACTCATCTTTTTCTTTGCAGACACCACAGTTGCTGTTGGGAGGTAAGGTGGTGATCACTTCTGGGCGTTGGTGGGAGTGAAATTGTTTGTCTTTTTAAAGCAATACTGTGTTTTAGGATGTAGTTTATTTCATAGTGCTTTTCAACTATTAACATGATAGATGAGTCTCTGGGCAGAACATGAGTAAATATTAAAGCACAAGCTTTCAGGAATAAAATGTAAGCTCTTTAGATTTGTCAGCTTGAGAAGAAATTGAGGTAATCCTTCAGAAGGGAAGCATCATATAAAAGTGTGTGTTGGGGGGGCCAGCCTGGTGGCACAGCCATTAAGTTCACATGTTCCCCTTCAGCAGCCTGGGGTTCGCCAGTTTGGATCCCAGGTGCCAACCTATGTACCACTTGTCAAGCCATGCTGTGGCAGGTGTCCCACATAAACTAGAGGAAGATGGGCATGGATGGTAGCTCAGTGCCAGTCTTCCTCAGCAAAAAGAGGAAGATTGGCAGCAGATGTTAGCTTAGGGCTAATGTTCCTAAAAAAAACAAAGCGTGTGTTGGCATCTGAATATAGGTTAACTTTCTTCCCCCAAAATAATGATTAAAGGATTTCTCTTTGCCTTGGCTGTCTAAGAGGACGTGTAGTCAATCCTGAGACCCATGCACACAGGCATTACATGGTAGATAGCTTTTCTTATTCCCATTCATTCAACAACATTATCGAGCTCCCGCTATGCGCCAGACACTGTCCCAGGTATTGGGGATCCAGAAGTGAAAGCCCAGACGAGAAGCCTGGCTCGTGGAGTTTACATTCTAGTTGGGGAAGAGATTAAGTGTGAACCTAGATGAGCAAATCATGTAATGAGAGAAAAGGTGATTCCATTTATTGGGGAAAAGTAAAGGAGTGTAAGGGGAGTGGAGGCTGCTGGGAGAATACTACAGTCTTAAATAAGACAGTCAGAGTAAGCCTCGTTGAGAACGTTGACGTCTGAACAGAGACTTGAAGGAGGTGAGGGAGCAAGTCATTTGTGTATCTGCAGGAAGAAAATTCAAGAGAGCAGGAGCAGCAGGTGCACTGGCTCCGGGCAGGAGCCCACCTGGCCTGCAGGAGGATCATGTGAGAGGCCAGTGTGCTGGGGCAGAGGGGAGGGGTGAGGGAGAGGGAGGAGCACATCGTGTGGCCATTGTGGGGACTCTGGCTTTTACCCTCAGTGACATGAGAAGACCCTGGCTGGTTTTAAGCAGAAGGGTAACGTGGTAATGACTTAAGTTTTGAAAGGGTTATTTTGAATGCTGTGTTGAGAGTACACAGTGGGAGGCAGGGTGGAAGCATGGGGACCATGAGGTGGCTATCACAGTAACCAGGCAGCAGGTGGCAGTGGCTTGGGTCAGAGTGGTGACAGTGGAGGTGGTCAGCAATGGTCAGATTCTCGGCATAGTGTGAAGGTAGAACCAACGGGTTTGCTAATGGATCAATGAGAGAAAGGGAGGAGTCAGAGATGACTCTTGGAATTTTAGCCCAAGCAACTAGAAGGGTACATGCTATGATCAGAGATGGTAAGACAGTTATTGTGTGTGTGTGTGTGTGTGTGTGTGTGTGTTTAGGGGAGAACAGGGGTCTGTTTTGCAAATTGCAGATGTCTAAACTATGTGAAGCTTGTTTTTTGAGAAAATTTTGGGAAACATATTCTAATAATAGGTTTTCTTTAAGAAAGACATACACAAACACACACACAACATATGTTCTGGGAAGGTAGACCCTGTCTAAGTGATGGTGGTCATCATCAGTTTCTAGGGCTGCCATAGCAAGGTACCATAGACAGCTGGCTTAAGCAGCATAGATTTATTTCCTCACTGTTCTGGAGACTAGAAGTCCAAGATCAAGATGTCAGCACATTTGATTTCTCCTGAAGCCTCTCTCCTTGTAAGTGCCCACCTACCTGCTGTGTCCTCATATGGTCTTTTTCTGTGCCCGCACATCCCTGCTATCTCTGTGTGTGCTAATCTCCTCTTATAAGGATGCCAGTCAGATTGAATTGGGGTCCACTGTCTCAGCCTCATTTTAACTTAATCACTTCTTTAGAGGTCCTGTCTCCAAATGCAGTCACTTCTGTGGTACTAGGGTTTAGCATGTGAATTTTAGGGGGACACAGTTCAGCCCATAACATCTTTGGTATCTGGGAATCTGGGGGCATTTTGTGATTAGACTGTTGCAGCCGGGCAAAGTGACTCCTGAAATGAGAATGTCAGTAATATTCCTTATATCAGATAAAAGTATAAGTCTAGGGGCCGGCCCGGTGGTGCAGTGGTTAAGTTCATGCATTACACTGCAGCGGCCTGGGGTTTGTGGGTTTGGATCCTGGACAGAGACCTACACACACCGTTCATCAAGCCATGCTGTGGAGGCGTCCCACGTATAAAGTAGAGGAAGATTAGCACAGGTGTTATCCCAGGTCTAGTCTTCCTCACAAAAAAAAAAAAAAAAAGAGAGAGAGAGACGATGTCAAGATGGCAGTGAAGGCAGACTGTGAACTCACCTCTTCCCATGGACACAACAAATTTACAACTACTCTGGCAACAAGGACCCCTGAGAGAGAACTGAAAACTGTATAAAAAGAACCCACACAACAAGGGACAGTGCTGACTGAGATGGAAGAGGCAGAAATTCCTTTCTAGAGAGAGAAAAGCCACCTTTCAGCCATGGCACATCGTGACTGGCTGGGAGCAGCCCTAAGCCTCCACTTCCCTGGAGGAGTGGGGGATCTAAGTGGGGGGGGGGGGCAGTGTTACCACAATAAGCAGTTTTTGGACTCAGCACAACTGAGACAAGTGTCATAATATCTGGCTTTGTGGGCTATTAGGAGCAATGGGGAATACCCTCAGAAAAGCTATCAGATATAGGGGGAACAACCCTGCCCTTAAAGGGCTCATGCACAAATTCAGCCATTTTGGAAAGCAGCCTAAAATCACCAGAAAGAAAGGTGCACAGTCCTTTGGTGACAAGAGACTCACTTGATAGGCTCTGGGTGTATCTTGGTGAGAGTGAGACCTCCCCAGGCTGGGACTACCTCCCCAGGTACTGAGACATTAGCAGCAGCCATTATTGTGACCTAGTACAGGTGTGCAGACACAGACACTGGCAAATGCCATTGGAGTTCTTCCCCTGGTCTGTTAGCCCAGGGTCCACCCCACTCACTAGAGTACTGATTTAATCCAGCTCAGCCAGGGCAGGCAGCCCACCCTAGGGACTGGCCCCCACCCAACAGCAAGCCCTCAGGCAACTTGTGGGCCCACATAGGCAGGGTGCATGGAACGTCTGCAGTGGGGTGACTGGGTCTGCTTCAATGGGTCAGGGCATACTCATGGGGCAGAACTGTGTCGATGGGGTTTGTGGCCCGGCAGGCAGGGTTTGTCCGCTGCAGCAGACTTGTGCTTCTCAAACAGCCATATAGAGGATTGGCCCCACCTTCCAAAGCCTGAAACAATTGGGTGTTCCCATGCCTGGGGCTGGCCCCACTCAGCTGCAATCCTGAGAAAGCTGACAACAGCCTTGCAGGCCAGAGACCTACAGCAATTGTAATCCCCTGAGCCTACCAACCAGCCATGCTGGGGGCATACTCACTTAACAGAAAAACTGCAAAACTGAATGTGCTATTAGACCTTGTGGCCAACTGTGCTGGGGCTCCCTATGCCTGATAAAGTGACTGAAGGATCCATAGCAGCCACACACAGCTGAGCATTACAACAAGCTGGCCAAGGGGACAGCCTAGACTCCCTGGGCACCCGCAACAAGAGCAACCTTGACACAAGAGAAGGACACATGTAGCCCACACTGGGGGCACTCCTGGGACATATGGAACTGGTGATGAGAGGGAAGGCACTGCTGGGCCTGATAAGGCATCTCTTACATGGGGCCACCTCTCCAGGATCAGGAGATGTAGCTGACCTACCTAATACATAGATATAAGCACAGAGAAAGAGGCAAAATGAGGAGACAAATGAATAAGTTCCAAGTAAGGGAACAGGACAAAACCTCAGATGAAACAGAGATAAACAATCTACCTGACAAAGAGCACAAACTAATAGTTATAAAGATTCTCACTGATCTTGGGAGAAGGATGGATGAACTCAGTGGGAACTTTAACAAAGAAGTGGAAAATGTAAAAAAAGAACCAGTCAGAAATGAAGAACACAATACTAGAAAAACAAAATTCATTATAGGGACTCAATAGCAGAGTAGATGATACAGAAGAGCAGATCAGAGAGCGGGATGAAAGACTAGAGGAAATCACCCAAGCTGAACAGAAAAAAGAATAAAAAAGAACAAGGACAGTCTAAGCCACCTTTGGGGCAACATCAGTACATTAATATCTGTATTATAGGTGTCCCAGAAGGAGAAGAGAGAGACAAAGGGGCAGAGAATCTATTTGAAGAAATAATACCTGAAAACTTTCTTAACTTAAGAAGGAAACAGACATCCAGGCACAGGAAGCGCAGAGAGCACCAAAGAAGATAAGCCTAAAGAGTCCCACACCAAGACACATTACAATTAAAATATCGAGAATTGAAGATAGAGAATCCTAAAAGCTGCAAGAGAAAGGCAACAATTACATACAAAGGAAACCCCATAAGACTATCAGCTGACTTCTCATCAGAAACCTTACAGGCTGGAAGGGAGTGATATAATATATTTAAAGTGCTGAAAGGAAAAACTTACATCCAAGAATATTCTACCTGGCAAGGTTATCATTCAGAATAGAAGTTGAGATAAGGTGTTTCCCAGACAGGCAAAAAACTGAAGGAGCTTATCACCAAGAAATCAGCCTTATAAGAAATGCTAAAGGGACTTATTTAAGTGGAAAAGATAAGACCACAAAGAGGAATAACAAAATTACCAAAAAGCAGTAAAATCACTGGTAAAAGCAAATATACAGTAAAGGTAGCAGATCAACCACCTATGAAGCTAATATGAAGGTTAAAAGACAAAAGTACTAAAAGTATCAATTTCCATGATAATTGGGTAATAGATACACACACACACAAAGAGGTTAGATATGATATCAAAAATATAAAATATGGGAGGAAAGGAGTAAAAGAGTAGAGTTTTTAGCAAGAGGTCAAACTAAAGAGACCATCAACTTAATATAGATTGCTATATACTTAAATTATTGTATATGAACCTCATGGTAATCACAAACCAGGAACCTATAATAAACACACAAAAAATTCAGAGAAAGGAACCCAAACATAATACAAAAGAAAGTCATGAAGCCACAAGGGAAAAGAGGGGAAAAGAAAGGAACAGAGAAGAACGACTGAAACACCCAGAAAAAAGTAACAAAATGACAATAAGTACATTCTTAACAATAGCTACCTTAAATGTCAATGGACTAAATGCTCCAATCAAAAGGCATAGAGTGGCTGATTGTATAAAAAACAAGACCCATATATATGCTGCATACAGGAGACACACTTCAGACTTAAAGACACAAACTGAAAGTGAAGGGATGCAAAAAGATATTTCATGCAAATGGCAATGAAAAGAAAGCTAAAGTAGCAATACTTATATCAGACAAAATAGACTTTAAAACAGAAACTGTAACAAGAGATGAAGAAAGGCACTACATAATGATAAAGGCAACAATAAAACAAGAGGATATAACACTTGCAAATATCTATGCACCCAACATAGGGGCACCTAAATATATAAAGCAATTATTAACAGACGTAAAAGGAGAAATAGCAACATAATAATAGTAGAGGTTGTTAACATTCCATTTACACCAATGGATAGATCATCCAAGCAGAAGATCAACAAGGAAATGTTGGCCTTAAATGCCACATTAGACCAGATGGACTTAGTAGATATATATAGAACATTCCATCCAAAAACCACAGAATACACATTCTTTTCAAATGCACATGGAACATTCTCCAGGATAGATCACATATTAGGTCACAAAACAAGCCTCAATAAACTTAAGAAGACTGAAATAATACCAAGCATCTTTTTTGACCACAACAGTATGAAACTATAAATCATCTACAGGAAGAAAATTGGAAAAGCTGCAAATATGTGGAGATTAAACAAAATGCTACTGAACAACTGTCGGGTCATTGAAGAAATCAGAGGAGAAATCAGAAAATACCTGGAGACAAAGGAAAATGAAAATATGACATGCCAAAATTTATAGGCTACAGCAAAAGTGAATCTAAGAGGGAAGTTTACAGCAATACAGGCCTACCACAACAAACAAGAAAAATTTCAAATAAACAATCTAACAGTGCACCTAAGGAACTGGAAAAAGAAGAATAAACAAAGCCCCAAATCAGTAGAAGTAAGGAAATAATAAAAATCAGAAAAGAAATAAATGAAATAGAGACTGAAAAAATCAATAGAATTAAGAGCTAGTTCTGTGAAAAGAGAACCAAATTGACAAGCCTTTAGCTAGACTCACCAAGAAAAAAATAGGGAAGGCTCAAATAAAATAAGAAATAAAGAGGAGAAATTACAATGGGCACCTCTGAAATACAAAAGATTATAAGAGAGTATTACGAAAAGCTATATGCCAACAAATTGGATAATCTAGAAGAAATGGGTAAATTCTTTGAATCATATAACCTTCCAAAACTGAATCAAGAAGAAATAGAGAATTTGCATACACCAATCACCAGTAAGGAGATTGAAACAGTAATCAAAAACCTCCCCCAAAATAAAAGTCCAGGACCAGATGGCTTCCCTGGTGAATTCTACCAAACATTCAAAGAAGACTTAATACCTGTCCTTCTCAAATTCTTCCAAAAAATTGAAGAGGAGGGGAAGCTTCTTAACTTATTCTATGAAGCCAACACTACCCTGATAGCAAAACCAGACAAGGACAACACACACACAAAATTACAGACCAATATCACTGATGAATGTCGACGCAAAAATCCTCAACAAAATACTAGCAAATCGAATACAACAATACATTAAAAGATCATATGCCATGATCAAATGGGACTTATTCCAGGGATGCAGGGATAGTTCAACACCTGCAAATCAATCAATGTGATACATCACATTAACAAAATGAAGAATAAAAATCACATGATCATCTCAATAAATGCGGAGAAAACATTTGACAAGATAAAGCATCCATTTATGTTAAAAACTCTGAATAAAATGGGTATAGAAGGAAAGTACCTCAACATAATAAAGGCCATATATGACAAACCCACAGCTAATACCATTCTTAATGGAGGAAAACTGAAAGCTATCCCTCTAAGAACAGGAACCAGACGAGGATGCCCATTTCTACCACTCTTATTGAAAATAGTATGGAAGTCCTAGCCAGCGCAATCAGGCAAGAAAAAGAAATAAAAGAGATCCAAATTGGAAAGGAAGAAGTGAAACTGTCACTATTTGCAGATGACATGATTTTATGTATAGAAAACCCTAAAGAATCCACGAAAAAACTTTTAGAAATAATCAATAAATACAGTAAAGTTACAGGATACAAAGTCAACATACAAAAATCAGTTGCATTTGTATATACTAACAATGAAGTAGCAGAAAGAGAAATTAAGAATACAATCCTATTTGCAATTGCAACAAAAAGAATAAAATACCTAGAAATAAATTTAACCAAAGAGGTGAAAGACCAGTACACTGAAAACTATAAAACCTTGTTGAAAGAAATTGAGGAAGACACAAAGAAATGGAAAGATATTCTGTGCTCTTGGATTGGGAGAATTAACATAATTGAAATGTCCATACTTCCTATAGCAGTCTACAGATTCAGTGCAATCCCTATCAAAGTTCCAACAATATTTTTCACAGAAATAGAGCAAAGAATCCTGAAATTTATATGGAACAACAAAAGACCCTGAATAGCCAAAAGAATCCTGAGGAAAAAGAACAAAGCTGGAGGTATCACACTCCCTGATTTCAAAATATACTACAAAGCCATAGTAACCAAAACAGCATGGTACTGGCACAAAAACAGACACACAGATCAATGGAACATAATCAAAAGCCCAGAAATAAACCCACACATCTCTTGAAAGCTAATTTTTGACAAGGGAGCCAAGAGCATACAATGGAGAAAGGCGAGTCTCCTCAGTAAATGGTGTCTGGAAAACTGGATAGCCACATGCAAAAGAATGAAAGTAAACCATTATCTTGCACCATACACAAAAAAAACCCTCAAAATTGATTAAAGACTTGAATGTAAGACCTGAAACCATGAAATTTCTGGAAGAAAACGTAGGCAGTACACTCTTCGACATAGGTATTAGCAGCATATTTTCAAATACCATGTCTCATCGGGCAAGGGAAACAATAGAGAAAATTTAAAAATGGGACTACATCAAACTAAAAAGCTTCTGCACAGCCAAGGAAACCATTAACAAAACGAAAAGAGAACCTAACAATTGGGAGAAGATATTTGCAAACCATATATCTGATAAGGGGTTAATATCGAAAATATACAAAGAACTCATACATCTCAACAACAAAAAAACCAACAACCCAATTAAAAAATGGGCAAAAGATCTGAACAGATATTTTCCCAGAGAAGATATAGAGATGGCCAACAGGCACATGAAAAGATGTTCAACATCATTAACTATCAGAGAAATGCAAATCAAAGCTACAATGAGATATCACCTCACTCCTGTCAGAATGGCTATAATTAACAAGACAGGAAATAGCAAGTGTTGCAGAGGATGTGGAGAAAAGGGAACCCTTGTACACTGCTGGTTGGGAGTGCAAACTGGTGCAGCCACTATGGAAAACAGTATGGAGATTCCTCAAAAAATTAAGAATAGATCTACCATACAATCCAGCTATTCCACTGCTGGGTATTTATCCAAAGAACATGAAAACACTAATGTGTAAAGATATATTAATTGCAGCATTATTCATAATAGCCAAGATTTGGAAGCAGCCCTGGTGCCCATCAAGGGATGAATGGATAAAGATGATGTATATACACTGTGGAATACTACTCAGCTATAAAAAAGGATGAAACCTGGCTATTTGTGACAACATGGAGGGACCTTAAGGGTATTATGCTAGGTGAAATAAGTCAGAGGGAGAAAGCAAAGTACCACATGATCTCACTTATAAATAGAAGGTAAAAACGACAAACACACACATAGAGACAGAGATTGGATTGGTGGTTACCAGAGGGGAGGGGGAGGGAAGAGGGTGAAAGGGGTTATTAGGCACTTGTGTATGGTGATAGATTATAATTACTCTTTGGGTGGTGAACATGATGTAATCTACAAGAAATCAAAATATAATGCTATACACCTGAAATTTATATAATATTACAAACCAATGTTACCACAATAAAAAATAAAGTATAAGTCTATTAAAGGACAATACACTGAAATAAATGCTAGTGTTGTATATATTCATTTCATTTATTCACTAATTTATTAAGTACTTATGATGAGTTAGGCACTGAAACAAAGATGAGTAAAAGAGTTTCCATACCCTAGGTGGGCAGCTCAGTCATCAAGTGATCAGAACAGTGAGAAGGTACTGTTTTAGATTACAAAAATCCTGTACAGATTCCATGGGAGCTCACAGGAGGGGAGGCTGTGAAGCCCACTCTTGTAGGGGTGGGAAGGATTGGGTCCCAGAGGAAAATAGTCTGCACTGACTCTTGAGGGATGCGTTGGAGCTGGATAGGGAGGGGGAAATGTTAGAGAGGGTGGGGATGGGGGCCAACAATGGTGATACAGAAAGCCCTGGAGATGAGGCAGAGCTTCGTGAGTTCATGGGGCTGGAGTCCGCCTTGACTGAAGCTTTGAGTCCGGAGTCAGGGCGTGTTGAGGTGAGGATAGGGATGTCACTGAGAACCAGATGATGAAGTGCCTTAGCTTTACATGCCTTTGGGCTTTGCCTAGAGGACGCCAGGGCACCACTGAAAGGGGCTGAACAGAAGGGTGATGCTGTTGGAATTTAGAATCTTCACCTTGGCTGCTCCGTCTAGAATGAAGTGTCCCTCAACTTAGCGGGACAGAGATCTAGTGTAGTGACTCCGGGCTGAGGCAGTGCTGACCTGATCTGCAGCTGTGGACGTAGGGATAAGAGAAGTGGATGATTCCAGAAGTGATGATTGATTAGGTAGTGATAGCTGACATTTATGTAAAGCTCACTGTGTGCCAGACGTGGCGCGGAGAGAGCAAGAGCTAAGGATGAGTCTCGGGTGTGGGCAGCTCATTTAATGCTGGCGCCACTCACTGCTGCTCAGAAGGGGAAGTGCTAGTCAAGGGGAGGTGATCAGCCCTGTTTAGATGGGTGATTTTGAGGTGTTTCTGGGACACTTAAGTGGAGCTGGCCAAGACGGTTGGAGTATGGGTTTGGAGCTCAAGAGAGAAATCAAGTTTGGAGCTGTAGCATTGGGACTGATTAGGGTGTTGATATAAATTTAAACTGTAGAGATGGATGATATTCTCTGGTGGTAATGTTTAGAGTGAAAAGATGGGGCGAGCCTGGTGGTGCAGCAGTTAAGTTCACATCTTCTGCTTCGGTGGCCCGGGGTTCACTGGTTCCGATCCCAGGTGTGGACCTCCACACCATTTGTCAAGCCATGCTGTGGTAGGTGTCCCACCTAAAGTACAGGAAGATGGGCACAGATGTTAGCTCATTGCCAGTCTTCCTCAGCAAAAAGGAGGATTGGCAGCAGATGTTAGCTCAGGGCTAATCTTCCTCAATCAATCAATCAATCAATCAATTTTTGAAAAAATAGAGTGAAAAGAGACCTGAGATCAGAACTGTGGGGCCCACCCATAATTGAGTGATAGGCAGAGGAAGGGCACCTGTGCAGGAGACTAAAAGCAACAGCCAGGGAAGAAGGCAGGAAAGCAGAAGAACGTGGTACCGTGAAGCCAAAGAAAGAAAGCGGTTTTAGACGGAGAGAGTGTGGGCATTCCCATCCAATGCTGGCAAGAGGTGGAGCAGATAAGAGCTGTGTCTGTGGGATTTAGCCGCAAGAAGTCAGTGATGACCTGGGTTGGTGAGAACATCTTTACTGGTGTGGCAGAGCAGAAATAAGATGGCAGTGGGGTGAGGAGAGGAAGTGAAGGCCTTAGATATAGACTACATGATCCAGAACTGCTCTGTCCAGCACAGTAGCCACTTACCATATGTGGCTATTTAAAATGAAAATTAATTAAAATGACATAAAATTAAAAATTCAGTCCCTCACTTTCACTAGCCACATATCACATGCCCAGTAGCCATTTGACAGCACAGATTAAGAACATTTCCATCATCGCAGATAATTCTATCTGCCGGTGCTGACCTAGATGCTGAGCAGTGAAGGAGAGGAAAGAAATAGAGCGGCAGCTATTCTGAGCTTTGTGTGTATGTGTCTGGGAGTCGCGTGTGTTCGTGTGTGTATTTAATGAGAGAGACATGGGGTACTTAGAGTTGGTGGGAAAGACTCATGTGTGAATGCATGTGTTTGCCTCCGTCCTGTCGGCTAGTTGGAGTGTGTAGAAAAAAGATCCCCTCCACTCCTTCGTGTGTTAAAAAGTTTACCTATGAAGAGAAAATATTGTTTTATCCCTGCATCTCCAGAATTTTTAGCCTGGCACGTAAAATGGGGTTGGTATGCGTTTGTGGATGTAACCTCTGCATTACCGTCGGGGCGTCCGTGTGTTCTGGTGCTGTGGTTCATTGCGTAATCACATAGCACTCATGAGCTGAGTGCTCCGTGTGCTCCAGCTACTGTGCTGGGCGTTGAGGATGCAGACGTGAATTTTGACTAGAAGAATGTATTTGTGTCTCCAGGATTGCACTCTTTCCCCAGAGTGGTTCTGAGGTCCACTTGGGTGCTGCCTGCCTGTGATTTGGGGGTCAGCAGAAGTTTGCAGCCTTGCTGAAGTCCTTGGGCAGAGTAGTACACTAGAGACGTGTGACATTATATCCCCTAAGGTCATACCTGTCCACAGGTGTTTTCTGAGCCCCTGCTAAGCACCTACCCGTTTGTTAGGCCCTGGGGGTAGCAAAGATTTTAAAATAAGATAAAATGGCTACTCTAGTTGGGAAAATGAGACATTGTAAACACTTGAAGATAAAAACAGGACAGTGCTTAGGTGCCAGCTGGGCATGTGGGGTGGACCGTGAGGGCCAAGATCCAGGGCACAGAAGGGGCCCAGCAGATGGAGCCATGGCCAACAAGCTGATAGGAATAAGTGTGATTGTGAGGAGTAATTGTGATTTTGTTAGCTGCACATTGGAGTTGGTCTCGTTATAAGGCTAGTGTCTGATTAATGATAGCCTTTAAAACTTGAAGAAAGAATTGTACCTTGCTGTTTCCAGCAATGGGGAGATTTTAGATACTTGTGCAGGGAAATGAGCTGAGGGCAACTTGCTAAGCTCGTGGACATAGCATACGTCACTAGTGGGCGAGACCACAACAGCCAAGAGCCAGGATGGAATGCCTGATCTTGCCTGCACTTGATGCTGTGTGAAAACACCAGTGTAACTGTTTAAGAGGATAGAGACTCCTCCTCTCTCCTCCCAAGGTTACAGTGTTGCTCCTAGCCTCGGGGATAACTCACTGCTGGGGTAAGCTTGGTGGGAATGTGAAACAAGGAGAGAAATGAGCCCTTGCTGATAAATGCACTTGTTACTCCTCAGTGCTAGACACTCCAGATCCCTAAGCTGCTCAGAGAGTTAGAGACTCCCAGTGATGCTTCAGCATCTGTGCTCTTTGCTAGGTTGGTATAAAATTACTACATGTGTCCTACTCGGAATTTAAGGAGGCCACTGAAATATGCGTTGCTGTAGTTACTTATTATTCAAACTTAAGAAAATAGGCCTACAATTTTGAGAATTATTCTTTGAGGGCTCTGCTATAAAGAGGTATCTGTTATCCCCTCGTTTATATCACACCTGGTTCTTTGAGCGTCCCAGGGTGCGGAGAAAAGTCCTTTCCTGAAGAGAGGCATTTCACAGACAGGAAGCTTTTTTACCTAAGTGGAGAAATGTGGCTGTCCCTTCAGGTCCGTGTTAGATCTCACAGCTTCGGAGGGTCCTTAATTAGGAGTAGTAACTGTCCAGGTTTTCTGTACTTGCATCTGCACAAATGTCCCTTAATTCTGGATATTTGCCTGGTTATAACAGCGCTTCTTACGCCTGTTGAACTGTATTCCTTTTGTGTGGAATCAGATTTCTTCATAAGCCTCAACTACTACAGTTAAGATGTCATAAGCATGTGAAGGCGAATAATGTAGAATTAATGAGAAAAATGAAGCATGAAGTATCCAGATTTTACAGTGCAATAACAGTGGGAGAAAAAGAAGAAGAAATCCAGCTGTATCAAATTATTAACATTGATGAAACCAAAGGCCAGCCTGCAGGGCACCTGGACTACTGGCCCACAAATGACACTTTGAGAACCCTGGTTCTCACCGTAGAGTGCATCTTCCAGTCCTTTGAGACCTTTCCTCATGGTCTACCCAGAGAATAGACTCTCATACAAAGGAGGACAGAGTCTGGAGTCTTTTTCTTTATCCTGTGGCCCTTGAAGTGTCTTATTCTGTGTCACTGACAGCTGTGATGACTGCCATCTTTGTTAGAAGGGATGGGGCCCTGGACCCAGAAGACAACTTTTACAGATGGGTCCCTGTCCTGAATTATAATGTTTTCTTGTATCTCTTCCCAGTTCCATCTCCTCACATCATAACAACCCCCGTCTCATAATGGCAGTCATTCCTAAGACCATTTACCCTTTGGGGTTTTCATTTTGCATTCCATGTCTATAACACCATCAGATAAGCCATCCTCCAGGCATTTACAATTTCCTCATGCTCCCAGTATTTCTTCTCCATCTTTTTCTCGTAGGAATGTCCACCAGCCAAGCACTAACAACCTAAAATGGATTTTATATAACAGAGAAAATCAGGGCTTATCAAGATCATTACTGTTACACACACAGCAAAGATGCACAGTGTACTTAAAGGTCCTCTTAAGGAGAATAATGAATGCAGAGGGCTGGAAGCTCTTCTTGAGTTCAGTGTTGTTCACTCCAGTTTCCTTTGAATGTTAGGCCTTTGGGGGATAGAACCTCTGTCACATTCGGCCTCCACAACATTAACGCTCCTTTACCAATGCAGTTTACAGTAATAGAGCAATTCAGGGGTGCAGAAAGGGGAGGCATTCTTTTTGTCATTACTTAACTCCTAGAATCATTCTGAAGAGTACCAGCGCCCCAGGACTGCCTGGGGATGACTTTGCCTCCATTTGGGAATCGCTAGGTTATGGAAGCATTGAAATAATTTTCCCTAAAGTAGTGCTTTCCAACCTGGCTGCACATGACAGTCTCTTGGGGCGTCCAGGCTGCACTACAGACTAATTAAATCCATCTCCAGGGGTGGGACCCAGCCATCAGTATTTTTAAAGCTCCCCGGGTGATTACAGTGTGCAGGCATGGTTGCGAGCCACTGCTTTAAAGGACTTGCCAGATCCGGAGATGGAATAGCCTTACAGGTAATAGTTCTCAAGCCTGTGCCTGTTCACGGGCTGGTCCCTGGAAATTGTCATGCTCTTTGTGGAATATCATGAAATATATTTGGCCTTCTCCCTTTATGTAGTACATGACCTTCCTTTTGGGGGAAACTGAAATCTTTCTTCCCATCCCCACTGCCAAATAATGTGCTAGCCAACACTTAACTGAGTGCTTAAAACAGTTTGTGTGAGTGCTGTATATGTCCTTCAGTCTCCACAACAACCCTATGAGATAGGTCTTTTATTATAATCCCTCTTATTTGACGAGTGAGGACAGAGAGGCAGAGAAAGGTTCAGTCACTTGCCCAAGATTACACAGCTCGAACTTGAGCCCAGGCCCCCTTGGTCTGAGGTTTCTGCTCCAATCTGCTGCCTCTCATGCACACAAGCACTACTTCCTTCAACAAGTATTTACTCAGCATCCGTGATGTGCCAGGCGCTGCCCTAGGCTGGTCAAGCACACTTGCTCTACTCTTACTCTTGTGAATTAAGGAGGGCTTAACAGTTAACAGACATGTGTACCACTGTCAGAAAATGAGTTAACATCAATTGTTTCAAAACAATTATTCTTCGTAGATGTCCTGTAACACCAACTCCTCTATATCTAACAACCTTATACATTTATTTAGTTGAATATATTTTTATAACTATTTAGTTGAATATATTTTTTTATTTTCTTTGACTCATGGATTATTTAGAAGTGAGTTAATTTCTAAGTGTTTAGAGATTTTCTTGTTGTCTTTCTGTTGTTGGTTTTTACCTTGAATCTATTATGATCAGAGAACACACTCTATAATTTCAATTCTTTTAAAATCTTTGATTTGTCTTATGGCCCAAGATATAGTCTATCTTGTTGACTGCCCTATGGGTGCTTGACACATATGTGTATTCTGCTCTTCTTGGGTGGAGCATTCTGTAAATGTCGATTAGATCCAGTTGGTTGACTGTGTTGTTCACATCTTCTATATCCTTCCTGATTTTGTGTCTAGTAGTTCTGTCAGTTGCTGACAAGGGATTGAAGTCCCCAATTATAATTGTGGAATTGTCCATTTCTCTTTTTAGCTTTATCAGTTTTGTTCCATGTATTTTGAGGCTCTGTTGTTTGGTGCATAGACATTAGGATTAATCCTGGTGGATTGATCCTTTTATCATTTTATATGTCCCTCTTTATCTCTAGTAATTTTCTTTCTTCTAAAGTCTACTTTATCTTATATAGCTACTCCTTTTTTTAATTAATGTTTGTATGGTGTATCTTTCTCCATCCTTTTTCTTTTAACTTACCTAAGTTATTTGTTGAATTTGAAGTGAGTTTTTTGTAGACAGCCTATGGTTGTGTTGTGCTTTTTTTTTAATCCACTCTGCCAATCACTTCCTTTTAATTGGTATATTTAGACCATTTAGACGTAAAGTAATTATTTATATGTTAGAGCTTATGTCTCCCAAGTTAACTATTTATGTGACTAGGGTACGTTTTTCTTTTAGAAAGTTCACCAAGAGATTAAATTAAAAATAGTTGTCAGTGGATATTTGACCAAGGGGTCTTTGTTTATTTGTGTGATGCTATGGCCAAAGGAAGAGTTTGACCTCATCCCCTTGAGACGTTTTCTCGCCTGCATTTGTTGTAAACATGCAGTTGCATGGGGTTTGGGGGTCTCAGGTGTCCATTTGTCCATGTGTTTAGTGGACCCAGAACTATTTTCTGAGGAAAATTTTAGTTCTATCTTTGGTTCTATCCCTCAGCCCAGCTCCATGCTGAGGGTGAGTGGCCTTAGGTTCTGACACAAACCTAGTGTGTCAGAAGACGATGTCAATAATACCACAAGCATAGTAAGTGATGATGTTTGCATCTGCTCTTAATGATCAGCATTGCATATTTACATATTTACATCCTGTTGTCAGTTGCTCATGTTCCAGGTTTTATTGTTCCATTACAAATTATCCCAGAATTTAGTGGCTTGAGGTCGCCACTTTCATATGCTGACAGATTCTGTGGGTCAGGAATTCAGAAAGGACACAGTGGGGATGCCTTTCCCCTGTTCCATCATGTCTGGGGCCTCATCTGGGAAGGCTAGAGGGCTGGAGGTGACTTGACAGGGGCTAGAATCATCTGAATGCTCATTTACTCATAGATCTGGCAGCTGGGCTGTGATGACGTGAGGACCAGGACTGCCAACTGGAGTGCCTACGCGTGGCCTGTCCCTGGACCGTGGCTTCTTCGCAGCATGGCAGCCTCAGGGTAGCTGAACTTACATGGCAGTCTGGACTCCAAGAGAAAATGTTCTAGCAGCAAAGAAGAAGCTGCATCACTTTGCTGTCCTTTCTTACACAAAGCAGTCAAAACCCCTTCAGCTTTGAGGGAAGGGGCAAAGACCCCTTCTCTTCATGAAAACACTGTTAAATAATTTGGGGGTCATAACTTACTTGAGAAAAAATATTGAGGGAGTGCTACCTAAATAGGTTAAATATTATCTATTCTTACAGATTCTCTAGGTTTAAAAAAATTCCTTATATTAAACTGTCATCTGAAAACGACATATCTCATAGACCATATTGTTCGCTGTTCTATGGAATGGTTTTATGCTTGAACAGTACATCAGTCTTAAGATATGTTACTAAGATTACTGCAGGAATTTTGTAGAGGCACTGGCTCTCATAATTCTAAGATTACAGGTGTGTTTCTGCTGGTGTGTCATGGTTTCATGGACACAGCGAGTCATGTATTGCTGGTGCCTGTGTTGTACACTTGGAAAAACTGAAGCTTTGAGAATGACTCGTCCAGAGTCATAGAGCAAGTTAATGGTTGAATGGAATTAAAATTCGGGTCTCTCTTTCTCTTGGGCCGGACTGTCTCTGAAAGAACTTTCCTTGGCTTTGTTATCTAAGGTGTTGCTTTATGACTTTCTACCTCACAGGGGTTTAGTGTGGCTGAAGCATAGCTTGGCATTCTGAACAGATCATTACACTCAAAAGGACGTTCCTCTTGGGTTGACAAACCCAATAGTCTTGTTTGTTAGTGTGCTTTTCACCCCAAAGAAAAACGCTTTTTATTTTCTTATTATGTCTTGTGCTTTCCCTTGTTGATTAAATTGAGGTGTGTGTCCATGTCCGAGTTGGCGTTTCTAAGGATTTGGAGGAAAGCGTGACATAGGATTCATTCTTTCAGTTGAAGGCTAATCTCCAGGGATTTTTCTTCAAAACTTTATGGTGGTTAGAACATACTTTATCACAGTCTAAGATACACATTGTTGTATTTTAGCTATTGTGATTATTCAGAAAAGAAAAGCAAATCCACAAACCAATATTCAAATAAAAACGAGAACCTATGTATCAGGGAATGGTGAGAGCTCCTTGGTGTGACTCACAAGGCCTTCCGGGATCTGCCCGTCCCTTCAGCCTGGCGTCTTGCTGTGGCCCCTCTCCCCAGCCTTACTGAACTGCCATGCTTTTCTGAGTGTACCATATTCTTCCTCCGTGCTGTTGTTCCTGTTGTGGATGCTGGTCAAGCTGCCTGGAGAGTCCTCCTCGCCCACCCCATAGTACATCTGCCTGCTGCACAGCTCCTCCTTCTCGGCTTCACTCAGATACTCGCCTCTCTGGGTGGCTGTCCCTGAGTCTCCCAAGCAGGAGTAGGGGTTCCTCACTGGCAGCCCCCGCCCTGACCACAGTCCTGTGGCTGCTCTTTTCTGTTTCTGTGCCCTCCAGGGCAGGTCCATGTTTTATTCATCTTTATATGCTTTACTACCAGTAGTGGAAGGTGCTCAGTGCAGGGTTGTTGAGTGAATGAGTGACCGGATTAATGTGTTAACAAAAATGTATCCCCTCATTCACTCTCACCTCACCTTCACCTCATGCCCTGTGATCCTAAAATATTTGCAAGAAATGATTCGTTAATTCAGATTTCATTAAAATACTACCAAAATTTGCACCATAGCTCCAACTTTCTCTGTATTATGAAGAAGATGTTCAAAGACAAACAGAAAAGAGGATTGGGTCTGGAAGTTTGCTTTTCAGGTTGGTTTTCTAGGCTGATGCGCCATCAGGTCCTCTGCCTTTTTGTGACCACCACAGACACAGCAGGGATAGCTAGTCCAGCCTTGTCCTGGTGCATGCTTAGTGGGCATTTGGTCAAAGCTTATCTCTCATCAGGAACCCCATTGGCCTGGACCGTTATTATTTAGTACAATGGCTAGTTCTTCATTTTTACTGTCTAACATTTGTGCCAGTTTAGGGAAACCAATGGTTCCCAAAACCTATTCCTCAGACCCAATTTAATAGGTCTGGTGTGGGGCCCAAGCATCTGTATTTTCTGAAGCGTCTCGTTTCTGCAAGCGTAGACAAACACAGGTCAGTAATGTCTATTATGGTGGAAACCACGACTATATTCTAGGTCTTTGGATTCTTCTCTTGCTCTTCAGCTTGCTGTGGTTTATCTGTAGTGCAGAGCTTCTACAGAAATATACATATTTCCCCCCAAATGTCCAGTGATTTAATCGTATTGCCTATTTGTAAAGTAAATGAATTCTTACCACTGACTAATTAGCTGAGTTCGTCAAATAAAATAAATGCCTGTAAGATATTCAACTTATGATTTTCCTTGAAGCACAAAGCATTTGAGGTTGATGCTTTGAATGTACACTGCGGTTCCATAAGACCAGGAAGCAGGAACCCCCTGTCATTAGATAAATATCGAGTTTAAGTTGTTACGGAGTGAATGGTGAAGCCAGGGTCAGACCTCGAGTCTCTGGCATAGGCGTTGGCCAAGCACAGAGGCTCAGAAACAGCCTGGAGACGAGGTGTGTCTGCAGTGGGAAGGGAGGCTGTCCTAATTGTGTTGATGGTTGGGGGGAGTAGGGGTGATATGGTGCAGGGTTTTGCTAACCAGTATGGGGGGAGGGGTGTCGTCAGATAAAAGGTCATGGTATCTGATAAAGGGCTATGGGGTCAATGATTTGAAAATTCCAATTAATGTTATATATTAGAAATGAGTTTCTCAAGCAACAGCTAAAAAAAATCCTATTGTAATATTGCTAAAAAGTTACCTTGCCTCAACTATTACGTATGCTAATTTCTATTTCACCAGGCTTTTACTAGAATATCCAGAATCCCCACATCTCTGGGTCCACAGTGACGATTTAACATGAGTGGGTGGATCCAGCTCCCAGGCGTATTTAAGGCCACTGTACGGCACAGACAGAGGAGGGGCTTGCCGTGGAGCCCCGGCGTGTCTGACCGAGAGCGGTAATACGTTAACTGACTCATGGAGCAAAGCGGGGTGACGTAATCATAATAATAGTAATGACCGTTGACATCATTGGTGCTTTTACTGACACCGTTAAGTACTTCCCAGTGCCAGGCATGCATGTTTACAGGTATTAATTCATTTAATCTTCACAACAGCCCTATGAAGAAATAGGTTTACTATTAATCCCATTTCTTAAGGATGAAGAAATTGAACTCAATGAATCAATCAGTAATACATTACCTTACTCTTCAAAGGTGAGATTTAAGACTGACTTTTCCGATATACTTTAGAAAGTTGATTAGCTTTCTGAAATATCTTTATTGATGTTTTTCTGTCCTCAAAAGTCAGCCTCAAAAAGAAAGGAAGAACAGAAAAGAAAGGAGACTTATAAACAGCCTTTTTGATGGCAAAGTTGATTTACCTTTGAAGAGCTTTACCGTGACATGCTCTTAAATTCACAGTCCGTGCCCATCACTCTGTGAGCGTATCACTTGTAACCTTCAACAAGTTACTTCTTAGACTTCTAGAAAGCCCTCAGTTCCCCCATCCGTAAGAGGAAATGGGTAAATGGCTCACGTCTTTGGAAGAGCTTTTAGAATCGAGGTGCTATTTGTGAAGGTGGTTTGAGGAGCAGCCGTGAGGTTGCGGTACAAATGCAGACAGGCTGTATGTCCTCTCTGTGGGTAGTAAGTTGCTTAAGTGTTGTGCACAGACACACTCAGTGGTTAGCCAGAGACAGGAGCATGGTCACACATTCTTTGATCTTTGACCTTTTAACTCTGCTCATTGCCGCTGCCTGTATCTTAAGGTTTCTGCTTTTCCGCGCAACATCCTGGATCTACCGTCCCACGGTGTTTTGAGAGGAAGTCCCGCAGCTGTTCGGAAACACACCCCGATAATGGCTGCTCTGACGTCCCTACCTCGGATGTTTGTTCTGGAATCTCTGCAGACCTCCCCACTGTCTTGGTCTCCACCACGGCTGTCTAGCCTCTTGAACTCCATTTAGTCCAGATAGGGCTTTCGTCTGTGTTATTTTTCACCATTGTTTTCTTAAAACAAGGCTATGGAAAGAGAAGGATCTGCAATCTCTTCATAAGAACCCACAATCGTTGAAGAATAGGAACTCGGGTGAAAAAGAGATAGTGTATCTGGGGGCTTGAGCAGCACATTGTCTGGTCTAGCCAACTCGAGAGCGTTGAGCGAGAGACAGTGCAGAGGCCTGGTTTGCAGGGCGGCCATGTCTTGGGCCTGTTCATCTCCTGGAAGAGCCCCATTTTTTTTTTTAAAGATTTTAACTTTTTTCCTTTTTCTCCCCAACCCCCCCCAGTACATAGTTGTATATTCTTCGTTGTGGGTCCTTCCAGTTGTGGCATGTGGGACGCTGCCTCAGCGTGGTTTGATGAGCAGTGCCATGCCCACGCCCAGGATTTGAACCAACGAAACACTGGGCCGCCTGCTGCGGAGCGCACGAAGTTGACCACTCGGCCACGGGGCCAGCCCTGGAAGAGCCCCATTTTTTCATTAAACCTAAACATCCTCAGAAATCCATTTTTCTCATGCTTTCTGTTATTACTTTTGACTTCAGACTCTTCCTTGTTTATTCTCACTTTGACCCATTTCGTGTCCCTTGAGCCTGCCTTTCCTTGGACTTTCCTCCTCCCTCTCCAGCCTGGACCCCAGAATGTGTTCCTTCAGCCACTTTCTTCCCAGTGCCCCGGCTTCCTTGCCCTCCACTCCTGTCCTGCAGAGCCCGGTCCTAGATCAGCGAGTCACCATCGTTTCTCCTTATTTCCCTGTTCTTCATGTGGCTGGAGGAAAGTCACCAAATGTATGAGCTGGCATCTATACAAATTTATGGTCTCCACCCCAGCTACACCTTTGTGCTATTCTGTAACTCCTTTACTCATCCTTGCTCAGCTCTGCCCCTCAGTCTCCACTGCCACCATCCCAGCCCTTCAGCATCCTCTCAAAGCCTGGATCCCACCCTAATCCCCTCACTGTCAGGTTGCCTTCCTCCTGCTTCACTGAGAAATTAACGCGTTAGTTCTCGTTAGTTCCCGCGAGTCCTTTGGCTCCTTGCCCTAAACCTGCACCATCTGTACCCCGCTCCCCTCCTTCTGCCCTGTTTTGGGGAGTGGGTGACTCTTCCCTGGCCAGAGTCCTTCCCACCCCCCTTTCTCGTGCCATCCATGTAGCCTCATTATCTGATTCTGCTTGTTCCTGCCTCTCAGCATGTGAAGGGGCTGTTTCTTTTTCGTGTTTTTTAAAAAAGAAACCACTGTCAACTCTGTGAGTTCCTCTAGCTACTATACTCTATGGCATTCATTCCCTTCTTAGCCAGGCGCCTGCCTTCCCTCCCTCCCGCCCTTCCTTCTGTGCAAGAGATATTCACTGGGGCTGTGCACACAGAGTCCCTGTGTTCGTGGAGCTTACCTTCTAATGGTGGGAACAGTAATAAATAGGTGGGTAATAAAATTAATACATAATTAGTAATAAATAATTCAGATAATGTGCGATGAAAATACTAAAACAGGGTAATGCGAAAGAGGTGGCAGAGAGGGCCTGGAGCAGCCTGGGGGTGGGAGTGGCTTCAGAGAGTGAGACTAGACAAGGCCTCTTGAGGAGGTGGCATTTGGGTTGAGACCCAAAATGTGAGAAGGATCTAGCCATGCCAGGACCGGGTAGAAGCATCCCAGGTGGAGGGGAAGGAAAGGGCAGAGGTCCCAGGGCAGGAATAGACTTGACCGCTTCAAGGAAATGACAGAAGACTCAGCTCACTCAGTTCCTGCCACTTCATCTCATCATCTTTCAAATCTGGCTCGCATCTCTGTCACTTCTCTGATACATTATTAGAAAGATCACCAGGGATCTCCTGTTTGCCCTCCAGTAGGCCAGGTTTTTGCTCACCTCACTTAACCTGGTGTAACAGCTGGCTCTGTTGAGCAGCCCCGCTCGCCCCGTGGGCTCCCTGCTGCTCTGTCCTGCCTCTCTGTGTGCTCCTCTCCTTGTGACTGACCTCTCAGTCTCCTCTGCAGATCCACAGCCTCCGCACCTGCAGGGTTGGGATGTCCCAGGCCTGCATCCTGGGCTCCCTCTTCTCGTTCTACAGACTTCCTGGCTGATCTGACCCACACCCACAGCTTCAGCATCTGTGCTGGGGACACCTACCTCTGTATGTCTAAAAAAGGCCTGTCTGCTGCACTGCACGCCTCCCCATCCAGCCCCTCAGTCAGCCTGTCAGAGCTCAGCTCATCCCTCCCCCCCCCCCGCCCCCCCCCCCCCCCCCCCCCCCCCCCCGCCCCGGGCCTGGAGCTGGTCCCCTTCCTAGCGTTTCCACTGCCACCGTCTTGGTTTCGGCCCTTGTCATTTCTGCTGAGTCACTGTGTTCTTTCCTTACTGCTCTCTGATCTCAGGCCCTGCCGTCCATCCACGCTCCACACTGCTATAGGTGACAGCACTAAAGTGATCCGGTCTCTCCGACGCTGGAGACCAGCCGTGCGCCCCGAGCCCCAGGACGGGGTCTGCACTGTGAGCAGTCCTAGTGGGCGGCGTGCTCTGGCCCTGCCTGGCTTTCCCGCTTCATCTTCCCACCTCTCTCCTGCACCTACCTTTGCACTCCAGCCTTGCTGAACTGCCTCAAGTTCTCCACACATAACAACTTGGTTTTGTTTGAGATGTTTTCTCAGTGTCTTTGCTTATCTGTTGTCTTTCGGTAGAATGCCTACTCTGGTTTTGTAGTCTTGGCAAACACCCACTCGGTCTTCAGTTCTGGTGAAGTAGCTTGTGTCCACTGTCCCCAACCTCCAGCAGGCGGCGACTCCCTCCTTCTGTTCCCTTCCACCTTGGTCAGACTCTCCCAGGTGCTTATCCTCTATTTATGCCTGTTTGGTCCACCTCTCTGACTTCCTCTCTTGCATGTAAATTCTGAAAGCACAGTCATGTTATCATGTTCATCTTTATATCTCGAACATAGAGCACAATCCATGGTAATAATAGCTCTGAGAAAAATCAATGAGGATAAAAATAACGTGTCATTTGAATATGAATGACATGGGGCTGGTGGGTCACCTGGTAAGGAGCCCAGCCCTCTGCTCACTGGCTCCTAACACACCTCCACTTCCTACTTACTGTCACACACCCAGCAGCCTTGATGGAGTGATAGGCTGTCGTTTTGTGGAGAAAGAATAGCTCTGAAAAGAAAGTCAACAGCTAGTACGAGTGATGAAGTAAGGAGGAGCTCTGAGTAAGTGAGGTTCTTAGGAATTCCTGAGAGATTAAGAAGCAAGCGTTGAATTTGTCTGCAGGGGTCTGTGACGTGAACAAATACACCCCAAATGCCATGAAGAAAAATGAGAAAAGGCGATTCATGAATTGTTTCAGCAAAAACGTCAGTCAGCGCAGCCATTTCTTATCAAAGGAAAGAAACATTTAGTGGAAGTTGAAGCTGGGGCTAAATGAGTGAGGACATGACTCGAGGTGGCTGTGAAATGAGGCACTGTGATACAGGAGAAAGCTGGGTGCGCACAGACACTGCCGTAAGCTGGCGGATGAGGACAAGCTTAAAGTGGCGACTTTTTATTGCTTTCTATGGAGAGAATTATTTGTGATATAGTAGCTGAGCATTTGGGGATTTATGGCAGTCTTAGGACATCTCTTTTGCAAATGTCGAATGTCTACTACTTTCCCTAAGAAAATAGAGCCGACAACAGATAACACTGTCATGATGTCTCATTTATCTCACATGGTCTGGGAATGAGATATTCCATCAAGGCAGAGTTTTCTAGATAACTGAAGCACCAAAATAGTAAGAAATTACTATTTTGGAGTAAAATCTTTCTCACGCATTTCCCTGTTTCTGTTCTTGAACAGAATACGGAGAATATGCTCTTACAGTGATGTCTTCAAAGGCCCTTTACACAGGAGGAGTGTTTCCTTCTTTACAGTGAAAAGCGTGTTTAAATGTGCACATCTCAGGCATTTAAATTTTAAAAATAACACTGTGCTGCCTCTTCCACTGCTGTCAGGAGGTGACTTGTCACTCTTTACTACTGTCAGCATTTCTGCCTGTTACAGATTTTCTTTTCCCATAAACTCCTCTTTTCCTTGTTGGAAATATTTTTTTTCGTGAAACTCCTCCCTTTCAAAATTTACTGCTTTCCATGTGTTGTAGACTGTGAATTCAGATAATGGTGAACAGCTGTTACAATCGTGTGTTAAAGGAAAATAAAAACTCTAAGGTGGATGCGAGGATTATCTGTGGGTGAGTGAGTAAGCCCGGCGGTTTTGACCACAGACTCTGTGTTGTTTACTCTGACTTCTCAGAAGCTGCTCTTCACGTGCCTGCGTCTTCTCTGTGCTGCGCTGTTAGTGTTGCCTCTGAACAGTGACCTCTAGGGAGGGAACCCCTCACGGGGGTGTGTTCCAGTGAGTCATTAACACGTTTGGTGATCGCAGACAAATCACAGCCTCGCTGGGTCTCAGCTTGCTCATCTGGAAGAGCGAAGGCTGGACTTGATGGTCTCCAAGGTCCTTTCATGTTCTCGAGTGCCGCAAAAGTAGTTTAGCAAAGAAGAGTTGAAAAGCCCTAAGACCAAGTGTCTGGAGGACTGAATGGTCACTCTGGACTGAGAACGTCAAGGGGATCTTCCTGGAGGAGGAGGCTCAGGTTTAGGAGGGTGAAAGAGAGAAAAGTAGACTAGTGAGAAGTGTGTCTTGGGAAGTGCAAGGCCTTTTCAGAGGAGAGTAGTGTCGTGGTAAAATGTACATACACACCATTTTAACCATTTTTAAGTGTACTGTTCAGAGGCATTACGTATATTCACATTGTTGTGTAACCATCACCACTACCCATTTCTAGAACTTTTTCACAATGTCAAGCAGAAACTCTGTACCCATTAAACTCTAACTCCCCATTCCCCCTCCCCCAGCCCCTGGCCTCCACCTTTCTACTTTCTGTCTCTATGAATTGGACTACTCTAAGTACCTCATGTAAGTGGAATCATATAATATTTGTCCTGTTGTGTCTGGCTTATTTGACTTGGCACACGTTTTCAAGGTTAATCCATGTTGCAGCGTGTATCAGAACTCAATTCCTTTGTAAGGCTGAGTTCTGTTCCATAATATATATAGACCCCATTTTGTTTATCCATTCATCTGTTGATGGAGGTTTGGGTTGATTCCGCCTTTTGGCTATTGTTAATGATGCTGCTATGAACATGTGTCTACAAGTACCTGTTCAAGACTCTGTTTTCAGTTCTTTCGGGTATATACCCAATAGAGGAATTGCTGGATCATATGATAATTCTATGTTTGACTTTTTGAGGAACTGCCACACTGTTTTCCACAGTGGTTGCCCCATTTCACTTCCCACCAGCACTGCAGGAGCATCCCAGTCTCTCCAGGGGGAGAGTAGTTGTATGCTCAATACAAACCAGCTTGACTGCAGCCAGATTTCCTGTGAGGCAGGGGCGAGACCTACACTTAGGACAGTAGACTAAGGCCAGGTTGTGGAGGGTCTGTAAGGCCTGGCCATGGGGTTGGTACTTTATTTTGTAGGCTGTGGGAAGCTGGTGAGCACTTCTGAGCCAGGGGAAAACCAGGATGAGAGTGGTACTGGAGGAGGGCTAAGGGCCAGAGGATAGGTGCCGGGTGGATTGGGTCGGCTTACGATTGCAGTTCTCCAGCTGGGAGACCTAGGGTTCATTTGGGAAGGTAGAAAGGCAGGGATCAAAGTGGAGTAGTCACTTCTGGGCTCAGCAGTGCAGCAGTGGCCACAGCCTGCATACACTCATATTGAGGGAGGGTGAGGATGTGAGGGTAAGGAGTGAGTGGTACCTCCTTGACCTTCAGCATCATGATTTCTAAAGTCCTAAGTGGAAGACAGCATGTAGACAGGGGCCTTGCATGTGGTTAGCTCCTTGCCTATGAAGGAATAGACATTTGCAGCAGACCGTGGAGCTGTATCTTGGACACCTGGAGGTGTCCCCACCTGTTTGGTTGTCCTAGGGCCTGGCCCCCTTGAGTAGGATAAGATGAGCATTAGGATGCTTGCATAGGGCCCAGAAACACCAAACTCAAAGTAAGCTTAGCACCTATAGAGAGACAGAAGGGGAAAGGAGGTGCCAGTTAGGGTGTCTAAACCAAAATCTAAACTAGTTCCCAAGTTTTTATTTTGATCTTTAATTTGCATGGTGCATCAAATGATACTATCCTGTAAATATTATGGGGAAGGCCTTTGTGTGGCTGATTTGCTTTGCATGTGCCATTGTGCATGCCAGCTTATTGGCCGAAAACCCACTCCTGTCTCCAAATACTCCTGCCCCCCTTTCTCTCAGTCCCCTTGTGCTTTCACCACTGAAGATTTCCGGGAGGCACAAGGATCCTTGGGGGTGGCCTCTGTGTTACAAAAAGACTGAGAGCGCTCTGTCGGCGCAGTGTGGGAGGTTCTGCCTGTGGGTGTGGTGGGCAGATGGCTGGGTGTGGGTTTTAGTGGACACAGGTTGCAAGGGAGTTTTAAATAACTTATTCAAAATAGATAAATTAAGGGATCTAAAAGCAGATGTATAAGACAGTTTAATCAGGCAGAGAATGGGGAAGTATGCTATCGAGTTGATGTAATAACTGTTTCAAGGCACAGGATGTGGGAGACAATGAGAAAGCAGCTGAAACTGTGGTATGACGATTAGCCTGGATGTCTGGCCTTCCTGATGTAAGGCGTGCCACGCCTGGAAACCACCAACAGAGGGGCTGCCTGTCCCACCCGCCCATGACACGGGCTGCACAAGGCGGTCATTCTCACATGGCTATAGGAATCATCGTCACTAAGAATTCTTACACTCTCTGGGTTCTTTATAAATAGATGTCCATTTCTTGAGATGGGGTTGTATGTATTTCTACCTATATTTTCAAATCTGTGGATTTAGATTTTAAAAAGTTAGTAATTCTTATCCTGGTGTTGAGAAAGAAAATGACTCAGTTAAAAAACAGTCTCCACCCCACGTCCAGTTTTATTTGCACGTTACACTGCCAGCAGCCTTTTCCACATTTATCGCTGTGTGAGGTGTGCTTGCCAACACCAAATAACAGGAGCGTGGCGCCGCGGCCACTGGCCCTGGTGGCCTCCTTCAGCTGTGCAGATATGCTGCTTACCAAATGCGATCCCGTTCTGACTCCGCCCACCCCTATTTGGACCCTGGGAGTCGGTGCTTTCCCCACCTGCTGTAGACAGCATCCGGGGAGGGCAAGGTCTGTTTCCTCAGTGAGTACCAGCTGCCTGAAAGAATGAACAGATTTTGAAGGGAACCACTTCACATTTTCACAGAAGTCCTTTGAGCTTCCTAAGAAATGGACCTTCTTTGTTCCATGAATGGCCCCTGCAAGGACGCTGATTCTGTTCCAACATGAGCTCAGGAAAACTTCCCTCAGCTGGCCTGACGTTGAGCGCTGTTGAGCAGCATGCCCTGTTACCCAAGGAATCGATGGAGGCTTCAGAAGATAACTTGGTCCTTGTAACTCTGTGCCCAGGGCCGTAAATCACCTGTGCTCACTGACAGCAGATTACACATCTGGAATTTCCACGCAGGCCCGTGGGACAGCTGTGAGGAATGAGACGACCTTGAAAATTCACAGTCCTGGACTCCTCGGTGTGGCACCTGGAGGAGATCTAAACTTCGAACAGGATCAAAGAGGCTGTAAGACCAGGGCTATAGGATGAAAAGGTCCCATAAGGCCAGGAACAGAGAAGAGAACTTGGCAGTGTTTGTGAGGAAGACCTGTAGGTCTCGCAAAAGGAAAGAAGTGGAGAGTGAGGAAGAAAAGAGAAGTGGTTTGTGAGAGGCCTCCAGGACTGTGACTGACCGCAGGCAGACATTTTCCCCGGACGCTTCCTTTTGTAGCTGGTCAAAGGCTGGGAGGCACATTCTAGCTAATGTGGGGATTAAGAGGAAGGAAGAGACATGGAACAGAAAACGTGGCAAATCACAGATAAAAGACGAGGAAGTGTATCTGGTGATTGGTTGAATTTTACAGTTTCTTTCAGACTGTAGAAAAAACACCCACAGTATCAGTGATGCTGGGAAGCAGGGGGACTTAGGCATCTGGGAATCGTTTGCTCCTCAGATAGGGCAGTCCTGTGGGATCAGGCCCGTGGCAGGCTCATCCTAAGAGCTGAGCTGAGATGCTGGTCACATCATCGACCTGACTAGCGAGGCTGTGTGGGGTTTCAGTAACAGTGACGTGGGGTAGAGCACAGTTTGGGGGGTCCGTAAATAGACTGCCCAACAAGTCTAGCTCTGGAGCACTGAGCTGCACTGCTTCTCAGAGGTGGGAAGGATGATGTGAAAGAGGTGTGCCTGCCACTGTGCTGGGTATACTTTATGCATTGTCTGCCGTAATGCTTCCAGAAGCTTCCAGAGGGCCACATGACCCGTGTGACTGGCCCTGAGCTGCTCTCAGGTACCCCCAATAGATCAGTATGGTCAGTCCATCTGAGATGGCTATAATTTCTAAGAGATAATTTCAACACTTTTAAAATTAAATAAATATAATAATTAAAATACTTATTTAGTCATATTGCAGAGCATGTGGAAAATAGCAGAAACGGAAAAACTCATAACCCCACTCCACATCACAGCCAGTCTTACTTTGGCATATTTCGTTAATAGTCCTTTCTTTAATGGCTCTAAATAGTAGAATAGAGTTTTGTATCCAACATTACAAACATTTTCCCATGTTTTTATGATGTCTTCATAACTGTGGTTTTTAAATTTGATGATATTTTGATTTCTTTTGGGATTTTTTAAGTGGGAGCATGTTGAGTTTTCTAATAATTATATCTTATTTTTTTTTTTAAAAAAAGGCTTTTTGTGCCAGATCTTGCCTATAAAAACACACTCAGCAGCAAGGGTTAATATTTAAAACTGTCTTTCCTTGTGTTTCTGTTAACAGGGATCTACCGCACAGAAAGAGATAAAGGCACTTTATATGAGCTCACGTTCAAAGGGGATCACAAGCATGAATTCAGACGACTTGTCTTGTTTCGACCATTTGGCCCTATCATGAAAGTAAAAAAAGAAAAACTCAGCATGGCCAACACACTTATCAACATTATCGTGCCGCTGGCACAGAGGGTGGACAAGTTCCGGCAGTTCATGCAGAATTTCAGGTTGGTGCGTTTGTACGTGGAAGGCATCCTGAGTGTGACGTGTGGGAAGTGCTGCTGTCCTGGCCCGTCATCCCCCTCATTTCTCCTGCCAAGTACAAAGGCCCCTTTCTCTTCTCGTTCAGCTCTGTTTTCTTCATACAACGTTTATCGGTGTTTGCCTTTCCCTGAAGTAATTAGAAAACTGCCAGATAAGCAGATTTCCTGTGAGAAGTGAACATAGGAAGGACTGTCACATCAGGAGCTGCAAAGATGGCGTAATGCCTGTTGTGCTCGGCTCTAACCTGGGCCTGGGCTCAGGTCTGGGGCCAGCAGGGGCCGTGCTGTTTCCGCAGGGGGGTGGGCCCCGGTCCAGACTCTCCAGGCCAGCGTCCGAGGCCCGCAGCCTTGCTCGGCTGCGGGCTGGCTTCATTCGCTGCCCTGCGCCAGCAGTGGGATGCACTGAAGCAGAAGCCATTTTTATTCTAACTTACGTCTCCTCAGAGATGAAATTTAGAATTATGTCCAGAAGTTTCCAAGCACTCGTTTTTGTAGCTCCTCGAGAAGACCAAGTGGGGTTTCATTTTCAGATGTGGTGATGTAGTCTTTACATCGCCTCTTTAAGCGCTGCATTGTGCAGTGCGGGACCTTATAAACGGTTCTGGCTGCATCCACATGTTGGTTGAGGGGAATCAGCTAACTTAGCCAGCTTAAAGATAGGAAGCCGTAGGCGTCTCATTATAAATCTTAGAAGACCAAACTTATTTTAACCTTTTATCATTAAATTTACATTATTAAAAGCCACTAATGGTCAGTATAAGGGTGTGGTTGATACTTCTCAATTCTGGATAAGGAATGCACTCTTTTTTTAATTTTTACCTTTGAAGAGTAACCCTTTTCTAATGAAATGTTAAGGTCAGCATCCAGTACTCTCAGAAGAGACCCTGGGAGGTTGTCTGGTCTGACTCTCCCCTCAATAGCATTCCTGACCTCCGGTTCTCTACGCAGTGTGTGTGGACCTGGGTACTGACTGCCTCCTCCACGAGGCAGGCTGCTGCTTTTTTTGACAGCTCTGGGTGGAAAGCTTACAATTATTTGGAGCTGAAGTCTGCCTCCCTGTAATTTCTACCCAGTAGGTCTGGTTCTAGACTCTGAAGAAGGACTGAAAAAATGCATTTCTTCCTAAACGTCACGGCCTTTCCCGTATTTGAAGAAAGTGACCACAGCTCCTTCGGCTTATCTTCTCCAGGTTCAGGAGGTGCCTTTGGTTGTGGTCTCGTGCCAAGTAGGGATGCTGGTCTTCCCAGCTGTTCCAGGTTGTTGAGTACCCCTTTGGGCACAGCATCGCTCTGGCTCCAGTACGGAAGTGTCCGTGTGGCTTTGGCTTCTTCCAGCCTTCCCCCGGTGTTTCTGTGTCCTCTCTCTGTCTTCTCTTGGGCAGGGCAGAGTGCTGCTGGTTTATTAAGCACTGCACCCTGAGAAGGACTGAGCCTCTGGTTGGCACCAGGCATCTAGTCAAATCATTTTCCCCGGCGGCTGGTATGCTCATTTCTAGGACTAGCTTATAGAAGCTTCCTTTGGCTAGGAAGCTGCCTAGAGTTTGCCAGGTGAAGGTCTCAGATCTGCTTCAGCACACAGGCCAGTCCCTGAGCCTGCTGGGCTTGCTGAGGTAGTGCTGGCACTCAAGGACTGGCTGCTCAGCGAAGGGTCAAGTCTTCTGCGTAGGACTCTGCGGCCTGGAAAGGCAGGCTTCTCATGTCTGACCAGCCGTTGCCTTAGTATCATAAGGATTGCAAGTAATTAACAATAGGAATAAAACTAGAAGGGAAATATTGTTGGCAAAAGTAAAATTAGTAGCTTAGGAGTCTTCAAAATTGAGATGGTGAAATGAAATGTAATTCTAGTTAATGTTTTAAAAACAAACAATCCCGGGGCCGTTTCTCCTGACTCTCAGTGTTCAGAGGCCACTGCTGCACGCTGGCAGGAGAGGGCGCAGGGAAGACTTGCTTCTTGGGTGGGATATCTGGAGGGCATGCGTGTGCCAGACACTCAGCCAGATGTCGGGATAAGCAGCCGAGTTCGAGATGCAGTTCCTGCCCTTGGGAGAGAGGAATCTACTCAGACAGAGCTAGAAGCTGCAGCAGAACTCCAGACAAGGCACACTGGGACACAGCAAGGCTTCCAGGACAGAGGACGTGGAGCAGAAGGCTGGGGCCGAGTTGGCTCTGTAGCCCTGGGGTTTCTGAGTGTGCTGAGGTCTCTGAAGAAATGGGATGAGAGAGGGTACTCAAGCCTGAGAGTATTTAATTCTGTGTCAGATCTTGGTGCAGGTGGCATCTCACATCAGCCCGCACAGAGTGGATTGTTCAGCGTGTGGCTTTAGGACGTCTAAGGAAACATAGCAGAAAAAATTAATTCTTACTTCACACCAAAGCCCAAAGTAAACTGTGGTCAATGAAACCTTTAAATGTAATTAATATGACCATAAAAGCACTGGGAGACAACATGAGGGGCTGTTTATTGAATATCTGGTGCTGTCTTTCTGAAGTCCCTCAGATCCCCAGATTGGAAACTGTTAACGTCGTGGCGCTGAAGATGGCGCCGAGTCACTTTTACTTCCTCCTTTTGGATTCTGTCTTGTGAATTTTTATATAGTTACCATGTGTTTTACATTTTGGTGAAAAATTCAATGAACGATTTTTTTTTGGCTTTTATAATCTAAACATGACTTTTTAGTTTGTAAAAGTGATACATGGCTATTATAAAATGTTTAAACACATTTTATACACAACAAGAAATACTGAAAAATTCACTCCTGGCCCTGCCTCCCCAAATTCACCATTTTTAACATTAACAACACCATTCTAGGCACCTTTCTTTGTATATATACAGATAGAAGAATAACTCTGTAGGTAGGAATAGTTTAATCCAACAAGAGATATACTAGTCACTCTTTTTAATTGAAGAATTAAATTTTATCTTAAATTTATAGAAGCGAATCTGAAATATAAGAGAAGAAATTTCTGAACTTTAAGAAAATGTTTCTTTTTTTTTGAGGAAGATTAGCCCTGAGCTAACATCTGCCACCAATCTTCCTCTTTTTACTGAGGAAGACTGGCCCTGAGCTAACATCCGTGCCAATCTTCCTCTACTTTATATGTGGGATGCTGCCACAACATGACTTGACAAGCAGTGCGTAGGTCCACACCAGGGATCTGAACCAGTGAACCCTGGGCTGCAGAAGCGGAACGTGCGAACTTTACCAATGTGCCACTGGGCTGGCCCCAAGAAAATGTTTATTCATTATAAGAGATATTAATCTGTAAGAGATCCCTCTGGAGTTAAAAAAGTGATTTTGGAAACAGAAAAGATTGGATTTGTCATGTATTTTTTACTACACTTAAGTTTTAGACTGGATTGATTGAAAAATTGCAAGAAGAAAAGGAAATTAACACAGTTACCCTTTCTTCCTCCTCTCCTGTGTCCCATCTTACAATTTTCATTAGCTATCTATTATTTTTACCTTGTCAGGTTTGCAACCTTTCCATTCTGTTTTGTGGCCACAATTGCTATATTTTAGTGGAGTTTAGTATATTCATCAGCAGTCCTCGTATGCTAGCTTCTCCACTCCTGAGTTCTTGGGTGGCTGGATTTCATGGTCAAGAGATTTTTTCAAGAAGGGTCATAAGTGCTTGAGAATAGAATGTCTACTTACTGCATTTTCTTTAGTTTAAGGACAGCTTGGCCGGGCTTAAACTTCTTGGGACGCACTTCCTTTCCTCCTTTGTAGACATCCTTCTGGCGTCTGATGACACCATCGGGAAGGGCTAGGACAGCTTTACGTTGGCTCTCCTGAAAATGACTTCCTTTTGCTCGAATGCCTGCAGAATTCCTTCTTTGGTCTTGAATCATAACAACTTAATCGGGATGTGTCTCATCTCAGTGTCTATTGTCCTCTGTCAGATTTCCCTGTAATTCAGTTTCCTTTTTAGTTTGTGGATTCTTTCATTTCAGGGAGATCTTTTTGGTGGTGTATTTTTGAGTACTTCTGCTCCATTTGTTGGATTTTCTGCTTCACAGACACAGCTGTTTATTTCACAGGTCTTTCCCATTTATTAGCATCTCTCTATTGTTTAATGCCTTAGTCTTTCATCTGCATTCACTTCAGCCTTTCCTTGATGTGAGTAATTTGATTTTCAGATGTATCTGTTCTGTACCTTGCTATTTCTAATTTATTACTTCTATTTGTTTGGGCTATCAGTTTATTTTCCGAGCATAGCATGTGCCTGTTAATCTGTTTTTATCATTTCCTCTTTGAACTTTTTTTATTGAATTCACATTTTGGTTAAGAAAGTGTGAAACATTTGTAAGACATTTTCTTCTGTTTGAGTTGTATTTTCTTTCAGCCTGGGATTTGCAGTTGCGTTTTGAATGCTATTGCTTTCTTAATTCTTTTTCTTTCTTCCTTTAATTTTGTCGTTATTCTTGAAGTGTGGCTGCTCTGACGTGCCCCCTCACCCTTCTCCTCGTGGCATGCAGAGGGCCCCCAGACTCTGCGGGCTCCGACGAGTAGGGGGGTTCCTTGGTGCCCGCTCTCCCTGACTGGGAACTGTTTGTGTCCCACTCCTGGCCCTATTTTGAGGACAGGGCATTTATTGTTCTAGCCACCTCATTCGCAGCGTGGAGGAGCGGCTGGAGGCGAGGATTCCGAGGAGGCTCCTGCAGCCGTGGCTGGAGCGCTGGCTTCTCGCACGGGTGGGGAGTTGCGCAGGCTCACTCCACCTGTCGCGCCTGGACCCTCTTCCTGAGGGGAGAGGGACTGGCTCTCAGTCAAGGGCGGAGGCCTGGAACAGCCGACGGATGCAGCCCTGTTTGTTTACTTACCTCACTCACCTGTCTGCAGCAGCTCTTGCCACTCCCATAGGTCAAAAAGAGGCAAAAGAGAAGGCTTTGACCCTCTGTTTAAGGTTGGGCGCAGGGAAGACACATTCAAGATAGATCATCGGGCTGTCAGCGTCTCTCATCCCTTCTTCTCTTCCTGCTCTTGTGAAGGATCTTTGCTACATGTGATTGTCTCTTTCCCTTGGTTCTGCCAAATCTGCCTTTATTACGGGGGTTAATTCACAAAGTATCATTAGGATAGTTCTGCCTTCCTTCTCCACTTTCCGTGAGCTGTGGGGAGACAGATATTCTGCTGTGGCTCTTCCTGCACCGAGATCCTGAAATGGAGTTGGGGCTCCTGTCTCTCCCCAGACCACCGTCCCACTGGCGGCCTGCTCCCCACCCTGCTGCATCTCCAGCTTCCTGAAGCTGGGAGGTGCATGAGGCTAAAACGGAGTCTTCTGTTTCTTTCCTTGGCCTCTTCTTTGTGAAGATTAAGGCAGAAGATTATGTCCCTTTCGTTGGTCATTTATCCGTAGCAAGATTGTCACCATTTTTCCACTTTTTTTTTTTTTTTTTTTTTTTGGTGAGGAAGATTGGCCCTGAGCTAACATCCGTTGCCAATCTTCCTCTTTTTGCTTGAGGAATATTGTTGCTGGGCTAACGTCTGTGCCAATCTTCCTCTGTTTTGTATGTGGGATGCCCCCACAGCATGGCTTGATGAGCAGTGTGTAGGTATGTACCTGGGACTGAACCTGCAAATCCCAGGCCGCCAAAGCAGAACACACGAACTTAACCGCTACACCACTGGGCCAGCCCATTCTCCACTATTTTGGGTACATGTTCTGTGATTATCACTATTTGTGATTAATTTATTTAAAACATTATCCTTCCACTGCATCTGCTTTAAAATTTAAGTACCTTTTGTTCTGATACCATTTGGCTGAGGAATCTTTTACAAGTCGCTTCATGTCTTTGGGCTTTAGCATCTCCTATAAAATCACAGTATTGGTCCAGACGGGTGCCCTTGCAGCTCTGACGCTGCTGACTATAGATAGTTTAGAGGTTTTTTTTGTCTTTTCACTTCAGCATCAGTTTGCTAATTTTCACCTAGAAAAGATGCAAATGGCTAAGAAATAGATGTAGAACCTGGAATTCCCCAGAGATAGCAGGCCTGGTCACAAGACACCAAGTGGCCCCTGGGGAGGGCTGGGTCTGCGAGATTGGCTCACTTGGGGTGATGGCCCAGCATGGGGTACTGTCTGTAAGGAACCAAAGACCAAGTTTTCTTGCTCCAGAACGGTTGGCCGGGGAGGGCCCTGCTGACAAAATTGATTCCTGGGTGCATGGATGGAGTACGTGGACTAAGATATTTATTATCATTATTATTCCATTCTGATTATTATAATCATCTTAACTAATCCTGAAAATTATTTATGTTTATAAAAAAATACAAATTTAATAAAACCTTTTTCATAAAGGTCAGCAGACAAGGACTCAGTAGGAGCGTGAATGGAGGACAGGTATGCCCGGAAGCCAGAATAAGGGAAGCAAGTGCAGCTCATGGAACAGCCAGCTCTGAACTTCAAGCAGGGGAGGGGAAGGGGGAAACGGGCTGGCTTACTGCAGCCTCAGTAGTTCCTGACAAGAAGGCTGTTGGTTGGCTGAGACAAGCTTGTTCCTAGCACTGGACCCTGAGGGCCTTTACTGAAGAGGCAGTAGACGGTCAATGAGTGACATTCCTAGGACCTACAAGAAATCATGAAGCTGAGCTCGGGGGGTGTGGCCGTGCAGCCCGCGGGAGCCTGGCCTGGGCCGTGGCCCCATGGTCCTTCATGGCGTCAGATGGCTTTTTGCTCTAGCAGCCTCTTTCTTCCTTGTTGGCATTGTCGTCCTGGTCCGTGAGGGCACCTCACAGGCTCCACGTGCCGCTTCCTTGCCCATGGATGTCCCCGCAGACTCTCTCACTGGGATCCGTCACCGGCGGCCCACAGCGGAAGGGCCGGAGGAGTGCGTGAAACGTGCCTCCTGTTATGTTTGCCCTCTTTGCCCGGCAGGGTGTCGGCTTAAACCCCCTCCCCCTCCTCCGTCCCGGCTCCTTCTCTCTCCCCCTCCCCCTCCCCTCCTTCCCTTCCCTTCCCCCTCCCCTGCCCTTCCTGCTTTCCCCCTCCCCCCTCCCCTCCCCCCCGCCCCCTCTCCCCCACCCCGCTCCCTCTCCCCTCTGCCCCTTCCCCTCCTCTCCCCCTCACCCCCTCCCACTCTCCTCCCCAACCCCAACAGCCCCTCCCCACAGCCAGTCTGCGTGTGTCTGCTGCTTGCTGTGCACCCTGCAGCTTTGTGGCGGAGCCCCCGACAGTGAGGGCTAAGCCATGAGCTTCCGTGTGTGCAGCCCTGGTCGTGCAGCGGCCGCCTGGGGTGGACAGAGCGGGCTGGTCACTGGGGAGCCTGGACGGTCAAGTGCCTCTCTCCACGGCGGCCTTGCACCGGTTAGGAACAGAACTCAAGGGCCAGGACGTGCTGTCAGCCTCTTGGGAAATAAAATATTGGCATAGAAGTGACTATGATACATGTTTTCTGACTGAAAATATATCTTAGTCTCTGTCTCTGTGTTACAATATGCTGGAGGAGAAGGAACTGTCGTTTTCCAGAGAAAAGTGTGCTGAAGAGACAAGCTCTTTGTGAAATAGAGTCAGATGTTCAGGCTTCCAGGTTAAGCTGGAATAATGACCAAGTCGCATTGCGGAGCTAATGCCAAGTAGCCGTGAAGAGCTTCCCCAAAGGGTCGTTGAAGCTGGAGTTCCCTGAGACTCGTTCCAGAGGTTTCGCTGCTACCACGGCCGTCAGAGAGGTGCGCTGTGAGGACAGCTGAGTCGGCTCCCGGGGCCCAGGCAGCGTGTGTCCGCTACAAATAATGACAGGAAACACAGGGATCTCTGTGTACAGTCGCCCACGCACACTGTTTCTCACACGCATCTTTCCAGGGAGTGGAGTCGAGTGAGAACTGTTTTGAAAAATACGAAAGTTACAAGCTCAGACAGACGGACAGCTGTGCTGCTCCTGTCGCAGCGCTCTGGTACTGCGGCATGGACAGCTTCACGTGCGGGGTGCACGCGGGGCTCCTAAGGGCAGAAATGTCTGATTCGCTTTTTAAGCTCCCTGGTAGAGTATCTGGCACATGGTGTGTTCTTTGTTTGGTTGATTATTGTTTGTAGAGTGGAGGAAGGAAGGGATGAGTGAATAAATGGAGGGAACCCTGGAGGTGGAGCTCAGAGCCAATTCTGCTTTGCCTTTTCGGGAAGCCTCTACTGGTGAGTGAAGAATGAAGGTCCACGCATCTCTGTTTTCTTCTCGAAGACAAGAAGTGCTTTGAATGGATTTTAAAATGCCAGCAAAGATGTTACTAGGAAAACGAGAGTGCTTTTCATTCTGGCCCAGCAGGCGGCCTCTCCTGATTCTGGGATGGATTTTTTCCCATTGCACGCGCAATTGCAAAGCACAGTTTTTGGGCACTTGGCACTGTGTCTCTGCTTTTCTTCCCCACTAGCAGGAAGTTAAAGCATTTGCTGGCAGATTTGCAAAAGGGACCTTTGTGTACAGAGAATTGTGGTGTTGGTAGGTGCTGACTCAGTCTGCGGGGCAGGGGCTGTGAGGGGCTCTCAGTTCTGAAGCGTGTTGTCCCACCCTGGGCCTCTGTTCCTGGTTCCTCGTCTGCCTCTCAGAGCTCCACCATCAGTCTCATTCCACAGGAGAGACAGAATTCTCAGAACCACGCCTGTGACCAGGTGAGCCCTGAGTGCCTCTTGCCCAGGGTCAGTATAATTTTCCCTGATGTTTCTTCCCTCTCGAATTCGCTTCCTCCCCTCTGTCTTGTTAAACCCTGTCCATCCTTCAAGGCCCCTGCCATTTCCAGCCCACAGGATTTGCTGTACCTCCTGAATTTTTGTCAGTGCCACAAGGTGTCATTATTTAATTTGTGCTCATTTTATTTCTCAGGTAAGGTTTTTGAGAGCAGGAACCATGTCTTCTATTTCTTTAGATTTCTCCCCGAACTCTAGCTAAGCAGTCACTCCTTTTCATGTCATTATAAAAAACATTAAATAAATTGGCTTCTGCAATTAGAGCTCAGGGATTTCTGGAAAGCTGTGATGTGGATTGTTGTTTGGAGGCTAAGGAAAGTAGCCAACAGAGAGACAAAAGGAGTAAAATGGAAGGGCATGCAAAATATCAAAATATCATAGAATGTTATCCCACCGGTAGAATCTTCCCATTAACTTGCTTCCAGAAAACTGTTAAAATTATGTACACACACATACATATATATACATGTACACATAAACACACATTTACATGTACACATATATTTACGCATGTACACATGTACCTTCACATACACATATCTGTGCATACATTGACTCATGTGTTACAGTGTGCGTATGAAGTAAACCCTCAGCAGAGCGTCTTACTAGATTGGCTAAGTGTCAGCATTGAGAGAACAAGAGGGCAAAGAACAGATGAGCGTTGGTCGGGAAGCAGGGCTAGATCCATCCAGAGCCTGAGGCCTGGCCCCGGGAGGGCTGTGGGGACCCCGGAGCATGAGGTGCCAGGTGCCTGGGCCGATGGGAGTGACAGCGAGGAGAAATGGGAGAGTGGGGTGGTGGCTGTGTCTGTGCCAGAAGGTGAACTATAGCCAGTGTGCTTCTGCCTTGTCGTTCCCTCCAACAGTCATGACACTGGGTGTCACCAAGGGTTTCTAGAGTCCTAAATGGGAGGGTGTTTGCTCATCAGTCTTGAAGACCATCTGTGTTTGGCACACACAAGAAAAGTCACGGGCAGGATCCTGGTCTCAGCCTCCCTGGGCTTTGGCTTTCTCATCTGTAAAGTGGAGTGTGTGTCTCCTGTGCTTCGTAGACTTCGTGTGGCAAAGAAGGTAAGGACTCAGTGCCCTTTCCACGACACCGATGTCCTGAGGGGCCAGGCTTGTGCGGAGAGGACTAGTGGCCTCTCTCACCTGAGTTTTCATTTACCAGATCTGCCCGTTGAAATTTCATTGTTTTCTTGGTAAGATAAACACAAATACAGGTAATTGTGATGGCCAGCCAGAAGCTCCCATCTCTGCTCGTCTGGCAGTTCATTTAGTTCACGTCAAGACCCATTTGGACTTTACAGTATAGGTATTTGTTTGGGCCTTGCCTGTTATTGCGAAAACAGGACCAACATACGTATGTTTTGTTCTAGGGAGATGTGCATCCAACAGGATGGGAGAGTTCATCTCACCGTTGTTTACTTTGGGAAAGAAGAAATGAATGAAGTCAAAGGAATACTTGAAAACACTTCCAAGTAAGTGCGCCCTGGAACCAGCATGAGTCCCGCCAACTGAGCTGGGGAGCATCCTCCGAGGCTGACGCTTCTGCTGTAGTTTCATTTTCCTGGTGCTGTGGCTGTGAGCGACCTGGGAGATTGATTGGTTGCTGGCCTTGTGTAGGGGGAGTTCTGTGCCCTCCTTCCCCAGAGACCACCAGCCTGACACCGGTCCTCACGGGCCAGGGGCTGACTTTGACGTTGGGATAAACTGCTCTGAGCAGCAGGCTGGGGGCTTCTGCACGACTGGATGTCGTCACTCGGAGCACTGAGGGTCTGGGGACTTGACATGGCAGAGTGGTGGTCGGGGAGCACAGCTGTGCAGTGCGCTCCATCTCAGCCGCAGCTTGTAAGGCTGAGTGGTGTTCCTGCTCTGCTCTCCTCTGCTCAGCACAGTCTCACCCTTTTGACTTTCATTCGTTATGTATTTTGAGAGATTAGAGGGAAGCCAGAAGTGATGGCTGGAGCAGGGTCCTTGATTAAACCTACTCAGGTGAACAGAAATTATTCAACCAAAAACTTTAGACTTAGAGCTGTATATTTTCACCTCATTGATCAGTTGCATGGGGTAAAAATGTACTTAAAAAGCAGCAAAGATGGATTATTTTCCCCTACCAAATAAATAAATAAGTATTTATTTAATAAGTAAATATCGGTGGCCTTTTCTACTAGTGAGGAATCCGGAAAGGCACTGCCACACTCCCCTCTGGTTTGCAGGGCTCCAAATGAGTGCCCAGGTGGCTCGTTTCCCCATCAGTGAAGGAGGAGGCTGGTCAGGGGTACTCACGGCAGAAATCGTCTGAATAGGTCCATATGGTCTTCATGTAGACAGGGCCCTCTGTTTTGAGCTTCTGGTAAGTGGTAATTGGATGATAGTCAATCAAAGGACAAGATTCCAAGATTGAGTGTACTTTTTGTGTTTATTTTCATGCTTTGTTACTAATTTTGTATCAATGAACACAAGATCAGAATGCTAATTACAGTTATTCAAACATTCTGAAGCAGTCCACTGGCCAAATTTTATCCAATGCTTGTTTTTTTAAAAAAAGTTTTGTTGGAATATAGGCACACTCATTTGCTTACGTATTATTTGTGGCTGCTTTCCTGCTGCAGCTGCAGGGTTGAGTAGTTGGGACAGAGACTAAATAACTTGTAAAGCCTAAACTTTTTACTCTCTGGTCCTTTATAGGAAAAGTTTTTTTGCTGACTTCTGCTCTAAAGCAATAAGGAGTTAAGAGTTTAATACTAGTAACTGCTTAAAGCTATGGCCCCTGTAGAAGGGAGATCAAAGAGAATAAAATAATTGAATATCCTATATGTAAGTGAAACAGAAATCTCTTGACTCCAATGTTTTGCAGTATCCCTTTCATCTCTGCTTAGGAATGGGGAGCATGAATTATTAGAATTCATGTCCTCTGCCCGGTGGATAGGTTTTAATATCTCTGGAAGTATGCGTCCCTGGGCCTGGATCCTTTTAAAGTTTCCAAGATGATTCTAACTTGTAACATGCAGCCAGGATTGAGAGCCATTGTCTGAGAAAGTGGCCGTCCACCTGAGGGGCTGCCCATCAAGAGGACTTGATTGCAGCCAGCTGCCCCATTCTGAGGTTTTTTTTTAATGGTTGTGATTTTTTTTTTTTCAGGGAAACAGTCACCCTGAGCTAACATCTGTTGCCAATCTTCCTCTTTTTATGTTTTTCCTCCTCAAAGCCCCATGGCATAGTTTTATATCTTAGTTATAAGTCATTCTAGTTCTTCTATGTGAGTTGCCACCACAGCATGGCAACTGACAGAAGGGTGCTGTGGTTCTGAGACCAGGAAGCGAGCCTGGGCCACCGAAGTGATGAGCGCCAAGCTTTAACCACTAGGCCATCAGGGCTGGCTCCCAAGGTATTTTTAAGTAGCTGTCTAAGTGACTCTGAAGTGCTGCCAGGATTGAGAATCTCAGTCCTGTTGGGTCTGGCACCTTCTGAGCACGTTGAAGAAGAACCAGACATGTGCTGGTATATACATATAACCAAATTCACACGAGTCTGGTGGATAATTGGAGGGCCAGTTTAAACATTATTATAGGAAATACCTTTTCTAGTGACTTGAATGCTTAAGGACCTTTATTATCAAGGCAGTCTTCTCCATGTCAAATTACCTGGCAAGCTGAATTCTCATCAGACGGTTGCTTGGTGAGCAAAGAATGAATAGAATCTGAATAAGAAAAGTAAAATCATTTGAGTGGTAGGGATGGTTTACTTAAAATTTTGGAAAATTTCCAGAGATTAGTCTGCTCATAACTGAGAACTGCGTGCTAGAGACCGAGTCCATCAGTGCTTTAAAGCAGTGCTGCGGAAACTCTGGCAAAATTCAATTGGACCCCATTTTTCTGTGTTGATGTCGTCATTTTGTTAACTGGTGGCATCTGCAGGGTTGATGTCACTGGTGCATTGGGCATGTCCTACCCCGTCCATGGTGTTGCTTTGGTCACACCACCTCTGCCAGGAATGCCACCCTCTGCTGCTTGCCTGAGTTGATTTCACATGGCCTTACCGCCAGCCCCTTCGGGATGATCTTCCTAATCACGTGTTGCCCAGCCTGGTACTCAGAAGGGCTCTTACTTCTAACCTTGTCTTGACAACTTACTGCCCCAGCCAAACTGGGGGCATAGTTTGCCCCTTTGTCTTCTCTCCTATTTTTCTTTTCTGCTTGGCATTCCCTCCTTCCTCCTTTCTGCTTACGCAAACCCCACACCCTTCCATCCCCAGCTGACCTCCAGTCCTCCCCTCTCTGAACTCTGACTGTACTCTCTTTCAGCATCTCTTATATCTGGCACTTGCCTTATGACTTGGCTATTTACCTTTCTTTCTAGCATCCTAACTAGATTCTAAGCTGCTTACTAAGCGGTGCCATATACATGCCTCTTTGTAACTCTAGCTCATAGCGTAGGGCCTGACTCAGAACATGTGTGGTGTTTGTTCTTCAAGAGAAGGATGACGCCAGGTATAGAGGAGATCCATACACATAATAATCTATATGAACACTTATATGAGAAGCTTTATCTAAGTATCATTTTTATCATTCTTTTAAGATGGTAAAACTTTTATTGAAACATCTTATCTTTGATTAGTAATAGTAACCATTATTATTTACATGAATTATCTTATGTAATATTCACAGCAACATTATCAGAGAGATGCTGTTATTAGCCCCATTTTATATATGAAGAAACTGAGGCTTAGAGAGGTTGTTACTCAGGCTGCCATCCCTGACACGTGGGAGAGCCAGGACCCAAACCTCCTCTGTTAACTTCCAGGACTCCCGGTCTTAACGTTGCACCAAATTTTCACTCCTATGTACTAATTACTAATTGAAAGTAATAAGATTTGAAGTCAATCTGAATAAAATTTATTTATTTGGATATCAGTATCATGATTAAACTGTTCTAAATCTAGCTAAATGAATATATTTTAAGAATATCTTTTAAAAATCTAGTTTAATGACTAGTGTGCAATGTTTTTCTCTCTCTCTAGGTTTATACCTACTCAATCAAACTTCACATTTCAGTCCATTGCTGTAGGTCAGCGTTTTGCAAACTGCGGTTTGTGATTCATTAGAGGGTTGTGAAATAGATGTAGTGGGTTATGTCCAGTGTTTTTAAAAAATTGAAATACAATTGGATAGAAAATATCAGAGTGCATCACAAGTAGTAAGCATAAGTATTGTTTCATGAAACTGTAATTTGTGTGTGTGTGTGTGTGTGTGTGTGTACTGTGTCGTGAGGTATAATATATTCCTCTGTAAGGACTGTGGACAGAATATTCAAAAGCCACTGCTGTGGATGACAACACAAAGCCGTTCTCAATATCTGACTCTTACTCCTCAGTTTTCCCTGTTAAGCTTCGGTTAATCTCAGATTAAAGCCTAGCTCAGTGGTTCTCAAATATGAATGTGCTCTGGAATAGCCTGGGTGCTTTTTAAAATGCAGATTCCTGGGATCCAGTCCCGGAAAGTCTGTCAGTAGACCTGAGATGAAGCTTGGGAACCAACGCTTAGAATGAGTTCCACGTATGATGCTGACATGGGTGGTCCGTGGCCCACAGTTTGAGAAATGTTGGCCTAGGTAGATGTTTGCTTGTATTGTATTGCTGTGTATTAAAAAGTTTTTAAAAATTGTAACTGGTGGATGAATTGGCATGAGTTGACATCCAGAACATTGCAACTTCATCTTTGTCCTGTCACGAGGCCACAAAGGCATCTTTCAGAGGAATTATCTCTGAGATCGAAGTGCTAGAAATGAGACACTGCCCTGCCATTGCAGGTGTGTGACATGAGAGGTTGTGTGTGTGTTGTCAAGGATCTGCCTTCCGCGATCTGCCTTGCACGTCAGCATCTCATGCCTCTGTGAAGAGGTTGGTTTGACACCTGCCATCAGGCAGATTTTATCAGGACATCCCAGAAGAAAATTTAGGGGAAGAGTTTTGTTTTGTTTCTGAAATTTGAGCAGAATTATTGCTTTGTTTTAACTTTTTCTTAAACAAAGAATTTTGAGATAATCTCATCTTCTAAAGTGAAAGAATCAACGCAGTGAATCCCTCCTGAGCAGGTAAGGGGTCTGGGACCCTGAAGCCCCTCACCGATTAGGCCGCGTCTCTGACCGGTGGCCCTCTCACCCAGCCTTTGCCAGAGAAGGGCCGAGTGTGATTCCGCTGGTGTACCAGCTCTTTCAGAGATGTGCCTGTATTTTTAGGCATTCTAAATTGTTCCTTGGGGCATTCAAACATGGCATATAGATTATAGTATTGTGACAATGTTAAATTTCCTGAGTGTGAGCATAAATTTTTACAATGTTATAAAGGAGAATGTCCTGGTTCTTGGGAGATTCTTATCTTTGAGGCTAAAGTTGTCATGATGTCTGCAACTAACTCTCAAATGGTTCAGAGGAAGGAAGGAAGGAAGGAAGACAGGCCCGGTGTTAACACTTGGTGAATTTGGTGAATCTGGGTGAAGGGGCTGTGAGTCCTCATGCTGTTTGTACATTTCTGAAGGCTTATAATTTTTCCAAATAAAAATATGGGGAAAATATATTATGAGAGAAAGTAAATGATATTAAGTTCACACAGCAGGATATAATGCAACAGTTAAATGAAAGAAAGGTGGTGTCAGCAAAAATGGTGAAATATAGACCTCTGCAAACACTCTCCTCCATAAAAGGAATGAGAAAATTGTTTAAAATGGTCAGAATCAACTTTTTAAGAACTCTTGAAATCAAACAAAGCTTGCAACAATCTGGAAAGCGTTTATCCCAGAAAAATGGCTGAAACTGGGTGTGAACAGGGAGCTTCGTAGAGCCTTAACTTGCTCTGCCTCCACCCCATCATCAGCGCTTTAATGGCCTGGAAACCTAGCAGCCCACAAGCACAGCAAAAACCACAACCTGGCAGCCACTCGGGGCCAGAATGGGGCAGGCAGTCCTTTAAATCATCCTTCCCAGAGAACTGTCATTATTTGACCTGTCCAGGCATTCCCTGAAAGATTCTACTCACAAAGTTGTCTTTATTTGACCTGACTCAGAGCTCTCCCAGTGGAAAAAGCCTTTTCTAGAGGGAGTATTTGTCAAAAAACAATTACAGGAAGTTTGTACTGTTGTGTCTGCCTGAGGTGGTAAATAAGTTGGGGCAAATAATAGACTAACCAAAAAGCTTAAAAGTTGAGGCTGGGGAGTGCAGTCTCCATAGGGGTTTTGAAAAGCTCCAGTACATTCCTGGGGATCTAGAAGGTCATGCACATCTCTGGGACTGTGCTCGTACTTAGGAAAGACCTGAGCAGGCCCTAACCTTTCACCTCTAGCTGACCTTGAGGCTCTGTGCAAGAAAGAAGGAAAAGCTAAGGTAAGTTGTTAAGTGCCTGGTTGAGAGTTGGTGGCATGCCCAAACATGCACACGAAGTCCTTTGGCAGAGACTTAGAGACTTATGCGGTTCCAGGCATTTACGGAAATCCCTGTCTAATCGTTAGCTTATCACTAAGTGGTTACACACAACAAAGAATGCAGACTTTACAGAATTAGTTCAGGAAAGTCACTAAACAGACAAACAAACAACAACAAACAGCAACAACAGTAAACCTGGGGAAGGCAGAGATTCTGATTTCCAGGGCTGCTGCATTACATTATTTAAAATGTTCAGTTTTAAACAAAAAATTATGATGCATGCAAAGAAACGAAAAGTATGGCTCATGTGCAGAAAAAAAATTCGCTCATTAAAAATTGTCCTTGAGGAAGCCCAGGTATTGAACTTACTAGACAAAGACTTTAAATCAGCTGTATTAAATATGTCCAAAGAATTAAAAGAAACCATGTTTAATGGATGGACCTTGAGGGTATTATGTTAAGTGAAATAAGCCAGATAGAGAAAGACAATCTCTGTATGACTCCACTCATATGACTCATTTGTGGAAGTTAAACATGTAGACAGAGGACAGATTAGTGGTTACCAGGGGAAAGGGGTGGGGTGGTGGGGGGAGGGCACAAAGGGTGAAGTGATGCACCTACAACACGACTGACAACAATGTACAACTGAAATTTCACAAGGTTGTAAACTATGATAATGGCAATAAAAAGTGAAAAAAAAAAACATGTTTAAAGAACTAAAGAAGAGTTTGGTGAAAGGTATCTCACCAAATAAAGAGATAGAGCTGTAAAAAAGAACCAAATAGAAATTCTGGAATTGAAAAGTACAATAACGAAAATGAAAAATTCACTGGGGGAGGCTCAACATCAGATTTGAACAGGCAGAAGAAAGAATCAGTGAACTTTAAGATAGGTCACTTGATATGATCCAGTTTGAGAAACAGAAATAAAAAGCAGTGAAGAAAATGAACAAACCTAAGAGACTTGTAGACTACTGCAAAGCGTGGCAACATACACATAATGGGAGTCTCAGAAGGAGAGGAGAGAGAGAAGGAGCAGAAAAAATTTTGAGAAATAATGGCCCCAAACTCCCCAAATATGATGAAAAGCATTACACATCCAAGAACCTCAACTCCGACTAGGAAAACTCAAAGAAATCCACACTAGATGTGTCATAATCAGTTGGTTGAAAGACAAAGACAAAGAGAGAAAGAATCTTGTAAGCAGCAAGAGTGAAGCAACTTGTTGGGTCCAAGGGATCCTTAATAAGATCAACAGCTGATTTCTCATCAGAAACAATGGAGGCCAGAAAGTGGGATGGCATATTCGAAGTGCTGAAAGGAAAACACTCAACCAAGAATTCTATATTCAGCAAAACCATCCATCAAAAATGAAGGATAAATTAAGACAGCCCCAGATAAACAAAAACTGAGAGACGTTGTTACTAGCAAACCTGCCCTAAAAGAAATATGAAAAGGAGTCCTTGAGGCTGAAATGAAAGAACACTAAGACACAAACTCAAAACCATGTGAAGAAATAAAGAGTTCCAGTAAGAGTATTACATAGGGGGAAATATAAAATACAGCGCAAGTATATTTTTTGTTCCTCTTTTTTCTTATGATTTAAAAGATAACTACATAAAGCAATAATTATAAATCTGTATTGATAGACACACAATGCATAAATATATCATTTTAATACAATAACAGCACAAAGGAGGGGACAGGGAATGGAGGAACAAATTTTTGTACACTGTTGAAATTATTTCTTCCAGAAGAAATAGAAAATCTGACTAGACCTTTAAGAAGTAAATGGATTGAAATAGTAATCAAAACACTTCCCACAAACAAAAGCTCAGGACCAGATGGCTTCACTGCTTATTTCTACCAATCATTAAAGGCAAATTAGTACCAGTGCTTCACAAAGTTTCAAAACGTAGAAAAGGAAGAAACTCTACCCAGTTCATTTGATGAGGCCAGTATTACCCTGACACCCTAAGCAGATAGAGACATCCTAAGAAAAGAAACTATAGACCAGTATCCCTTCTGAATATAGATGCAAAGATCTCAACAAAATGCTAGCAGACAGAACCCAGCAACAAATCAAAAGGGTTCTACACCATGACCACGTGAGATTCAGTATACAAAAATCAATCAATGTCGTGGACGAAACCACATGGCTGTCTCCGTAGACACAGAAAAAGCATTTGAAAAGACATGGATTCACCTATTCTGGATGTTTCATATAAATAGAATCAGACAATATCTGACCTTTAGAGTCTGACTTCTTCACTTAGCATGATTTTTTTGAGGTTGATCCCCATTGTAGCATGTATCAGTACTTCACTCCTTTTTATTTTATTATTTTTGATGCTACTGTAAATGGGATTGTTTTCTTAATTTCTCTTTTAGATAGTTCATTGTTTGTGTATAGAAACACAACTGATTTTTATATGTTATTTTGTATCCTGCAACTTTACTGAATTCATTTATTAGTTCTAACAGTTTTTTGGCGAAGTCTCTAGAGTTTTCTATATATAAGATCATGACATCTCCAAAGAGAGAGAATTTTACTTCTTCCTTTCTGACCTGGATGCCTTTTATTTCTTTCTCTTGCCTAATTGCTATGGCTAGGACTTCCAGGACTATGTTGAATAGGAGTGGTGAGACTGGGTACTCTTGTCTTATTCCTGATCTTAGAGGAAAGGCTTTTAACTTTTCACCATTGAGTATGATGTTAGCTGTAGACTCGTCATATGGCCTTGATTATGTTGAGGTACATTGCTTCTATACCTAATTTGTTGAGAGTTTTTATGATGAAAGGATGTTGAATTTTGTCCAATGCTTTTTCTACATCTACTGAAATGGTCTTATGATTTGTATTCTTCATTCTGTTAATGTGATATGTCACATTTAGTAATTTGCAGATGTTGAGCCATCCTTGCATCCTAGGCATGAATCCCACTTGATCATGGCGTGTGATCCTTTTAATGTGCTCTTGAATTCAGTTTGCTGTATTTTGTTGAGGACTTTTGCATCGATGTGCATCAGGGATATTGACCGGTAATTTTCTTTTCTTGTAGTGTCCTTGTCTAGCTTTGATATCAGGGTAAAGCTGGCCGCATAAAATGAGTTTGGAAGTGTCCCTTTCTCTTCAATATTTTGGAAGAGTTTGTGAAGGATTGGTATTAATTTGTCTTTAAATGTTTGGTAGAATTCACCTGGGAAGCCATCTAGTCCTGGGCTTTTATTTTAGGGGACATATTTGATTACTTATTCAATCTCTTTGCTTGTTATTAGTCTGTTCAGATTTTCTATTGCTTCAAGATTCAGTCTTGATACATTGTATGTTTATAGGAATTTATCCATTTCTTCTAAGTTATCTAATTTATTGGCATATAATTGTTCATGGAAGTCTCATGATACTTTGCATTTTTTTGGCATCAGTTGTAATGTCTCTTCTTTTGTTTGTAATTTTATTAATTTGAGTCCTCTCTCATTTTCTTAGGTGGTCTAGCTAAAGGTTTGTCAATTTTGTTTATCTTTCAAAAGAAACTTGCTAGTTGGATAAACAGGCTTTTATAAGCTCAGAATCTAGAAAATTCTAAATTAATTGTTTAAAATGCCTATTATGAAAAACTGGCTGAGAATATGTTCAGTTTTAAATTCTGTATTGTATTCAGATGGCTTCAGTAAGTAGAACTTATAAGTGATTTTAATATTTAGGGATGCTAGATTTAAAATTTTAAATTATACATTGAATATAAATTTTTGTTTTTGTTTGTTTAATGAAAAGCTATGGAAGGAAGTGTCACATTAAGAGAATTTCCTTGCAATAGTGGGAAGAAGTCTGTATTAGAGTAAATCATATTAGACAGCAAGATCTTTTGTCATTTTTAATCTAGCAATTCTGGCAAATGCAAGTCAATTACAGAAATTAAATCTCCAGTAGAAAGAGTAGCTTTCTCAGGTCATCGTAACCTCTATCAGAATGATTATATATAATTAGGAGGAGTCCCCATGCCCCAGACTGATTAAGTGAAAGAAAGGAACTGAATGAGAAGCTCAATAGTTCCCTCAGTCAGTAACACAATTCAGTAAGAAAAGAAGAAGAAAGAATGATAAGTAATTGTGTGCCCTTTTGGAGCTGTGCACTCTGATTCATAATCGGAAATTACATAGTACGGAATGCAGTGCCCTCATTGGGCCATGAAAAATGATTGTTCCTGACTAGCCATTACTTTAGGCATGTCGCTAAATAGTGCATTTCTTTGTATGGCTAAATTAAATATTTCAAACCAAATTGCATCTTATTTTCCTCAGCTCTCTTTTTTTATGTTATTTGTGTATTTATCATCTTCTTAAAAGCTTGAGTTTACACCTGTCCTTGGGAATCTGTTGGTTGGAGACTTGTTTTTTTTTTTTTTTTTTTAAGATTGGCTCCTGAGCTAACAACTGTTGCCAATCTTCTTCTTTTTTTTTTTTTTTTCTGCTTTATCTTCCCAAACCCCCCTGTACATAGTTGTATATCTTAGTTGCAGGTCCTTCTAGTTGTGGGATGTGGGACGCCACCTCAACGTAGCCTGACGAGCAGTGCCATGTCCGCGCCCAGGATCTGAACCCTGGGCCGCCGCAGCGGAGCGTGCGAACTTAACCACTCGGCCACGGAGCCGGCCCCTGGAGACTCTTTCTGATGTGGGAGGTGTGCTTACGATGTGTGGGGTCGTCTCCAGTGCCCACCTGAGGGAAGAAGGAGGTATCTTAGGCCAGTGCCATCCAACAGTAACAGATCTCAGATGCACCTCAGTGTTTTCCATTTATTTATTTAAGTTTTTTTGTTTTTATTTGAAACAGCATTTTTAAAATTGAGGTAGCAATGGTTTATAACATTATATAGATTCAGCTGTATGTCATTATAATACGACTTCTATATATACTACATTGTGTTCACCACCATTCGTCATAAAAATGTCCCCCTTTACCCGTTCTGCCCTTCCCAAACCTCCTTCCTCTCTGATAACCACCAATCTGCTCTCTGTATCTGTGTGTTTATTTTTTATCTTCAACATATGAGTGAAATCATATGGTATTTGTCTTTCTCCATATGACTTATTTCGCTTACCACAATACCCTCAAGTTCCATCCATGTTGTCACAGATGGAAAGATTTCATCTTTTTTTATGGATGAGTAGTATTCCGTTGTGTATATACACCACATCTTTATCCATTCATTTGTTTGATGGGCACTTAGGTTGTTTCCAAGTCTTGGCCATTGTAAATAATGCTGCAGTGAACATAGGGGTGCATATATCTTTTTTAATTAGTATTTTTGTATTTTTTGGGTAAATACTCAGAAATGAATAGCCAGATCATATGGTATTCTGTTCTTCATTTTGGGAGGAATATTTATACTGTTTTCCATAGTGGTTGCACCAATTTACATTCCCACCAGCAGTGTATGAGAGTTTCCTTTTCTCTTCATCTTCTCCAACACTTGTTATTTCTTGTCTTTTTAATAATAGCCATTTTGATGGGCATGAAGTGATGTCTCATTGTGGCTTTGATTTGCATTTCCCTAATAATCAGTGATGTTAAACATTTTTCATGTGCCTGTTGGCCATCTGTATATTTTTTTTGGAAAAATGTCTGTTTAGCTTCTCTGCCCATTTAAAAAAATTTTTTATCTTTTTGTGAGGAAGATTGGCCCTGAGCTAACATCCATGCCAGTCTTCCTCTACTTTTTGTATGTGGACTGCCACCACAGCATGGCTTGGTGAGCAGTGTGTAGGTCCACGGCTGGGATCTGAACTTGCAAACCCCAAGCCACCAAAGCGGAGCACACGAACTTAACCACTATGCCACCAGGCTGACCCCTCTTTGCCCATTTTTTAGGCAGGTGGTTTGTTTTTTTGTTGTTGAGGTGTATGAGGTCTTTATATATTTTGGATATTAACCCCTTAGCAGATATGTGGTTTGCAAACATGTTCTCCCAATTGTTAGGTTGCCTTTTTGTTTTGTTGATGGTTTCCTTGGCTGTGCAAAAGCTTTTTAGTTTGATGTAGTCCCATTGATTTATTTTTTGCCTTTGTTGCCCTTGCCTGAGGAGACATCTTCAAAAAGATGCTGCAAAGGCTGTTGTCAAAGAGTGTACTACCTATGTTTTGTTCTAGGAGTTTTATGATTTCAGGTCTTACATTCAAGTCTTTAATCCATTTTGAGTTAATTTTTGTGTATGGTGTAAGATAATGGTCTACTATCATTCTTTTCCACGTGGCTGTCCAGTTTTCCCAGCATCATTTATTGAAGAGACTTTCCTTTCTCCATTATATGTTCTTGGTTCCTTTGTTGAAAATTTGTTGTCTATATATGTAGGGGTTTATTTCTGGTCTCTCACTTTTGTTCCATTGATTTGTGTGTCTATTTTTCTGCCAATATCATGCTGTTTTGATTACTATAGCTTTGTAGTATACTTTGAAGTCAGGGATCTCTCCAGTTTTGTTCTTTTTTTCTCAGGATTCCTTTGGCTATTTGGGGTCTTTTGTTGTTCCATATAAATTTTAGGGTTCTTTGTTCTATTTCCATGAAAATGTCATTGGGATTTTGATAAGAATTGCTCTGAATCTGTAGATTGCTTAGGTAATATGGAAATTTTAACTTCCTTTCCAATCTGGGTTGCTTTTGTTTCTTTTTCCTGCCTAATTGCTCTGGATAGGACTTCCAATACTATGTTGAATAAGAGTGGCAAGAGTGGGCATCCTTGTTTTGTTCCTGTTCTTATAGGGATAACTTTTAGTTTTCACCATTGAGTATGATGTTAAGTGTGGGTTTGTCATATATGACCTTTATTATGTTGAGGTACTTTCCTTCTGTACCCATTTTATTGAGTTTTTGTCATAAATGGATGCTGAATCTTGTCAAATAATTTCTCTGCATCTATTCTTCATTTTGTTAATCTGGTGTATCACATTGATTGATTTGTGAATGTTGAACCATCCTTGCATATCTGGAATAAAACCCATTTGATCGTGTGGTGTATGACCCTTTTAATGTATTATTGTATTCAGTTGGTTAATATTTTGTTAAGGAATTTTGCATCTATATTCATCAGCAATATTGGCCTGTAATTTTCTTTTTTTGTGTTGTCCTTGTCTTCTTTTGGCATCAGGGTAATGTTGGCCTTGTTAAATGACTTAGGAAACATCCCCTTCTCTTTAGTTTCTTGGGAGAGTTTGAGAAGGATAGATATTAAATCTTTTTTTTGAATGTTTGGTAGAATTCACCAGAGAAGCTGTCTGGTGCTGAACTTTTGTTTTTTAGGGGGGTCTTTAATTATTGTTTCAATCTCCTTACTAGTGATCAGGTTATTGAGATTCACTATTTCTTCTTAATTCAGTTTTGGAAGGTTGTATGATTCTAAGAACTTATCTATTTCTTCTAAGTTATTCTATTTGTTGGTGTATAGCTTTTCATAGTATTCTCTTATAATTTTGTATTTCTGTGGTACCCATTGTAAGTTCTCCACTTTTGTTTCTGATTTTATTTACTTGAGCCTTCTTTTTTTCTTAGTGAATCTAACTAAAGGTTTGTCGATTTGTTTATTGTTTCAAAGAACCAGCTCTTAGTTTCATTAATACTTTGTTATTTTTCAGTCTCTATTTCATTTATTTCTACTCTAATTTTTATTATTTCCTTCCCTCTACTAACTTTGGGCTTCATTTGTTTTTCTTTTTTCTAGTTCCTTTAGGTGTAATGTTAGATTATTTGAGATTTTTCTTGTTTGTTGAGGTAGACCTGTATTGCTATAAACTTCCCACTTATGGGATGCACTTTTGCTGCATCCCATAGATTTTGGTATGTTGTGTTTTTGCTTTTATTTGTCTCCAGGTATTTTTTTATTTATCCTTTGATTTCTTTGTTGATCCAGTAGTTGTTCTGTAGCATGTTCTTTGGTCTCCACATATTTTTCACTTTTCCAGCTTTCTTCTTGTAGTTGATTTCTAGTTTGATACCATTGTGGTCAGAAAAGATGCTTGATATGATTTCAGTCTTCTTAAGTTTGTTGCAACTTGTTTTGTTTCCCAACGTATGGTCTGTCCCTGAGAATGTTCCATGTGCACTTGAGAAGAATGTGTTTTCTGCTACTTTTGGATGGAATGTTCTATGTATATCTATTAAGTCCGTGTAGTCTAACATGTCATTTAAGGTTGATGTTTGCTAGTTGACTTTCTGTCTGGATGATCTATCCATTGATGTAAAAGGGTATTTAAGTTCTCTGCTATTATTGTGTTGCTGTCAATTTCTTTCTTTACGTCTGTTAATAATTGCTTTATATATTTTGGTGCTCCTATGTTAGGTGCATATATATTAATAAATGTTATGTCTTCTTGATGAATTGTTCTTTTTATCATTATATAATGTCCATCTTTGTCTCTTTTTATTTTTTATTTTTTTGGCTTGAATTCTGTTTTGTCTGCTACAAGTATGGTTACACCTGCTTTTTTTGGTTGCCATCTGCTTGGAGTATCATATTCCATCCCTTCACTTTGAGCCTGTGTTTGTCTTTAGAGCTGAGATATATGCTCATGCAGGCGGCTTATTGTTGAGTCTTGGTTTTTTAATCCTTCTTTTGATTCGTGAATTCAATCCACATACATTTAGGGTGTTCATTGATAAAAAGAGGACTTAATCCTGCCATTTTATCTTTTGTTTTCTGGTTGTTCTGTATGTCCGTTATTTCTTTTTCCTCATGTTTCTGTCTGTCATTTCAGTTTAGTTGTTTTCTGTGATTTTTTTCCCTCAGTTTCCTCTTTTTCTTATGTTTTGTGCCTCTGCTCTGAATTTTTGTTTTGTGGTTATCATGTGGTTTGTATAAAAAATCTTATAGATAAGATAATCTTCTTTCAGTTGATAGCACCTTATCTTCATTTGCCTATGCAGGTTCTGTCCTTTTCCTCTTACTCTTTTATGTTTTTATTGTCACAAATTATCCCTTTTTTTTTTTTAAAGATTTTATTTTTTCCTTTTTCTCCCCAAAGCCCCCCAGTACATAGTTGTATATTTCTCGTTGTGGGTTCTTCTAGTTGTGGTACGTGGGACGCTGCCTCAGCGTGGTCTGACGAGCAGTGCCATGTCCGCGCCCAGGATTCGAACCAACGAAACACTGGGACGCCTGCAGCGGAGCGCGCGAACTTAACCACTCGGCCACGGGGCCAGCCCCCAAATTATCCCTTTTTATATTGTGAGTTTGTTACCAAATTGAAGTGGTTTTAGTTATTTTCAATGCTCCCTTTCCCTTTAAACTTTGTTTTAATTATTTGCCAGCCTATACCGATATAGAGTTGCAATGTTCTGATTCTGTCTTTTATCACCTTGCTCAAAGTTTTGTATCCCTTTGCCTTTTTGTTTCATTTAAGAGAGCTCCTTTCAACATTTCTCGTAAGGCTGGTCTAGTGGTGATGAACTCCCTCAGGTTTTGTTTGTCTGGGAAAGCCTTTGCCTCTCTTTCGTATCTGAGGATAACTTTTCTGGATAGAGTATTCTTGCCTGACTGTTTCTTATCTCTCAATATTTTGAATATATCATTCCATTCTCTTCTGGCCTGTAGAGTTTCTGCTGAGTAATCTGCTGATAGCCTAATGGGGGGTACCTTGGGTGTTACTGTTTTTTCCCCTGGCTGCCTTTAGTATTCTTTTGTTGTCATTGATGTTTGACAGTTTTATTATCATGTGTCTTGGAGAAGGTCTTTTTTGGCATTGAGACAAGTGAGTGTTCTATTAGCTTCATGGATTTGTATATCCAGTTCCTTCCCCAGGTTTGGGAAGTTCTCAGCTATTATTTCTTTAAAAAACTCTCTGCTCCCTTCTTTCTCCCTACTCCTTCTAGGATACCCATTATCCTTATATTGCCCTTTCTAATGGGGTTGGATAATTCTCCTACAATTTTCCATTTTTAACAAAGTTTTAGTTCTCTCTTCTCTTCTACCTGCATCATTTTTAGGTTTCTATCTTCAAGCTCACTAATCTGTCTTCCATATGGTCTGCTCCATTTCCAATGCTTTCTAGCACATTCTTTGTCTCATTTGTTGAGTTCTTTAGCTCCAGAATTTCTGTTTGGTTCTTTTGTAGCATTTCAATCTCTTTGGTAAAGTATGCCTTCTGTTCATTAATTTTATTGCTGTGCTGATTGAATCGCCTTTCTTAGTTTTCTTGTAGCTCATTGAGTTTCTAAATGACAGCCATTTTGAATCCTTTGTCAATTAGAACACAATCTTCCATGGCTTTGTGTTTGGTTTCTGGAGTATTGTTATTTTTTTGTGTGATGCCATGTTGCCATGGCTTTTCACAGTTCTTGATGAGTTGTTCCTCTGCCAGCGCATTGTCATGGTGAACACTTTTATTATTTAGGTATAGCTTTGTTTGTTTTGATTCTAACTATTCAAGTAATTGGAGGTTAGAGGCCTTTCTCTTGTTTTTCAGTCAGTGGCACCATAGCACCAGTTTTTGGGTTCTCTTACCTGAGCTGCCTCTGGCTATATTTGAGGGTTGGCCCTCTACCCTCCACCACCTCTATTAGGGTGTTGCCAGTAATACTCTCATCATCCCCACTGGTGCTTTGCTGTTGCCAGTGTTGCTGTGATCACTGGCTTCACCACTGGGGTCACAGAGATGGCTGATGCCTCCACCAAATCTGGAATCGCCTGGGTCAGAAGCACTGCTGCTGTGGTGAGGGGGGAGGGAGGGAAGCAAGGGGAGGGAGCCAGGTTTGCAGGCGCCACCTCCACTGTCACCTGTTTCCTTGTGCCTGCAGGCACTGCTGTGGTGGTGGGGGGAGTGGTTGGAGAGGGAGCCAGGTTTGTGGGGACCACCTCCACTGTCACCTGTTTCCTTATGGCCGTAGTTGGGAGGCTGGGGTCGTGTGTGTGCCTCTGCTGCTGCTACCAGACTCTGACCTCTGTGATCATGGACAGAGGCCCAGGATCACACTCCACCTCCACTGATGCTCTGTTCCCTGGGGCCACAGGCACCACCGTAGCCGAGAGGCTGGAGTTGTGCATGCATCTCTGCTGCTGCCCACCAGGTTCTCTGGGGCTGGGGGTGGCTGGCTCAGCTGCTGTGGCCAAGGGGCCAGGATCCTGGGCGCTGCCTCCACTGTTCCCCAGGTTGCTGCCTCTCTGTCCTCCACTTCGCTCACCTTTGTATGTACTGATGTGTGAATCTCTCTGGCATTGTGGTATGTTGGGGAAAATAGCCTTGGTTGAGTTATGGGTGTTTTACTGGCTGTAGATTTAAAGGGATTATCTCATGCCACCGTGAGGATGATGTCTGAGTCATCTCTTGATTCATCCAGTGTTTACTGATCATCCACTGTGTCCCTGTGTGGACCACTTACTGCACGGTGCCGGATAATCTCTGAAGATAGAAAATAAAGTCATCGTTTCCTGTCCTCCAAGGGTGTAGAGCCTGCCTGGACATTAAGTACATGTCTCTACAAGCAAAGGCCCAAGGTGACTGGGCACAGGAGGATAGAGGCAGGACTGGGCCAATGCCCGGGAGCCCAGAGAAGGCACTTCAGGTTGCAGCAGAGCATGAGAGGTGGTGACATTTGACATGGGCCATGAAGATTGAGAGATATCTTTTAAAATTTTTTGGTGAGGAAGATTGGCCCTGAGCTAACATCTGTTCCAATCTTCCTCTTTTTCTTGAGGCAGATTGTCACTGAGCTAACATCTGTTCCAGTCTTCCTCTGTTTTATGTGGGATGCTTGATGAGTGGTGCTAGGTCCACACTCAGGATCTGAACGTGCAAACCCTTGACCAGCGAAGCAGGGTGCATGAACTTAACCATTATGCCACTGGGCTTGCCCCAAGACTGAGTGAGATTTTCACTGGAGTGGATGGAGAAAGCATATTCCAGGAAGGGACCACCAAGCAAAGAGAGGAGGCCCCAGCCATGACTGCACCATCAGTGACTATCTTCTGGCTGGTCACTCTGGGGAAGGGGATGGAGAGGACAAAACTGGCTCCCCGCCTGTCACCTCTGTGGTCTGTATTGGGGTTGTGCCTCCTGGTCGTGTTGTGCACATTCCCAAACCCACAACTGCTAGACGCTGTTGGTGCAGGTTAGTGTTTTGCATTGAAATGTGTCCTTGTTTTTCGGTGGCTTCACTGCCTCTTAATATACTGTTTCAGACACTGTTGCATCCCCCTGCCCCACGAGCAGCATTTCTGGGATATTTTGCAGATATGGGATGTTTTGAGGGAAGAGGCCTGGCCATCCCACAGAAGTCAATTTCTCTTCATCCTTTTGCATCCTGTATTCTGGAACTGGTGCAGTGAGTTTGAGATGAAAGGACACATCCCACTTCCAGGCCCAGAAGTTTGACAGTGTATTATCTCTGTTCTGGAGAAGAGGGCAAGTGAAGTTGTTCTGATAATTTTCTGGTGTTTCCAGCTCAGCCCTCTGTCTTAGCAGAGAACACTTGTTAATTATCAGAGGCTCCTCCTCACAGCAAGAGAGGAGAAGGAGAGGTTCCTCCAGATACTCATTAATCATAAGACATGCTGGGGTTGGGTGGTCAGGAGGAAGGGTAGTACCGTTATCCATCTGCAGACAGACTCATAGCTGAGCAAAATGACCTGGTGGCCGCACTGGGAACCACAGATGGATGACAAAGTTAGCCCTGGGTTCTCCAGTGCCTGTGACTGGCTCATGGTGTTCCTGGGCCAGCGATGATTCTCTTCCCACCCTGCCTCCGTGTGCGCTCATGTCCAGCCTCCTAATCAGGCCTTCAGTGCAGAGCCATCCCCTGTGCATGCCGCCAGGTCAGTAGTAACGACCCGTGTCTCCTGCTGGCGGTGTTGGCAGGGTGGATGAGGAGGCCAGGCAGAGCCAGGTTGGGTAGGGTTCTCTGCAGGCATGGGGAGATGCGGAATAGAGGCTGCTGGTGCCACGTGTGCACTGGCCCTAGTGGGACAGAGGGGCTGCTGTGTGGACAGTGAGTGGACAGAGCTGAGTGTCACATCCTTCAGCTTTCTGGATGGCCTATGACACGCTGGAGCGTGGGTTGAAAGGCATATTCAGATTGAGTTGTGCCCCAGCTGTAGCATGGATGTCTCGTCCCTGTAGAGAGGCTGGAGGAAGAGCGAGGGAGCAGGTGGCCTCTTGCATTAGGCCCTGTGGAGCCCCAGGCTCCGTTTTCCTGAATTCTCGTTCTCTGGAGGGAACACACTGAAGCATAGAGGCTGATATTCTCCCAGATGAAGGTCACCTCACACACTGGGCACCGTGTTCTCCCACCCCTTGTCCCAGTGACTATTCCTGCAGGTGAGGCCGGCCCCTCTCCCCAGCCCTGCTGCGGCGGAGTGGAGAAGAACAGCTCTAGCCAGGGCTTGGGAATTTGGGGATGGAAAAAACTAGATTAACTGATGCATTGGGAAAACGTGTACACCAAATTACCGCCCTCCCTCTGAATTTGTAGTGCTCAGCTGTCCCTCTACCTGTCACTCAGCGCTGATCGCCCACAGGCTTGTCGTATCTGTGGCACTGTTAACCTCCGTTTCTAACGCTGCCTTGTATTCTCGTTTAAGTATGCAATGTGACGTAACTTTTGTCAATATTTGATATCTCTACACAAAAGGACTGTAGGCTGTTCAAAGAGGAAAATCCTTTGGTTCCTTTAACACAGCATATTAAAGAATGCACTCCTCTTCCCTTGGCGAAAGCTGCTTGTTATTGTTCAAATGTAAAGCACTGGTATATTCGAACGCTCTAATGATAGATCCTGGGAAACCTCTGGGAGGAGGCTCCTGAAGGATGAGTCAGATGCAACCTGAATGAGGAAGGCCTTGCTTGTTCATGCGGTTCGGGCATGCCAGTCCTCACTGCTCTGCAGACCAGCTGACGGATATCCCCGTAGTCTGGAGGGGTCCCAGAGAAGGTGAGGGCTGAGACACGCGAGGAACGAGACATGCTGGTGGCTGTGAGAAAAAGGCCCAGGATAGTGGAAACGTCCTGCGAGTCCTGGCTGGAGACTCTCTTAGAGGAACAGGTGAAAATGCAGGCATCTCCCAAGGATACAACTTTCCTACAAACTGATCAAATAGGGCAGGGAGAAGTTGGCTGAGCTTGACTGATAGCAACTGGGGCTGTAGAAACCTCTAGAAGGTCTGAACATGACTGGAAGGGCCTCAGTGCACCTGAATATGGTTGGAGACAGGGAGGCAGCACCATCCTTCACTAGGGCCAGACCAGTCCTGAAAAGGCGTTGAAGCACCCCTTCAGTGCCACTCCCAGAAAACAGGAGCTGGCGACACCCACCCGGAGAAAAGAGGGAAGATACAGTTCTGAAAGAGGAGGAGAACCCCTCAGATGGAGAGCAGTGCTGAGCTGAATGCAGAATCACAGGAAAATAGCGTTTTAGAGTATAAAGGGGCCTTTGATCTCTGCGGACTTCGCAGTGCGGAAACTGAGACCACAGAGGTGAAGTGACTTGCCCCCCATAATTTAGAGGCAGAGCTAGGATTGGAATCCTGCCTCTGTTCACACGTTTATTCACAGGCATCTCTGAGCACTAGGAGGGGCCAGACCCTGTTCTAGGCCCTGGGTCCATGTTTCCTGACTCACACACAGGGCTCCTCCAGTCCTTAGGCCTCCTGCCTGGATCTAAGTTGGAAAAGCACATCTGGCATCGGGCTCAGACAAGGTTGAGCCCGCAGATTCCCACGATAAAGTACCAAGCTCACTCCACATCCTAAGGAAGCTGATGGGTCAAGGAAGGGGCAGTGGGTGAGACTACGAGGGCCCAGGACAGCTCAGCATTTGAGTCGTCTCTGACTCTGTCTTTGTGTGACCTTTATTTGATGGTTACTTGGAATACAAACTTTAAAAGATGGAAATCAGTTTTGTACTTTTTTGAATACATGGGGAGTAGAGAGAAGCTGGGAGATGGGGAGAGGCGGGTGGGGGAGGGCTCACAGCGTGGAGGAGACGAAGCCGTTCTGAGCAGAAGGGTGGTTTCAGTAGGAAAAGGGGCATTTGCCAAATGCCTGGCCCCTGCACGAGTGGAATTGGGAGCTGCAATAGGACTAAAAGTGGGTCTCTAGTTCCGTCTGGCACAAGACAATCCCTGTGCCACCAGGTACTGAATGAATTCCTGGAACTTTTGCTCGAGACACACCCCATTTCAGAAGGTTGTGCTGCTCCTGGGAAGGAATAGCCAAATGAAGAAACCTCTTGGCTTCATGACCACAGGCCAGGACTCCTACCTGTGCTGGTAACGGCAATAGCCGATGCTTCCAGAACGCGTTATCCTCTGGGCAGCGTTTATCCACCTGACGCCTCTAGGAGACAGTGAAGAAAGGTGTTATTACTCTATTCCGCAGAGGAAGCCGCCGAGCTTCCGGGAGGTTGATGTGCTGGCCCAGGTCACAGCGTTCATCTGCAGGAGAGCCAGGCCGGGCGAGTCCTAGTCTTCCGAATCCAAGTCTGACATTTTCCCTACGTGCTCTCCTGCTTTACCCGTGGGTGGGGAAGGAATGCAGGTTTAAATCTGTTTGGCAAGAGCATCACGCCTGGCCCCTGGAGTGAGAACAGACGAGAAGATGCTGCGCAGGGCATTCCCCTGTGGTTTTCTTCCTGGCCCAGTGGTTTCATTTGGCAGCTCAGGATGCATGGAGATTTTCCTGGGTTCTGTTGACCTGGTCTTCACTGGGTCAAGTTTTCTCCATCAGAAAATATATTCATTAATCATGACAGTACAGTTTTTAATATGGGGAAATTACTCGAGAAAGAAGAAATAAATTGGTAAATGAATTTTAAAACCTTCACTAGGTGTCCTGGTGCCTCTAATCCTGGTGAGCTCCCAGTGAGTCTGGGTGGCTCCTGGCTGGTGGGTAATCTCCATGCCCTCAGGCTCCAAAGAACTGAGGCAAGACCCGCTGGGCCTGGGGCACGTCTTCCCCAGGGGTCCATTGGCCAGAGAGGCGTGGGCACGTGGGTGACTGTCTGCTCCTCCCTTCTAGAGCCGCCAACTTCAGGAACTTTACCTTCATCCCGCTGAGTGGAGAATTTTCTCGGGGAAAGGGCCTTGATGTTGGAGCCCGCTTCTGGAAGGGAAGCAACGTCCTGCTCTTTTTCTGTGACGTTGACATCTACTTCACCTCGGAATTCCTCAATACGTGCCGGCTGAATACACAGCCAGGTAGGGTTGTGCAGGCGGCCCCTCACGCCCTTGGGGCGGCAGCTCTCCCCTGCGCGCGTATCACCTCCTCACTGTTCACTGGTGTCCTGCTTCTGAGTCAGCATATTTTACCCCAGTGACAGAGGAAAGGAAAAGCATCAGGTCTGATTTCTCCTTTGGGGTCACAGTGTGGCCTGTCAGCCTCCATAGTTCTGGATACTTTGTCCAAGTTCTTGTTTTTACGTTTTCGATTTTCATCTGGGTGGTGGGCTTCGGTGAACGTGCACGGGAGAGAGTGTGGTGGGAGGATGTGGACCTGGAAAACCTTCCTGAGACTAAAAGGAAAGGAGCAGCTATGGGCAGTTACCAAGGGAGGAAGGGATCTGAGCAGAAATAATCCACAATGTGAAAATTATTTTCATAGAGTTTGACTCATAGGCAAGGCTGATAACTACTGGAATGGCCATGTCAGTGGTTAAAATAATTGAAACTCTTCTGTGTAAATTGTAAAGAGCAACTTCCCTGGGCTCCCCAAGTCTACTCCTGCTGTGCAAAGTCACCCCGGCCCCTCTGGCAACTGGTCAGACTGCCCCACGAGCCAGCAAGTAAAGGAGTGACATCTGGCCGGGCAGGGGGCCCCAGGATCCTCTTTCACTCCCACTCCCGCTGGCTGACGCCCAGGGCCAGAGCCACTGACTGTCAGTGTTGGAGATATCACTCGTGTGCCAGCAGGTCAGAAATGTTTACGAGTCTGTCCGCCTGATGAGCTGGTGCACATGTCTAAGATCTGTTTTAGAGTTGAGTGAAGGGAAAAGGAAAAATGGATGAAACATCTGGGGTGGTTCAGAGGGATGAAAATAAATGAGCAAACCTAATAGTTTCTTGTGTTGCTTTCAGCGAATGTTTGTTTTCTGGTTTGCAGGGAAGAAGGTGTTTTACCCGGTCCTCTTCAGTCAGTACAATCCCGGCCTCGTCTATGGCCGTCATGATGCAGTGCCGCCTTTAGAGCAGCAGCTGGTAAGTGATTGCCTGCAGGTGCCTTTATGGGGCTGTTTCACATCTGTCATTACAGGGGCGCCTGGCCACGAGGAAAGGTGAGTGGGAATCTGTGGCTGGAGTCCTGGAGTAATTTTTAAGTTTGGAGACATTCTGGCCTTTACTCCCAGTGCCCTGCTGATTAAAAGTGCTTGCAGTATTTAAATATGGAAAATAAATAGGAACAGTGCCTTCCAGAAAGGTAATTTCACACCTTCATAGTTTTCTTCTATGGTTTTTGGAAACTAGTATTATTGCTTTATGGATGCAGCACATTTTCTCCTTATTATTACAAAATCCTACAAGGTAAGAAAAGGTGAGATTTATGTTCCCATTTGACAGAGGGAAAACAGAAGTCAGAAAGGGATGGCCCACCCCAGGGCGCACGGTGAGTGAGTGATTGGGGGAGCAAGGCCTGGATCCAGCGCCCTTCCCCTCACGCCACCATTCCCACATAGCACAGTGCCTCGGGGTGGATGTTAGCATCAGAGGTGTCAACAGCAAGGTGGCTTTCAAAGGAATATTGGAGGGACTTCTCTGCTGAGATCTTGGCTGCATAGGTGATGGATGGTGGAACCACACAGCCACCAAGGATCTCTCTTAGCAGAGATGTCTCCGTGGGTGGTGGTGGCAGTTAGCCCATTCAACAGAGAAGCAGTGCAGGCACCAGGAGGATGAGGTAAAGGCAGAAGAAGGTTTCTGCTGCACATAGGCCTACCCCTCCCAGACAGAGTGTCCTGGTGTTGTGGTCACCCCCAAGTTGGGCTGCGATTTTCCCTGTAGAGAGATCAGCTGGGTTTGTCTAGCTCAGGCTGAATCTCGGGGGGCGTCTGACCTGGGGGATGTCCGGTCTTCATTGCCGTGGCCAGATCTGGCTCCTGGTGAGGGAAAGCCATGTTTTTCTCTGCCGAGCACCTCTTAGGGTGGAGAGAGGAAACGTGCCAGGCAAACGTGCTGATGTGAGAGGACCGACTCTCATGCTTCTGTGCAATGGCAGAGGAACTGATTTTCACTGAAAATTGGTGTTCTCTGAAATTCTTTTGGAGGACTGATTCTTGTGTTTAAGCTTCCGGAAGTAGCAAACCCTGTTTGCTCAGCCCCATCCTGTGCCCCATTCCAGTTAACCTCTGGCGGCTGATGTAATGATCTTTTCCAGAAAGTTTTGGCTTGGGTTCCTTCAGGTTGGACAAGGTTCATTCCTCACCCATGTCCTAACCTGGTTTCACTTTGGGTCCAAGCCATACAGTACAGTAAATGATAGAGTTCTCTCTTCCCCGTGAAGTATACCCCAGATATATTGCGTGTCTGTTTATGTACTGTGTATGTATGTGTGTATATATATCTGCTTTTACATAAACACAGTAAGAGTTTTTCACTCCCCAAGAACCAATTTTTATCTACTTTGAGGCCGTATCATCCCCACTGAGACAGAAAAACGTCTTGTTTCCTTTTCATAGGAGTTCTAAGCTTCTAATAGTGTTTGAGGGGGAAATGGGATAAAGGATTTGTTTTCTTTCAACCAATCAGAGTAAAAGTTCCTTTGGTTTTAAATAAAGTACTGCTTTACATTTGACATCAAATGTAATTAATGTTTCAACTTCCAACTCTTAAAGACCCTATTTGCTTGCAAGGAATTCTTTTCACAATTTTAAAGTTTTATCCTTTTATTACCATTCCAGCAGGGAAACTAGAGGGACGGGCGTGGGGCAGCCAGTCTCTCCGATGCTCAGAATTAGCAGTCGAGCCAGAAACAGGACTCAGGTTGCTGTGTCCACAGCTGAATTATCCTGCAACCTTCGACATTTACTTCTAAAGCCAGCTTAGACCTTTCCTAGAGCACATACATCTGATATTTTCGGGTTCAGTATTCATGACTCTACAGTACAGAGAAACACAGCAGTTGTCTTTGAGATGAAGGGCTCTCCATCCAGAAAAGTATTGATTATGCTCTTTACTGGCTGAGCATTTCTTGAGCGCTTGCTGCCTGCAGAGAACTAGTCTGGGCGTGAGTGGAGGAGTCAGAAACACTGACACGGCCTCGTCCCTTCAGAGGTGATTCACCAGGTCCTTTCGCTCCCTCTCTTTTTCATAGACTTGTCCAAGATCACACGGCCAGCTAACAGCAGAGCTCATGCAAAAACCGTGATTTCCTTGCTCTAGTACAGTGGAAATAGATTCGCTTGGGATCGAGGGTGAGAGCTAAAATATAAGGGAAATGTCCTGACAAAAATTCCGAAGGAGAACATCAAACTACAGAAATTAAATATAATGGAGATAGAATGTGTAGGTGCTGCGAAGGTAGAAAATAAAAAGTAATGATTGGAGATGGGTAAATTAGGAAAGACTTCCTCCCTTGGGTCCATCTGGGCTCAGTCTTGAAGATACGGTCTGTATATATTAATAGCTTCTTGATGGCCTTGCCTGGATTGCATCAGAATCAAGGGTGAAGGGAGAACCCAGCTCCGGATGTAGTGTTACAGCGCGCACTTGCTTAGGCAAACGCGAGACAGCCTTTTCCAGCAGCCCTGCAAGTACCACCCTGGTAGTCAACATGCCAGCTGTTGCTTCTCCTGGCTATTGCCACTGTCATTTGATAACTGTTTTTTTCTCGGAAGGATTTGCTCTGAGCTAACATCTGTTGCTAATCTTCCCCCCTCTCTCTCTTTTTCTCCTCCCCAAAGCCCCAGTACATAGTTGCATATTCTAGTTGTAAGTCCTTCTAGTTCTTGCATGTGAGCCCTCTACAGCATGGCTACTGGCAGATGAGTGGTGTGGTTCTGTGACTGGGAACCCAACTTGGGCTGCCGAAGCGAAGCACGTCGAACTTTAACTTCTAGGCCATCAGGGCTGGCTCTGGTAACATTTTGCCTGCAGACAAAAGCTAGAAACCAAATTTATGATTTTTTTTTTATTCAGACTACTTATTTCTTTACTTCTGAGTACAGACCATTAGTAACAGTAATAAGTGAAATGATGAAATATTTTTACTAATATTTAATTTTTTGAATTTTAAACTTGAGATGAAACTTGCTGATGCTTTAATGGAGAAACAGCTCTCCGAGAAAGGAATGACTCTAATTTAAATCATTATTAACCTCAGACATTCCCCTTTCCTGTAAACCAGGAAAAGCCTTGACAGTTCCTGCTGAGGCCACCGCTGGAGCCTCTTGTCACTGCTGTCTGCAGACTCCTTTGCTCCCCTGTATGCCAGGCTTTCCTTCACCTTCTGCAGAGATACACTTCCAAAACACACATTAATTCCATGTTTTAAAATCTTTTACAGCAGAAAGCCAGTGGTGTGCTGGCAAATGCTTAACAGCCTACTCTCTGAAAGGGAAAACAAGGTCCTGACTCTCAGCATTTGCCATGTTCTGTGGTGTCAGTGCTCCCACTGTGGCCGATTTCAGGCTACCAGTGTGATGTCACTGGGTGCAGAGTTGGGAGAGACTTGTACAATCCTGGTGCGCTGGTCCCGCCTGCTCCAGCACAGCACTGCCAGCCCTGATCCCTTCTGGGGATTAACTGCCCTCCACAGACTGGCTCAAACTGATTACAGAAAAAATATTTGCAAACCCCAGCACCTGGTGCATGGTAACAGCTCAACAGACAGGCAGGCCAGCCCCTCTGCCAGGTGAGAACGCCTGCCCAGCATCTCCTCGTGCTGTCCCCCTGCCTCAGGGCCATCTCCTACCATTTCTACTGCCCGACACCTCAGTCGGCTGTGTGGTCCTGCTCGTCATTTAAATCTGGTGACTTGTGCCCCTCTGCGCAGTGTGAGAATGGTGTGCTCGCTCATGTCCTCCCCTGCTCTGACTGCACCCTTACCTCTCTAACCCCCTCCAGAAAGTATGTTACCACTGACGTGCATTTCACTTTAAGCTTCCAAAAATTGCTGACTGGGCATAGTCCGTCCTTTCAGTCTGCTTTTATTTATTCTAGAAGCAGACAGTCAGTGAGTACCAAAAGCAATATTACCAGATGCCGTCTACGCAGCCTTTTGTAAGCCAGCACTGTGCCCGCGTTGTCTCCTGTGATGCTCAGTAAAGTGGAGAGGCATTCTGCTCATTTCTCAGATGAGAAACCTGAAGCTCAGGGGCATAAGTCACTTCCTCAGACTCTGCAGCTGCTAAGAGGCAGGGTCAGGAGGTCAAGTGCCACCTCATGCAATGGGGACTGGGCTGAGGATGCCCAGGGGCAGGGGACACCTTCTTTGGCCTCCTAGTGCTTCCAGGAGGAAAGGGTCTAGCTTTAGATTACCGATTCCTAGAACAGAGGACGATTCCTTGTCTAGCATGATACCCTGCAGAAGACACTTCATTTTTTTTAATGCAGATACTGATAAAAGATTTGTAGAAAAATGTGGGTTAGTATAAATCTTGGAGGAGGGGGCATTTGAGTCCATTCTTAAACCAATTCTTTTAAAGCCGTGCCTCTAGAATACTTTATTTCTCAAGAAATGGAAACTGTCACAGCAGTCCTGGTGTTGGCTGGGCTCAGCCACAACCGGCTGAGTGATCTTGGGCAAATCCTTCTACCTCCATACCACGAGGCACGTGCATACGACATGCAGTCCTCCGGAATCCTGTGCAGTGTGGTCACTGAACCCTCAGAGCCCAAATAGTAAGGAATGTGCAGTATGGGGCCAAGGGGCTCCCATCCCAGCCACAGAAGCCCCTGAAGCCCAGGGTGTCTGCCGCTCACCGTCAGGACTGGCCGCCTGGTTGGCATGGCTCAGTGTGCAGTGAAGATGCAGGGCCCTTGTTCAGAAGTGGTTAAGAATTTCGAGGCAGCAACAGCAGAGCATTAGACCAGGCACGAAGCCTTCTCAGTGAGGGCCCGGGGCCTGCATGGGTTGCAGACCCCCGGCATTTCTGATGAATGTGAGGCTCGTCAAACACAATGTCGGTTATTGGGAGACTCTTTTGATTTAGAGGAGATGTTCTGCCTGAGTGCTTGTTATTTATTTTATTTTGGGGCCCAATTGCTTTGTGGGCAGTAGTCCAAGCAGCACTGTTAACCCAGACGGTCCCTGCCTGCTTCCCCAGCTCCCTTGCAGCTGTGTGGCGGCCTTCCCGCGTCTTTGGGAGAGACGCTGGTTCGTGCTTTGCGTTTCGGTCCTCACCCCTGTCACGTGCGTTGCCCAGAGAGCTGCAGTTCTGGAAACTTCCTGTAGCAGAGCAGGCTTGACACTGTCCTTTTGTGGTGTATTCATGCTCTGCAGTGTCTGCTGAGATCTAAGGTGGGCAGAGAAGGGAGCTGCAGCGAGTTGAGAGGACGCCAACCCTTGAAAGACATTTTTAAAAATGAGGATAGCACTTGAAAGCAGATGCATGAAGTCCAGGACTGGAGGGGGCGGTGTTTTCTTTTAAAGTGTACTCTTTATCTTGGGGCTTCTTCCTCCTCAGCTGTAGTAGACATCATTGGTGTGTGTCTTTTCAATGCATGAGCAGAACAATGGCGCTCCTTACGCCTGGGGATAAGGTGCTAAGAGGTTAAGCCCTCCGTGTTAGACCCCAGGAGCCACGCACTTCTGAGTTTCCACACTGGAGTTCCTGGGCCTTCGCTGAACCACTCGGTGACGAGAATTCCCTACTTGAACCACATCCACTTCCACTGGCTTGGAGCTAGGTCTCTGCCCTAGGTCTGCTCCCCATTCATTCACTGGAGAAGTGTTTATTGAGTGCCTGCTGTGTACCGGACAGTGATCCATGAACCACACCAAGGCCCTGAGCTCGTGTTCCCCAGTGTTGGTGGGTGAAGGCAGTCAGCAAACAGAGAAACAACTGCTCAACAGGAGAATTCAGACAGCCTGGTTTATAGAGAAAATAAACCAGGTGACGGAACAGAGAGTGACATGATGCGGGGACTGACACTGTCTGGGAGGGTCAGGAGGACCACTCTGAGCAAGAACCCGGTGGTGAGCAGAGAAGGGTGGCCCGGGCAGGGGTACTGCGCGTGTCCCTCCTTGGAGGCCTGCGAGCTGCTGCTTTGGAGGGGCAGAGTCTAAGGGCCTGCATATCAGGAGCCAGGAGATGCATGAGCCAGGCAAGGCCAGTTCACGCAGGGCCTCTGCAGGCTGGAAGTTTCCTTGTGGATTTTATTCTAATTGCATTAGGGAGAATGCAGGTAAAACCGCTGCCTGGTTTTCCATGGGAACATGCTGTGAGCGGCTGTGTGCTGGAGAGCGCTCCCTCCCAGCCAGGCTGCTTGTTGAGGGCACTGCTCCGGTGAGCTGCTCGGCACCACTGTGGTCGTGGAGCCTCTGAGGAGCGCCTTCCTTACCCTGTTGTATGCTGTGGGTGCGGCGAGGTCAGCTTCCACCAAGGCTGAATGTCTGGGTCTTTAGGTGGTGGCTTTTTGTGGCTTGCCAACTTTAAAGCCAATGCTAAGTGTTTGTATAGCAATTCCCCAGCTCACAAATCACTTTGTCTGTCACTTTATCCCCAGGCCATTCTTCACCTTGTTCAACCTCACCGGGCGCTCCGTCCACTCAGCCCGGGTCCCGGGACGGCTGCCTCTGACAGTCCCTCTTGTCTTCCTTCCCAAGCCCTGGCCTACTGTTTCTCCTGTTTGGAGCTTTCTCTTTTAGATTCCATGTAGACCTCAGCCAAATATTCAAAGTTTGGATACTGCCAGTTTCCTTTGACTCCATTTTTATCCCGAAGCTTAGAGGACTTGTCGAGTCCTGGCCAGTGGGAAGGATGTTATGCCATTAGCTGCAACAGAAGCAGTGTACCTGGTATGACTGCGATGCAGAAACCATTTTTAAAAAATGACTCAGTGGAAATTTTTCCAGACTTGCCTGCCCTGCAAAATCTCTCTGGTTGATACTAATGAAATTATCTTGTCACTTGGGAGATGTTGTGTAACAGCCCTTTATTCTGGAGAAGAATTGAGAGCGTCTGCTGGGGCCAGTGCTAACTGACACAGTCTCTCTGGGTCTGACTTCCCTGAGGCGGTCCTGATGGGGTGAACAGGAGTGCAGGTGATATCCACGTGCAGGTCGTCATAAAAGTCAGGTGGCTTCATAGGTTCCAGAGTGGAAGAAATTTTAAGTTCATCAACCCTCCTGCAAACCATTTGTGGAGTATTCCGTAGCCTGTGGTATAGATGAAGAGAGGCTCGAGGAAGGTAGAATAGCAGGAATAGGATAAATGTCTGGATGTTGGAGCTGGAAGAGACCTTAGGGGTGAGTTCGCTCAACCTCTTCATTTATAGGAAAGGGAATAGAGGCTCAAAGAAGTGAGGGGCCTGCCTGAGGCAAACAAGCCAGCAGTGGGCAAGTGGGGCCAGGGCACTGCTGCCCCTCCCCAGCACGCCCTGTTTCTGACCAGCGGGAATGGAGCCAGCCGCCCCAGAGGGAAAAGGCAGAAACCCCAGTGGGTGGGGGCCTGCTGCAGCCTCCTGTCCCCTGGCCCAGGGAGGGCACTTCTCACTTAAGCATCTGTGTTAACTACAAGAAGGAATCATGAAAAATAACTAGTGAGATCTCAAAACCATTCCCAGAATTACCTCAGCCAAAAATATATAAACAATGTTTTTTAAGTCTTGCTGCTTCAGCAAATATATTGGAAATTTACTTGCTGCAAGTGAGAGACTGAGCAGGGCCAGGTCTGGCCGTTGAAAGACAGCGACCGCTGGGACAGCCCCTCGTAGCCCCCAGCCTGGCACTGCTGCATATGCTTTGTGGGGCTGTTTGGTTTTAACGTCGTTTGAAGATGAATGGACAGAGTCTTTCTTCAGAACCTGAACCCTTCGTGCCCTTTCCTCAGCGAGCGAGAGTTAGCAGGGCCGGAGCGCCACACTGAAGTCTCGGGTTTTCTTTTTATTCCCTGAGGGAGTCCTTTTTGTGCGCTGTGCCAGGGCGGCTGAATTCCGACTTGTTCTCCATCCCTTTTCTCAACTTCCTGAGCCCTTTGCTGGCTCCCTGCCTGGCCCTGTGTGAGGGGCCAAGGCCTCCGTCTCTTGCTGGCGCTGGTGGCGGGCCAGACACGTAGGTGGCTTTTCCATGGCGCTGCTCAAAAACTTGCTCTCCCGGTCTGTGTGTGTGTGTGTGTGTGTGTGTGTGTGTGTGTGTTCATGCCTACACCCTAGAAACATTCCAGCCAGAGGTGCCAAAACCAGCAGGCCCCCCAGGACTGGTGAGCTTGCCGTAGGCCTGACTGTCTGAGAGGAGCACAGGGTGTGGCTGTCTCTCCGCCGTGGGACAGACGGGCTGCCTGTTTAACGTGGCTCCTGCGAGTGTGTGAATACTCTCATTTATTTTTATGCACTCTGTCCTTCCCCCTCCAATGACAGTGCTCTCCCTGCAGGTCATAAAGAAGGAGACTGGGTTTTGGAGAGACTTTGGATTTGGGATGACATGCCAGTATCGCTCAGACTTCATCAACATAGGTGAGAGAAATCGACTTGCAGGAAGCCTGCATCTCTGCTGCCACCCAGAGGCCACCGGCCTGCACCGGCCTGAGGGTGTCACTCAGGTTCCCAGGAGTCAGTGGCAAAGGTGGTGTGCCATTTCCTAAGGAAAGGCCTTTCCTCCTGTCGTGGACTTCGGGGCTGGACCAAGAGGGGCTGGGGGAGTGCGGTACTTTATCCCTGTCGGCTCCCAGGCACCTCTTAGTCTCCCCAGTAGGGCGCAGCATCCGAGGGAAAAGGCAGACTGCTGCAGGAAGGCGGCCCCGAAGCGAGGCCCCCGTGCCCCATGTGGCTGGGCTCCGGCCCCTGCGCCCCGTCACGGAGAATGTCCTGGGCCTCCCAGTGAGAGGAGCCGTGAAAAAAACAAGGGCCACGTGGGAAATTTTGTCAAATCACATGCCAGAAAAGATCCACATTTCTCTCTGCTAAACCTTCTAGAATTCCAGATGTCACTTCAAGCCCTGAGTGAGTGTGAAGTCACTCTCAACGTGCACACACACATGCACACACATGCATGCACACACACACATGTCCCCAGAGCAGAGAGAGGAAAGGCCCTTAGGTTGCCGATGAGGAAGCCAAGTCTCTTAGAGGCAAAGGGACCTCAGAGCAAGTGAGGGGCATAGTCAGGGTGAGAACAGAGCATCCCCTGCCCCGCTTGGAAATACCACCACCTCCTCCTCATGGTGCTTACTCATGTGCCTCTGAAGGGAATGGGATGGATTGCACATGGCTAGGGTATAAATGAACAGGCCATAAACCTGGATCTTGGGCCCAGGGGCTCAGGGTGGACCCCGAGCCAGGATGGAGTCAGGAAGGCCCTGTCCTCATGCGTTGTGGAGAGTCCATCCCCACAGCCTCCCTTGCTCTCTCCTAGTCTACTCCCCTCGGGCCCAAGGCCTAAAGCTTTTTCTTGTAAGATCAGTGAGTCAGTCTGAGTAGCCCCAGCTTTCTTTTGTCCAGAGGTGAGGTGGGCTGTAGGACTCCAGAATCCTCACAGAAGTCACCAGGTTAAAAAGAAAAACGACCAAACACCTTGAAGTCTAAGCCCACAGCAGCAGCAGAGCGCCTGGGTGCCGGCCTCGAGTGGGGATGCTCTCAGACACCCAGAACTAACTGGTGTGATGTCTCTAAGAAACAGTTCTGAATGATCCTGTGCCCATCAAACTTCCAAAAATGACACATTTTTCAAATTTTCTAAAGGAGATTTCCATTTCAAGAACCTCTTGTTTCCTTGCTCTATGTACAAGGGAAGATAATTTTATGATAATGTATGTTTATCAAATTTGGATTTATAATATGTAGGATTTCCTAAAGATGGAGCATAGTTCTAATTGAGAAATGCGGGAATGGAGCTGGGAAGGGCACTCTTCCTCCAGAAGCAATTGCCATGACCTTGGAATCTTTGGGTCACATCCGGACCCCATTCTTTGCAATCTTGATGTATTTGCAGGCGTCTTACTTGCACACCTATATTTAATAAGTTGCAGTGATACCGATGATAGTAATAATAACAGCTAAGCACGCGCTGCCCCTTACATCACTGTCTCATTTGGTTATAGCACCTACTTCATTTCAGGATAAAGAAACCGAAACTCAAGAGAAGCGAAGTGGCAGCTTATGGGAGAGCCAAGACTCAAATTCCAGACCCTGACTCAGAATTGTATACCTTTCTTTGCCTGGGGCTGTCATTCACTCGTATACCTGACCCAGGGTGAGGGCTTGTGGGTTTCCCTGTGCATGAGCTCCCCTTTCCACCCCAGTGATGGCCTGGATCAGAGCAGTGCCACCTGATGGCTGCACGATGATGCTGAGAATCACGTCACTGTTTCTTGTAAGAGTCGAATAAACCTCCTGGGTGAGAAAGGCACAATGACAGAGGCCAGTGCTGCTTTGGTTGTCTTTGAAACTTGGTGGGCTTTTAGGCTGAGAACAGATATGGGGCATCTCAGTTTGCAAAGGCGAGACTTTAGGGGCCCATTGTTCACTTTGTGAAGGAGTCCGTGCTAGGAAGAAACAAGTTTCCAAGTAGAACTTCAGAACTGAGTGTGAGGCCAGCCCCTGTACACCGACTCATCTCTCCAGCCTGTGGGAGACACACAGCTTTTGGGGACCACCTTAGTCTATGAAAGGAAGAGTGCTTTGGGGGGACGTGAGTTTTTTCTCACTGATATCCTGTTTCATCTTTCACACTGCAAGCCCCTGGTTTATTCTCTGCTGTGGCAGGACGAGGCCACCATCGAACAGAAACACAAGAATTTTCATGGAGAGGTTTCAAGGTGCAAAGTGGGGATGTTGGTGCAGCTCCTGATCGAGGCGAGGGCCATTCCTACCCTGCTGGGAGCTCTGGAGGGCAGCAAATGCTGGGCATTGTCTGCAGTCTGATCTCAAGGAGTGGGTGCTGGCTTCCAGGAAGGTCCTCTCGGTGCGGATTTCCGAGTTCCCTGACCCAGATGGACGCTCATAATTTGGAGGGGGAGTGAAACACTTCCGCCCTAAATGCTGCTTCTCCTCCTGCGCAGTTCTGTGCGGGCAGGTCGGGAGGGGCCTGCGCAGCGAGACTCAGCGGTGTGTTCTCTCCTGACAGGTGGCTTTGACTTGGACATCAAAGGCTGGGGCGGAGAGGACGTGCACCTTTACCGCAAGTATCTGCACAGCAATCTGATCGTGGTGCGCACGCCTGTGCGGGGACTCTTCCACCTCTGGCACGAGAAGCGCTGTGTGGATGAGCTGAGCCCCGAGCAGTACAAGATGTGCATGCAGTCCAAGGCCATGAACGAGGCGTCGCACGGGCAGCTGGGGATGCTGGTCTTCAGGCACGAGATAGAGGCTCACCTCCGCAAACAGAAACAGAAGACAAACAGCAAGAAAACATGAACTCCCGGGGACAGATTTGGGGAGATGCTTATTTTTTTTTCCTTTTGCAATTACCAAATGAGTGACTGCAACAAGGAAAAGATTTCTATAAAGGGCACAAACGAGAATTCACAGGTTAGTCAGAGAGACGAGGGGGAGCCACTCCTCTCTGCCTGTTTAGCTTCCTGCGGCGGGAAATCAAGATCTCCCGCCACACCTGCGGAAGTAGCCCAGGTGCCGGGCGGCGTCCGACAGAGGCAGGAGGACTTGAGTGGCCGGCCTGATGGCCTGGAGGTTTTGATTGTGTTTCCAGCAAAGTGAGATATGTCGTTTTCTGTGCTCATTGAAATAGTCATGAATTAAGACCAGTTTTGTAAAAAGTTGATTAGAATGGAAGGTGAGTACATTTCTCCCCACACGGTGACTACCGCAGTTGGGCTGTAGCCGGTGGCAGTGCTGGAATATCAGAAGGCGGGCGAGGAAACTTTGAAATCCGAAGATATGCCCCTCGCCGTTCTCGTGAGTATATTAAGTGAAACCAGTGGACTGAAAAAGGAAAGAAACCGTAACGATTGTGTCATTTCCCCCCCAAGATTAACCAAAAATAATCTGCTCATCTTTTTGGTTGTAGTTTTAACCATCTCCATTTGTTTTGTTAGTTTTATTTAAAAATGCACTTTTTTTGCTTGTGAGTTATATTCTGCTTATTTAATTGCCGATTTGCAAGCCTTACTAAGAGCACAAATTAGCATACATTTTTATATTATTTAAGAAGATACTTTTAGATGCATTATGAGAACTTTCAGTTCAGAGAGTCAGATTGATACCCATGTGCAAGGACATGCCAGCGCTCATCCTGGCAGGCACTGACTGTCCGACCTTCCAGTGTATGGAAGGCGGGGCGGGGCCGCCGGCGGGTCAAGACCTACGGAGACTTCATCTGAAGAGTCCTTCTGAAGAGGAGCAACTGAACACTGGAGGGAACAAAAAAATACACTTTTTACCTTAACAGAAAAGAAAACTCGTTCAGACTGGTGATAACCGTGATTTATTCAAAAGTCAGAAAAACACATTTCCTCCTCAGGAGAACTGGGGACTACTTTCTTACCTGTTTAAATAAACCAAAGTACGCTGTGTGAACCAAACAATCTCTTTTCAAAGCAGGGTGCTCTTCCTGGCTTCCACCTTCTGTGAAAGGACGTGCAGAAAAATGTCTTTGTGAAAGACCCCTCCATGCCGGAGCCGAGGAGCGTGGACACGTTGCTGCGTGTTCACTCACCCTGCTCTCGGTCTTGGGGAAAGTCACTTAATTATTTTTTAAATTAAGCACTTCTATTCAGTCACCAAGATGCTTCTGAAAATTGCATTTGATTACAGTTTCCAACTATTTTTTAAAAATAAATACAGTTAACATTGAGTGCTTTCTACATTCATGTGAAAATTGTGTATTTATTAGCCGGCACCAGCTGCATGAGCTAATTCTCTCTCTCATACCTGTCTTCTGTTTGCCACAGTCAACTCATTGTTTAGAGGCCTCGAGAACATTCAAGCTGTTGGTGTGTGAAAAAAAAAAAAAAAGGCACTGTATTGGTTTGTACTGTTGGTTCATAAAATTTAATTAAAACACAGGACGTGAATGGAAGGTGGCATTGGACAGCTAATAAAATATGATTTGTGGATATGATTTCTTCCTGGAGTAGGAATGCCAAATCTTTAGTTTTTGGAAAACGGTATTTTGTGCGTAGACCAGGCTTTCTCAGCTTTGGCAGTACGGGCATTTGGGTTAGATCCTTCTTTGTTGTGGGGCCGTCCTGTGCGCTGTAGGATGTTTAGCAGCATCCCTGGCTCCCACCCAGAGGCCCAGAGCATCCTCCACCCAGGTCGACAACAAGCATGTCTCCAGTCATTGCCAAAGGTTCCCCAGGGGCAAAGCCACCTCTGGTTGAGAACCACGGGTCTAGAGGGAGCAGAGAACCATAACGGAAAACCTGGCCATACTCCATTTTACTTGTCCTTTTCAAATGAGAAGAAACTGAGCAACGATTTCCAAGGCCCTTTGACTCTCACCGTTTTCCATACTGTCACCTACAGTGGTGATACTAGACATTCAGGGCGCACATCTGCCCGTCTCTCCAGTGGTTCAGATGGCTTGGTGGGTCTGCCCTGCACACTCCTGCCTGTGTTCTCCAGTGTCAGGGGGATGCATGTCCAGCAGAGCTGGCAGCGGGGAGCAAATGTTCTGACCAGGGAATCAGGCTCTGTGTCCCGCGGGTGATGCTTTGCCAGGCTGCCTGCTATCGACTAACTCACCGTTTGTGCTTGTTTAAGTTGCATATCAGACATGCCCAAGACAAGTGGGTAGGAACTGGGTTTTCAAAGTTGCTGAGGGTAGCTGAAGAGAAGAGTAAACAGCATCATATGAAACTATTTCTCTCTTCTGAAAGCTGAGTCAGGTAAAACAGTTTTGTCAAATGGTAAGAGCTCTTCAAAGCACATGCAAGAGCAGATCAGTCTCAGTTTGGGCTGCTATAACAAGACAGCACGGACGGGGGACACTGATTCCTCACAGTGCTGGGGGCTGGGAGGTCCGCCATCCCGGCACTGGCAGGTCGCTGTCTGCTGAGAACCCCTTCTGGCCATGTCCTCACATGGCTGAGAGCCGACCGAGGCCTCCCTATCCTCCTGTTCTTAAAAGGACACCAGTCCCCTCGTGGGGGCTCCACCCTCATGACCTAATTACCTACTAAAGTCCCCGCCTCCAAATACCGTCACATTAGGGATTTTGTGTGGGCACAAACGTTCAGGCCCTGTCCCCATGCCCTGCCCAAGACATGTACTAGAGAAGGGTCAGTGGAGGCCCCGCTGAAACGTTGTATTTGGGGGCATGGGGTTTACCCCTAGACAGCAAAGGACAGCAGTAGGAACCTGGGGCTTGAAGGGCCCAGTCACGGTACCTCTTCTATAGAAGGATGCTGCCGAGGAAGCACCGAGTCTCGGACTTGTCTAAGGCCCCTTCCAGCTCTCTGCATCCTCCCTGTGTGAGGGTTGTGTGTAAGTCACCTGGTGACTGCCCCAGCCGTGTCCCTGGAGCCAGGTCTCCAATATGAACCTGGGAACTCCGCTAAGCAGCGGCGGGCTCATGCAGCCTCGGGAGAGCCAACTGTCAGCACCTCTTCCTGCTCCCCATTCATCAATGGCAGCTTGGTAGCTGGAAGTCAACCGTGGTGGGAGGATTTGCACCATGGAAACTGGCAACTGACCAAAGCTATACACCAGGACCCGCCCCCCCCGAACCCCACCCCAGCTAGCTGTTAACTATTTGCCAGCACACTGCTGCCTCCCAACCGCAGACCTCTTCATGTGCCCAGTTTTCCCTCCAATCTGCTACTTTGCAGCCCTCTTTCGTATTCATAAATGTGGCCAACTTGCTTCTCTCTACACATCAGTGATGAGGAGAGAATCAGGCCCAGGAATTTTAACAGGTAAAGCTTCACACACTCCTAGGTTTAAGGTTTTGCCTGAGCCAAGTAGACATAATACATAATCCTGAAAAATAAGAAAGTACTACCCAGAACCTACTTTTAATAACTTTTGTTTCAGGGGAAATCTTCCAATGTTATCTAATCTTATCTAATCTTATCAGGGTTCAGTTCAGTGTGGCAGTTAACATCATGGCTTCCCAGCCGGGTTCAAATGCTGGTTCTTTAACTTGCAACCTGTATGATCTTAAACCAGTCACTCAGCATCTCTGTACCCTAGTTGCCCTTCAGGGTGATGACTGCAGTCACACCTAGATCACAAGATTATGGTGAAGACTGCGTTCACGTGTGTGACATCCTTAGGACGCGTCAGGCATGTGGCAAGGCTTCATGTCCAGCTGTTATTATTTGATACCAATTCCTCATTCACATCTGTGTCACAACTGTGTCTGTGTGCTTCCCAGCACTCCCAGCGCCTCCTGGGTATAGTCAGAGGGCCATTATGGGTCACACGTTAGAGGTCATGAACCCGTCATGTGTGCACTGTTGTCCTTTATTTCTGCTATTCTGAAAACAGTTTCAATCTATTGGAAAAAGGGTTACTAGAAATGTCGAACATACAGCAATGGGTAATTTATTCCTCAAAGTTCATGCTTGATAATTTGGAGTTAATGACGCCCTAGGCAGCTGAGAGGCGTTAGATGGTTTTGAAGTAAGGAATGTGTCCAGGCACCCATGTACAGAATGCCAGCCTTCTAGGACAGGTCATATTGCTCCTTCCATTTTCCCAGTGCAGAAAACTGAGGCTCAGAGATGGTAAGGAACTTTCCCAGAGGCCTGGCCAGAAAGTGGCTGGCTCCAGGCTCCTGCGTCATCATCCCACAGCCAGCTCCAGGGGGCTTGTAGCTCAGGAGGGAGTCGGGGGGTTGGGGGGTTAGCCTATGGCCTGGGGCGAGCTCAGAGACTGTCTTCTTGTGCCTCAGTTTCCCACCATTTCACTGTACTCCAGCCCCACCTGAGAAATCCCCCGACAACGAATGAAAACTTGTCAACACAGTGATCCAGGAACACTGCCGGAGCCGGCCCTGCCTCCCTCCAGCTGCCATGTGATGACCAGTGGGCTAGGGCTCTGAGGCCTTGAAGCAGGCTCTGGCAGGATCCCCAGGCATAGACGTAAAGACTGCCTCCTGTAGGAGGGTAGAGCAGGTGGGAATACTTGGTTTTTGAGAAAGAGCTGACGTTGTTTCTGAGAACTGCTGATCAGAGATAATGCCCTTGAGCCATCCTTCAGAAGGGTGGGTGTGTTCTACTCCCAACACCCATCAAATAACTGGCAGCTTCGTGTGATCCGTATTCTGATTAGCTTTGTATTTGAATTCAAAGCTGTTTCTCCTGGCAGGATTTAGTGCTTTACTGCTGCTGCCGAAAGCTCTGGGGACTGTGCCAGTTGGTTGGGGGGTTTGGGTGGTGGTTTTTTCCAACATGCAAAGCACGTTCTCCCGGTCCGCAGAGGTGCCTTTCAGAATGTCCGCATTCCTGCTGTTTGAGCACGACCTCTGGACAGTCAGCCCCGGGCCCTCGGCTGCTCTTCTCAGGGAGGCGCGCAGGTGGCAGCCTGGGGAGAGGAGGCGCTGAGTAGTCTCAGGACCATCTCTGCCCCTACAGTCACCCAGAGGTTCCGGGGGACCAGGCTACCATCAGCGGCCTCTGCCCAAGGCTCACCAAACATCCTTCAACCTGGCCACTGGCCTGCAGATGGCCTGCCTGCCACAGGCCATACCAGGCAGGGCGCTTGGTGAACTGGACGTACTTTCCACCAGCCTGAGAGTCAGATGCTGTAGCCTGAAATGAGGTGAGGGCAGTACTGCCAGCAGCTGCCTCCCCCTCAGTCATTAATCCCACAGGTTCTAACCCCTCCACCAGCGCCCGCCAACCCACCCTCAACTCGTGTCTGAAGAATTACAACTACTCATCATGTGGCCTGCCAGGGTGTCAAACCCCATGTGAAAAGGTTAAGAAAAATAAATACAAATTTAAAAATAAAAATCCAAGCAAACAGTAAATCTCTGAAGTTAAATTTAAAGAAAAGCTGAAGAAAAATGAGTTTAACTACGTAACTTCTTCTTTGTTCTAGTCGTTCGCTGAAATGGAGCCGTGTAATAGTTGCACCCAGGCGCGTGGGGCGTCGGGATGGCAGGAGTGGCCTGGTGGAGGAGCCTTTTCTAGAGCTCCTCCACAGCCAGGGCACCTGCCCGTTGTTGGTTGTTGGGGCCCAGTGTGCTGGCGGGTTACTGGGGTCCTGACCCAGTTGGTCGGGAGACTTCCTGAAGGAACTCCCTTTCAGTTGCAGGGGAGTAGAAGCTGACTTAGACTGAGAGGCCGGGGGCGCGCCCTCCCTGGCACTCTGGCTCAGCACTGGTGCTGCCTGCCTATTTGGGAGACAACGCAGAGTTAATCTCAAAGGGACCTGGGTTTGCAATAAGTCTTCTGGTCAAAAAAGGCACCTTCTTGGCGATTTGTGGTCAGGAACCCCAGGGCAACTGGATAGGCTTGTCAATGGCCTATACGGGCGTAAAGACCGGTCACTCCTATCTCGGGAGTTGTCAATCAGACGGAGCCTTCTCCGTGCCATTTCAAACCCAAATGAAGTGAGCCATTTCTCTGCAAGTCAATTGGCTAATATATTGTGAGTCATCATTATATCCCTAACTCTTTAACAGTTTCCTTTTCCCCCTTAAAGTTCATCCCAGAAACTCTAGCAAATGGGCCATTGGGATGCATAACTCATTGGCTGCATCAGTGGAGCTGGTGGAGGAGGAGCATGGAGTGCACGGGTCCTGGCCTTGTTGGACGCATGACACACCAGGAATAACTGCCACTTGTGGAGAACTCTACATCCACTGGGCACCTCCCCCAGGTCCTTTCTAAGCCTCAGAACAGTGAGTGACTTCAGTACCTCCTGTTTCAAAGATGAAGACGCTGAAGCTCAGACAGGCTTAGTATTTTTTTCTTTAAGATGGCACACAGCTAGTTAATGGTGTAGCCGGGACCCAAACCCAAACCCACTGGGCTTTCTTTCTAGTCTATCAAGCTACCTCATTAGAATCAATGTGTTTTTACCACACAATAAAAAGAGGACACTTTTATTCTTTAAGCCTCCTGATAGTTTTCAGTCTGGGGCAGCAGTAGGAAGTCTAAGGATCTTGCATGGGGAGATAAGGGAACATAGCAAGTAAACTGAAACAGAAGTATGAAAATCGACACTGGAGCCGGTAAGAGCAGAGTTAACATCGCAGGAAATTTACCCTGAGATGGGGAAAGGAAAGAGATGAGCGGTTTTCCTAAAATACAGTGGAAAAGGATGGAGAGAGGAAAACCAGGAGGATGAGATTACAAAAATGGAAGGCAAAGAAGAGAAATATAGGTACGATTTATAGGTACTACTGAGGAAGGGAAAACACAATTCAAACAGAAGAATTATTTAAATATACAATTGTAGAAAACTCATGTTCTTAAAAAAAGACCTATGCAATGTGCCTGAAGTGAAAGCATTTGCCTCATTCTTGCCAAAAATGGAAGCAGAGGCCCCATGGAGACACATCAAGGACGCCTAGAAATCATTTTTGTCTCTTTCCTGTGCCCCAAAAGGCAGGAGTCCCAAGGCACGCGCGTGTGAGGCCATGGCACACCACTGCACAGCAGTGCCTGAAAAAGGCTGCCTTTACAGGAGCGGGCCACTGCAAAAGTTTAGGCCACGATTTTTTTTTTTTAATTTAAAAACAGATCTCATGCCACATTAGCACGTGCCATTACTTTACAGTAAAAGGATGGTTAATTCCAATGCATTAGCTGAGATAGGCAAATTTTGGTATAAATGCCCCCGAGATATTCTAAGTGACCTGTCCATGCCCCTTTTCCCCAATCTTTCCCTTTCTTTCCCATCTTTCTCCTTTCTCTTGATCCTTTTTCTTAACTAACGCCGTGTTTTTCCTCTTCTTGGTGTAAGGTTTGAGCCTACTAACACTTCTTGACATTGCTTAGCACTGGTGGTGACACTGAGGGACAAAGTAGCTTCCTGGTGCATCCTACTGCAGCAGAGTGGAGCAGGGGACTGAACTGGGGCCTTACAGGTGACCCGATGGGGGACTGACGGGTATGTGAGGGGCCGGCTGTAGGGAGGTGGCAGCCAGAGAGTGGGGGGTGATTCCGAGGTCTTATTGTGGAGTAGAGGGAGAGAAGACCGAGATGGGCGGGGAGTGGCCTTTGTGCACAGTCCCAAAGAAGGAGATGAGTTGGAGTGCCTGGGACTGAGAACCTGGACAGCCCCTGACATGAGGGGAGCATCCCAGACTAAGAAACCTCGGGCAGGCAGGTCAGGAGCCGGCCTTGTTGAGGCAATGGAAAGAGGGGACCAGGGCCAGGGTTTGGACATCCCAGGAAAGAGGAGAATTCAGGGCTCCTCAACTCCATCTAGTTGTAATCAGTTTCCGAAGTCTGCAAACCATTCTTCTTCTCTAAGAATTTCAGGTGTTACCCTGGCCATCATAACCTCAAACACTCGACAGCTCTTTCCACTGAGTGTCAACAACCCGCAGGATAAAATTGTACAGAACTCAGATCTGCTCCCCTTGTAACAGCAGATCAATTCAGTCAGGTCCTTTCCTGTTTTCTGAATCTGCCTCCAGTAAGATGACACTTACTGTACTTATTTCCTCCAAAATAATTTTAGGCAGATGGTGATACTGGAATCTTTCATGTCTTCATAATTATTAGTGCCTATTGGGTACTTTTTTATTCATTCCAGAACCTTAAGATTTCAGAGCTGGATAAAATAATAACACTCACCTAGTTAAAACACCTTTTTTTTTTTTTTATTAGAAGTGAAAACTGAGCATCAGAGGTAGAGGGACCTGTCCCCGTTCACACAGCTAGTGGTGAGAAGAGAGGAACGGAGCACAAGTTTCTGACCTCCAGCCCTGTGCTACCTCTGCAGTTCCAGACCGTCACGGCTGCTGAGTCAGAAACGAACGCTAAGAGGCAGGCTCGCTCAGACAACGGAAACCTCACGGAACATGTCAAGAAACATTTAACAATGATCTATGTTTAGAAATTTCTCATAAAGCGCACACACACCCATCCACACACACACGCACGCTGCCCTCTTCCCTGGCCAGAAAGTGTTTTATACAACCAACCTCATGAATAAACTGTGACAATCTTGTGCTTGCTTTAAAAGGATGCTGACACCGGGAGTTGGACCTGAAGTCCATCTCCAACTTCCCAGAAGAATCATCAGAAACTCCTCGCTCGCTGCCCAGAGGGCGCCCCCTTACTGGGCTCGAGGTTGGGTGGGGATGCAGTGGACACAAGACTCCCGACGGGGCGAGTCTGCGTGCCAGAGCTGAGCAAGCCAGCTGGGGGTTACTCTCGTCTCCCCTTTTCCCTTCGTTATGAGGGCGGACTGTACAGCAACAAATGGTACACAACACACGAGGCTCCGTAACGACATAAACTCTGTATTCGTTTCCTAGCGATGCCATAACAAACTACCATAAACTCGGTGCTTAAGACAACAGGACTTCATCCTCTCACAGCTCTGGAGGCCGGAAGTCTGAAACCCAGGTGTCAGCAGGGCCACGCTCCCTCTGAGAGTCTGCTCACACGGCTCTCCCGGCCTCTGGTGGTCGCCAGAACTACTTGGCGCTCCCTGGCCTGCAGCTGCATCACTCCCACCTCTGCCTCTCTCGTCCCACGGGCTTCTTCCCTCTGCGTGTCTCTGTCTCCAGATCCCTCTCTCCTTACAAGGATGCCAGTCAGTGGATTTAGGGCCCACTCTAACCCAGCACGACCTCATCTTAACTTGATTACATCAAAGACCCTATTCCCAAATAAAGTCACATTCACAGGTACAGGGGGATAGGACTTCAACTGTTTTTTTTTTTTGGAGGAAGATTAGCCCTGAGCTAGTATCTACCACCAATCCTCCACTTTTTGCTGAGGAACACTGGCCCTGAGCTAACATCCACACCCATCCTTCTCTACTTTATATGTGAGACACCTGCCACAATGTGGCTTGATGAGTGGTGCTAGATCCACACCCGGGATCCAAACCTGCAAACCCTGGGCCACCAAGCACCAAAGCGGAGTGCGTGAAGTTAACCACTACGCCACCGGGCCGGCCCCCTCAACATATTTTTTGGGAACACAATTCAACCCATGACAAATAGAATCCAAACAGCTCACTAATCTGTTCTCTGTGACCACTAAGATGCACACTCCATCCTCTTGGGGCGCTCTTGGGGAGAGCCACAGCAGGCAGGCAGTGCTGCCCCCGGCCTCCAGGACGAGGACACATGCTTGCAGATGTCTGCTCACTCTCCTACAGGCCTACTATGTCTGTACATGCTAAGCCTCTCATCCTGCATTTTAAAACCCCTCATTCAATTTACATTCCCAACTTGTGTCTTTCTATGTCTCTTACATCTTGGCTCCAGCATGCACAGTAAATCAAGTGTGTTTGGAGGGTCATCCCAGCCGCTAGTAAAGGCCTTTCTGCCAGCTTCCCACAGCCCACATGGGACGTCACATAAACAGGACCCTGAGACCTTTTGAGGTGATGCAGAGAGGGAGTGTAGAGGTCAGGAAATAGTTCATGTGAGCCACTGGTTTTTGAAGCACACCTTAGCGTTTGGGAAGAAATGGAGAAAAGGTCTCCATTTCTTCCTCGTTCATTTATCTTATCTACACTATTAAGGTTGCAGCCTTCATGCTGTTAGTTGCTGCAATTGGGACCCTTCTCCCTTTCCTTGTGGAGAGCACAGGACGCAGAGGTCGTTTCTCTTAACTTTAAGCTCTGGCGTTGGTGCAGAAGAGAGACTGCCACACGCCTCCCAGGATGCCTCACTTGATCAGCATCAGCTCCGCTGCAGGGTGATTTTGGCTTCACACACAAATGTCCACTCAGCAGTGTTTCTCCAGAGGAAAGCCCGCAGTGGGGTGCAGGGTGACATGATGGGCGCTGTCACTTAAAGAGCTCCAGGTAGTCGGGCGGCTGGTCCTGCTGCCCACAGGGGTACAGAAGGAGCTCTTTCCCCAGGGAAGTTATGGGTTCCTCCTGTGAATCAGAAGGCACAGGTCAGGCTGGGCAGGTTGTTAAGACAGTATAAATAATAATGTCACTCCCTTCCTGTCTCCTCAGAGTGTGTAACTTCCTGCCTACCCTTGATTTACACAAAGCTTTACTGGTTTATGCAATCTTAAAAGAGATTTTTCTCACCCAGAAACTGCCACGTGCTCTCTTTCCGTCCCGGGCTCGAGTTCTAACTTAAGAGTGTTCTCAGATGTGATCAGTGTGTGCACGGATTTTTTAGCATCTCCTATATTCTCTGCCCCAGCGGGGTCCCTGAGTATCTGAGGAGGAAGTAGGTTCAGTGATAAAGGAAACGCAGTTAAGAATCCTGACTATCAGAAGGCATTATCAAAGACTAATCTCCCCATTACTTGTCTCAGTCCTTTTTGTTGTAACTGCCTTTCACTGGCAGCAGGGCAATTCAGAGCAAATGAGGTTGGCGCCTGGGTTCACCTTGTGGTACTCCACCAGCTCGGCCAGGGTACCATGCTGCAGCTGGTCCACGCCCAGGAAGCTGTAGGAGTCCGTGGAGGCGTCGATGAGGAAGTGCTTACAGCCGTCCTGACCCCGATAGGACAGGGCGTAGCCTCTGATCCTCTCGCTGACTCGGATCAGGAAGCTGCCTGGCACGCACGGGCTCAGAAGTTCATTTGCTCTCTTCAGTGTGAGAATACCTGAGGGGAAGAAAAGCAGGTATTTCAGGCAAGTCATTTCCCCAACTCTTTTCCGTTAAACACAGCTGAGTGGGTAAAGTTTAGTAAAAAATAAGAGCAACTTTAAGTCCATTTTGGGCTTCTAGGAATATAGTGCAAGAACACTCATCTCCCGGTGCTTGGTAGCTAGGCCAGGACGGCGTACATAAGCAAATGGACAGCAGAAACGACAGCTTAAATGTTCAACCTTCAGAAGAATACCTTTCCACTTATAACCCAGGCACAAGCACACAGGTGTCAGATGGCTTCTGAGTCTGGCAGCACCCCTGACAGTCACTCTGGGAGTGTTAGATCTGGAAGGGACTGGAAGATGCGCTCCTCAGCTTACTGATGAGGCCTCCACAGCCTGGGAAATGATCCTACTTGGTCTTGCGTGGTGGTTCTCAACCAGGGCAAGATCTGGAAATGTCTGAGACATTGTTGGTTGTCATGGGCTGAGGGGTGCTACTGGAATCCAGCATGTAGAGGCCAGGGGTGCTGCTCAACGTCCCGCAGCGCACAGGGCAGCCCCACACTACAGAGGCACCCCGCCCCACATGCCCAGAGTGCTGCAGCTGAGAAACAGCGGCCTAGGGGTCGGCTCGCTCGTGACAGAACCAGGAGAGACGCAGGCCCACAGAGCACCTGCCGCCATAGCCGCTCCTAACTGATGCTTCCTTGGCATTTAAAGGAGTAACAGTATATATTTGTGTGTGTGTATATGCATGTATACTTACATCTTCATATGTTTGTCTTCTCATAGATTCAAAAGGATGAAACTCTTCAATATACATGAAATTTTATATATATGTATGTATATATGTATATAGTTTAGATGCCTCATGAATTCACACTAATTCAGACCAGGTTTTCCTTAGTTAGTCCAAATTCATGAGGTTTGACCCATATTCCAGATTTCCCTTCTTATTCCTATTGTAATTCTGTGGAGGAATCAATAATGTGCTAAAACATACAGAAAGTGCACGAATATCCTGGAAGACTGTGAAGGGGCGGAATTACCCCGCGAGCTCTGATCTGGCAGGGAGCAGCCTTCTGTCATGCTCTGTTCATTTCAGCCAGTGGAAACTCTCCCTTCTCCCTTCTCTCCTTCTACCACGAGCTCTTTGTCGATACTCAGTATCTTCTCATTAGGAAAAAACAAAAAACCTCCCAGTGAGAAGGCAGTGGATTATCATAGCCCTTTAGTTTTGGTGTTAGTAAAATTAATTGAGAATTGAACCCTAATTGTCCAGAGTAAAACATAAAGTCAAACCATTTCTATTTTCTTGTTTGTAAGGAGACCTTTAATAAAGGAAGGATAAAAAAGCCACCTGTTCTCCTCCAGGCCACACCAACCAACGAGCCCTCCTCCTGCCTTCTCTTCTCCATGCAGCATTAGGAGGCCCAGGCCTGCACCTCAGCGTCGCGGTGCCTGAGGCTCCACCCCAGTGAGACGCGAGTGAGGACCGGCGATCATGAAGAGCTGCAGTGCCCCCAAAGCCCGGAAATTTCCCTGACGTGGAGGAAGACTCCCGGTCCCTCTTCCAGGGCCTTGGTCCTGCTCATCGACGCCCAGCAGGGCCCTGACGCCTGCGCATTATCTCCGTCCCACCCAATTGCCTTCCCACCCCTTCCGTGATGAGACTGAGCCCCCAGAAACTGCAGGCACCACTGCTCCTGAGCAAGCCTCTTGGGTCAGCTGCCGCACCGTCCACTGTAGGTATTCAAATGATGCCACCTAAGCCCCAACAGACAGACCGCTGCGTCTGTTTGCTGGCCTTCCTTTCTGAACACACCTCATCCCACTGGTGAATCACAGATGACAACTAGGTAACCAGCCCACCCTGGGGCTGCACATGACCACGGTCTGAAGACCCTGGAAGTGACTGTCTATGACACCAGGGATATTTCTGACACTGAAATCCCCCTTCAGAGCCGAGGGGCTGATCAACCATGAGTGGAGGAGAAGCAGCGTTCTGGAAGAAGGTTTCTCTCCCAGACTTACTGACAGGCTAACTCTGAAATTCCAAGTGACTTCAACAGATGGGGCAGATGTTATAAATGTTAACATCTGGATCTCATCCAGATGGATTTGGATTCCTAAAATGAAAGCTATTTTGGAAAATTATAACCAAACCTGGGTTCAGCTCAAATTCCTCCTAAAACCAGGCCATGCACAGCTGTAAGTCAAACTGGCGAGAGCTTCTCCGGCGGTTATAACTGCCCATCACACACAGATCTCGGCAGCAGCCCAGCTCTGGAGATGCCAGACACAAGGAAACGACTGGGTGGCAAATCACAGGTCATGACGGAGATCCCCTGAACAAAGTGTTACCAACAGCACGTTCAGGGGTGAGTGCTGTGGGGACCAGGCTTGGCTCTTCCCGCTTTACAGCAGGAGATTATTCCTGAAGGCACTCTCCTGCTGCATCTGACAACACAGGTTGATGTACAATTTGTCATGATCCCATCATGGGCTGTGGGTGCATCCAGGGAGGCCTGGCTGTGATTGCAGCCAAGAGTGAGCTTTGCCCACAAACGAAGTTTTTGAGTGCAAAGCCAAAATCCAGTGTCAGATATTAATCACTGTGAACTTGGATGGCCTCCTCACAGTATTTTTCATCCCCTGATTTGCCCTGTGCATGACTCTAAGAATTCTGAGCAGTGGTCTCCAGCCCCGCTACAGGCTGAGAAACCTCCAGGCCGCCTCCCTCTGACCAGCTCTCTTCACACATATTACAAGAACCAAACCTAACTGAGGTCATGGGAGAATTTCTGTGGTAGTAAATAAAAAGCTTTCTTTTACTTCATCAATGTTTGAAATGAACCAGATCTCCACCCAGCAACGATCTGTCTGTGTTAGAGCTGACCGGGCAGGGTGTGGCAGGACCTCGGCAGTCCAGAAGATGGCAGATGCTCGACCACAAGGCCTTCCTGGACAGCTCCTGGCTCTGAAGAGCCTGGGGCAGAGCTGGGCTGCAGGTCCTAGAGCCTGAACACTCAGCTCAGAGGTTCCTAACAGCTGGAGTTGTGAGGGCGCAAAGAGGAATGTCCATCTTCTCTCTCTGCAGGATGCCAGGTGCCCTATAGAGCAGTCCCATTAACAGAATGTCCATCTTTTCTCTCTGCAGGATGCCCACTCGCCTCTAGAGCAGTCCCATTCAACAGACTTCTCTGTGATGACACACGTCTGTGCTGGCCAGTGGTATCCACTAGCCGCATGTGGCTACTGAGGACCTGAATTGTGGCTAGTGCAACTGAAGGACTCGACTTTTAGTTTTAATTAGTTTTGATGTAAAGAGCCACATTTAGCTAGTGGTTACCCTATTGGACAGCACAGCTCTAAACCCCTCTGGAGTGAAGGACAGGCCCAGGAGAGCTATTTTTGCAGAGGAGAGGGTAAACAGACCCCAAGAGAAGTGAAATAACTCAGAAACCCTAGCAGGGTCCTGGTTGGAAATCCAAGTGGCAACAACCACCCTACAGAAGGAGGGAGGTCAATGGGATACCCTTCTCCACAGCTTCCTTCTGGAAAATGCCTACTCATTCTCCAAGATTCAGCTCACTAGCTTGGAGCTTTCTGATTCCTCCCTGAGCTGTTAAGTCTCAGGTTTCTCTAGGCCTGTGGAGCACCTGGTTCCCACCTCCTTCTGAGCACTCCCCTGGTCTGTGGAAGGTCTCGCCTGGTTCCCACCTCCTTCTGAGCACTCCCCTGGTCTATGGAAGGTCTCGCCTGGTTCCCACCTCCCTCTTGGCACGTGCCATTCACAGCTCTATCAGAATGCTCCCAGTACATTCTGTTCTCTCTCCCTCCCCCACCTCCTTGTGAGCTCCTAGAAGACAGCTACCACATATTTATTTTCACACCCTCAGCACCTGCCACTTTGAAGACACCCAGGAAAGGTCTAACAAATAATTTTGTCTTAAAATCATCAGAAACTTCCTTCTCTAGGACACTTCTATGCAGCCACTGCCTGTAGTTCGAGACTTGTTGTCATAGGAACAAAGGATGCACTTCACATTTCTCTGAAGCACCTGCAGGCATCACTTTATTTACATATGTACATCTTTTAATGTGACTTATTTCTAGTATCTGGAAAATAAGTGTTTAAAAACCAAATGAAGGGGCTGGCCTGGTGGTGTAGTGATTAAGTTCGCACGTTCCATTTCGGGGGCCCGGGGTTCACAGGTTCGGATCCAGGGCACAGACCTAGCACCGCTCGTCAAGCTACACTGTGGCAGGCGTCCCATATAAAATAGAGGAAGATGGGCACAGATGTTAGCTCAGCGACAATCTTCCTCTCATACACAAAAAACAACAAAAAACCCAAGTGAAAGATAACCAAATCGTAAGAGCACTTAGAATTTTAGCATCTGCCTGACACCCCTCAAAGCGTGCACTGCCTCATTTAATCCTCCGAGTGGCCTGGCAACGAGGTACTGTTACTGCCCTCCAACAGAAAATGAGCAAACCTGCACCGTAGACAGCGCATTAACGTGCCCAAGATACTCAGCTAGGCTGGGAGCAGCGCTGGGCTCGAACCCAGGTGGTCTGACCCCAGAGCCCCGGTCTCACCCACTTAACCAGAACAGCTGCCCCTGCGCCAGCGCTTCGCACTGCTCAAGAGGCTTCCATTTACTATTTCATTTAGCCCTCAAACAACCCTAAAATAAGCAGAACCGATATTACTGTCACTGCCATTTTACAGATGGGAGAACTGAGGTAGAAAAGGTACAGGGTTATATAGGATTAGTTGGCGATGGTTTCAGGCCTCTTGTCTCCCACTCCAGTGTTTTTTTCTTTTTTCTAGTGTTTTGCTTTTTAACCCACAGGGCTCATCAAGTTTTTCTGGAATTGGCTGAAAATAAAATATGAGCACTTATTACCCAAAGAGATGTTCATTTCTCACCTGGGCAACTTAAAGAGCATGCATTTTTCAGTGATTATCTCAATGCAGTCACTTGGGGACGAGGCACCAATGACCTCCGCAGCCTCCCTCAAGCTTAGGACCCGTGTTGCTGAGGAGCAAGGAGCCTCTTGAGCAAGCCCGGCTCCCGCGTCCTCCTGGACCTCGCACCGGGGCTACAGGAGAGCCGCCTGGGGCCCCTGCAGGAGCTCTGCCAGGGAGCTCACTCCTTTGTCATCCATCCTCTACTCTCTGCCCGGAAGATGGTGCGGGGGGGCCGGGGGGGGGCTGCTAAGACAACATCACAGAGGAACGCATCTCTGCCGTTAGGGTGACCTCAAGTCTGCAATCTGCGTGAAGAAGGGGGGTGAACAAGAGAAAAATGGACTTTCAGAAGACCTCATTTCCAAGCAGCCACACTGCCGGACTCAAAGTGCACACGTCATCCTCTGGGAGTCTGAAACCTGGACGAGAACTCTACTTTCCCACGCTAGCTCCCTTCTAGTTTGTGCTTTCTTCAACCCCTCCAGTATTTAAAGAACTGTTTTCCGAGAGGCTCTGGGACCTGCCCTGGGTCCTCTGTATAGAAGCAGATGCACCGTGACACCGAGCTCTCATCCTTGAGGTCTCAGGCACTGCAGGGATGAAGAAAAATGGTCAGAGTTCCTAAAATATTATTCATGATGTTTCCTTAATAATTCAAGTGTTAGAATTACATCATTTGTTCATACTTCATTATCTTAATGGCTAACACTTATCAACTAGGGCTTACTATGTGCCGGGCAGAGTTCTAAGTACTTCACATATATGAACTCGTGAGTCTTCAGAATAGCCCTGCGTGGTGGGTAATATCATTATGTCCATTACACAGACAAGACAGAAGGACAGAAGTCATGTGACTTGCAGAAGGCCTGTGTGGGGGACTGGGGTTTGAACCCAGGCAGTGTGGCCCCAGAGATGTGCTCGTAACCACCGCACCCTACTGCCTACTTCCCCTGGCAGAAGGAAACAGTGTCTAACATCCTCTGGCTGTGGCAGCAGAAACCCAGTAAACAAAGCATGTGATGACAAAAGCATGGATTTAAAAATTCTTGTCTCAACAGTCGAATTCCCCCTTTCCATAAAAGGTCTGAAGTAGACCGCCCAAGGCAGAGTCGCTCTCCTTCGCGCCCCAGCCACCCAGTCCACCTTTCCCTGGCCTCTGAGGTCCTTCTAGGTCCCTCCAAGAATACAGTGGGAAACTACAAGACTGGAGCCCTGGGCGGACGGGAAGCGTGGGACTCCTGGTGCAGCAGGCCAAGACAACTGTGGCTGGCGCATCACCGGGAGGACTCAAGTGAACATCTGAAAAACTCAAGTTAGAGGGGCTGTGGGGTGAATGGACTACTCGCGATATTACAGCCATGCGTTGCTTAACGAATGTGGGGGACACATTCTGAGAAATGCATCGTTACGCGATTTTGTCGTTGTGTGAACAGCATAGAGTGCACTTACACAAACCCAGATGGTATAGCCTCCTACACACCTAAGCTACATGGTACTAATCTTATGGGACCACTGTCGTGTACGCGGTCCATAGTTGACTGAAATGTCATTATGCAGCCTATGACTGCAATGGAAAAACAGACTAACATTTTAGCAGCAGTACTGCTGCACTGGATCATTTATGAGAAAAGTCAGGGTCCACCAGGAAAAACCCACAATGCATAGTATTGCTGCAGAAAAGCTAGCTCTGCTCCAATCCGAATAACATGCATAGCTTTGGCCTCTTCGTGCGTCATCTTCAGTTACAGCAAAAGTCTGAACTAAGACTAGGCAGTCACATGGGAGAAGTATAGAGAATAATTCGGACACGGTGCTCCGAGGCCATTAATGTAGATAAGTCTTCATGCTAAAATGTAGGTGAACTCTCAGGGCTTCATGCTAAAGCCCAGCTGGTCCCTCTCAAAGGCAGGGCAGTGATGGCCAGGGAAGGGACTTCCAGTTGCCCTTCCCTGCCATACACAAGCAATGACATTCTTGCGGCTGGCCACAGCCTATCCCACTCCATGAAGCATACGCGTCATATATAAATGAGGCAGGATGTATACATTCGTGTGACTTTGAGAAGTCACACAAATGAGTAATTTGTGCTTAGTAAAGATAGAAGCTTGAAGATCCCTTTGTGAGAGGCTGGCAGAATTTTGATGGTCCCACTCCTCAGCAAAATAGTTGAAGAATAGATTACCACTTATGGGTGCCAGTTCCCAGGCTCATGAAGACTTTAGCCTGAAGGAAATCTCAGGAGGCCTCTGTGAGACTTTCTTAACGCAACTTACCTAGCTACATACGCTCAGTCCTGAAGGAGCTGTGGGCTAGCACACTGCTGGGAGGACAGGGCACAGGACTCCACTCAGACAATCGTCTCTAGGGAGCGCAAGTTCCAGGGAGTAACTGCTTCCACAGAAATGCACAGATTTACTCCCAAGGAGAAGGGAAATTTGAAGGGATGTGTCAAAAGTAGAAGCGAAACAGCTGTCGTAAGAACTCTGTTGGCACCCCACAGACTTAGTTAAAGAGGTTCGCTTTTTAAGTAGCTTAAAATATAAAATATTGGGGCTAAAGCATTTGGAGGGCAGGTTCAATTATACGCCATGACAGCAAAAGACATCCACAAGAAACAGATCAGAATTTCATCAACAGTCTAATTATATCCATATTTGAATAAGAATGTGCTCATGACATTTCAGAGGAATGATGATCAACTATTGATGCATGAAACAAATATGTGAATTCTCTAATGACAACAGAAGCAATTAGAAAATTCCTCAATCAGAAATTTGTTTATCCACGTTTTTCTATCTTCTTCTCCTCCCCGCTCCCGGGCCCTGCTGCTTTCAAAGCTCCCGAACACTGCTGTACACTGCACAGGACTGGGAAATGCTGACGGGCAGAAGGAAGACACGAGTCTCTGGGTTTCCGGACAGACCTTCAAACTGCAATGTCATTTATTCTGTGGCCCTTTTCTCCAAGAAGGGTAAAAAAGTATGTTAGTGGGTATAGTTAGTTACACATCTACACACTCTGGAGACTCCTAAGCAGGAGCTGGGATAAGTAAAATGACTTTGCTGAGCAGGACGTTAAACTTAGCCCGAAGGACTCTCCAACACGTCCCACCAACTCTGCGAACGTCCTAGACCGTGGGGTCTGTCTCAAAGACTGCTGACATATGGTGAGCAGATGCAAGGACAGAGTGAATGAAAACAAGGAATGGATTTGAGGGTCAAGATAGTCCTGAACCGAAAAATGGAGTTGAAGATAACAGGATGAGAGGAGATAAAGGGTGACGGAGAGAAGACAACAGTCCTTATTAAGGAAACGAAACCAAACAGACTTATCCCGTTACAGTGTCAGAAGATCATAGATCTGGAAAAGAGGAGCGATGCTCTAGCAAGGCCAGGACCCCGCCCTCGCACTGTCCCTCCCACCCCACACTCAACTGCAGCTGAACACGTTCTGCCAAACTTTTCTAACAGCTTTATTCCCTATTTGAAGGGTTGTTGTCCTTTGTCCTTCCAAATTACTGTTGCCTTCTAGGGTGACCTGGCTTCTGGGCTTTTGAAGGACGGGCCCTAAATAAGCATGGGTGGAAACCACACAGGACAGCTTCTGCAGGAATTACGCCCTATCTTGTTGAAGTGTTGCTTCTTCCTTGCGTGTGATGCTGCTCCTCGAGACAGGATTTTGTGGCAGGGTTCGGGTTAGAACGCAGGGAAAGGTGGAGAGAACAGCAGGGGTGAGCCCACGCCTCGGCTGCTGGGTTCTGCAAGCCACAATAACAGAAGCACGATGTGCCGGGCACTAAGTGCTTTGCAGACATTTGCTGATTAGTGTAAAGAATGACTCTGTGGTGCAGATCTTATTACCCCCATCTTCCAGGGGCGAAAACACAATGCAAACCCAGGAGCCCTAGTCCTGGAGGCTCCGTGCTAAGCTGCACGGCCTTTCCACGCCAGGAGCTAAGAAAACTCTGTATTGCTTTCGGGCATTAAAGTTTTAAAAAATGAGCTTGAGATATAATATACATACAATAAAATTCACCAGTTTTAAGTGTGCTATTTGATCAGACTTGACAAATGTATCTAGCTGAGTAATCGCTACGACAATGATAATATAGACTGCATTTCTATCACTCCAAACCCTTATGGCCTTGGGGCATTTTATTAAAGATTTGAATGTTAAATGTCTGCCTCTTGGAATTCTACCTGGGAGTGAGCAAAACAGTGTTCAAACAAAAACGTGCTTTTTCATTATTCTCGTGGGTGGGATGGACGCCCCTGAAGCTGAATGAAGGCTCCTTGGCGCGTCCGCTCCACGCTGCCTGTGAGGTGCAGTGGGCTCACCCGCCGACTGGAGAAACAAACCCTTGTGGCCTTCGTGGTCACGGATTTAATTGCACACGTTAAATAAAAAGCATCGTGTGAGTGTCCCACTTCTGTTGGTGGTCACATGTGCTACGGCTTTGAAGCTAAACAGATCGAGATGTGACTATTGACCCTGCCACCAGCAGTGGTGGAAGCCTGGAGAAGAACTGAGTGTGTCAGCTCCCAGGCTCTCCTATAAAGTGGGCAGAAAAGTCACCAAAGTACTCGCTATAACGCTTGGCACATATTAGGCCCTCAGAAAACTACAGCTCAACAGAATCTTCTGATAAACAATTAGAATTAATAAGAGAGTTCAACAATGTTACCAGATTCAAGATCAATACATAAAAACATAATTTCTCTACACCAAAAACAACCAATTACGTAATTTTCAAAACAGAAACAAAAAATTTCTAAGTACATAAGACTAAATCTAGTTTGCTTTTTTTTTAAAGGTGCACGTCCTGTATGGGAACTTATTTAACGATTTAAAAAGAAATATAAGGAGAGAATTGCCACATTCATGGATAGAAAGATACAATAACATAAAGATGGCAATTCTCTCTCCAAAATAATCTAGAAATTCAATGCAATTCCATTCAAAATCCCAACAAGGTTTTTAAAACTTGACATGTTGCCCCTAAAAGCCAGGTGAGCATCTAAAGGGGCCAAGAAGAGTTGACAATTTCAAAGAAGTATGAGGAGGGAGAGCTTGCCCTACTGGATACAAAGACTTCTTATGAAATCATAGTAATGCATATCATATACAAAAATAAACTACAGGTGGATTGTGTATCATCCAGCAAGCAAAACCATAAAGCAAAAATAGCTAAATTCAACCTCATTGAAAAGAAAAACTTCTATGGCTCAAAATGTGCCAAAAAGCTAAAAGACAAATCACACACTAGGAGAATATAAATGCAACCCATAAAATTGGCAAAGGATTAGTATCCAGAATATATAAAATCTATGAATCATTATTAAAAACTCAATTCACTGGGAAAATGGTCAAAAGATGACAAGTAATTATGGAAGAAGGCACCCCCCCCAGCCGGGAACCACGAAAGGCTCAACCTCACCACAAATCAGAGCAAATGAAAATAAGGTGATTCCACTGTGGACCCACAAGAGTACTGGGAAAGAAACGTCTGGCGATACCAAGTACGCAGGAGACAGAAACTCTCAAGGACAGCCAGTGGGAGTGTAAGTCCGTTAACTCACTCTGGAGGGGACTGGGGAAAAGTTCATACAATTAAAGATGCACACGGCCTACTTCCCAGCAATTCCACCTCTAGATACACACCCTGAAGAAACGACCATGTGTGTGCACAGGGAGATGTGATCAGGGGTTTAAATTGCTTCACTTTCTGTGTCAAACAAACGTATGTGTGTGTGTATAATAAAATACATATATTATTAAACACATAAACATTATATGTTTAATAGTATATATATTATAAATATTGTAAAATACTGCACAATAGGTAAAATAAATGAGCCAGTCTACATTTATAAACAAAGAAAAATCCAGATAACATGTTGACAGAAAACGTAAGTTGCAGAAGAATGTCTGTAACATGATACCATATAAATGTTAAACACAATATTGTATGCTTTACAGAAACATTTTTATATATACATTTTATATATTTTTAATATATTTTATAGAAACACACACACACACATATATATGAGTCTAAAAATATGGATGGAAAGGACAGCTTCAGAAGAGTGATTTACTCCTGGAGAAGGAGAGATGAAAATGGAATCAAAAGGGGGCCTTAATTCTGTCGGTCAGGTTTTATTTCTTAATAAGACAAATAGATGTGAATTAAATACGGCTTTTAACATTCACTGTATCTGGAGAGTAGATATGACATTTGTTACATCATTGGTGTTAGTTATATTTTCCTCTGTATTCTTTTTGTTTAAAATAGTTCATAATTAGAAAAATCATTTTTTACATAGGGGAAGGGAGGAAAATCCTTCATAACGTGAGTGGGCCTCATCCAGGACCTCCCTTCCCTGAGCAAGAAGGAATTCTGCCCACAGATGGCCTTTGCACTCAAGCTGCCCATCTTCCTGAGTCTCCAGCCTGCTGGCCTACCTAGCAGATTCTGGACCCACCAAGCCTCACAGTCACGTGAGCCAGTTCCTTAAGAAGTTGCCCACGGGACGTTCTTTAGGAAGAGCAACTGCAGAGGCCCTAAGGAAGGGACAAGTGCGGTGTATGAGGGACAGAAGGGAGACGAGTGGTGGGGAGCAGCCAAGGAGAATGGGAATGTGGTCTGAAATGGGTCTGGAGTGACAGGCAGGGGCAGGTCAAGGAGGCTCTTGTGGGCCCTAGGGAGGAGGTCGGGTGTCACTCACTGCAGTTGGATCGTGTTGAGGACGGGAGACAGCAGAGGAAGATGGCCAGTCAGCAGGCTGATCCAGTGGCCAGATGAGAGACTGACACAGATGATCCCAGCTATTCACACTATGATAAAGTCCACAACGTTTTCCCATTGAAGGGTCTTAGCAAGGCAAGGTGCTCTAGGACATACACTGTAGTATTTTCAACAGTCCTTCTAAATAACTGTGAGTATAAAATTTCCAAATTAACTAATATTAATTACATTTGCAGAATATTAAAAAATCAGAAAAATACCAACTGTAAAATTCCTTGACAAATCCCTCTGCCAAAACTGCTGGGGCTTCCCCGTCTCCTTCACAGCTCTGTGGTTGCACAGTGTAGTAAGCTGGGCTACAAATGTGCAGGGAGGTCCTTTCCAGGGAGCAGGTGGAAAACCGTCCTGGGAGAGAGCCAGTGCACATGACCTGGAATCAGGTCTCTGGTCTCCAACCCACTAGGAAGACGGGAAGCAGCCAAGACGGCCAGCAAGTCTCTGCATCATTCCATCTGGGTCTTACCACCACAGTGATCCGTGTGAAAGCTAGCAATGTGCTTTGGCTCTAAGGAAAATGAAAAAAAGTGCAAAAGAACTTGAGAATCTTTGCAGTGGGTTCTCCCACAGTCCCATCTAACCAGTGGGACCAAAAGTCCAGTCAAAGTTGAGACCCAGGGCCTCTGTGAGAAAAGCTTCAAATTCTGGCTGAGAGAGGAGTAGCTGTGGGGAGACTGTGCATATCTAGGTTGCTTGAGATCATCAAAAGGTGCTCAGGAAGCAGAGGTCAGCACTTCATTTCAGGGTCTCTCTTGCACTTGGGAGTTTTCATCAAGCTCCTACATCTAGGAGTTCAAAGGCAATGCCCTCTTTCTCTGATTATAGAACTGGTATCCACAGACCGTGCACACACAGCAGGTTATTTCGAAGCTGTGCACTATTTTGCCTTGTCATGACCTGAGTGGGAAAGGAGACCTGACACAAAGATCTGGGGTCTCCGCTCTTCTCTGTCATCGCACTGAATGTTGATACTACCAGGGTTTTGTCCTTAGTTTCCTTCTCTCATCATTCTTCTCAACTCACTCCTGGGAAATCTCGTCCCCTCTCATGCTTTCAGTTATGTACTGAGGACTCAAATCTGTTATTTCTAGCACTGATCCACTCATCCAATTGCCAAATGGATGTTTTCACATTGATGAGCATTATTTTAGGCTGGTTACTTTTAAAACTGCAGATGGGAAGGAGGCTCTGAGGAGTGGAATTTGCTTGCCGTTTGATGAGAGACATTTGCATTTGTGAAGGAAGTCTCCATCTGTGGGGGGTGCCTCCCTCTCTGCACCAGGAGGAAGGCGGGATGGCCTTATTTCTGGAAACTCTTAATGGGGAAGGCAAGGACTTAAGTTGTTTACTGTCTGGCAACCTCATGTAACTGATTCCCCCCCAACATCCTCCTTTGTCTTTAGCTGAAGATAATATTTAAGCGGTGGCTTCTGCCATTTACTTAATCCGGTTTGATTCTTACCTAAAAGTTATAGGACCACCCAATAACCAGAACCTACCGGCACTGAGACCATTTTAACAACGCTTTTTACATATTCTTTCCTTTGTCTTGTAAAGAGATAACTCACATGCCTATGCCTTACATTTAGCCCTACTCTCCACCCATGTTTGCAGCAGCAGCTCCTCCTGCCCGTGGGTCCTGTCCCCATGCCAGCAGCTCTGACTGCCCGTGGGTCCTGTCCCCATGCCAGCAGCAGCTCTTTCTGCCCGTGGGCCCTGTCCCCATGTTATTCCATACTATTCGCTAAATAAAAGAGCACTACTGCCAGACCTTGAGAGTCCAAGAAATCTTTCTTTCGACTCCTTGGCTCACCGACCCCAGATCAACATGACTCCCCCAGAGACATTTCAAACTCATCATATCCCAAATAAACTCAGTGTCTCCCTTCCTCTCTTCTCCCCTTCCCTAAATCTCCGCCCCCTCCTATGTTCCTTCTCTCAATGGATAGCATGCCACCTTCCACCAGGCCAGACAGGCCAGAGATCCATCATCTTATGTTGCCCTGTCCTCTCCTACCCACTCCCATCCTTATCTAAAGCTAATTCAGCGCAAAGGGTGAAAGTATGAACTTATGTGAGGTGAAAAATTAGGTGACCAAAACAGGAACTTAAGAAGGGTAATTTACAGAGTGTATGACAATGGAAGGAAGACGGTAAACCAATAAAGAGGAGGTACCATCCCATTATTTCAAAACACGGCTCCTGATAAATAAACAACTATATTTCAAAAAGATAGGATGTGATCCATCTTCTCTTTATCATAGAAACATGTAAAATTTTGTCTTCTTGTTACCGAAACCAAAGTGGGTCCCCTCCTGGCGAGTTAAATCAGACTCTCCACCAGAGTAGTTGTCTCACAAAGTAGGGTATATTTGCAACAAATAGGAGACCGCGAGGAGTCATTTCCAGAGTCATGGCATCCTCGAACAAAGGGAGGCAGGGACATTTATTTCAGACAGGGAATGAATATTCCAAAGGGAGAGGTGGGTATTTGCTTGCACAGGCTCAGCTGGAAAACATGCCTGCACACACCCTGCTGGGGACGGTGATAAGGCCTAAGCTCCTCCTGGAGAGATCGTAGCATTCAAAATGAGGCAAAGGTCACAGGCACAGCTCTCCTGGTGAGGCCTGGTCCATTGAGCGTGGTTGGTGATTACATCTCTTAAACAGTTAAATGCTTCTGATTTGCTCAAGGTCACTCAACTAGTTAATGGAGAGCTGACTGTGTGACTAAGCTAAACCGATGCCCTGCCCACCACGCCCAATGGCTGGATCTGACTGGCCCTCAGTGAATCGCGGATGAAAGGCATCATCATTTGATGGAAGTCACAATCAAGCGCCCCTGTGTAGGTGAACGGGAGGCACTGCTCTCCCCACCCACCCAGTGGTGTTTTATTTGCGGGATAATTAATCCACAGTGCATGCAGCGACCATGACTGCTGATTGCTTTGAAAATGTCATGGGAATGCAGCTCAAAGAAACTCTGGAAAACTGCTTTGTGAAAATAATTTCAAAGACTCTTCTTGGGCAGCACAAATAAAAGGAAGCCTTTATTCTTTCTGCCTTCCTGGTGGATTCGCAGAGCTCATCCACCATCAGATGCGGCTCCATCGAGGGTACGTCTGCACTCACCATGGAACCAGGGAGCTATGGTGTCTGCCGTCTTCTGGTAGCCTGCTCGCAGTGGGAGCTGCTCTTCTCTAAACCATCGGATGATGTCCTCCTGGGCAGAGCTGGATGCTGTCCTCGTCACTCCCTGGTTTCTGTTAGTTATAAAACAGGCCTCCAAGTTAGATTTAGCTAATTTGAAAAAAATGCCTTTAAAAATCTTATATATATATATATATATATATATATATACACATACATACAGAGAGAGAGACAGAGGGAGGGAGGGAGGGAGGGAGACAGAAAGAGAGAATTATATATATTTGCAGATCTAACTGCATGGCTGAGCTAACAGGAGGCTGTGCCCCACAGGCTGCCATTACACAACTCCTCAAGAGCAGAAAACAGGAAGGAATCTAAATCTGTCACTTGTCCTTCCAGTTCTATAGGGCTAGTCGTGGGTATGACCTACTGCTGTGTTAACACATAGGCTTTAATTCATTTTTAATACAAATTAGATGCTCCATTAACTCCCAATTAAAATTAGAGAAAATAAGCATTAAAAAGTGAAATGCACTATTTTCCTAGAAAGCATGTACTTATAAACAAAAGAAATCAAATGCAATAAGATTAACTTCTTTCCTAACATTTTCATTACTTGATTTTCTCTTCTCTCTGTTCCCACTAACCTCCTTGATTTGCTTTCTTCTCTCCCACTTTGAAGAGGGTTACTTCTACTAGAAGACAGTCTTAGAAATGTAAAGTGTTTGAAGATTGGTACGAAAAACATATAGGCAGCAAAATTATTTTGAAATGAATTCATTAGCAGAACAGAACCTAAGTTCTGGGATGTCAGTTTCCATCACAAAAAGTGACATTCAATGTAATAAACATATTTCCACATCCCACACCCCAGCCCACTAATTCTGAGCAGAATTCAGTGTGAAAACAACGACGAGTCTGGATGCGCTACTGGAATGTCCCGTCGTGTAACTTATGGCTCCTTATGCTTTCTATGGTAATGTATGCTACCGTGAGTTACACGTGACATACACGTCACAAGTACATATATACACGCACATATGCATATTCATACATACATAGCATTTTGGAGAAAACAGCTTATAATTCTTGACTTTCCTGGGGAGCAGATACTGCACACACGTGAGATCACGTGATAAGTTCTTACTAGTTTTCAATTAGGTTGTTTTTCCTTGGGAAGTCTTTGGAAGTCAAACAAAAACTCCAAGGACAGCCAGTCTCTGTTTTCCTGGGCTGGCTCCCAGCTGACCTTGGTTATCATTGTTTAAAATCCCAGCCCTAAAACCAACCAGTCTGGCTGCTTCATAAGAAGCACTTCCTGCAAGTGTCTTAAGTTGGGAAAAATGAGCTAAGGGAGTACAGCTTAAAACAAGAATTGCTCTTATTAGAGGCCACCTTCACTGCTGTCAGTCACATACGGTGTGCTCTAAAAACATGAGGGCGAGGGCACATTACAGGTCATAGTCCCACCCTTGGAGCCTGGCGACCAGGAGCGGCACCTCAACAGCCCTGCGGCGACCTGTGGCGAAGGCCCACACAGACAGGCTGGGCGCTGCAGAGGGCCCTGCAGGAGCTCACACCTTTCTGACCCGGTCACAAAACTGTGGGACACCCGCTTACTGAGCGCCTTTCTTGTTTTGTTGTCTACAAGAAAGAAGTCATTCTCCAAACTGTCACTTTGTAGAGCATGGTCATTTAGTGTGGGTCCCCCGTCCCAAAATGGAACCTTCTAACTGAGTAAGCAGAGATGATTACAGCAGAGGAAAAGCCCACTTCACGTCTCCTTGAGGATAAATAGTGACTCTGAGCAAAGGGAGGTTTCTGTTTGCTTTTCACTTCTCCATACTCATAGCAGAGAAGTAATTTTAGTTTTTATTTCAGAAGGCAAGGCTGTTTCATTCAACCAATATTTGATTTCTCCTGGTTATTTTAAATATTATCCTTCTACATTTTAGAATATGAAAAAATTATATAATATAAATAACCAAGAAAAAATAATTTTATAACCAGTTAACATAAATGATGGGGATTCTACTGTGATATCACTATACTTTTCTTCAGGGATTTTCCAAAACAGTTTTGCCTAATTCCCCCGCAACCTAGGAGGCAAAGGTACCACTGTCACCAAACAGAAAGTTTATTCAAAAAACGAACATCTTCAAATTCTCAGCATAGGAGTTGGCCATGTACCCCAGAATGAGACCTACCATCACAGCTTTAATCCCTGGGCAACAGAAACGTGGCCCTAGTGATGAGGGAAGTCAGCACACCCTCGGGTTCCTTCTGTGACGTGCTTACTGCTGAGAGCGACACTGGGCACTGATGGCAGCCCGGGTGTTTCCTCTTCTCCCTCCCTCTGCTGGCTCTCTCGCTGCACTAGGTGCGGGTGGGCTTGGCCAGTGGCACAGGGAATTACTGAACTGCATGCCCATCTTCACTGAGTTCCTGGGTATATTAACTCTAACAACTGTGGATATTTCACAGATAAGAAGGGGAATGCCAGACCAGGGAGCTCAGGAAGACAGGCTTAGCGGTGAGGCTTGACGTACAGTCACGCACTGCATAACGACGTTATGCCAACAATGGACCACATACACGACGGTGGGCCCATAAGATTAGTACCATACGGCCTAGGTCTGTAGGAGGCCGTACCATCTAGGTACGTGTAAGTTCACTCTATGATGTTCACACAATGATGAAATCACCCAGTGACGTATTTCTCAGAACGTATCCCCGTCGTTAAGCAATGCGAGACTAATTACACAGGCAGCCAGCTGGCCTTCCACTTGCCATTGCCCGTCATGCCATTTGACTCTAATCCCCCCATTTCAACCGTTCTGCTTAAAGCCATCTGCGTGGCTTCTTACCTAAGAGGATTCTGAGGGTATCCCGCTGGGCTTAGGAACTGAGGCTTGGGTGGAAGAGGGGGTCTCCTGGGTTTCTGTGGAGCACCTGGGGGCCTCTGCAGTCCCTCGCTGCCTCTTCCTCTTTGGGCCCCTAGGGATAACCTCTTGTAGTCTTCCCGAGCTTGTTTAGCCAAGGAGCGTCTCTTCTCATCTGCTGCTTTGGATTTTCGCACTGGAAAAGCAAAGGCGTTTGAGAAAGGCCCTGTCAGCCCCCAAGACGGTCAGAAGAGCCAGCACTGCCGCTGGCGAGCAGAGCAGGCGCTCAGCCCATTCTGTCACCTGACGATAATGAGCCGCCACCATCAGACAGTTAGGGCCTGCGCGTGCACCACTGCCTGGCGCTCCCTGCGGATTCCTCTCTGCATAAGGGAGTTTGGCAACTTTCCGAGAGGGAGAGAGAAGCAAGAGGAGGAGGAAGTGACCAGATAGAAATGGAGAACCACATGTTCGAGGACTTCCTGCAGTTGGCAAGACTGAGTGACAAGTCACAGCCTGAGTGGGGATTCCATGCAGCAGGGTCTCTGAACAGTTAGAGGTGATGTCACTCCCTCGCATACTAAGTTCAGGATGCCATGTGCCCGGAGTCGCTAGCAAAGACTAGGCCTTCAGGAGTTCCTCGGTGGCTTGTGGCTGTGGACGGTGACAGAGCATTGCCAGGGCCACACTCAGAGCCCACTGTGAGCTGAACCAAATGTGAGTCAGTCTGCCAGGCCAAAAGATAAAGTGAGTGTTACCACAGAAAATCACAGAACACAAAGGTACACAAAAAGTACCCTAAGGCTGCCTTGTAATACTGCTTTGTAAAATAGAGGGTTTATTGTTTTGTTTTGTTTTTGTTTTAGCAACAAAGTGTTAACTTTGTTGTTAGAGAACTCCAATGCAGGATGAAAGAATAATTTTTATTGAATGTATTTACACTTCAGGCATATTGGTCAAATCCTGTCATGTTTGACTGCAAAGAGATGCCAAAAATGCTCCATTACACTAGGATTTCACTGCGTAGAAGTCACTGGATCTTGTAAATATTTTCATTTCACAAAACTGTCATTTTAACAGTGTTCACTGTAGAGGAACTAAAGATTAATTTAGGCTTCTCAGCATCCTGCAAATACTGCCTCTCCTATTCTCTTCCTCGAGCTGCCTCAAGGGATGATCTTTGTCAAGTCAGATGGAAACCCTAATCCTGTCTCAAACCTGAATTCGCCTGGCATTCCTGGGCTGCTCTGCTCTGCCTTCATCTGTGCTGACTTCCTCCTGAGATTTCTCTGTGGCAGTGCTAACTCAGGGTCAGGGTTGGGTCAGGGCATGGGAGAGATGCTGACACATCCCCTCTTATTCCTGTGCTCTTCTGACCACAAAGTTAAGATATGTTCACTGTTGGAAATTTAGAAAAATACAGAATGACGACAAGAAGAATTCAAATAACTAATCTCAAATCCCACCACGCCAAGAAAACTAAAGTTAACATGTTAACAACCTTCTGGTCGTTTTCCTTTACATACTTAAAGACATTTTTAAATAGGGATTTTCTTATATTGTTTTGTTTTTCTTCTCCAAGATAAAAACATATAAACACATTCCAAGGTCATAAAACACTCTTCCAAAGCATTTTTTTTCATAGCTATATACCGTTCCATCATAGAAATATGTCATAATTCTGAAGGTACAGAGATGAATTGAGACCTTTTCGGCTATTCAGCAAGTGGCTCGTAAAGCCTTTGGGCAATGACGTCGTGTTAGAACGTCTCTCCACGGCCACTTTAAGTGCAGTGACCACTTCCAGCACTTTAAGGCTAGATCATTTCAGTACGTGAAAGAATGGGCCTAGGGAGGCGAGGGTGGCCCAGAGGCCTCTGGGTACTCACAAGATGCCTGCCACTCTGAGTCTTCTTTCCAGTTCTTATAAATCTCCTTGGTTCTCTCTTCATCTATTTGTTTTATTTCTTCATCCTCTGTTTTCTTTGTAGATTCTTTCTTCTGTTTAAAAAACCAGACACAAACCCCAGTGAGTGACTCTGGCAGTTTTCTGAGAGGACACGGGCTCCTGGGACACTTGATTCCTCTTTAACTGCCTCTGGCCCCTGGGAAAGCATGGAGCCAGTGGGACCTGAAGCTGGCCCACCGCTACGTGGCCGTACAACCCCACAGCTGGTTACTAACCCTCTCAGGCTGCTTGCCTCTAAGTAAAATTAGAAAGTTAAAAGATACTTTGTAGGGTTATAATGAGAGTTAAATAATTTTAAAAAGTGCCTAGTACAGTGAGTAACAACTCAGTCAATGTTCATTTTCCTCAGACACAGCTCTTCTCTGCTTCAACTGAGTTCCCTGAAGTAGTGTGTAAATGCTGTCTCACGGCAGCAGCGTCAGGTTCCACAGAACAACGGCGCGATCCTGGAGCAGTGTCCGTGTGCACCCTCAAACCACCGGTCTGGAAGGGTGGTCCCTACGCGTGATTTTAGGGGCTCAAAAAGGTGGCTTAAGAAGCATCCTCTTTGAGAAGGGAAAATACAAAATAAGAAACATGAGTCTTCCTTTAAAAAGGAATTCATCTTTTTGTGTGTGCGGTAAAATATACAGAAAATAGAATTTGCCATCTTAAGCATTTTTAAGTGTATGGTTCTACGGCATCAAGTACATTCAAGGGAATTAGTTTTTAACTAGAGAAATCAACACACCAAATCACTTGACCTCAAAAGTTCCTGTTTATTTGGCTACAGCCTCCTGCGTGCTTGTGAGGAAGGTGAATTTACACTTGGTGAGCTAAAGAGAAGCCTCGGCTGGCTGGGGGCTGGGGGGTGGTCAGAGAGACGGACCTGCTTCGCTCTGCACCACAGAGACATCGGGTGGGTTTCTTTCATGCGTTCCTATAGAAAGACAGAGACCTTCTTGCTGTTCAATTATTTCACCACAACTAAAATATAAACCTTGATGCTGTGAAACTTGTTTTTAATCATCGTGGGAAGTCATAAATCATAGTTCTCACAGAACAGGGTGGTAATCACTTCAAATGTCACTAACTGTGTATTTATTGTTTTCATCTTTTTTCTTACATTCTAGAGCAGAGCCCCCTTTGTCTACCAATATTATAAAAAACAAAGAACAGCTTTTGGAGTTTGAAATGACTATTAAAATCTGCCATGCCCTTACTGAAGCTGTTTACAAACCTAAAATACATAGGAAATGCTGCTGGTACTTTCTAAGCTTAAACAGAAAAAAATTAAAAGTGGAGCATTGTCTTCCACATGCATGTTTTAAAATGATTAGAAATAATATAGTTACAGCATTGAACTATGATATCGTGGATATCGTTGCTTAGGAAAAGCACGAAGTTTACAAGGTGAGTCTACTTAAGGGAAAATATTAAGTCAATAATAATTCAGGTGGTACTTGGTTAATAAGACAGTACTCAAATGTCGGAGAGTGCGATACGGCCTATGCCTTTTCATCTGCGGTGTAATCATGTATGGGGAAAGGAGACAAAATTACTGAGTTTCACAGAGTAACAGCAGATGAGAGCTGGCCCTAACCGCTGTATTTATTCAAAGCAGCTAGAAAACTTTAGAACTTGTCCTGAGTTTCTGTAAGAATTCCTCCAGAAAATTTACTTTTAGCAAAATCTTTACAAGTTGATCTTTATTTAGAAAAGCGTTGTTCCTTCTTTAGAAGTGTCTGCTGGGAGCCTGCAGGTCCAGGAGGGGGACCGTGACCACGCTGGGAAAGTCCAGGTGAAGGCTGGCAGTGAGGCAGCAGGACTGAGGCTGGACACTGGCCCGGACGTCCAGGGCTCGAGCTGTCGAAACGTCTCCTACAGAACACCTCGTCTGGGCCTGTGGACGGAGACACGTCCCACGGCCCCGGGGCGGGAAGGGTCTGTTGCATTAGCTTTGTACCACACAGAGGCTTGGTAAGTGGCCTCTCATCCATTTGCTTGAATTCTGACGTAATTTCCTAAGGTGGAGAAGAAGGGATGAAATGGCACAGCCCGGGGCATTCTCGTGAGAGGGAGTGAAAGCTGTGGAAGCCTAGCTGTGTCACACCTAAAACGTCTGAGCGCCACTCATCTTGTCCACCCCTCAGTCTAGAGACAAGAAACCTCAGGCCCAGTCTAAACTCTGATGGACCTCAGACCTCAGACCACTTCTCTCTTCCATCTAAACTCACTCTCCGGATGATCTCATCTAGCATCCTGGCTGGAAATATCCCCTAGATACCAGTCCTCATGGAGGTCTGCAGGGTCTCTCTGCCCCCCTCTGCCTTCTCCTGCCCTGACTGCTCTGCCGCTCCTTGACCAAGTCAAGTGGGCTCTTGCCTCTGTGCGTCTATACGTGCTCTTCCTTTGGCCTGCAAAATACTCTCCCCAGCCATCCGCACAGCTCCTGCCCTCATTCCTTCAGGTCTCTACTCCAGTATCGCCTTCGCAGAGCGGCCCTCTCAGTGTAAATGATAAGAAACCAGTTCCCACTCTCCAGCATTCCTCAGCTCCCTTATCCTGCATTATTCTGATCCACAGCGCTTATGACAATTCAAAGAAATGGTTACCATCTGTCTCCCCACCTGGAACTCAAGCTTCCTGAGGACTGGGACTTTAGCTGTTTTGTTCACTGTGTCTCCAATGCCCGTGACAGTGCCCAGAACATAGGAGAAACGCAATAAAAATTGGTTGAATGAACACAAAGATCCTTCGTCTTTCTCATCTGTCCTCATTTAAGATAATACAACGTAATCTGGGCAGCGTTATTGAAAATGTCCTTTAGATGCTTCATGCTGCTGTTTTAGAAAGAGGTACGTATTATATCAGCAGTTTGCGCACTGGGATGACAGCTCCAAAAGTCCAGCACAATCCCTTTAAGTCTCAGACATGTGAGCTCTCCCATTCACGCAGGTCCCTAGAGAGGAGTCAGGGAGTCGATCGTCTGCAGGAACGTGGGCCTTGGGGCTGGCCTCTACCACGGCCCCAGTCTCAGGCCTGTGGTCACTCAGAACCTTCTTTTTGTAGTCTCGTATCTTACCTACTTTTTCAGACTTTCTACAGGTCAAATCCTACTATGGTTTCCAAGTGCCAGTCTACGGCTCGTTTATTGTGAGCGATGTACAGTAACAATCTAGACGATGGAGGAAGCGGACTCAAGCGTCTGGATGGACGCGAGCGAGATCTGAGTGCCCGAAGGAGCTCCTGCACAGTGGACATGGATGGCACAAGAGACTGCTTATCGTAAAGGGACAGATTCACAGAAACAACGAACACACGAGGAACTTGATCTGAACTCACTATTTCTGCAAGTTCAGTGCTTCATCTGTCGCTCTGAAATCAGCCCTCAGTGTTGCCAGCAGCCCAGTACTGTCTCTGTTTTAGATCTTCTGTGAGGAGGGTCGTAGGTATGTCTTGGCCTCTGTTTTTTCCATGATACTCAAGACTTCCAACTCCAGATAAACAGGTAAAGATAAATAGCTATTTCACAAGCTTTTAACGACAGACCTCACGTTCTGCTGCTTAATATCATTTCTGCATGAGACTAATAGACCAATTTAGTATTTAGTAAACATAGTGGAAATGGCTATGCATTTAGTCCCCTGAAGACAGAATTGAGTCTTTTACCTGGTGAAATCCATATGCCTTCATACGATTGATAGAATCTGCCAACATCTGTTGAATATTTCTTGAGGAACTGGAGGGTGACTAGAAATTAAATGAAACACATTTTTATACCATTTAGAGCTTCAGTGCAATTTCAGAAGATAATCTGTAAACGCATTTCCTCATTTCAATGTTCCCTAATGCTGCCCCCACCCTCACAACTGGATCCACCAGCCCCTGAGTTCCTGAGCCAGTCATGACCAAGGCGGCAGGCATGGGAAGCCTCAGCCTCCCCACTCAGTAGGGCTTCCAAGAGCCTGGAGCTGGTGGTTTGCTCATTACAAGTAAGTGTCTGGGTCTTGCTCCCAGCTGCGCTGGGCCCCTGGGATGACTTCTAGACATCAACATGACTCTGTAATTCAAATTCTCTTCTTCCTCTCTTAATCCCTGCTCTAACCTATCCCCTGTTCCAGTTCAGACCAGAGAAATGCTTAGTCTCTGCCACATAACTGCATATGCCTTGCTCCCTGTCTAGGACTGGAGGCATGCCTGGAATACTGTTTGGTGCCTGGGAGGCCTGCCCACTTTCCCTGCCTGATCACATTCCTCCTCTCTCCTCCCCCTGCCCTGTCACCCAGCACAGCATCTAGGTTTCTGCTGCTCTAGATGGATTTCCCAGGAGGCAACACCTGTCAGTGGGGTTCCCAGATCCATTGTCTGATTCCCCTGGTGTCATTCCCGCTGGCCACATGCCAACCCCTCTGGCATTGTGACCAAGCTGGCATACCACACAGGGCGCCTCAAGACCAGGTCAGTTACACATGTCCCCATCACCCTGTCCCTGGCCTAAATGCAGAGTCTGGGCCAAGTCCCAGCATGGGCCACAAAGGCCCTGGATGGCTCCACATAGCCATCCACAACCCACATTACCATCACTATGTGCCTTATGTGTGATCAGAAACTGGCTGCAAATTTTCAGCAAAAAGTTGATAGCAAGATTCATTGTGGAGCACTTTAAGGCCATTACTATGCCATGTAATAAACCAGGATGGCTACCTCTCAATTCTGCCCTTCTTTTACAGTAGCTGGGCATGTGGCTACCCGGCTACACTGCGTTTCCCAGCTGCCCTAACAGTTAGGTGTGCCACGTGAATACGTTATCTCCAATATAAGGCAGGCGATAACTGGTATTTCTATCTGGCCCTTAAAATCTCCTTCACGCACGCCTCCAGGCCACTTGCCCCTTCCTTTGGGCTGGAATGGTGATAGCAGTCATGCTACCACTAAAGACAACCGAGCCATCAGAAGCCTGAGTCCCTGAATGACGGTGTGGACCTGAGCCCCCCTGTACCAGAGCACCCATCCTGGGTGTGCTGAGGGAGAAAGATGAACTTCTCCTGTGTTTTAGCCATTGCTTTTTTGGTCTACAGTTGTGCATCACTTAACAACAGGGACACGTTCTGAGAAACGCGTCATCAGGTGACCTCGTCGTGTGAACATCAGAGAGTGCACTCACACAAACCTGGACGGTGTAGCTCACTACACACCTGGGCTATACGGCATAGCCTATTGCTCCCAGGCCACAGACTTGCACAGTATGCTACTGTACTGAATACTGCCGGCAACTGTAACACAGTGGTAAGCTAAACATATCTAAGCAGAAAAAATACAGTGTAAATGACAAAAAATGGTACACTTCTATAGGGCACTCACCACGAATGGAGCCTGCAGGACTGGAAGTTGCTCTGGGTGAGTCAGTGAGAGAGTGGGGAGTGAATATGAAGGCCTAGGATGTTACTGTGCGCTACGGTAGACTTTAAAAACACCACACCTAGGTTACATTAAATTTATTAAAAAAATTTTTTTCTTCAATAACAGTTAACCGAGAGGAGGGTGGTCTCCAAGATGGCGCCGTGAGTAGTCCTCTTTGTCTCTCGCCCTTCGAGTCTACAATTATTTGGACACTTATCGCTTGACAAAGGATATCCAGACAGCATCTCAGGACGTCTGAGACACCCACGCGACTATACATCGGAAGGCGGACGGACTTTCCTCCGGGAGGATGTGGAAATAGGTGAAAACTCTCCGACCCCGACGGGCAGCCTAGTACCCGCAAGCGGCTTTCTTCCAACGGACGCCCCCAGAGGATCCACACACATCTAGGGCAGGAGCGAGAACACAACAGAGGAGCGACGGTGGAAACAGGTGACCAGAACCCTACTTAAACCCCCCGCAATTACTCCTAAACGCAGAGGGAAACTTTGGAGTTGCACACCTGAGCCCGCGGGGAGAGTCTCTCCCCGCCATTGGCGGGGAGACCCGGCCTGGTGCTCGGGGCGCCCGGAGGGTCCCAGAGAGAGACACGGTGGGCACGGAGGTCTCCCAGCTGCCGTTGCCCGCCCCGTGGGACTAGGGATTGCCGGAGATCTCGGAGAGGACCGGGGCGGGGGATCTTTCAAAGGCGGGTCCGGCGACCCGGTGGGGAAGCGCCGGAGCTCCGCCAGGCAGCAGACAAAACTCTCTGTCTGCCGGTAGCAGAGGGGCCACGCTGAGCACTCAGGGCTCCCGGCAGAGGCCCGGACAGAAGCCCAGAAGGCGGGGCGACCCCCAGCTGCCGTTGCCCGCCCCGGGGGACTAGGGATTGCCGGAGATCTCGGAGAGGAACGGGGCGGGGGAACTTTCAAAGGCCGGATCGGCGACCCGGAGGGGAAGTGCCGGAGCTCCCCCAGGCAGCAGACAAAACTCTCTGTCTGCCGGTAGCAGAGGGGCCACGCTGAGCACTCAGGGCTCCCGGCAGAGGCCCGGAGAGAAGCCCAGAGGGCGGGGCGACCCCCAGCTGCCGTTGCCCGCCCCGTGGGACTAGGGATTGCCGGAGATCTCGGAGAGGACCGGGGCGGGGGATCTTTCAAAGGCGGGTCCGGCGACCCGGTGGGGAAGCGCCGGAGCTCCGCCAGGCAGCAGACAAAACTCTCTGTCTGCCGGTAGCAGAGGGGCCACGCTGAGCACTCAGGGCTCCCGGCAGAGGCCCGGACAGAAGCCCAGAAGGCGGGGCGACCCCCAGCTGCCGTTGCCCGCCCCGGGGGACTAGGGATTGCCGGAGATCTCGGAGAGGAACGGGGCGGGGGAACTTTCAAAGGCCGGATCGGCGACCCGGAGGGGAAGTGCCGGAGCTCCCCCAGGCAGCAGACAAAACTCTCTGTCTGCCGGTAGCAGAGGGGCCACGCTGAGCACTCAGGGCTCCCGGCAGAGGCCCGGAGAGAAGCCCAGAGGGCGGGGCGACCCCCAGCTGCCGTTGCCCACCCGGTGAGGCTAGGGATTGCCGGAGATCTCGGAGAGGACTGGGGCTCGAGAGAGTTCCAGAGACCCAGCTTAGTAGCCTAGGGGGAAACCCTACAGGCTCACAGAAGCCTTAGGGAAAGCCTCTGCACAGCACCAGTAGAAGGCACCCAGCCGCCAGCCACAAGGCTGGAAGACCCCAGGGCAAAAGCAGCATAGCTAGGTGTACTAACCACAGACTGTATAAGATGCCAATAGCTCTCCTGCGACCCATAGAGGACAAGTGAGATTTGGTGGGTGCCGACAGCAACCGAGCGACAAATAAAAGTGATCCCACCCCTGGCCGCTGGAAAAGCCCATAACACCGTTGCAGACCCCAAGGAGAGAGCGCATCTAGGTGGGCAACAACAGTAGGCACCTGCAGTCTGAAGCCCCCCGTGACGGCCCCACGGCAGAGGAGGGAATCCAAAGGGCCACTGTGGCTACGAAGAGGGGCCCAGGCCCAGTTAGCAACTACGGACAGGGTTCCTGGTTGGTGAAGTATAAACAGCTGCTCCCCCCACCGCAGCAGCTGAAACAAGTGAAAGGAGCAACTAAACTCTATCTCCATGCGGAGGCACAAATCAACATCATCAAGCAATATGAAAAAATACATTAAATCTCCAGAACAGAAAGAAAGTAACAAATACACAGAAAACAATCCCAAAGAAAATGAGATATATAACCTAAATGATGATGACTTCAAAACAGCCATCATTAAAATACTCACTGAGTTAAGAGAGAATTCTGACCGACAACTCAACGAGTTCAGGAGCTATGTCACAAAAGAGTTTGATACGATAAAGAAGAACCAAACAGAAATACTGGAAATGAAGAACACAATAGAGGAGATTAAGAAAAATCTAGATGCTCTGAACAGTAGGGCCGATAATATGGAGGAAAGAATTAGCAAATTGGAAGATGGCAATATAGAATTGTTGCAGGCAGAGGAGGAGAGAGAAACAAGACTTAAAAGAAATGAAGAAACTCTCCGAGAATTATCAGACACAATTAGGAGATGCAACATAAGGATTATAGGTATACCAGAGGGAGAAGAGAAGGAGAAAGGGGCAGAAAACCTATTCAAAGAAATAATGGCTGAGAACTTCCCAAATCTGGTGAGGGAGATGGATCTTCAGGTGACAGAAGCCAATAGATCTCCAAACTTTATCAATGCAAGAAGACCAACTCCACGGCATATAGTAGTGAAGCTAGCAAAAGTCAACGACAAGGAGAAAATATTAAGGACAGCCAGGCAAAAGAAACTAACCTACAAAGGAACCCCCATCAGGCTATCAGCAGATTTCTCAGCAGAAACTTTACAGGCTAGAAGAGAGTGGAATGATATATTCAAAAATCTGAAGGACAAAAACCTACAGCCGAGAATTCTCTACCCAGCGAAAATATCCTTCAAATACGATGGAGAAATAAAAACTTTCCCAGATAAACAAAAATTAAGGGAGTTCATTGCCACAAAACCTCCTCTTCAGGAAATCCTCAGGAAAACCCTCATTCCTGAAAAATCCAAAAAAGGAAAGGGGCTACAAAACCAAGAGCAGAGGAGATAAGTAGAAGGACAACAACAGAGAGTAGCAGCTCTACATCAGAACAGATTAAACCATGGGACGAGAAACAAAGGAAACTGAAGAAAACCGGAAAACAAGACACAAAATGGTAGTGGTAGGTCCCCACGTCTCAATAATCACTCTAAATGTAAACGGATTGAACTCCCCAATCAAAAGACACAGAGTGGCAGGATGGATCAAAGAACAAGATCCAACAATATGCTGCCTCCAGGAAACACACCTCAGCCCCAAAGACAAACACAGACTCAGAGTGAAGGGATGGAGAACAATACTCCAAGCTAATAATGAACAAAAGAAAGCAGGTGTCGCTATACTAATATCAGACAAGGTAGATTTCAAAGCAAAACAGATAAAGAAAGACAAAGAGGGACAGTATATAATGATAAAAGGGACTCTCCACCAAGAAGACATAACACTTATAAATATATACGCACCCAACACAGGAGCACCAAAATTTGTAAAGCAACTCTTAATAGAACTAAAAGAAGACATCAACAACAATACAATAATAGTAGGGGACCTCAACACACCATTAACACCAATGGACAGAACATCCAGACAGAAAATCAACAAGGAAATAATAGAATTAAATGAAAAATTAGACCAGATGGACTTAATAGATATATATAGAACACTTCATCCAAAAACAGCAGGTTACACATTCTTCTCAAGTGCACATGGAACATTCTCAAGGATTGACCATATTTTGGGAACCAAAGCAAACATCAATAAATACAAGAGAGTTGAAATAATATCAAGCATCTTTTCTGATCATAACGCTATTAAACTAGAAATCAACTACAAGAAAAAAGCAGAGAAAGGTGCAAAAATGTGGAGACTAAACAACACGCTTCTCAACAAACAATGGATCATTGAAGAAATTAAAGAAGAAATCAAATATTATCTGGAGACAAATGAAAATGAGAACACGACATACCAAATCATTTGGGATGCAGCAAAAGCAGTCCTAAGAGGGAAATTCATCGCAATACAGGCTCACCTCACTAAACAAGAAAAAGCTCACGTAAGCAACCTCAAACGACACCTAACAGAACTAGAAAAAGAAGAACAAACAAGGCCCAGAGTCAGTAGAAGGAGGGAAATAATAAAAATAAGAGCAGAAATAAACGATATTGAAACAAAAAAGACAATAGAAAGGATCAATGAAACAAAGAGTTGGTTCTTCGAAAGAATTAACAAAATTGACAAACCCCTAGCCAGACTCACCAAGAAAAGAAGAGAGAAATCGCAAATTAATAAAATCAGGAATGACAGAGGAGAAATCACAACAGATACCAATGAAATACAAGAGATCATAAGAGAATACTATGAAAAACTATATGCCAACAAATTGAACAACCTGGAAGAAATGGACAAATTCCTAGACTCCTACAATCTCCCCAAACTGAATCAGGAAGAAATGGAGAATCTGAATAGACCAATCACAAGTAAGGAAATAGAAACGGTAATCAAAAACCTCCCCAAAAACAAGAGTCCAGGACCAGACGGCTTCTCTGGAGAATTCTACCAAACATTCAAAGAAGACTTAATACCTATTCTCCTCAAACTGTTCCAGAAAATTGAGAAAGATGGAGAACTCCCCAACACATTCTATGAAGCCAACATCACTCTGATCCCCAAACCTGACAAGGACAACACAAAGAAGGAGAACTACAGGCCGATATCACTGATGAACATAGATGCAAAAATCCTCAACAAAATTTTGGCAAACCGATTACAGCAATACATCAAAAAGATTATACACCATGATCAAGTGGGATTTATACCAGGGACACAGGGATGGTTCAACATCCGCAAGTCAATCAACGTGATACACTACATTAACAAAATGAAAACCAAAAACCACATGATCATCTCAATAGATGCAGAGAAAGCATTCGACAAGATCCAACATCCATTTATGATAAAAACCCTCAGTAAAATGGGTATAGAAGGAAAGTACCTCAACATAATAAAGGCCATATATGATAGACCCACAGCCAACATCATACTCAATGGACAAAAGCTGAAAGCCATCCCTCTGAGGACAGGAACAAGACAAGGGTGCCCACTTTCACCACTCCTATTCAACATAGTTCTGGAGGTGCTGGCCAGAGCAATTCGGCAGGAAAAAGAAATAAAAGGAATCCAAATAGGTTATGAAGAAGTAAAACTCTCGTTGTTTGCAGACGACATGATCTTATACATAGAAAACCCCAAAGAATCCACAGAAAAACTATTAGAAATAATCAACAACTACAGCAAAGTAGCAGGGTATAAAATTAACGTGCATAAATCAGTAGCATTTCTATACACTAACAATAAACTAACAGAAAAAGAACTCAAGAACTCTATCCCATTCACAATAGCAACGAAAAGAATAAAATACCTTGGGATAAACTTAACCAAGGAAGTGAAGGATCTATACAATGAAAACTACAAGACTCTCTTGAAAGAAATAGGCGATGACATAAAGAGATGGAAAGACATCCCTTGCACATGGATCGGAAGAATAAACATAGTTAAAATGTCCATACTACCTAAAGCAATATACAGATTCAATGCTATCCCAATCAGAATCCCAAGAACATTCTTCACAGAAATTGAACAAACAATCCTAAAATTCATATGGGGCAACAAAAGACCGTGAATTGCTAAAGCAATCCTGAGCAAGAAAAACAAAGCCGGTGGAATCACAATCCCCGATTTCAAAACATACTACAAAGCTACAGTGATCAAAACAGCATGGTACTGGTACAAAAACAGGTCCACAGATCAATGGAACAGAATTGAAAGCCCAGAGATAAAACCACACATCTATGGACAGCTAATCTTCGACAAAGGAGCAGAGGGCCTACAATGGAGAAAAGAAAGTCTCTTCAACAAATGGTGCTGGGAAAACTGGACAGCCACATGCAAAAGATTGAAAATTGACCATTCTTTTTCACCACACACCAAAATAAACTCAAAATGGATCAAAGACCTAAAGATTAGGCCTGAGACAATAAGTCTTTTGGAAGAGAATATAGGCAGTACACTCTTTGACATCAGTTTCAAAAGAATCTTTTCGGACACTGTAACTCCTCAGTTGAGGGAAACAATAGAAAGAATAAACAAATGGGACTTCATCAGACTAAAGAGCTTCTTCAAGGCAAGGGAAAACAGGATTGAAACAAAAAAACAGCTCACTAATTGGGAAAAAATATTTACAAGCCACTTATCCGACAAAGGGTTAATCTCCATAATATACAAAGAACTCACACTGCTTAACAACAAAAAAACAAACAACCCGATCAAAAAATGGGCAGAGGACATGAACAGACATTTCTCAAAAGAAGATATGAATATGGCCAATAGACACATGAAAAGATGTTCATCATCGCTAATCATCAGGGAAATGCAAATCAAAACTACACTAAGATATCACCTTACCCCCGTTAGATTGGCAAAAACATCCAAAACCAAGAACGACAAATGTTGGAGGGGTTGTGGAGAAAGAGGAACCCTCATACACTGTTGGTGGGAATGCAAACTGGTACAGCCACTATGGAAAACAGTATGGAGATTTCTCAAAAAGTTAAAAATAGAAATACCCTATGACCCAGCCATCCCATTACTGGGTATCTATCCTAAGAACCTGATATCAGATATCTCAAGAGTCCGTTGCACCCCTATGTTCATTGTAGCATTATTTACAATAGCCAAGACGTGGAACCAGCCTACATGCCCAGAAACTAATGATTGGATAAAGAAGATGTGGTATATATACACAATGGAATACTACTCAGCCATAAAAAAAGACGAAATTGGCCCATTCACAACAATGTGGATGGACCTCGAGGGTATTATGTTAAGCGAAATAAGTCAGTCAGAGAAAGACGATCTCTATATGACTCCACTCATAGGTGGAAATTAGTATATTGAGAAGGAGATCTGATTGGTGGTTACCAGGGAAAAGGGGGGGTGGGGGGAGGGTACGGAGGGGGAAGTGGTGTACCCACAACATGACTAACAAAAATGTACAACTGAAATCTCACAAGGTTGTAATCTATCATAACATTAATAAAAAAAAAAAAAAAAAAAAAAAATAACAGTTAACCTTAGCTTACTGTAACTATTTTGCTTTATACAGTTTTTAATTTTTTAAACTTTTCGATTCTTTTGTAACAACACAGCTTAAAACACAAACACACTGTACACTGTACAAAAATATTTTCTTTCTTTCTTTCTTTTTTTTTTTGAGGAAGATTAGCCCTGAGCTAACTGCTGCCAATCCTCCTCTTTTTGCTGACGAAGACTGGCCCTGAGCTAACATCTGTGCCCATCTTCCTCTACTTTATACGTGGGACGCCTACCACAGCATGGCTTGCCAAGCAGTGCCATGTCCGCACCCAGGATCCAAACTGGCAAACCCCGGGGCTGGGCCGCCGAAGCAGAAAGTGCACACTTAACACCTGCGCCTCCGGGCTGGCCCCATTTTCTTTCTTTATATCCTCCTTCTATGAGCTTTTTTCTATTTTAAAAATTTTTTATTTTTCCTTACTTTTTAAACTTTCTTGTTAAAAACTAAGATAAAAACGCACATCAGCCTAGGCCCACAAAGGATCAGGATCATCAGCATCACTGTCTTCCATCTCCACATCTTGTCCCACTGGAAGGTTTTCAGGGGCAATGACACGCATGGAGCTGTCATCTCCTGTGATAACAATGCCTTCTTCTGGAACACCTCCTGAAGGACCTGCCTGAGGCTCTTCTCGAGGAGGTGTCACTCTTTTCAGAAGTGTGTCCATGGTAGTTTGGTTTGTTCCTTTTTCTCATCATAGATTTGCTTGTAAGCAGATAATGTACCAAGAACATTCCTTTCTATTACTGAAAACCTTTTGGTGTTGGGGTCCATGTTTTCAAACTCTTAAGGAGCTGGTTGAGGTCTGCAAAAGCTTCTGCTAAACCCTTCACTGTGAATCTTCTCGGGGGTTCTTCTTTTTCTTCTCCTGCAGTTTCCTTTCCTCTTGCCTCTTCTTCAGCTCTGCATTCCTGTTCCAGTTCCAGCAACCCTTCATGAGTTGGTCCCTCAGGAAGCACCTCTAGGAGCTCCCCGGTGTCATCCTCACCCACACCCAGGGTAGAGCTGTTTGCCATCTCAACCACGGCCTTGTTGGTTTTTGCAGCATCCTCATCCTTGGCAAATCCTTTGAAGTCACAGATGATCCTCGAGTGTCTTCTTCCAGGTGCCATTCGTACACTCCTTGGTGACACCACCCCAAGCACAAGCAAGGTTCTTGATGCAGTCAGAGATGTTGTAATCCTTCCAGAACTACCTCAGTGTCTTCTCAGTGTCTTCCTTAGCTGCAGCAACAGCCTGGGCAAAGGTCCTCTTCAGGTAGTAGGTCTTAAAAGCTGCTATAACTCTGATCCATTGGTTGGATCAAAGCGGTGGTGTTTGAAGGGAGAAACACCACTTTGATATTGGGAAGAAGATCACCAATAAAAGGAGGATGTCTGGGAGCATTATCAACAAAACCCAAAATCTTGACAGGTATTTTCTTCTCCAAACAGTACTTCTCTGTTTTGCTGGCACAGCAATTCAGGAGGGCATCTTGGAAGAGGAGCTGGGTCATCCATGACTTCTTATTGCTCCTGTAGTGCACCAGCAGTGTGTGCTTACTGATACGTCTGAAGGTCCTGGGGTCTCACTGTGCTAGATGAGATAGGGTTTCAATTTGTAGCCTGCAACATTGCCCCCAAGCAAGACTGTTATCCTGTCCTTAAAAGCCTTGAAACCTGGCACTGACGTGCCCTCCTTGTGGATGAAAGTCCTTTCAGGCATCCGTTTCCAGAATAGGGAGGCTTCATCCATATTGAACATTTGCTCTGGCAGGTAATTTTCCTCCACAATTTGGAAATCTAGGGTTTCCAAAAATTCTTCAGCTGCCTTTGCATCAGCACTTGTAGACTCATCACTCACTTTCACACTATGTAATGAACAACACTTCTCAAGCAGTTTAAATTACTCGGAACTAGCAGTAAATGCAACATCGTAGTTGGGCCCAGCCTTTTCTTTCAACATCACAGACAAACTTTTGGCTTTGGCGTGATCATCATGTTACTGAGAGGGATATGCTTCTGTGTCTGGTCTTCAGTCCAGCTCATTAGAAGTTTCTCCACGTCTGATTTAGGCCCTTGTTAGTCTTCTTGCCTTCAATGAAGCAGCTCCTTTAACAGCTTCCATCATTTTATTCTTGTTCTTCAAGATCATAGCTAGGGTGGAATGGGACACGCCTGACTAGTGAGCAATAACCATCACTGATTTTCCACCTTTGTAGTCCTTAATCACTTTTAGTTTTGTTTCCAGGTCAATCACTCAATGTGGTCTCTTACCGGCAACATTGGCAGTGGATTTTGTATGATAAGGGGCCATGATGAACAAAACAATGGGAGGTTAGTCAACCACAAGAGAAAATGACGCAATCAAGAGATGCAGTAAACACAAGGTGTGTGAGGCTGCTGCTGGCATAACACTGCATACTGTTTTACAGTAAGCTTTTTTTAATAAGCAGAAAGAGTACACTGTAGAATAACCATAAAAGTATAGTAAATACATAAACCAGTAACAGTTGTTTATTGCCAAGTGTTATGCACTGTACATAACTGTATGTGCTGTACTTTATGCGACCGGCAGCACAGCGGGTTTGTTTACAGCAGCATCACCACACACGTGAGTAATGTGTGGCGCTACGATGTTACGATGGCTGTGACGTCACTAGGCAGTAGGAACTCTTCAGCTCCATCATAATCTTATGGGACCGCAGTCGTATATGCAGTCTGCCGTTGACAGAAACGTCATTATGCGGCACATGACTATATTACAAAAGTTGAGTCTATCTCAGCTGATAAAACTGCCCACAACAATTGCAAGTGATACTTCAAGCTCTCTGCCGAGATTGTTTACTAATCATGGGGACTGCTATTAACACTAAGTCCACTGATGGCCACTAGTCCCTGAAGGCCTGTTATGACCAGACGCCATGTTAGCGACTTTGCTAGTGTTATTTTTACTCCTCACAACATCTCTGATGGATGGGAAACATAATACTCAATTTTCAGATAAAGAAAGTGGATCTCTGAGGAGTGGTGTAGCTTACACTCAGCTGGCTTGTGCTAGAGTTTATGCTTTTTCCACCATGTCAACATTGTCATTTAGGAAAATGAGTTGTAGGTCACCAGATTTCTTATGCTTATTACTTGGCAAAGATTACTTTCATTAGAATCCTGTAGGTTTCACAACTGCTACTTACCACATTCTGTCTCACTTTCTTCTTATTTTAATATTATAAAAGGATACAGAGCTGCTCTGCACCCAAAGCAGAACAGTCACCCGGCCCTCTATTTATGAACAGGCGAGAACTGTTCCAACAAGCTTTGTGTACGTCTGTCTGTTCCAAAGTCCAACATGGCTTCGAAGGGCTGGGGCTTGCAGTCTCTCAATATGTTTCCACCATAAGGAATGTGAGCTTTAGAAGCAGGCTCACTCTCCTTTCCTCAATGATACAAAATCTGTGGGGCATCACTTTGCACAAAGGATCAGTTTCTTCTATGTGAAAATTAGGAGGCGGAGGATCGTCCTCGCTGACCCTTCCTCAGGTGCTGTGGATAAGGCTCCAGCTGCGCCAGCTGCGTCCCAGACTCTCCCTGGTCTGTTTCAGCAGGACCCGAACCTGTGCGGCCAGCAGAGCTCCAGACCAGGGTGTTGTCAGCAGCACCTCCACCATGCTCAGCCTCTAAGCTCCGGAGCAAACTGTTGGTTGTTTCCTGAATTAGTATCAGGCTAACGGGCATCTGACACTGCTTTTCTAAGCTATCTTCCAACGTGTCATCTACTTTGTCAACTGTGTTTCCCCCATCACTTGCCTATTACTGTCATCTGCATGGGTATAACACTTGAAACAGTGTGAGTTATTCCTTGTCCCTTAGAAGTATTCCTTCAGCTGAACTATTCATCTCATATAGACACACAACACTGTTTTCTCACCACTGGCTTTTTTTTATCTTAATTTTTTTCTTTCATTGTCCTATGCCTTTTCTTACTAGCACTTTCAACACGCTGACTGCTTTTGCTCTTATGAGATGTGATGGGGTTATTAATATCTCGAAATAACTCAAAACCATGCGCCGACACATGAACCAAAAAGGACATGAGGCTGGGCACTAAAGGGACCACTGTGACCTTCAGCCCCACCTACTGGTGCCAGTGAGAGTTGACGTCCTTTCCTTGAAGCTTTCGGTTTTGTTGCAGCAGACAAAAGCTCATAAGTTAGGTTTTTGAGTGGAAAAGTTAGCATAAGTAATTGATTAGGTTAACAACCTCCCTAGAGATCAATACCCCTATTCAAGTACTTTGATATGTCTAAGACTCTAAAACTAACACACACTAAGAATCACATTTATAAAAATTTTAATTTTCAAGATGAACCAAGATTTGCCACTATCCCAGTGTTAAAATAATATGAAGAACTTAACTAAGCCTTGTGTAGAGTAGGTCCATTCGGAAACGCTTACGTGTTCTACACACCCATGAAATACACCAAGTGCAAGGCAAAAGACTGAAAACAGTGTGACCCAAAAGAGATTTCCTTTATCAAAACAGCCAGATCAGTGGCTCAGAAGTGATCATTCATGACGCCAGTACCAGAGGAAGATGACCTGAGGAGCCCTGCTGCCACTCGGACCGGGCATCCCAGAGCGCGGAGGCGGTTTCCGGCAGCGGGGGCCAGGCCTCCCCGAAGCTCCCACATGACGCTGTGTTCCAGGGAATATGTTCTCTAGTTACTCCTATTTGCAACACAAGACAGGGAGGAAAAGTACCCACCTACCTGCATAACTTTGCTTACACAGCACTTGCAAGTCCAACACATCATTTACTTTCATATTGACCCTCTAAGGGTGTCAAAGCAGCTACTGTCCCTTTACCAAAGAGGTAAGTGACCTGTTAGTAGGTGGAAAAGCAGGAACTGAAACCCATGTCCTCTCCATGTCTATGGCCTGCTCCTTTTGTGGGGGGACCCAGAGGGAACATATGTCTGTCCTCACACTGGGAAGCCATGCAGTCACCTGCCATCGGCTACATTACAGAGACTTCTGCTGAAACCTTATGGACAGAGTGAACGCAATCTCATCTGCTTCCTATTTAAAAATAAAAACTGCCTCAAAATATTTATTAACCAAAACAATAAAGTGAGTCACATGAATTTTTTGGTTTCCCAGAGCATATAAAATTATATTTACACTATCCTCTAGTCTATTAAGTGTGTAATAGCATATGTCTAAATAACAATGTACATACCATAATTAAAAAGTGCTTTATTCCTAAAAAATGCTAACCATCATCTGAGGCTTCAGCAAATTGTAATCTTTTTGCTGGTGGAGGGTCTTGCCTCAATGTTGACAGCTGCTGACTGATCAGGGTGGTGGCTGCTGAAGGTTGGGGCTGTGTGGCAATTTCTTAAAATAAGACAACAACCAAGTCTGCCACACTGATTGACTCCTCCTTTCATGAATGGTTTCTCTGTAGCCTGTGAGGCTGTTTGATAGCATTTTACCCGCAGCAGAACTTCTTTCAAAATTGGGGTCAGTCCTCTCAAACCCCGCTGCTGCTTTATCAACTAAGTTTATGTCATGTTCTAAATCCTCTGTTGTCATTTCAACAGTCTTCACAGCATCTTCACCAGGAGTAGATTCCATCTCAAGAAACTCCTTTCTTTGCTCATCGATGAGAAGCAACTGCTCATCCGTTAAAGATTTATCATGAGATTGCAGCAATTCGGTCATGGCTTCAGGCTCCAGCTATAATTCTAGTTCTCTTGCTGTTCCCACCACGTCTACAGTTACTTCCCACACTGAAGTCCTGAACCCTCAAAGTCACCCATGAGGGTTGGAATCAACTTCTTCCAAACTCCTGTTATTGCTGATATTTTGGCTTCTTCCCACGAATCATGGATGTTCTTAATGGCATCTAGAATGGTGAATCCTTTCCAGATTTTTTCAGATGCTGTGTTAGCAGGTATGAAAACAACATTACTCTCATTGTACATCTCAGTCAGAGCTCTGAGTGACAGTGCACTGTCAATGAGCAGTAATATTTTGAAAGGAATCTTTTTTTGAGCCATAGGTCTCAACAGTGGGCTTAAAATATTCAGTAAACCATGCTGTAAAGAGATGTGCTGTCATCGAGGCTTTGTTGTTCCATTTACAGAGCACAGGCAGAGTAGATTTAACAGAACTCTTAAGGGCCCCAGGATTTTCAGAATGGGAAATGAGCACTGGCTTCAACTTAGAGTCACCAGCTGTGTTAGCCCCTGACAAGAGAGTCAGCCTGTCCTTTGAAGTTCTGAAGCCAGGGACTGACTTCTCCTCTCCAGCTATCAAAGTCCTAGATGGCATCTTCTTCCAACAGAAGGCTGTTTCGTCTACACTGAAAATCTGTTTCAGGATGGCTGCCTTCCTTGGTTATCTCAGCCAGATGTCCTGGAGAACTGGCTGCAGCTTCTACGTCAGCACTTGCTGCCTCGCCTTGCACTCTAATGTGACGGAGATGGCTTCTTTCCTTAAACCTCATGAGCCGACCTCTGCTAGCTTCAAACTTTGCTTCTGCAGCTTCTTCACCTCTCCCAGCCTTCACAGAATTGAAGAGAGTCAGGGCCTTTCTGTGGATTAGACTTTGGCTGAAGGGAGTGTTGTGGCTGGTTTGATCTTCTATCCAGACCACTAAAGCTTCCTCCGTATCAGCGAGAAGGCTGTTGCACTTTCTTATCATTCGTGTGCTCACTGGAGTAGCACATTTAATTTCCTTCAAGAACTTCCTTTGCATTCACAACCTGGCTAGCTGGTGCAAGAGGCCTAGCTTATGGCCTCTCTTGGCTTTCAACACGCCTTCCTTGCTAAGCTGAATCATTTCTAGCTTTTGATTTAAAGTAAGAGACATGCGACTCTTCCTTTCACATGAACACTCAGAGGCCATGGTAGGGTTATTAATGCCTCATTTCAGTACTGTGGTGTCTCTGGGAACAGGGAGGTCCAAGGAGAGGGAGAGAGATGGGGAAACAGCTGTTTGGTGAAGCAGTCAGAACACACACAACATCTATCGACGAAGACTGGCCATTCATATATGCAGTTCTCGGCACTCCAAAACAATTACAATAGTAACATCAAAGATCACTGACCGCAGATCACAGTAACAAATATAATAATAATGAAGAAGTTTGAAATATTGTGAGAATTACCAAAATGTGACACAGAGACACCAAGTGAGCAAATGCTGTTAGAAAAATGGTGCTGACACACTTGCTCAATGCAGGGTTGCCACAAACCTTCAATTTGTAAAAAAAAAACCAATTTCTGCAAACCACAATAAAGCAAAGTGTAATAAAATGAGATATGCTGTACGTATAATTACTGCTAAACTTAGAAATAAGGCAATTCAAATCTCCATAAGCACTTGGGTTACCAAAAGATGCTGTTAGCAACACTGATATTACACAATTACAAATTATATTTACCCAGAGACTGTGTCATATGAAGATTATTCTAATTATATTCACTTTTAAAACTGATTTGAAAAATGGTTCATTCTGCTTTCTAACTTGATATTCACTCTGTTTAAAAGCAGGACTAGGCAATCAAATGCCAAGCACCTTGAATTCCAACTAAACCAGAAAGCTCCAATAAACAGAACATTTCTAACACTCAATTTTTATGGTGAAGATGAAAATGATGAATTAATGGGCTAAAATCAAGAGTTTCCTTTTGAAAACAAACTACTAGGTTAAGTATTTACTCATCCTGCTCTCATGCCTCTTAAATCCATGGTATTCCTTAACAGACTGACGGTCAGAACGATAACCTCCACGAGGGCAAAGAGCAGGCCAGCTTAATTCACTGATACCTGGAGCCTTGGCACACAGAACAGTGACTGGCACTAGTGGAGCCTCAGTAAATATGTGGTGAATGAATGAACACACTCGAAATTCGTCACTTTCTTACTTATTAAAAGATATCCAAGGCGCCAGCCTGGTGGCGCAGTGGTTAAATTCGCACATTTTGCTTCTCGGCGGCCCGGGGTTCACCGGTTCAGATCCTGGGTGCAGACATGGCACCAGTTGGCAAAAGCCATGCTATGGTAGGCGTCCCACATATAAAGCAGAGGAAGATGGGCACGGATGTTAGCTCAGGGCTAATCTTCCTCAAAAAAAAAAAAAAGGTATCCAGTCTAGTTTAAATATTAATCAGGATACATGGGATTCAACTGAAAGTTGATGGCCTGTAACTCACTCATTTTGCTAACCAGGTCACTGAAATAATCAGATCATCCAATTCCCAAAAATTTTAAATAAAAAGGTAATTTCCCAATGATGACTATAATATTAAGGTTTTGAGTATATTGGGATTTAGCTTTTTCTTTCTAAAATAATGGGAGAGGCAGAATAATGGAACCATGCTTTGATAAAGTTATGAAGAATAATAATACAGAAAGATGGAGATATTTTCCTAAGGCCAACTAGGCTAATAAGACAAAAAACAGGACAATCAACTTTACTACCTGTGGAGTGACTTTACTGGAACACGAGTTAGGACAACAGAGACCCTAGGGAATCCTTTCCCCATTTCTCTAACACTGTTCCTGACAAAATCTATGCACAGAGACTACTGGATACCCTCACTTAACAGGACAGCAGACTCTCACAGGGGGTGTAATTTCACAGCACGCCTTGAAGCAGCACGTTGTCTTCCATGTCTGAGTTTACTGTGAGCGTACTAGAGCAGTGAGCTGTCACACTGGGTGAACATCTGTCCACGTGCACAGCACCGTCCCTCCACAAGCCCTCAGAGCAAGGTGCGAACAGCAGGACTGCGTAATAACCTCCTCAGAAACACAACATGCAGAACTGCAAGGGTTGTTAGCACAAAGAAGTTCAGATAGGAAGTGTTTCAAAGGCCACTCTGACAATCTCACCAGGGAGATACCTGACACATGAACCATGAAAAGAAAAAAGACAAGCAAGAGAAATAAAGCAATTGCTAAATATAAAGAATAAGTACAAAGCAAGAAGGGATCATTAAGAAAATACTCAGCCTTAAAAACATGATTGATTTGGGAAGTCTTGCCACAATGGAAAACACGAACCTAACTATAAATAATGACAGAAAATCATATTTATACCATACATAATACTTTACAAAAGACTTTTATGTATATTATTTCATTTGATTCTCACATCCAGCCCAGTGATAGGCAGCTACTGCAACCTTCTATTTTTAGATGAGGAAAGTGAGCCCCAGAGGTCGAGTGGCTGACCCTCAGCAGTGACAGGACCCCACCTCCTGACCTGGGTTCCACGTCTTTCTTCCCAGCACATGAATCTAGTGAGCTGGATAAGTGAATTATGGCAAATATCACTTGCAATCATGCAAACTAAAACTGTGTTACCAACTTCATAATGTACAGCTCTCAAGACTAGAAATGTTTTTCTCTTTTGTAATTTACTTTATAGCTAGCTTTTTCTATAACATTCTGTTTTTAAAAACACAACAGCTTAAATGGCTTTTAAGGCCCTAGAATTTTGTGATCCTATCTTATACAAAGGTTTAGTCTACAAACTACCGTGAAATTCTGCTACAGTTACATGGAAGCCATGAGGGTAATCCTGTAACACTCTCATTGTGGCTCTCCTCTTGAATTAGGCACAATTTATTTCTCGTCTCTTTTTACCTGCTTCCTTCAAGTATCCCAGAAGGGAATATACATCAAAGGAAACAATTACTGTTTGGAATTATTCCTCTTTTTTCTTCGTATGCAACTCAATCCTCAAAATTCTAGCCTGCGTTTCAGGAACACATTTTCCCCCTCTGTTTAGAGCTGGTCTCCTTGTTATAAGGTGACCCTGGCTCCCTTTCAGGGATTGGCAACATGGCTGTCTGCAGACAAGGGCCTGGCAACCCAAGATGGTCCCACCAGGCCCAGCCCAGGGCATCTATGCAGCTGGAGTGCAGGCTTCCCCACCTGCCCGCTCACCTCCCACAAGATCATGTACAGAGCTGTGCTCCAAAGCTGCCACCCAACCTTTACAGAAAGCCCAGGCCACATAAAAGCCCCTAATTTGGTTGCTCTGCAGGAGCACCTGGATGAACAAGGGTCCAGATAAACAATCCAGCATATTCTTTTCTATTCTTTCAAAGAAGTGGTCTGACCTTAGTATCCTGCTTCTGCATCTCTCCTTACAAAGGCAAACAGCCAAAATCTGGTTTTAGAGGACCGCTGGGTTCTGAGCAGACACCAAGCTTACCTTTGGTTTGGCAGGGATACGAAGGAGACCCTAAGTGGGGTCTTTCACTGTGTCTGAAAATCATTTACAGGTTGCTCCTTGACTGCTGTCCATTAGTGGGGACACAATGCTATGAGTTAGAGTGATAGTGAAAAATACACCTGAAAACCATCTTGTTTCAATGTCAAGTGTACAGTCATAATGTACACTTTGCTGGCGTGTTTTTGTTATCAGTTGTTATACTGAGATGACAGGCTTAAAAGCAGGTATCAGAGCCTCGGGGCAGTGTGGGAAGTGTGTGTGTTGTGTGTGTGCACGTGTGCATGGTAGGGGTGGAGAGGCAAGAGGTCTCATCTCTGATTCCACTTGGTTAAAGAAGACATGACAGGGAAGAATCTGACTTTAATCTGCGAGTCTCAAGGTCTTTTTTTTTGTTTTTTGGAATGTTTGAATCCAGATGTCTGTGTTCTAATTTTTAAAATCTCCTGTTTCGCAGTGTGATCCACTCTGAAGGCCATTTCTGTAAAAATAACGAGTAACTCTCCAGAGATGAAATATAAAAGTGAGTAGATATAGTTTTATTCGAGGTCCCCTTTGGAGGAAGGACAATCAGTCCACTGATTAAGGAGTTCCCAACTTACACAGTGCACACACACAGAGAAACACAAAGGGGCTTATGTTTGAATTACCATACCCTGCCATTCTCCCACCACACTCAGGACTGTTCTCTTCTCTCTCAGGTTCTCTTACAAGAGCTGGGGGAAAACTGACCACATTCAGAGGGCTGGCCATATCAGGGGTTCCTAAGGATCTCCATTCAGTCACGGGGGACTCATGGTTGTCACCCAGACTCCCCCAGAGAGGGTGAGTGTGCCCACACAGTGCATTGCTGTCATTTTCTCTGGCTCCTATGAACTCCCCATCAGACTTGTCCTTGCCTGGGAATGGCATCTGCTTCCCAACCTGCACGTCTCAGAACCTGGCTAGGTGACAGCTAAATCCTGATAGTCACCATCACCTCCAGCTCAGTGATAGGCACCCAGTAACACTGAGTGTTTGCTGTGATCCACCAAGAACCACACCCTCTCACTACACATTAAGCAGAGCATCACTTCTGAGTTTCCCAAGAGCTACTGCCACTGCCAAAAATAAGGACAGGGCAGGTATTTTGTAGAGGACAACAGCTTTTTAGAATAAAAACCATACACTCAGCTCCCATCCAGGCATTATTTCAGCCTCCTCCTCAGATTGCACAAACCACTCAGCCTCGCTTTGCTTCCAACTCTTCATCTCAAGACTGAAACGGACCAAGGCTGGGGTCATGACAAGAAGAGCAGCTTACAGCTGAAGGACCTCAGGGAACAATTCTTGCTGCTTCCACCAGGTGATACTAGGCAAGCATCCTGATGTTTATAAGCTTTCTCAGCTTCCTTTGTAAAGAAACAATGTTGCTGGTTTAATCTCTATTTTATCAAGGGAATTGATTTACTATAGGATACTTCCCAAATCACAGAGCTGCCTCTGAGGACAGAGAGCTCCATTCCCAGACTAGAGTCTTCTATTGGTCTCAAGGTGTCTGGGACTTACTCGGGCAGCCAGACTTTTGGCTATCTACTTGGTAAAATGAAAATTTTAAATCAACACAAACATATTCTTTAGAAAAATCTTTTGTGAAGATTATCTTGAGTGTGTAGAAAGATGCTTTGAGACTGGACCCTAACTTTTCTAAACCCTGAAGCAGGGATCAAACAATTCTTCTCAAAACCCACAGGTTTGCTTCTTGTGGCTCTAAGGGTGAAGCAGAATTCTTTACCCTAAGAGTTGTGGCAAATCTTCCATTGTTCTAGAAGAGATCTCCTGGAAGAAGCCATCTGCTAATGAAGACATAAAATAATCATTGTTATACTGGTATCAAAGTATCCAAATGCAAACCTACAGATTGGGCTGTTCAGTGTTCTGGTTCCATGTAGGAAGGGTACAGCACCCTACATTCTCTATGGGGGAGAAGATTAGCTATTTCCCAGGCAGGCCAAGTGATACAGTTTTGAGTCTGGGGGTAGACAGCTGTGGTGAAAAGCTCAGGATAGGACTGCTAGTTGAGTGAGGAAGACATAATTTGTACCTTATTTCCAGAAATGAGTTGGGTTCACCTTGGCCCTGTACTACTGGGCTTGGCCCTCACACACCTGCCTGACTGCTGCCTGAATACGGAAGGCCAGGTCTCACGGTGTGGCTTGTCCATTGAAGCTGCATGGCACCTCCTCAACAGTCGTAGGGCTACGAGACAATACTGCCCTCAGCGGGTGAAGGTGCAGGCACTGTTTAGGATCGGGAATGCTTAGAGCTGGAAGGAAGCTCGTGAGGAAGCATCTCAGCCAACAAATGCCACCTCCACAGCTAACTCCCACGAGGGAGGACGGCTGCCCGGAAGGCTGTGGACGAGGACGGAGGGCACGCGCCGGCTTAGCAGGAAGGAGTGTGTGATCCATCAGTGACGTCTGCCCCGTGTGCAGGCGTGGGAAGTGTCTGCACTTGTGCTCTGTGGCTACCAAGTATAAAAGTTTATACTTTTAAAAGTATAAACGACATTTTTATCACTGATTTATCCTTTCAAAGATAAGGAAAACGAAGTCCTGCAGAGACAGAATCAGAATGAAAACCCAGTTCTTCTGACACATTTTACCATATTTTCCCTCACTATATTACCATAGCTCAAAAACCCACTACAGGTCCACAATCCCTTATTAACAATTCTGAAATCCAAAAAGCTCTGAAAATACATAACTCATTTTGAGGCGAAAAGCTGACTTGAGCTAACATGAGGCCATTTACAGCAACTGATTACAGAGTCCTGCCCCAAAGCTTGCTGGGAAACATTGTTTATTACATAGCATATGCACACATTTCTTTTATAAAATCTGAAAAGATCTGAAATCTAAAAAAGATGTGTCCCGGAGGTTTTGGATAAGGGGTGGCAGGCCTGTACAACTGAGCCCATTGCCCACAGAGGCGAGGGAAGCAAAGACCCCATGTGAACACAGCCTAACGCTGGAGCCGGTGAATACGCTACGTTGCACAACAAAGGACCTCTGCAGGCGTTCACCACAATCCATGGACCTCGCCAGGGAGATGACCCTGTGGGCCCCATTTAACCACATGAGCCCTTAAAAGCAGAGAGCTTTCTCCAGCTGGAGTCTAAGATTTACGGAAGATAAAGTCTCTAGAATCTTAGAATCTTGATATATTCTAATCAGGAGACTCACCCGCCTGGCTGGAGGGGCCACATGGAAGGCAGGAGAAGGAATGCAGTCAGTACCCAGAAGCTGACCACCCCAGGCTGACAGCCACCAAGGAAACAGGGCCCTCGGGTGCTCATGTGGCCAGCAATCCAAAAAAGCTAGGATGCATTTCTTTCCCAAAGTTTCCAGATAAGAACCCATCTCAGCCAACACCTTGATTTCTGCCTCGTGAGACACTCAGCAGAGGACCCAGCCAGGCCACGTGAGAATTCAGACCTCAGGAGCTAAGAGAGAACAAATGGGTATATTTTAAGCCATTACGTTGACAATAATTTGCTGTGGCAGCAATAGAAAACAGACCCACGGGCCAAGGCTAACTCCTCTTCATAAGGCAGCCTCCCAGCACCTTCTCAAACGTACCTGCACTGAGTCCCGGCCAAAGCACCTTATGCCCGCCAGGATGCCCTCCTCCCTGTATCCCCACACACGACTCTTCCCTTCCTCACCACCTACACGTGGCTCACTGGGACTGCAGACTCCTCTTCCCCTGGCCTCATGCTCACCGCCATCCCTGCCATCCACAAATCAGCTCAGTGGCCATCCCGACCTGGAACTCGATTCTGTCCTGCCTTACTCATGCTTTATAAGTGCATCTCTTCTTCCTTCTAACTCCTGGAAGATGCAGGCTTTGTCGTGTGCCTCCCTGTGGCTTCCTAATACCTATCACTACACGTACTGAGCCCTTGATAAATAGCTGCTCAGGGGAGGGCTGATTCAACCCAACCAGCCCAACTGTGCATGGCGCTCACTGTCACACAGAGGTAGCGAGACTTCAAGGGTTTCTAGTTAAAATAGCCCCTTGGATTTATCCTGGGACTTGGAGTTTTCCAAATATGTTATCTCATGTAATCTTTACAAAAAACCATGACATAAGGCAGGTATTTTTTTTTTAAAGATTGGCACCTGAGGTAACAACTGTTGCTAATCTTTTTTTTTTCCTGCTTTTTCTCCCCAAAGCCCCCCGGTACATAGTTGTGTATTTCTAGTCGTGGGTCCTTCTAGTTGTGGCACGTAGGATGCTGCCTCAGCATGGCCTGATGAGTGGTGCCATGTCTGCACCCAGGATCCGAACCAATGAAATCCTGGGCTGCCGAAGCGGAGCGCGAACTTAACCACTCAGCCACGGGGCCAGCCCCAAGGCAGGTATTTTTAATTCCCAGTTTTTATAGATGAGAAAACGGAAGCTCCAAAAAGTTCAAGATCTGCCCAGCTAGCCCACATGATAAACCCTGCCACACAGACTCCATGCCTCACGGTGCAGGCCAGAGGCCCCACTGCAAACCGAGAGAGCTAAGAGCAGCACAGAGCTGTGCTCGGGCAGCACCGCCCACACGCATCCCAGGTCACAGGTCCCCAGGAAGTTAGATTTAATCATGTCTCTTTCTCCACTAGTTCCTAACTCCCTCCTCTCTTTCTCCATGTTTTCTTCAAGAAAAAGTTCTTCTGTTTAATTTTAAAGCTAACAATGTCTGGGTCTAAAGCATTCCCACTTTAGGAGGAAAAAAGCAGAGGGTCTCATCTCCACAGTGTGACCACAGAGAGGCAGAGGTGCTCCAGCAGATGCGGAGTGGCTGCGCGCCGGCCAGAGGCAGCGGATGTGGTCCAGCCCCGGCTCCACTTCTTACTCAAGCTTCGCACCAATCGTTGCCCCTGTTCCTCCACTGGGAGAACAAGGGCCTGTGTCACATGTCCCACGTTTGTGCAGGTGAAGTGAAACAGCGAGTCTCAGTGTTTGATCAGCTGTACAGCGCTACATGTGCGTAAAACGTCCAATTCCTCACCCCAACCGCCAGCACCCCAACTGCCAGCACTGAGGCCAGCCTGCCTGTTTCACCAAAGAACAGCCCGGGCTCCTGGCTGTGCTCTCAGGAGGTACTGTCTTCTTCCCTTGAAACTGGCTTTGGCATTCTTTTAGCTCGATTTCATCTTATTCAAAATTTTAGTGGGTAAAGAGGAAGGATAATGAAGAAGTAACTGTGGAATCACCCAAAGTCCTACATCGGCCCAAAGGGTCCCTCTCTACGTGTGCCTCAATCCTTCCATAAGAAAATCAGAGCAGAGCCGAGAAAACCCTGGCTGATACAAACGCAGAACTCCAGTCTCCTCTTCCTCAGTGCGGACGGAAGGGTCACTATCGATGAGAAGCCCCACCTCCTGAAAGTCACTGACCTTACACAGGAGCGTCCACAGTGCTCAGTGCACGTCCGTATTCACGGTGAATTAAGCTTTCACTGACTCTCCGCAGCCCTTCCGAGATTTTCAATCAGATGGTAAGGAGTGCTTTCAGAGTCAGGTCTGGGAACCTTACTAAAACACGGGCACATTTTCTGGTGATGGTCTGTCATGTGGAAATTTATTACAAATCTGACAAGACCATCTTACTTTAGCAAATCTGCAGCTGATCTTCCTTGCCTGGTGTTTATAATCCGAGAAGATTGATTGCTCTTTGTATCCTTCCACGGTTATTCAGACAAGCATTAGGATCACTTATTTCAAGGAAAAGCACACAAAGATCTTTCTTTTTACAATACATTTTAGGCCTTGTGCAGACAAAGAAGTTTTAACATCATGACAATATCCTCCTAGATATTCAAGTTAAAATAGTTCTGGCAGAAACACGCCAGTCTTTACTGTGCACACCTGAACTGCATTTTGGACATATCTACTGCATGACTCCCAGAGCCCTGGCCTTGGTTTCTCACCAGAATTCTCATCTAAAGGAGCAGGGCGGGGGAACATGAACTCTGTTTTAAATACATCAAAGTTATGATGGGAGCAGGAATTAAAGTAGATATACAAAAACGAGGACTTTCTGTGATTTCGGGACAAATCACTTAATCTCTGTGAGCATTAGTTTCTTCAACTGTACAAAAGAAATACCTGCACTGCCTACTTCAGAGGAGGTTGTGAAATGAAATAATTATATGAGAAAAAGCTTTGTGAACTCGAAATCAAATTGTATGTACTTTATTATACCTACAAAATCAGCTCCCATCCACCCCCACCACGTCGAACAGTGTGGGAGATCCTTGCTGTCTCTGAAGTAGATTCATCTTCTCCTCTAAAACCAGCTCCTTTCCCAGATGTTCCTGTTTATGCTGACGACACCGCCATTCTCCCAGCCATCCAAGCTTGGAAACTTGGGTTGTACTGGAAACCTCACTCCCACCCTCCTTGATCCAAGAATGATGAGTTCCTTTCAAAATATAAATCTGATCAGTTCAACCCCTTGCTCAAAAACCATTGACAATTTCCAACTGTCCTTGAATAAAAGGTTCAAAACACATAAGTCGTCCCCAAGACCCTGTCCTGCCTGCCTTGTCCACCCCGCGCTCAGTCATCTCTCTCCTCCTTCCTGTTGGCACTGCAGCCACGCAGCCTACTTCAGGGCTCCAAAGCCCCTGTTCCCTCCAGCTCCACAGCCTTTGCCCACACTGTCCCTTTGCTGGAACCATTGCCTGTCGTCACCTCCAGCTCCACATCCTCTGCAAAGCCATCCTGCATTCCCTAGTACTGCTCCCATGCTGGTGTCAGCCTGCACAGATTCATGTCCCCGTCTGGGGAGCACTCTCCATCGTATGCAATGGGATGTCATGTGAAGTCTCTCCCTGCTCCCTCAGCAGTGAAGTTCACCACAGCCGTGATTCTGTTTCCACCCCAACATTGTAGTCTCAATGCCTAGCATATAATGGCTACTTTTTGATTTTGTTTTTGATAAGGAAGATTTGCCCTGAGCTAACATCCATTGCTTATCCTCCTCTTTTTTCTCACTTGAGGAAAATTAGCCCTGGGCTAACATCTGTGCTAATCCTCCTCTACTTGGCATGTAGGAGGCCTGCACAGCATGGCTGATGAGTGGAATAGGTCCGCACCCAGGATGCGAACCCACAAATCCAGGCCACCAAAAGGAGAGCACATGGAACTTCAACCACTCGGCCATGGGCCGGCCCCCATGATGACTACATTTTAAATGAATGGGTAAATCAATCAATTTTGGGATCTTCTCATCATTGTCTCTCTCTCTATATACATATATTTTTAAGACCCTGAAAGCATTTTCTCTGACACAGGGCAAGATGAAAAGCAGAAATGTAAAAACCTTCCCCCTATTTGCCCCATATTTCTTGCCCCTAAATGTCTCCTTATCCCCTGCTCCCATCTCTTTCCATATGACAGTCTGGCAAACATCTAAGGGATGGAAGAGTGCCACAACCCCTATAATATTTATGACACAGCAAAAGAATAACAACCGTGGTATCTATTTTGATTTCTATTTTAATCTTTTGTCCTACTTTTGAACATTGTTCCCTAGGAGAGTACTGTAATTGCAGCACAAAGATGAGCACACAGACTTCATGCTCTTGAAGGAGGTTTTTGTTGCCATGGTTGTTCTTCATTTTAGGGGCATGAGAAGGAGGGCTGTTTGGACGGGGTTTGGTGTCAAGCATGCTGAGTGCCGAGCAGGCCCGGGAAAGCGTCGGGGACTCTTGGCGGCGTGAGGGGAGTGCACGGGGCTGATCCCAGGACGTAAGCCAAGCTCGAGAATCATGTGCCTCTCCATATTTGAGCCCCCTATTGACAGCCCTTCATAAGCTTCTTCACATCCCTCAGCCCAATCAGGCAATCGAGTACAATAGCCAAGGAGTGGCCTCGGGGTCCTCAGACCTCGCTCTGAATCCTGGTTCAGTCTTTTATCAACTCTAAGACCTTGGGTAGACTGAGCAACCATACCCGACCTCAGTTTCCCACCTGTAAAATGGACAAATACAAACAGCTCTTAGTTCCTAACGTTGTTGTGGGGATTCAACAAGGCCCTCTGCAGTGTGCTTTGCCACAGAATAACCCTCCACCCTGCGAGGTACTAGAGTGCCACCAGGCTCATGACGGAGGCGGGACAGGTAACTGTGTCCCCACTGCCAGCCTCCCAGAAGTCAAGAGCACAGACCAGTGTCGCAGAGCTGGGACCCGAACGGAAGTCAAACCACCGCAGACCCCCGTTCATTCTCAGCTTAACTAAACTCCTGGCAGCAGAAGGTGCTTCATAATACAGTTCTATTGTTCTTCCAAGCAGCAAACTACGTTTGAGCTTTTAAAACCACCTGAGACACAATTCACACCAGTTATGAGGATAAAATTCTGTTGTGTCGTGGAAGTAACTATCCCCACAATCACAGGCAGGATCTACGCAGCCAAGGAGGCTCAGAGGTTTAGGCTCAACAGAAAGGGGAAGGCTCAGCAGAACGCAGTCTAGATCACGCAGGCAGCAGTGTTAAGAAGGAGGTCAGCGAACCACAGCCCATGGGCCAAGCCTGGCCGCCGCCTGCCTTGGTCAGCGGAGTCTCATGGAATACAGCCAGGCCCACTCATCCGTGTATGACTGAGACAGAGGCCACACGGCCCACAAAACCTCGAGCGTTTGCCACCTGGCCCTTCCCTATAGAAGACACATAACAGAAAAATAAACCCTGAAAATACCTTAAAATGCAAAATTTTACTCCTAGAGTTCTTTCTTCGCATTGTCAGTCCCATGAAAAAGGGGCGCTTTACCTTCTTTGTGAAGTAGCGGGTGAGCCAAATCCCCCAAATGAAATGAATAGCAGAGCCTTCAAAGGGCGAGGGATTTCTCCCAGAAAAGCCGACGCTCAGCGACACTCATCTCAGTGGCCTCAGTACCTTTATCCCCCCAGTTATGAACTCCGAATGTTCACAGACACGAAGACTCACCGAGATCTCCTCTTCTTGGCGGGGTGGTGCTGGCCCGGGGCCTGCCGCCTGCCCATGGACACTCTCAGTCTCCCCGTCATCTGGTGCTGGCAGGTCACAGTGCTGTGATTTTGTTTTCAAGCTATTGGTGAATTCTTTGGACTGAGTTTTTCTGAAGAGAAACAAATGTGGGATTATCAAAAACATTCTTTAACATGCACAGCTTTTCCAAAGCAGATGTCTACACTCACATTATGTGAAAAACAGTAACAGAGACCATTTACTGCATGCCTACAATATGCTGATCCCTTTGTTGGGTATTTTAAAGACATTACCTTAATCTTCCTAACAACCCTACGAGGAAGGCACCGTTATCCTTGCTTTGTTGTAAGAGGCTCAAAATAATTATATAATTTATCAAGGCCACATAGCGGTACAGCCAGGATTTGAACCCAGGTCTGCCCAACTCCTGGTTCAGAGGCTAAACTGCTAGAACACACTGCCTTCCTAAGATCAGCAGCAAACGATTCCTTTCCCTCTGTGTGGCCACTCACAGCTTGAAAGTTACAGGAGTTGGTGGGCAGCATCACCAGCCCTCGGGACCGAATCAAGGTCCACATGTCTGTTTCTGCTCCACCAGCTCAGGTAGGCTGTCAACACCCACGGGGCAGCAGGTTTTGTAGAGGCCACTCTGGGCACCCAGCAAAGGGATCCATCATCGGCCTCACAGCTACCACCCAAATCACCTTCCTGTATCTCCAGCTGATGATGTTGCCTCCTATTCCTAACCTCCTCACTGCTCACAGAATAAGGCCCATACTCCCAAATCTGGCCTTTGAGGCTCTTTAGAGCATGGCCCGTTTCCTACCACTTGCCCACATACACCCCAAAGACTCAGAAGAACTCATTACCCACAGAACCATACACATTCAAGTCTAGGGGTCTTGATTATGCCCACTGCCTGCCATTTCCTTCCTGATCTTCTGTAGCCGGAAAACTCTACTTATCTTTCAAGGTTCAAATCAGATTTCACCTCTTCTGTGGATTAGAACTGTGGATTAGCTCTGTTTATAACTTAATTATAGCACAGATCACAGCCTGTACTGGCTGCAGTTAGTCGCGTGTCTGTCTGTTTCCCCTCCTGGACTGGAAGCTCCTTGTTCATCGTTGAATTCCCAGTGCCTGGCACGGTGTAAGCACCTACAGGGCCTGCCTATTCCACCACCCAGGTCTAAGCAATCTTCTCTGAAGGCCTGAGCATGAACAGCTGCTGCATTTCTCACTTATAGTCCCGAGGCTCAGCTGTGGCGGCCTGCACCGCCCTAGCGTGATTCTAGTGAAGCCCGTGACCACGGGGAACTGCATCCAGACGGAAACTGGAATGACAAGTGGCGAAGTGAAACAGCCAACCTGAAAGCAGTGTGGGAATGAGGGGAATGGCCAAAAGTCTAAAGAAAGTTTCCAGAGAGATCTAAAGTTACTTTGTGACCCTCAGATCCCACCTGCCTCTCCCGCAGGATGCCGTGAGCAGGGGCCTCTCTGCATTGGTTTACAAGGCCAGCCTCTCGCTGGTTGGCGGATCTCCTACCTGAACTCCTCTGCTTCCTGCTCTGCTTTCCGCCGGGCCCGCTCAGCAATAATTTCATTACAGAGCATGTCGTAGGGTTTATCCAAATAGTGTTCACCCATCACCCAGACCCAGACTTCCTTATCAGCTCCCAGTTTCCAGTGAACAGATTTGCCATTCTCTGCGAACAAAAGAAAATTCGAATTGAGCAAATTTATTCAATCATGGGTTATCATCTTTACCATCATTAAAGTATTTAGGGTCTTTGGGGAAAAAACGTTAGATGTGGCAAAGCACTTCCAACCTGCTCAGGACCAGGCAGCATTCCCAGGGAGCAAGGGAAGTGGTGGGACAGGCAGCGGCTGCAATGACTTTTGTTTTAAAATATGATGAATGTGGCTTTTGCATGTGCCCATTTTATAAACGAACAAGTTGAGATGGGAAGAAAACATACATGTTTTGCATTATCCTTTAGTGTAACAGAGCTAACATCAGACACCAGAACCTCTTAAGTCTGAGAATCTCCCTGTAACCCAGAATTACACAGCTGCTTCAGGGTATGGTGTTTCCACTATCTTTATAGGCTTCACTGCTGGGTAAAAAGCACGCATTTTAGAGTTAGACTGGTATGAATTCAAATCCCAACCCCACCTCTTACTAGCTATGTGATTTGGACAAATTATTTGATCTCTCTAAACCTCAATTTCCTCATCTGCAAAATGGGGACACTGATGTCTGCTGCTAGGACTGCTGGGAGCCAGGCCTCCCCAGTGCCTGCCACTCACAGGAGTTCCAGAGAGGCACCCTGCTATCGCCACTCACCTATTGTTTACTTCTGTGGCTGCTGAGAGCTTCACACCAGCATGTGAGAAGATAATACGACTGGTAGCGTGATGCTTGGTCAAGCTACTTAAACAACTCTTGTTTACAACAGGTCGCCAGGGTTGTATTACATTCTAGTTCCCTACTCCTGAGATGTGGCCACACGGGCCATGCTCCCTGAAACCTGGGGAAGGTGGTTGTACCCAGGAGAGGAAGGCCAACAGGTGCAGACTCTAAATCTAAACACCCCAGAGCAGACCTACCCAGGGCCATATGGTCCACAGTTGGTTCCAGTCAAGATCCCTGGGCCCTGAGGATCCCAAACTAGCCACTGGCGTCGAGTATGTGAAACAGGGTGCCTGACTGGAACACAGCTTGGCCATGCTTAGGGGTCAGAAATCCACACTGGGATTGCGTCTCGTCTTCTCACATTAAGGAGAGGAAGGTTTCTAATTAGAGCGTCTCCTGTCCAATGTCTTGTTGACCGACTTCACACTGTTGCCTTAGGGTACGTTAAAAAAGCAGGCTGCTCAAAGCCAGACGTTTATTTTGGCACCTTCCACTCTTCTCAGTGCAATGGAGACTTTCTGTGCTAGAACAAGGTTCTAAACAGAGGTATGGGGTAGGCGGAGAGAAGACAGTCATAGTCTCCGCTATAAAAGGGGTCAGAGGCATCATTCAGAAGGAAGCTGACCTCACACTGTTTTCACAAGTGCAGAAGCAGCAAAGGTGGCACCAGGTACAAGGGGAAGACCAACCCCAGCGTGCCCTAGTGGGGACGGCCCTGGCCAGCTCCGGCTTTGTGTGAGGAGATGCCAAATGGTTCATTAATGTTGGAAAGTCATCATATCTCACCAAATTCTCTTTATTACACCCTCTCAAGGCAACTACCAATACTTTTTACTATGTCCCTCTCCCAACCTTCACCTAAGTAACTTGCTACCAATATTCTGACAGCTGGAGGGAGACGCCCTGGAAGGAGTGGCAGAGTGCCAGGCAAGGCGCAGACGAACACCCAGAGGTGCCAGCACTCTGTTCAGTACAGCGTGACAGAACGCTTCCCCCAACAAACTGTCTCCAGAGAGCGCGGCAGGCGGCAGGCTGGCAGCAGTAACCCCGGGGAAGAGGGCGCTGCTCTGGGTGGAGGAGGAGGAACCCCAGAATTGTCTGGGAACAGAGCGGGGTGCTTAGAAACTAAACATAGAGAAGAGAGACAAAGGAGAGGACCAGAACCTCGAAATTGTAAAAGGAAGGGGTGGTGAGAGTATAGTAAAAGAAAGGAAATAGTGACTTTGGGGCAAAAAGAATGAGAATGAGATACAAAATGTCAGATTTAGCCAGATACCAAAAAAAGAGCTCCTGACAGGGCGAGCGGCATCGCGGATGATCTCTGTTCCGACTGCGCCCGAGGCCAGGAGACGGGAGGGGCTTCCAGAGGCTGCACGCAGCTAACTCCCTCCACCTGGAGGGGAGTCATTCTAGCAAAATGAGCCTTAGCTCTGAGGCCCTCAGCTTCAGACCACGATGGGGGAAGACTATCGAGGCCTCTGTTTAGTTCATTCCACAAAATCTGACTGAGTTTTTAACTCTGAGCGCGGTGCAGAGCTAGAAGCTCTCCAGGGGCGCAGGGATAAACCGGATGTGGCCATTCTCCTCAAGTCACTTAGTCTGTGAGAGAAGAGCAAGGCATTAGGTTCCTCATGCAGGGAATTTTACTGCATACCTACTATGTGCCAGACACTGAGGGAGAAGCGTGTAAGCACTCATGAACCAGACAGACCACCCCTGCCCCCAGGGAACTTACATTCCAGCTGCACGAGGCAGTTGGTGAACAGCTAACTATCAAAGTAATACCACTTGGGGGCTGTATTAAAGGACGCGCTGGGAACGCTTAAGAAGAGGAACTAACCAGTTTGGAGGGCCGGGGGACACACATTATAACCACAATACATGTTAAGTCCAGTGAGGATTCAGAGGATGAAAAATTGCTTTGGAAGGACAGAGACGAAATAAGAGGAGAAGTTCTTTGTACTGAGTTTTAAGAGGATGGATATGGAATTTAGCCAGACAGCGGGGGTGGGTTCAGTGCTAGACACAAAGAACAGCATGATCAAAAATCAGAGAATGGAATCAGTGGGGGGCTATGAGGAATGAGGGCCTCAGCCAGAGCTGAGAAAGGCTTTTGAGTCCTCTGGCCGTGGGCTGAGGATCATGCAGGGGGGCAGAGAGCCGCATGGCACAGCCCCAGCACCCTGGCTAAAGGCAAATGTAGGCGCTGTACGCACTGCATTCAGCCAGACAGGTGCATTAAAATCCCAGTTTTCTACCAACCTTTTATGTGACCTTGGACACGTCACTTTCTTTCTCTGAGCCTGAGTTCCCTGTGATGAAACAGAGGTAAGGAGTCTGACCTCACAGGCCTGTTATATGATAAGTGCTCAAAAAGCATCAGTTCCATGTTCTTGATCGAGTGACCAAGCAGGAGTCCGTGACTGTCTCTGCAGGTGGCGCCAGGATCAGAGAAGCACAGGACGCGCTGTGGCATGCAGCACGTAGGGTGGCCCAGGGTCAAATGATGTGGGTATTACCGAGTGTTTGGGGAGCAACTGGGGGAGATGAAGGGTGAAAAGCCCAGGAGTGAGGTAAGGGGAGCCTGAATGAGAGCGAGGACAGCTTACACGGGACGGGAAGGTTCAGGCCCCGAATCAGGACAGGACGCAAAGCTGATGGCAGCACTGAGAGACTTACTAACTGGAAGGACAGTGGGGTGATAAGCAGAAACAGTGACAGGAAGAAAATACATTCGAAAAGTAAGATAATTGAGCTATTGTGGAAATGTAGAATTTTATTAGAAATCCACATGGAAAGTTTCAGTAGATATCTGATCTATGGAACTGGAGTTCAGAAGTGAGGTTGAGATCGACAAAGTGAATCTGGCAATTACTCTATAGACGAAGCATTCAGCATAGACGAATGCACAAAGAGGATGAAGCCTAGCAGAGAACTTTGGAGAAGCATCTGCTTCATTCAGGATGCAGAAGAAAAGGGAGGGAAAAGAGAGTCCCAATTCAAAAGGAAAAAAAAAAGAGAATTCTGACTCCTAAATAACTAAATGTAGGAGCCTGGGGAGAACGCACTGCCACACAGCCAAGAGAGGGAAAGGGGGACAACAGTGCTGTCCTGCTGAGATGAGGGGAGGGGGACGGACGATAAAGACGGAGAAGGATCTGATGCATCTCTGACCTCAGAGAGAGAAATTTTAGGGAGACAGGCGGGGAACAGGCTACAAAATTGGAACAGAAAGGATGGAAGGACCGGTGGAGGCTGGAAGGATAGGCTCTGAGAAGTTCATTAGTGAAGAGGAAAAAGAGCGTCAGCCACTACTCAGCAGACACTGACTGAGCTGCTGCTGCATTCCGGGCACCGCGCACAGGCCTGCGTGACGGAGGGCAGCTCAGGAGCCGAGCTAGCTGAGAGATTGCTTTCAATAAGGGAAACACGGACAGGTTTTAAACTCAGGTTGCTGGAAGGGGAGAGAGTAAGGCTGCCAGGGACTAGGCCAAGAGAATGATAGATAGCAGGACATGCAGAGAAACGGTAAAGAAAGTGCTGCCAGGGAGAAGAGAAAAGCTCCAGCCTGGTAAGAGATGAAAACTGACATGCATAGAACCACATTTCCGTCCCAGTGTACATCCTTAGGGTAAAGGTGAAAACTCGAGGGTCCCTAAGGGGGCAGGCACTGTATCTTGTTGTAATTTAAGGCTAGGCAGGCATTCTGGATTTTCTGTCTACTTCACCTTGAAATTATATGCTCTCTTTAATCAGAGGACAGTGAGAGAGGGACCTTTTTATAGCATTTCCATTTAATTGTAAGTTTCTTCCCTAGTCCTTGAATCATGTTTATATCTCAGAGTGCTCATCATGTTTGCTATCTTAGGGACTCTTGAGAACTTCCAAAACCACCTTTTCTAGAACAGGGGGTCAGTCCTGCTCGGTACACCACAGAGAACCACTGCACAGAGACTCATATTCACACCTCATTCCCCTGAGAAGACCTCTACCTGGGCAGTCCTGTAAAACACCACATAAAAATGGGGTGACATGCGTCCTTAGCAAGGAAATGGCCAGGCGTATTCCAGTCTTATGTGGAGCCTGATGCTCTCACATCATCACTGTGTCTGATTTCTCCCCGTGTGGTGGGCCCAGCAGGGTGCAGGAGGGAGGGACTGGAGGCGTCAGTGTGGATCATTTCCTCAGGAGCAGGTCAGTGCACCTCCCAGGATCTCCTGGGCTAAGCCTGCGTGTCAGGGAGTCAGTACCTGGTCTCCACCCCAACTACATCCAACTCAGAAGGACAATCATAGAAACAGGTGAGGGCGAGAGAAGAGGAGAGAAGAATCATATACTCTACCCCACAAAGAGAAGACCACGGACTGAGTCAGTAGAAGCCAGGAAAGCATCAACACCAGCAGCCTCCTAACAAATTTACATATTAAATACAGTAGGGGAATCATCAGGGCTGATGGACAGACGCAAGGCACCCACCAATACAGGTTGTTAAAATATTGAAATATTTCCCTAAACTCTCAATGTCCCAAGTATCGCTCCCTACTCTAGCCTCTCCTCTAGGATACCCGCTCCCTGATCCAGAAACCCAAAGATGAAGGCCTGGCCAGCGGGGCCTCCAGGACTTGGGTGCCATGGCCATGTCCCTTCTGATTGACACCACGGCCATGTCTGCCATTAAATATTTAGAGTATCACCCAAGGCTATTTCTACCCCTATTTCATGACGATGGGAAGATTGAGGCACAGCGAGGGTAACTTGCCCCAAGATCACAGAGCTAGTGAAACCAGAACCAGAATTCAAAACCAGCCTGCATGGCTGCAAATTCTGTGTCTAGGGCAGCCTCACGATGCATTGTCCAAACTGAAACACTTTTGAGAGTGCAAAGGGAACCCACCCAGAGGGATGTCAGGACAACGAATGCAAATAGGGCTCGGCTGGGTGAGCTGGGTGTGGAGTGGCCATCATGTTCCTTCTGAGCTGCAGAACAGGACCAGCCAGGAGAAGGCAGCGCCCAGCCCCACGTGTGTTTTAATAAAGACCAGAGCCCAGTCCTAGCAGGACTTCCTGAAAGTCCTTAGGACTACTGCTTTCCCCACTGTTTACCAGATCTGTCAACCTAGGTGATAATCCTGTAGTTACTAACACTGAAGTCCATCTTTTAAAACTTGAATAAATCTTCACACTTATTTTAGAGAAAAAAGAACAGAAAGGATATTGGAGAACCTGCATGGTGGGTGCTACAATCTGGGGAAGCAGGTGGTGTCTAGAGAACTGGAGTCAGGAGACGGGCCCAGCTGAATCCATGGGCTCAGGAAGGTGACAGGGAAGAGGATCTCAGTTATTACTCAATGCGGTGACTTACCACGTAAGAAACCAAGCCCAGTTAACCATCAAGCTCTGAGTTAGGAGGACAGACACAATGGCAGGAGATGGGGCCAGGACCAGTGGTTCAGAACAGGCTGAGTTCAAATCCTGACGCCACCAGCGACCCACCCAAATCCTTTCCTCTCAGTTTCCTTATTCGTAAGAATAAAGGGACAACGTTTACCTCACCAGATTCCTGTGAGGATTAAATGAAATAACATAAATACAATGCTTATGCCTGGCACATACTAACAGACCAGGACCTTGGTGGAGGGGAAGCTCCATGCAATGGAGCAGAGGAAGTAACATCTACAGGGTCGAGTGACTAGGTATGTGGTGAGGTCAGGGAGTAACCAGGGTGGCATCCAGGTCTCTGGCTTTGGTGACTAGGGAGAAAGCAGTGCCCCTGGTCATGATAGAGAATGAGAGGGAGGATCCGGCCTGGGGGTGGTGGGAATAATTGGGGGATGCTGATGAACTCGGCTTGTAGGCCTTATGGGTCTTCTGAGAGGACATGACACTGAGACCGAAGCTCAGGTGAGAGATGTAGCTTGGCAGTATGGGTCTCAGAGTCACTGGTATCCAGGTGGTGTTCAACCATCTAAGGTGGAAGGGGTGCCCCAGGGAGATGACACAGACTTTAACCTTAGCCTAGGACCTATGAACCCAAGTCTGAACACTGTGAAACTAGACACAAAACCTTGTCTGTGTGCATTTTCCTAGGTCCAAGCCTGCAGTAAATCTTCAAAGGAGTCTATGAGCCCCTTAACTCCACCTCAAGGTTACAAACCACCAGTGCAGAGTGAGGCACACTCTGGGGGACACGGATATTTAGAGCTCAGGCAGACACGAAAAAGAAACAGTCATGGAGAAAGCAAGAGACCATGGCCCCAAGAAAGAGAGAGACTCAGAAGGAATTCAGCAGAGTCAGACCTGGCTGAGGAACTGACTGAGATAGAAGTGAATCCAGCAATGGAGGTCACCACAGTGGGTCAAGAGTGAAGGCAGGGGCGAAGCAGACACTGCGGGTGGCACAAACCAATGGCTTTATCATCATTTCATGAAAAAGGGAAGGCTTTGCATAAGGGAACTTGCCCACTTAGTAACAATGAGAACCCAGCAATGAAGCTTCACGAGTCCAAGTCTGTGACAAGGGCACACACGGAGCTCCTCCCACACCACCCAGAGCGACCAAATCCCAGCCTGTGGCATTAGGTTTCCCTCAAATTGACAGGGCCTGGATGGAACAAGTGCTGGGCAACCCTCTACTAAGTGAGGCCTCCTCTGCTTGTGTTACGGGGAAAAATCCTAGAGAATAAAGGCTCCACAGCAAGGCCCCGGTGCAAGCGTAGGTTTTAGACACGTGCCAGGCACCTGCAGACAACAGCAACTGTTATTACACTCCACGAAAGCCCGGTGGGTATCACACTTACAAACAGCACCAGCTGTGGGAGAGCCAGGCTCAGGGTCTAGTGCAGCCTAGCTGTTGCCCTGGGCAAGTCACTTAATGCCCCTTGGCCTCACTCTCCTCATCCGTAAAATGTGAACAATAATTCAACTTCAGGCTTGGCTGTGACTATTTATGAGAGAATATATTTAAGCACTGAACTCGGTCTGATCACCGTGAGCTCAATACACGCTGGCTGGAGCAGCTTTTACAGTCTAGAGCGGCGCTGTCCAAACGTGAGCTCTACCTGTAATTATACGTTTTCCAGGGGCCCGGCTAAAAAATCAAAAGCAGCAGATGAAATTAATTTTAATACATTTTATTTTACCCACGTTATCCAAATTATGACGTTAATATATAATGAATATAAATTTATGAACGTGGCATTTTACATGATTTTCTTCCTACCAAGTCCTTGAAATCCGGCAGTTTACACTTCCAGCATACCTCAGTGTAGATGAGCCTCAGTCCATGTGCTCAGCAGCCGCACGTGCTGGTGGTACCACATGGACGACGTAGCTCTAGACCTCTGGTGACAGGTACCCCAGCAGGCAGAGGAGGTCCCTAATTCTCTCCCTCTCTGAGAGTCACATTTCCCCACTACATTTTCAAGTGATTTTCTGATCCATAAGTGAGTTAAATCAGTACTTCTGACTGTTTTTCGGCCCCTCCTACTTTCGCCTTAGATCACTAAAAGGGGCACAGGCTCCGGGGACACACGTGAGCAAACGCTTTCATGATGCTCTGAAAACTCACCATAGCAGACTCAGAGAGAAAAAAGTCACCAGACGACAATGAAAGAGCCGCTCAGAGATGAGCTAGAATGGCGTCAAGGAATGGGGGCTGAGAAGGGATGTATTTAATGAGCCAAGAAAGGACAATCTCCACAGCCACAGCCTGGCTAAGAACTGCCAAGAAAAAGCAGCACTTGAGTAAGCCTGGGACAGGCCGGGTGCGGTGGGGGAGGGCTGGGGACAGGGACTGGAAGGGAGACAGGCGGGAGAGCGGGAGGCAGGGCACAGGCCTGAAAGGAGAAGGACACAGTGAGGTCTCAATACACAACAGCCAAGAGCTTAGTAGGTCTGCAGTCCAGACACACCTGTAGGGAGCACCAGCCATGATAACGCTGCCTTGTACTATCTGTGGCTTTATCATCAAAGATAGAACTGGATGAAAGATAGATAGGTGCTGTCTTTCTAGGGGAAATAGGACAAGAATCTGAAACCTTTTCCTTGTCTGCAGTTAGGAGAGGAACCAGGTTAGTGCAAAATCTATTTTTCCAAGTGTTGAATTTAAGGGAGTAATAAACTCCTGACATGAAATACTGATAAAACTTTCACTGTGTATATTAACATACTTTTTTCATGATCATTGAATTCATAAAGTAATACAGGTTTTCTGAGAACTAAAGTCAAAACTCAGCAAAAGAAGAATTTAAGCAAAGAAATTGAAATTATTTTCTTAAGTCATCACAAGGAGAGTGAGCATAAGAAGCCAAAAGTCTCACCCAGAGTCTGGGCCATTGACTCTCGGGGCAAGAACCCCTCAGCTCTCAGCAGTCCCCAAAGTCACCTACCATATCAATAAGTTATGTCACAATGAACATGGGACCAAAGAGGCCCAGTTCTATCTTACAAACTCCGACTAAAGATTGCAAGGAGATCCACAAACCAGTTCAGAACGATAAAAGGGTTACGCTTCAGTTTGGACACACTACTTGTCGAAGGGAAAATTCTATATCAGATAGTGTAGAATACTGTGAAATCCAACGGATCTGGGCACCTACTGGCAATGTGACCTTGCAAATATTACTTAACTTCTCTGATTCCAAGTTTTTTTCACCTGTAAAAGAGGACAATTAATACTGACTTTGCAGAAGTTTTATGAAGATGAGACATGATATATGTAAAAGTGCTTTGCACAGAGTCTGAAAAAACAGGTATTTAATAAATAGCTGCTATTGATAATAATAATAATAATAAATGAGATACTTATATTTATTTACGTATCACTACAAAGGCTTAATTGAAAAATGTTTTACTAAAAGGCAGCATAAGGTAAAGATCACTAAACTGACTTCCCTCTTGAGACTGTGTATATACCAGCCTGTGAGTGAGATTCATTTTCTCAATCTTTGAAACTATGAATAGTTCTAACAAATTTTGCTTTTCCTGGCTTAATGAACAACAAGGAGAAATTGGTCTTGAATGCCTCTGTAAGTGACTTTGAAAAGTGTGTTTTATTATTATTTTTTTAAACAACTCAGGTATTCATCTATGACAGATGCGGGGGGTGGTTAATCTGTGCTTTTCTATGTCTGTGTGTGCATATGCTTTAAATCTTGATGTGCAAAGAATTCCTCTCCCACGGTCTTGCAAGGCCCTCTCAAGCTCCCGGGGATTCCTCCAATCAGGAAGAAGTACATCTGAAAAATTAACTCACACTGAAAAATTAGTATTATGACTTTTTTCCTTACAGCAGTATTTGCATTTTAAGAGGGAGTTTCTCTAAAATAGATAACCCAAAGAAAAATCTCTTAAAGTCTAAGAAATGCAAATACAATTGTTATAAAGATGCTGACACAGGACTTTGTATGCTGGCAGCAGAATACGAGCCATCTGTCACAATAAGGGGCATAGAAACCTGCCTTAATACCCCTGAAATCGAACTTCACAGGTGACTTCTCACTTCAGCTTAAGGTTAGTCTCGTTTCAAGGAAGGGATCTGCTCACAGCTACACCACTCCACGGTAAGCGCTGTGCCTGCAGACTTGAAGTGGATGAACCACCCTAGTGCAATCTCAATAACACTTAAGGTCCAGCTACCAAATTGGAACTCGCACCTGGCTTGCTTTTGGCCTGCGTGAAGCTGGCTGGTGTGAAGCTGGCTAACGTTAAAACAAGCCGGGAGCCATTCCACTGACACCTTCCCAGCAGAGACGCAGCTAAGCTTACCTTTCTTCGGTCTGGATTTCACTGGCAAGGACTCCTTGTTTTCCATTGCTGCTTCTCTTTCTTTCCACCGGCGGATCTGTTCCTCCCGCATCTTGAAGAACAGGATCTGTTTCTGTTCTTCGCTGAGCTCTGCCAGCAGATCAGGATCTATGTACATCTCCGACAGGATCTGTTTCAGCATCTTCGCAGGGCTGGAGTCTTTTACACCTGTGGCAGAAGTTCTTGAAAATGGCTTCCAGTTGTGCCGCCAGCCGGGCCGGCACCTGGACACACCCACAGACCTTCCCCGAAACTCTCAGCAATCCCGAGTGACAGCCACAGAAATTCAGCAAACTGGCTCTTGGTTCCTGGCACCAAACATCCAGTTCAAAATGCCATTCGTGAACCTGCAAAGAGCAAGAGCCAAAGAGCAGGCAGTATTACAACGTGCAGAGGCCGGGCAAGGACAGGTTTATGCACAAAGCTGGGAGGAAATACGGTATCGCTTTTCACGTCGGGAAAAGAGAAGAAAAGCCAAGGCACGCTTTGTTAAGAGTTTGTGTAACCTTTACCCCGTAATTTCCAAAGATACTTTATCAAAAAAAACAAAACCAGCCCTAACTTTTTACAGCTCAATCTCAGGGACACAAAAAAAATTAACAGAGGTTTGGCCTTCTCCCAACCAAGCAACATATTATTACCTTGGGCCTAACAAACCACCAAGTGTATGGCCAAGAAAAGAATTAAAGAAAAAAAAAGCCACAGGAAGAAATTAAAAGACTCTCTCCAGACAATGTATTTTTAAAAAAATACCATTTTTGAGATTTCACAGAGTTACTCACCCCAAACCAAACCAAACCAGAGCCATGCTCAAAGAAAAAAATCAAAGAAATAAAAACTGGACCACAATGCAATTTTCCCATTTCCCTTTAAAAGTAGCACTAAAGAAACACAATTATGTACTTTCATCTTCACAAAATGACAATGCAATTTCCAAACAACCTACCGGAACCATGAAAACACTGCAGGCGCAAGAGAGAACATTGGTGTACGTTCTGGAAGGTCACCAGGTGTTAGGTGTACCTCTTCTAGATAACCTAATTTAATAAAATCTAAATTTACAGACCAGATAAACTGGAGGAATGAAGAGGTGCCTAGGTTCATTACAAAGGCTCTTGCTTTCTAACAGAGTTTATTAGAGGGCTCCTGTAAAAAGAAACCATGGACCCGCGCCTGCACAAGTGGTCTCACAGCGGTTCTGCTGGAAGAGGGCGGGGGCAATTCCACTGAGGTTTCTACTTTACACATTTCTATTTGGTTGGGTTTTTTTTTTAAAAATAGAAAACCCTCATACTTTTGTAATCAGAAGAAAATTATGTATACATTTCCATTCTGGAAGAAAAGACTTTTAATTTGCTTTAATATAACAGGGTACACAAAAGCTTACCCACTGGGACTTTTCAGAATCACATATGTTCTAAGAAACGGATGAATAATTTGGTGCTTCCAATGCCTCAATAATCTCACCACCTAGCCATGCCCTCTCAACTATCTTTTTGCTCCATACTTAGTTCAAATGCTCTTAACCTGCAGGCTCGCAGCCATAGCACGGCTCGTCCTGGTTCCTTCACCTTCTCCTCCACACGCCGGTTTATGATGCGCCCCCCCAACCCCGGGAGCAACCTCTCTTTGTCTTCCTCGAAAAGCGGCGTCCTGACTCACACCAGTCTTTTGAGACAAGCACGCTCAACAGCTGGGGCGCCCGGAGTGGTCTGCAGGTCCACGAACCACTCGTGTAGGAGGGGCCCTACCGAGGCTGCTTCTACTCTTGCTAACTGCATCCTGTAATCCGCAGCATTCAACTACCGGAGCGCAAACGGAACACAGCATTAAGAGAAAATAAAAAAACAGTTAAAAGCAGTGTCTGACTCTAACTCAGTCAGGCACACCCAGCCCAGGCTCCCCTTCGAGCTTTGTATTTTGCTTTGAGGGGACCCTCAAAGGCTCTAACAGCCACAGAACTGATGTCTTGTAACACTTTCTTGACCTTTGGGTTCTAACAGCTTTTCCAGGGCTGGGGCCAACTAAATCCACACTAAACAAAGGTTTCTGGAGGCTGAGCTCCTGTCTGTCGACGACAGGAACACAAGAAGAATTTGGTTCCTCAGCACACTTGACTCGGGCGCTCTGAGATGAAGTGGGAAGAAACCAAAGTGAATGGCTCCTTGACATTCCAGTAAATGTCTTACGTTGGCATATTCCATGACTCCAGTGGGTGACTTTCACAGAAATAAAGCATGGTAGGAAATCAGCAGCCCAGCGAAGCTTGAGGCTTCTGCTCTGCTCTCCATTTTGAATGGAGGTGAAGGCTAGCAACAGCAATGCTGTGGCTAGAGCCTAAAAACCAAAATCTTGAGAGTGCCAAATTCTCACTCCTCCCCTCTCCCCCCAGAGTGCTCCTTGTAGAAGAGTGACACTGGCTGTGCTGGCCGCCACCTGAAGCACTTGACGTGCATTCACTCATTTAACCCTCACAATAATCCGCAGAGTTCAGTCCTTCATTACCCCCATTTCACAGAGGAGGAAGATGGGCAGTCGGGCTCTACGTCAGCTCTACTGTGCTCCATCAGGACAGTAGAGTTTCTTTGTGAACCCGGAATCAGAATACCATCAGGATGTGCCACCACATGGGAAAGTTTGGAATGAAAACCAGCAAATTCATGCAACGACAGAAATGCTGAACTGAAGGTGCAGAGAGCCTCTGGGGCGGAGCCGCCTCCTGGGAACTGCAGCTGAGCTGGGGGCCAGGGCTGGGAAAAGACCTCGCCTCAGGAAGCACAGCAAGGAGCTGACAGGCCTGCTGGCCCCAGGCTGGGTGCTGCCTGCCCACATTATTCACCGGGCACTCAGTTTCCCCTCACACGACCACCAGGAGTAGCAGAAACAACTCCGCTGCATCTGTGACGAGACGCTCCCGCTCTTCCACGGTTGTCATCTTGTTTTGTTTTGCCCTTTGTAGCAAACATGGATTTTTAGCATTAAAGTTAACTAGTGGATCCTCAGAGAATACTTGGAGACCCAGCTGACGACTGTCTTGTGGTCAGGGTGCTGAATTACATGCATGCCACTCTACAGCTGCTCATTCCCGCTGCTGTGAATGAACTCTTTCCTCCGTGAGCTTTCCACTGGGAACTCAAACACAGCACGGGTGCTCCCAGCCTGGGCGCCTACTTCTGTCTCTCATGAGCTGCGTAACTCTGGGCTCTCACTTCTCTGGACTCATCTGTGAAACGCGGGCCTGAACTGTGAGTTTTTGTAATTTGAGGATTCTATCATAAAATCTAATGAGAAGTTACAAAGACAAGTGGAGCCAGCATCAAGGAAATGGAAATGAGGACATGACCCTGGGTTTTCCCACTTTCACTCCCCTCACTTCCCGGCAGGACAATCATCGCTGATTCCAGCTCAGTGACCTTCCCCTGTGTAACAGACTGACCGCAGCAAACTTCCAGTCACTCGAGGTCCAGGAGAAAGAGATGCTCAGCTAACTGGGTTTCCTTCTTGTACAGTACAATCTTAAAAGAGAAATGACAAGCAACCAGCCCACATCTGCCGGTTATTCCAAAAATAAATTTCTAAAGGGTTGTTTTCCAGGATACCCACAGATCTGCCCTCTCACACCTTCCACAGCCCTGTTCCACAAAACGGTAACTGTGATTTTAATGACACTGACCTTAAAAAAAAAAAAAAAGCCTGAAATACAGCCTAACTCATAAAAATACTGTAATACGGGCAGTATAACTTTAATGTTAAGAATATAGTTTGACTTCTAATTCTTTTAAAATAGCCAGCTCTGTTTTTAGACTCAGTTATCTTATTCAACTCTACGTTATTAATTTATCTGCAAAACGACTATCTTTGAGGATAAAATTAATTACCAGAGGGGCCAGCAATTTGGTAAGTTTTGTAAATATTGGAAAAGTTGGAAGTTACTGTACCCACGGACTTACCTAGAAAATTCTACTCATGTGCCAACACGATGCCCACATATGCCTTCCACTTATTTATTCACTTAAAAATAATTGTATCCAAGTTGTTGTCATTAAACAGGCAATCAAGTCAGTGTTTCAGGAGGTGATGGGACTCCAGGCTCTGAGAGAGAGAGGCGGCCCGCGAGCTTCCTCCCTGGGACCCCGGGGTGGGGGGGTGCAGGACAACTCGGGAAACCTCCGCGCCGGCCCCCTCCCGCAGGGCGCCCCCTGGTGGAGGAAGGTGCCAGGCGGCGCGGGGCTGCCCTCCGAGTGCAGAAACCCACCCAGCCCAGACCCTCCCGCGCGGCCGCCCCCTCCCTCCGGGCGTCCCCGCGTAACGCGCCTGCGCACAGCCCTGGGGGACACGGAGCGCCCCTCGGCCTCCCCCGCCGCGGGCACAGTCTCTCACCGCCGGCGGCTCCGGACACCCGACACCGGCCACCGGACACCGGCCGCCCAGCCCCACACCTGAGCCCGGGCCGCGCGGGGGCCGTGGGGGGGCGTGCGGGCCCACCCAGGCCTCGCGTCCGCCGCCCCTTGGAGGGCCCCCGGCGCGCACACCCCCGCGCACACACGGTCTTCGCCCCCCGCCGCCGCCGCCGTCCGGCCGCCCTTCCCCGTCCGGCCCCTACCTGTGTCCGGCCCGCGACGGCGACCAAGCCGCGCACAGCCCCCGGGCGGCGGAGGCGACCGCGGGCGGCCGGGCCGGATGGACACAGTCGCGGCCGGCGGCGGGCAGAGCGGCCCGCCCGCGCCCGCCCCCGCCCCCTCGCCGGCCCGCCCCGGCCCGCCCGCGCCCCTGGAGGCGCTCCGGCGCCCGCCCGCCGCCCGGCATCCCGGGAGGCCTCGCCCCCGCGCGCCCGGTGGCCTGCCCTGCTCGCTCCGCAGCGCGGGGGGGCCTGCGGCCGGCGGGCCCTCTGAGACCCCGAGGCCCCGGGGCCCGTGCGCTCCGCTCTCAGGCTCTGCTCCTGCGTCTCTGGAGCTTACTTTTATCCCCCTTTTGTTGACACTAAGTAAACCATCAAACTCTGGGCACTTTTGTCAGTACAGGTGTGGCTTTGTAGGACAGGATCAAGGAGGAGACAGGCTGGAAAGATGGAGACTGAAAACAAGAGACGGGGAGAGAAAAATGGAAGAAATCTGGAGAAAAAGAGACGGTAAAGGAGTCTTGTGAACTGCAGCAACAACAGGTGGGGGTGCGTGGAGGCAGGAGCTGGCTGAGGACAGGAAGAGGACACCTTGGAGGCAGGGCAGTCCGGCAGCAGCCGAGGGGACAGGCTGGAGGGCACTCCGCGTTGTAGGGGAGCGTTCAGCCGCGTGGAGAAGAGCTGCCCAGGCTGCAGGTGCTCGGGACGGGGAGGAAGCGGTGAGCGCAGGAGCCCCAGAAGCCCCCCTCCACGGCCCCCCTGGGAGTCAGGAGCCGACGTGCTCTGTTCCGAAGTGAAACTTTCTCAGTCGTAGGCTCTCCACACTGCAGAAGATATTCCAGGTTAGAAAGAGCCTGGAGCCAGATCAGTCCTTGAGACCTAGCTATCTAGGAACCATTCTAGGGAGCCTGTCAGTGTCCTTTGCCCCTGGTTAGCGGCTGTGGCCGGCTCAAAATGAATCCTAAAACGCCATGGATTGAACAGTTGAAGAATTGTGTAAAGGGTGGTTCATCAGCCAGTAAAAATTCCACAGGACACTGGTAACAGCTAATTGCCTTCCTCCACATTCCACCTGCCCCATGTCCTGACAAGGCCTTCTGCATAACACTGCTCCCACTTCGCCACGGCACTTTTCCGCTCTGGATGATCGCAGTGCCCACCTCATTAAGTTATTGTGCGAGTTAAATGAGCTAATACGTGTAACGTGCTTGGAACAGTTGCTGGATGTGGTAAGCATTCAAACCCATTACCTTATATTATTTCACAGCACATACCACAGTTTCAAGTCACCACCTCGCACCGGGCTGTGGATTCTGCCTCCTGTGGTGCTCCAAGTCACCTCAGGGATCCCCACCTCCTACCACTCACTTCTCAGGTTAGGTTCTAAAGGATCTTGTAGCTTGTCTTGGGGTGTATGTGTCCCCCTCTCTTGGATCATTCGCTCTGAGGGAAGCCAGCCACTCTGTCAGGAGCAGCCCCAGGGAGAGGCCCCCGAGGCCGGGAACTGAGGACAGCAGCTTCAGAAGGAACTTGGAAGTGGATCCTGCAGCCCCACTCAAGCTTTCACTGACTGCAGCGTTGGCCTATAGCTTCCGTGCGAATTCATGAGCCCATCCAATGAAGCCAGTCTCAAATGCTGCAGGGCTAAATCTGTGTTGTGTTAAGCCACCAAGTTTGGGGAAACTTGTTAGACTTGTCTTGTTTCTAAGCCAGTTTTAGCTAGCTTCCATGTACAGGAAATTTCATGTACTGGATAGCTTATTTAAACATAGATCCAGATCTCACACTAGAGCAAAGGAATATAATACCTGCATTCTGAACAAGGGCTCTGAATGATCGGATCAAAGAGGAGGTTACAGTTCGTGCTTTCAGAAACTCCACTCCAGGCTTTCCAGGTCAGACGTTTCTGAATGAAGTTTTCAAATTCATTTTTTTTCCCATGCTGAGGAAGATTTACCCTGAACTAACATCTGTGCCAATCTTCCTCTATTTTGTAGGTGGGTCACCACCACAGCATGGCCACCATGGGTGGTGTAGGTCCACACCCAAGAACCAAACCCAGGCTGCCAAAGCGGACTGCGCTGAACTTAAACACTAGGGCACAGGGCCGGCCCCTCAAATTCATCTTTTTCAACAATAACTCTGATCCTTCATTTGGTGGCTAAAAAATCTTCAATGCTCACCCCTCCTTCTTGTCCAAAGAAGACTCAGCCTCTTGCCAACTTTCAAGGACCAGGGCAGTCTAACGCTAAACTCCTTCCAGCTTTATCATCTTCCTAGTACAAACCCTGTGTTCAGATAATCTGGCATTTTCCAGGCCCTAAACCTACATGGGCTCTGCGGCTTCACAATGTGGCCTTTGTCTAAAATGTCTTGCTGCACAACTTACCTTGTGAAAATCCCACCTATCTTTCAAGTGTCAATCTTTAAGAACTTCTTCCTGCCTCTCCTCTCCCCAGCCGGAAACAGTCCTGGCCTCTTCCGTGTTCGTAGCACTTGTATGATAAGTTAGCACTTAACATTTCCAAGAACCATCTAATGAACACCTGCTAAGTGCCAGGCTCTGTGGTGACACATGGGGGACACAGAGAGCAGATAGCCGGGGCCCATGCTGCCATCTTTGATGCAGCACTGCCTCCTACAGTAGCTGTGTGAATATTTTATGCCTCTTTGACTTTGTAAACATCTTGATAGCAAGGCTAGTGCTGTGCAAGGCTGAATCCCACCCAACACCCAGGCGCACAGGAGGAATGCAGTGCGCGTTAGTTCAGGGGTGACCAAATGAACATGCAGTGCGCGTTGTTCAGGGGTGACCAAATGAACATGCAGTGCATGTTAGTTCAGGGGTGACCAAATGAACATGCAGTGTGCGTTAGTTCAGGTGCGCCCAGATGAACAGGTCGTGCCGTGCGCGTTAGTTCAGGGGCGCCCGGATGAACAGGCCGTGCGTGTGAGTTCAACAGCCCAAGTGCACACAGGCTGTACACAAATAATGCAATCATTCACTCACCTGGGAGCCCAGTATCTCTTTCCTCTTCTTTCTTTGTCTCCTTTCCATCCTTCTTGTCATGTGCCTCTTTCCTGTATTTGTAAATCTCTCTCTCCTCCTCCTCCTATTTCTGTAGTTCTTTCTCCATCCTCTTCACTTTGTCTCCCCTCTCCTTTCCACCTTTCTTTTTTGTTTCCGCTCTCCTGTCTCCCAGTATTTCCTCTTTCAGTTGGCATAATCTGGAAAAGAAAAAATATGTATTTTTCCTTAACTTCAAAAGTAGACAGTTAGAATGTTTTACATTGCTCTAAAAAACACCAAGCGGCTCTTGTGCTTACTTATGAGGCCCTCAATTACTTTTTCTGAGAGCACTGGCTCCCTTTGGCTCCCTTTGGGCCAGTGCTCTCAGAAGAAAGCATTTCTCCACTCCGTGACCCAGGATGCATTGTGGAGAGGACTGTTGCCTTTGCATGCTGGCAACACTCCAGATAGAATGTCAGGTATGGGCGGCTGGGCCTTGGCAGGGGACAGGAGCTGAGCCTCTGCTGCAGGCAAGTCAGAGACGTGTATGATAGGTGTCATCAGCATATGTGTTCAGGAGTGCCCTGACGCTCACCCAGGGCCAGGGTTCCAAGAGAAAAGCTAACTAGCTATTTACTATTAATGTCTAATAGTAATAGGAAGTTGACTAATTTTTTTAATTTGTCATTTATTTGTAGTAAGGAGACCATGAAACAAATATCCTCCATTTTAACGGATATGTTCCCTGGCATTCCTTTGAGAATGTTAAGAACCCTGCTGCCCAGGGCTGTCCTGCGCACCCAGGGCACTGCACAACCGGAGCGGCGCCAGGCAGCCCGCAGAGCGCGAGGCACCCCCCGGGAGCTGTGCACACAGCCCCCGACTGTGCCAGAAAGACTAGTGAAGCCATTTTTCTCTTCTTGTAAGTAAAGGTCAATTTGGGTTTAAATTCTTCAGAAAATGAAAGTTCCTTTCAGATTTTTTTCTTATAAAAGAAAATAGGGTAAACACCAAAAATATTTTTCCTGTTGTATTTTATCATACCATCAGAAACCCCACCACTTTTTTAATTCTTGAAGTAAGTTCTACATTTGTCCCACAGTGAATGTGAAGAGGAGCTGAAAGAAAAAGAGTAAACATTGCAATTTTCCTAAAAATTGATCAAATCTCAACATAAATCTCAGTCATCCATCATAAAAGAAATGTATTGAAGGTGCACTATGTTTTCAGTTTTCTGCCAGCAATTAGATTTGATTTTGAACAATTTTCATGCCTTTATGATTCTATGTGGGCTTTTTTTTCATCTCAAATATCAAGATAAGTTATTGGTCTTTACATTCATCTTTGACTTAATTAGATGACTCTAATTTTTGATGTTTTGTCCAGAATTACCTTTATGGGATTGTTTCCCCAAAGTCTACGCTCTGAGTTGCTGCTAGACATTCCTCACTCCCTGTGTTCTGCAGCGCAGTGGGGAGCAGTCTGCGGCCCAGAGGACTGCTGGCCTGAGGCGTGTGGGTGGAGTTGGACCCCCCACCCCCACCCCAAGTGATGCGGGGCATCTGTGAACAGCCTGTGGCAATCAGTGCTTTTTACAGGTCAAAGCTCCGAGAGAGGAGCCAAGCACGCCCTTGCTGGTGTTCGGGCCTTCCTTGCATCTTCCCAGGCAGCTTTCGGTAGGTCTCCTATTCCTAGTAAAAGCAAAGTCTCATCTCTGCCTTGGACCAGATTCAGAATCAGCTTTCGATTTCCTAACTTCTCTCTTACGTTCGATCTTTGCGAAAAGTACAGAAATCCATGTTGGTTTTATGAGGGTTTACTGCCAGGGAGCACAGGAAGTAGCTCTCAAGCACATATTAAAATAACCTGGGAGAGTTAAGGTTTGTCCTTTTGTGCCCTCCCCCAAGAGGTTCTTATTTGACTGGGGTGGGATGGAGCACAGACATCAACGTGTTTTCAAAGCGTCCCAGGAGATCCTAATGTGTGGCCAGGGTTGAAAACCACTAGAATATGTGGAAACAAAGTTAATTGGTTATGGGAGATTTTTTAAGGAGTACTAATGGCAGCCCTTAGACTTTACTAAAATAAACAGGAAGCTGGATGTCCATCTTCCTGGGTCTGGTCTTAAAGTAAGTCCCACAACGTTGTCTGGGGATGAATGTTCCGCCAAACCCAGCTTGTGGTGTATTTTTAAAATTTTTATTTATTTATTTATTTAAAGATTGGCACCTCAGCGAACATCTGTTGCCAATCTTTTTTTTTCTTTCTCTCCGAAGTCCCCCAGTACACAATTGTATGTTGTATTGTAGGTCCCTCTGGTTGTGGCATGTGGGACACCACCTCAGCATGGTCTGATGAGTGGTGCCATGTCCACGCCCAGGATCTGAACCAGTGAAACCCTGGGCTGGCGAAGAGGAGCATGCAGACTTAACCACTTGGCCATGGGGCCGGCCCCCCAGCCTATCATTTAATAGGGTGGTAATTAAATGCAATGCGGGAAATGACAGTGCCTGCTTCATTGTGGTGCCCGATATTTCTAAGTTTTGCTTCTTTCCTTCCTTTCACTGAAACCCAGATGTTCCCTCTGGCCTTTGAGTTGAGGAAAGCACCTCACTCTCTGGCCCAAAGACTGCCCACCGCACCCCATGGCTCCAGCTGTTCTCGTCACTTCCTTGTCTTTCCTGGGGGCAGTTTAGTTCTGCCCCCTGGAACTCTTGCCCTCCCCAGCAGATATCTCTCTCAGTATACTCAGTTTGCCTAAAGACTCCTCTCTAGCTGGAAGTTGAAGTTCGTTCTACCATTGGGTATAATGAAACACTCTGCCTCTTCCTCTAAGTGTATGTTTAAATAAGAGCTAGCTTATGGTCTTGATGGTGAGTGCCATTGTTTAAGTTGGAGACAGGGAGGCAGTTTTTATTGACATGTTAGTATTTCAATGCCAAGGAAATTTGTAGAGCATCCAGTATACTGGAAGGTTATGGCCAATACGTGACAAATCATACTATACAAATAGAGAAATATGAAAGAGGGCAGACTCCCTTTGGAGAAAGAAGTCTATATCCATATAGAATTTACATAGCCACACTTGCCAATCCTCATTGGGAAAGAACGCTATATCTTTACAAGTCCTCATTAAAAAACAATAAATCATACAATGTTCAGGACTAGAAAGAATCTGGACATTATCTGGACCTCATTTTGCAGCCAAAAAAAAAAAAAATGGCAGAAAAACAAGGTTAACCATCACAGAGCTAGTGGCATGTCCAGAATTCAAACAAAGAGTTTTTGACACATAATCTTCACAGAGTTATTATACTATGTTAAATTAGCTCATTCACCTTACTGAGTTCAGCGGCAAGAGTGAAGGGGACCCTTACCTGTGCTGCTCACCTGAGGTAAAGTACCCCTGTCTCTTGGTGAAGAAAGAGGCAGACAGGAGCCGCCTTGGGGCTGCGCGGGTGGAGGCCGGCCTGGGTGCGCAGGGCCCCGCTGGTCTCTGCTCCTGGCTCTGCGCTCGAGGTAGAGCGCCTGCAGGCACCATGTGCAGCTGTGGAGCCCGCGCTGGAGAAAACAAAGCTGAGGCTGTGAGCCTCTCACACGTAAGAAGCAAGCGTTGATGGAACAACCAGCCAATCCCGAGTGCTTCCTTAGGTTCTGACCAGAGGAAGCATAAGGAGAAGAAAGGGGAAAATCAGAAGGGACGGAGGAATCCACAGCTGAAGAATAAAGAGAATGGAGACAATTTTTAAAAATGAATACAAAATTCGGTTGATTTCTTAAGCGAGCTTTACTTTCCTTTGGTGCTTTCTGTGGAGGCTTAAACCCATGCTCCTTTCTTGCAGGGGAGTGGTTGACACAGAGAGAAAGGAGGAAAGCATCTGGCATCCAGAAGTGATTTTGAGAGCCTTTAGTGGAAGAAGAGGAATTTCTGCTCAATACTGGGCTTAAAAGCATGAATTTTATTGTTAGTTTTGCTACAGGGTGAGCAGCCCTCCTAAACTGACTGAAAAAAAGTCTAATTAAATGTCTAGGAACAAAAGACTTAAGCTTACTATTTTTTAAAAAAATATTTCTGGGGACAGCGCCGTGGCTGAGTAGTTAAAATTCTGCATGCTCCGCTTTGGTGGCCCTGGTTTGTGGGTTCAGATCCCGGGTGTGGACCCACTCCACTCATCAGCCATGCTGGGTAGCAGCATCCCACTTACAAATAATAGGGGAGGATTGGCACAGATGTTAGCTCAGGGCTAATCTTCCTCAAGCAAAAAAGAGGAGGATTGGCTATGGATGTTAGCACAGAGCGAATCTTCCTCACAAAAAAATAAAAAACCAATTCCTAGTTAGACTTCAAGAAAGTAACATATGTCAATGAAGAGACGACAGTTAACCATAGGATAGAAATAGTTTCTAGTCCTCTGCACGTGCCGTAAATGATGATGATACCATACATCTGTATAGAGTAACATTTCAGAGCACTTTCAAGCTGTTATTTCATTCAGTCCTTACATGTTTGGTGAGATAGGCCTTTTGATCTTAATTGACATATGAGAACAGTTAGCTACAGGCCAAGTCCATGAGCAAGTCCATGATTTGCTTGTGTACGCAGTAGCTTAGGTAGCAGGGCGACCAGGGCTGGGACTCAGGTCTTCCAACATCCAGACCAAGGCCCTTGCCTCTCCACCCTCCTGCCTCAGGCACTCCGTCATTTCCCCTACCTGCAGAGGAAGGATGGAACTTTATCTCACTGTATTTGTATGCCCAGAGCCTAGCCCGGTGCACGATATAGAGTAGGTACTTAAGGTGCATTTGTTGAAGAAATGGATGACTCTAAATCTGGGCTTGCCCAGGGAGATCGGTGCCTCCCCGAATAGTCTAGGTGAGCTCATTTTTGGAAACTAGTGTTAAGAGCTTTGTAGTCTAAGAAATTACCAATATGTTTTGTGGAATTATCTTTACTTGGAAATGGCTCATGTAACTTGAATGTTGTAAGAGGAGATGCTATTCTGTATGAAAGGAGGGGATAATCTCATGGGGATTATATGATTGTCCTGCCACAGAATCATATGCCTTTATTTTTATTTTCCTTTGAAGCTTTATTATTTTTCCAATTATCATTCGTTCCGTGCAATGATATAAATCTTTTATCCCTAGGATGTGAATGACACATATTTGAGGAGCTATTGCTTTCAAATACATAGCATTTCTAGAACTCTGACCCAGAATGATCGTTATTACATGATTGGTCTCGCCATTTTAGTAATGTACTATCTTGAATTATTATTCACCAGTTTTATTGTTCTTGGTTCTCCAACTAGATTATGAATTCCTTCAGACGGACTTGTGGGTTTTATTTATTTTATATCCCCCTCGTGCCTAATGAAGGACAGACCACAAAAATGGATTTCTGAGTACACACATCAAGGCAAAGAATGGAGTGTTCCTTCGATGGAGCCCTTAGTGTGGTTTGAAAATGCTCGTGAGTAGATATTTGCTTTTTTAATTTCCATCTTGATCCAATTTGACAGATACTATAGTTGGAATGGAATTCTGTTTTATTAAACTCCTCATAGTATTTCCTAAGAGTTATATGTTTTTGTAATGAAATTTTTTGTTGGTAGGGCAAAAAAATATAGACAGAATTGAGGGAGCTACTTCTAGGATATTTGAGTTAAGTAGAGAAACCACATGTGGCTCTCCCTCTCTCCTTTCTATTCCTGCTGTTCCTTCTCTTCCTGCTCAAATAATATGTTCGAAAGGTACAGGTGAGCGGTTTCCATTGCTAAAGGGAGAGGGAAGTGAGCGGTTGCTTCTGCTTGTTTGTCAGTCATGTAGGGAATGCCGTTTATTACTGGTGGGGGGTGGGGGTGGTTAACGAAAACAAATAGTCCCTGATGGCCGTGAGCATAATATCTAAAAGGGGAAATATCGTGAATAAAATCAATTATAAGAGGCAATGACTTGCGCTGCTAGCTTAGGGATCATTGAAGACTAGAATTCGAGTCTCAATCTAATGGCCTTTGCACAAACAGCCTGCCTCCCTCTCCATCCCCTGAGGCTGTGTTGTCTCCAGTTTCATTTGCTTTAAACTATACATGTGAGGACTTCTTGTCTAAACTTTTATGGGATTTTCAATGTTTCTAATTAATTTATTTGATATTTCCTTTACTCTTCAATGCTATGAATGACCCCCCCATAACGTCATAGTTTCTCGTTAATTTCATTTCTACCATGTTTAACAGTAACTAGCAGAGACACTAAAGAGGAATGGCCCCACTCCAGAACCTGCAGCACTGGACCTTGCGTTCCCCCCACTGCGCTCCCTCCTGTTTATTGTGAAGTTTGATTTACCTTGCTTTAGTTCGTATTCTGACTCTGAGACTACGGTCTGATACACGACAACTCGGGTTGTTTTTCAGAAAAGAAATGATCATTCCACATCAAACATACCTTAACATGTAACTATAAGTGAACATAAAGTACTTTTTTTATAGATTTTATATTCCATTAAGCCTGAGAGTATAATTTAACAAATAATTGAGTGCCAAATAGGGGCAGGATGTTGAGTACTTCTTTCTGTTGTGCCTTTTTATGTGAGTCAGAATTTCCCAGTGTGTAAGCCATTATGTGGGGATAAGTTAGGCATCTCTGGAAGCCATATTAATGCTCTCAGCTTTCGCTACCTGATTTAAACCAGAAAGTAACTTGGCCATTAAGATAGCGGGTATCCGAGCAAGTCACATATTCTTTATTTGATACATAAGGTTCAGGTTAAACAAAGAAACAAAACAAAGTCTCTTCATGGCCCACCTCATGAGTGCTCATGCTTGTTCTGTGAGATACCTGGCGCCCATGGATCGCTTTGAGCTTCATCATCATCACCATCATCATTATTCTTATTGTTCTCCTCACTTGTCATCAATGAGCAAATTTTTGTTGGGGCACAAATACATTTGAAGGGAATGGAGAGAAGGGGGGCATCACAGAAAATAATGTCAGGGTCTTCCTTTCGGCTCAATGAGGCAATCTCAGGCTGTAGGAAGGAAAGGTTAGATAGTTCCACCATATTCTCCTTTGGTCCGATTACCTTTGGAAAACTGTGTTCAATTTTGAGTGCCACAGTTTAAGATGACATCAATCACAACCGAGTGCAGTTTTTCCAGAGAAGAATGAATAAGTTAAGTGAAGGATAGTTGAGGGAATTGGGGGTGGTTGACCTGAACAGAAGAAGGCTTGGGGGTACGTGGGAACCCGCACATTCCTGGATCTCTTTGATTCCAGAGACATACTCTACTCCTTTGTATTTGTCCGTGACCTAGATCGTCTCTGCCTCTAAAATCTGTCAACCTGCAAGAACAGAAGCCAGTTTAAGAGGCAGAGCATTTATTTGGGATCAAAGGATTGCAATTTGTGGAGCACAGATTCAGGTAGAAACCCAAACAGTGTCCCACTAAGGAGTAAAAGTCAGGGGCTTTTCAAGGCAAAGAAAGGAGGAAGTATTTCAGAGAATTTTAATTGGAGTTGGAGGCAGAGAGCTAGTCTTGTCTAAACATTGATTGACTACTTATTCTATCTTCAGAAAGTCCACAATCCTCAGCCTTTGTGATCAGGATGTCTGTTCTCCTGCTGACTTCTCAGGCAATTTCTTGTAAAACAATTGCCATTTTGACCCAATCTAAAGGTTTGACCCAGTTCAAGAGTCAAGGAACAAGACGAGCAGGGCAGTTTCTCTGGAATGGATGTTCTGGCTCTACTTTAAAATGGCTCCACTTATGTCAACTTTCCACAAATCTAATATTTGAACATTGCAGCTTCTGGCTACAACCTACTGTTCTCCCAGTTTTCTCATGAATTCACTCACAATATACTGCTCTTTTAACACAAAGAAACTTTTATTCCCTTGGTCCCTTCAATTTTATTGGTTTATCAGCCACCTCTGCCCTTCTCTTCAGCACAGTCTTCCTTGGTTGATTTCTTGCCACCATTTTCAATTCCCTTACTCCCTACTCTATTCTGCTGGAGAAGGAAACTCACACAATCACGAAGATAAGGGCTACTAAGATAAGAGTCATGGCTCTAACTTCAGCTGGACCTCAGGCTTCCTAGCAATTCTTCTGCAAGTTTTGGGTCACTTCCCTTGGTTTTCTCATTGACTGCTCTAAACCATTATCACACTCTTCAAGGCTCCACCTCTCAATTTCAGCAAATGATCTTGCTCCCCTCCTGAAAAAAATTGTTGCTTTCAAACATGTATCAGTCTGCGCTCTTTATTACAAATAACAGAATTCAATCTACTGGCTCAATGCCACGTTTGTTAAAAGTTATTTTGTAGTTCAGGGAATCTCTGGAAGGACCAGAGAGCCAGCTTGGAAGCTCTCTGGTCCCAGTCATGCCATGGGGGCTGCTGTAGTAAACACTACTGTCAGAATCCAAACTTTAGCTCACACCATGCATTGATGATGCTCAGAACTAGAAGTCAGAAATTCTGTTCCTATTGCGTTTGAAGGGACCAGCACTTCAGGTCACTTGACAAAATATGGAGTCTGCTTGTACCTACCTCCTCACCTTGCTCCCTTCCAAATCAATATCTCATACAGAAGCATCTGACTGGTAGAAGCCAGATCACATGCCTGTGCCTTAGCAGCAAAGGATGCCAAGACAATGAACTCTGGTTTCTATCTTGTAGAGACAGGATTCATAATGTGGGAAATTCCCCAAATACAGGAGAGATGACCAAAAGGTGCTTGGCAGCTACAAACATGATGAGCATCTCCTGTAATCTCTTTCAGCTTCTCATCCCCCTACCTAAAAATTTACCTACCTCTATACCCATTCATGTCTTCTTTCTTCCAATCACAGTGCCTTCTACTTTTGAAGGTCATCTTCTTTATTTCCACTCTTAACTCCTCCCTATTCTACTTCTTCCCTCCATCATATTCTCTCCTTTCTATATTCTGAATCTTTCTCTATTTTTACAATTATCCTCAGTCAATGAATGTATTCAAGCTTCCTCCATCCTAAAAGTTTCTCCCTATAATCTCTCAATTTATTCTCTTCTGCTTCTCAAGCTAACTTCTTGAAATAATAAATTAAACTAATCATTGCCATTTCTGCATCAACTATTCACTCCTGAGCTATTGCTATTAGGCTCTGGTCCACTCCTCAACGCTCCCAATACTGTCCTCCACTACAACTGCTCTTATTCTGGCAAACTGATGTCCACCAATTTGTCAAATCCAAGGAACACAGATCAATCCCTAACTAACAGTGTCTAGCTGTCACTTTGACCCTGGTGGTGTCTCCTCCTTCTTGACACTTGCTTCTCCTCTAGCTTCAGGAATGCCCACTCTCCTGGTCTTCCTTATCTTTCTAATCAGTCCTTCTCTGCTTCTTCATGGGCTGTTCATCTTCCACTTTCCCTTTAAATGTTGAGGTTTCTAAGTCCATGACTCCTCTGATTCTAACAACTCTAATGCACTCTGCTTGAGTGATTTCATCTGCTTGCATTTTTTTGAACCCACACATATGTGGGTGCCTCCTATATCCGTACCTCTAGTGCAGACCTCTTCCCTGAATTTTAGGCTTCAATAATAAAATGCCTGATGGACATATCTACTTGAACTTCACTCCTGAATGTCAACTCAACGTAGCGCAGACAGAATTAATATTTTCTCCTCTATTCTAATCTCCTTTAGTTGGTTATATGAACCAGTCCCTCAAGTTATTTTTGGCATTTCCCCTTTCTTTACTATCCCTCATCTCTTGTTAACTCTAATCTGGCCATGTCAATGCTAATGCTTAAATATTTCTCAAATTCATCACAGCACTTCCAGCTTTGCTGTCATTGGTCCAGGGTCTCATCATCTCTTTCTGAATTTCTAACTGGCCTAGTCTCTTAACTTGTTTCCCTTCTTCGCATTTTGTCCTCTCCAAATCCATTTTCTACAAAGCCATAAAAAAAGGATATATTAAAAATTTTAAACCAACTATGTTATTACATCTCAAAACCCATCACTGAGAGGGTAAAGTTAAAGCTCTCTGTCCCAAGGTGAGTTCCTGCCTTCCCCTCCAGCTTCATCACTTACACTATCTGTCTCACAATTTTGGCTTCAACAACACTAATAATTTATCTAGTTTCTTGCATATCCATTCTAGTTTTGGCTTCTCCATCTTTATACCTGCCCTCACTTTTGCCTGTAATGCTCTTCTCTTTCTCCTGTCTACACTGCCACCCTCCCCCAAAGCAAAACAAAATGAAATGACTAACTCTTCCTCATTCTTTCATACTTAGCTCAGGTGCCAGCTCCTCCACAAAGCCTTTCCTGACCTCTTTTCTCCTCCACTACAGAGTTAGGTACCCCTTTTGAGTGCTCCCATCATGCCTGTTAAGTACTCCTCAAAGCACTTACTTGTTATTTTATAACATCAAGTTATAGTAGGTATTTTGCCCTATGAGACCATAACTTTCTTAAGGGAAAAATTTGTCTCATTCCTTGTTGTAACCTCAGAACCTGGTGAAGTTCCTGGTAGCTAGCAGATACTTCATTAATGTCTGAGAAATGAATGAAATAACAGATTACCTTTACAAGCCCTGGAGTTAGGTTTTTTTTTTTTTTTTTTTCTGCTTTATCTCCCCAACCCCCCCTGTACACAGTTGTGTATCTTAGTAGCAGGTCCTTCCAGTTGTGGAATGTGGGACGCCACCTCAACAAGGCCTGACGAGCGGTGACATGTCCGCGCCCAGGATCCGAACCCTGGGCCACCGCAGCAGAACGTGCGAACTTAACCACTCGGCCACGGAGCCGGCCCCATGGGGTTAGGTTTTGATGCCAAGATGCTAATCCTCTCATTGTCCCGTATCACCACGATGATAGCCTATGAAAAATGGCTCTACCACTTAACAATCTCATGCTTAAGGCTTACAATGGTATGAAAACCAATTTCTAACAGCACGTTAAAAGCTAAGTTTACACAGTTTCCCATCAGTATCAGAAGCAGGGCAGAATAGAGACTACCCTTTGTCTAAACTTAAAAAGCGACTCTACGTTGACCCGTGGGCTCACTGGATCATTAGAGCATGCCCAAGGGTGGAAGGCAAAATAAGAACATGACGCCAGGGGAAAGTCAAATAGCCAATGTTTTACGATCTTTGAGCTGAAATTAGAGCAGGTGAGAGTCTAAAAGATTAGTTGTTAAACTACAAGAAAGATGACTCATTAGGAAGAGAGGTGGAATAAATAGTACACGGTGGTAAATATTGTTTCCTTTAGACACTCAAGAAAGGAAGGAGTTCTTATCACACGCAATGACAATGGCTCAACTTTCAAAGGTCTTTAGGTTCCTTAAATGACATGCTCAGTCCTTAAGTAGTCTAACCCTTTAGTTGGGGGACTATTTTGAAATCCTCTTGAGGGCAATCACTAAGCAGAGCTAAAGACAAGTACAGAAGTTGCTAGAATGCCAGTCTACCAAGTAGGATTCACAGGGCCCAAATGCTGCATCCTTCTCTGTGAAAATGGAACAATGGAAACCACTTCACTTGCCACTATGCAAAATGCTGTTGGACCCTGAAGTGGTCAAATAGCCAGAAAGAGAAATTTTAGAAAGTTATTTATTTTAATTAAATAAAATGTTGAGTTCTCCATTTTTATTAATCATCTTGGTGTGGGTCCCTAGAGAAAACCCCTCAATTGGTGGAATCTGTGCTCTCAGAGCAAATGTAATCATGTAAAGACTTTTTCTCTTAATAGACTGCCCCCTTCTATAGACTATAGATTGCAAATATTTCAGTATAATGAAGATGACAAAAATGTGTTACGGTGCACTAATATAAAGTTTTTTTAGGCACAAATGTTATGTTTCAATTGCAGGCATGTGACTGGCTTTTAGTAAGGTAACTTGAAAGAGTCGGTGGGCTATTTTTCTCTCTAAGCTCTGTACTCATGATTAACTGGCCACTCTCAAGAAGAGCCCTGACCGTTAGCCCCGTGCTTGGAGGAGTCCCTCGGTTCTGAGCCTGTGGAACGACCTACACTCTGGTTCCTGCTGTTCTGTTAAACTCATTGGAACCCCCAGTGGAACCGCTTCCTTCCCCACCCTGGGGACATGTCAGCTGTTGGCCTGAGGCCACTGTCTCCTCCCTCCTGCACTGTCACCATGTGCTACCCTCTGCCTGGCATGGTGGGAGCTGTATTCATCGTGGCTAGGAGTCTCTCCTTCTCCCCCAAGTGGATCTCAGTGTGACAATAGGCAACATTGGAACTGAGTTCTATTTTCCCATGTCTGGAGTGGTGTTGGAACTAATTTCATTAGAGGACAAAAGAACCTTTTTGCAACTCCACTCTTGGAAGTAGCGAGTTAGTCATTAACCAAAACACCTACGCTTCTGGAAGTGAGTCCCTACAAGCTGAACACTACTCTCCTGTGGATGTGGCCCATGATTGAAAGAAGGATAACAGTGTGGAGCAGAATGAAGACCAACTGAAGTATGGAAAGAGGAGTGGGAGACCTGGAGGCTTATCTTGGATCTAACAGAGCAAATGGGGGACCAAGGCTCAGCCAGTCCTTTCCCCAGCCCCAGTGTTCTCATCTGCATAATGAAAGATTTACGAGGAAAGGAGTCTAAAAGTTTAAAATACTACAGTTTCATGAATCTTGAGAAGTAGACAACTAATTAGACTGAGAATCTGAGTTAAATTTACTTAAAAGCATATACAATAAATTTCAAAGTTTCAACAATTATTTTATACACATTTATAATAAAGAATAAATGGGGAAGATTTTTGGAAATGCCAATAGACTGGTTTTTCCAACCCATGACAGAATTTATCCAGTTGTCAATCTATTTCTTTTTCCTTTCATAAATCAGGCACCTAATAGTTTGAGGTTTAAGTGTGGAATGATTCAAGACTAGAAATTCTGGATGTGTCAGTAGAAACAGAAGTGGGTTCCTATAATCATTTAACTTCTTTTATTCATTCTTTAAGATAAATCTGAAAGGCAAAGGCAGGACAGTTATATTTAGTATTGATGTGTCACGTAAACATTGATCGGCAATGGCGGTGTGCTGGAGACTCACTAAGAACAAGGGTCTGGGAAGATATGAAGGGCCTTCTGGGGTTTCTCACGATGATGTGTCTGGATAAATTTCATAACTACTCTGCTATCTGCCAAAAGTCAAATGATGTCAGATCCAGGTCCCATCATACAGTGGGGATTGGCATCAGGCTGGTGATGAATGAGGCTAGAACACTTGATGCATTTTCAGCGCTTGGATAGCCTTTCCAAATCCATTACACATTCCCCAGGTTGTCCTCCAGCACTTCCAAAAAGAATGTTACAAATGCATGGGCACTCATGTGGAACTGAACTGTTTGAATTATTGTCAGTCACAAGTTCCCAGGATCTGATCCAGCAGTCAAAAAATAAGGTGCTGGTATTGTTCTAAGCACAGTTCTAGGCTAGGAAGGGGGATATGTAAAAAAGCAGGATAGACAAGGCTTCTGCCCTCAGGTTTTCAGTCCAGTGGGAAAGGACAGCATAATTCAGATTGATGTAGCAAAGATTTCAAGTATATTTCTGCGAGGCTCCTGTAGCAGAAGTTCAGGATTATTTGGGCAAAGAGATCACTCAAACTTTAAATGTCCTGATCACCACCTACTTTGCTAAAAGGCTCATTGGCCAGAGAAATGTCACAGGATTGGTTTAAGTACTTCAAACACTGGTGAGGTAGCATCGTTCCTCATCTCTCTAGAAGGCTCATCTCTCTCAGGCTCCTATCCCTTCCTCATCTCTCTTTACCTGGCTCTATTGTTGTCCTCAGCCTACCATATACTTTGACGTGGAAATAACTGACTAAATTACCACAGTTTATTACTTCTGTCCTGGAGGTTATCTACCTTGAGTGTTGCGTGGTTCTAGATCACATAGCATGGATACACAACAGAATGTAGGTACACATTCAGATAGAAATGATATGCCAAATGGATGCAGCAAATATTCATATGGACTTTGCCATTCCTCACCTTTCTTTTCTCCAGCTGATTTAGACAACTGGATGTGATTCTGAGGAAAAGGGTCAAGAGACCACTGCCCTCTGGGGACTGGAGTATCCTTTAAGAAACAACTCAAATAGCCTTCAGTGAAAAAAAGAGCTTACATTGGTTGAGTGTTGACTATGTGCCAGGAAGTACCCATCTTACATGTTTAATTCATTTAACCATCATAGTAAACATTTTGTCATCTCTGTGTTACAGATGAGGAAACCGAGGCAGAGAAGTTACTTGTCCAAGATTACACGGCTAAAGAGTAGTGAGGCTAAGATACCAGTTCAAACCATTGAACACCCCAGGTTGTGTCCTTCCGCTGTCCTGGAGTGAGAAATATATTGGGAGTCTTCTTTGCTGCATTTCACATTGCTTTTGAATTTGCGTCAACCAAGTTGCTGTCTTCAAGTATGCTTGGCATCCACAGAAGGTAAGCTAGCTGCAGTGCTGGCCTCTCCTGCCACGAAAAAGCAAGCACGTCCCTGAGACTCACACGGCATGAGCATCTGGCTGGAGCTGTGCCTTCTGAGCCAGCATGCCTGTCTGGAAGTGAAGCTGTCTAACTGGCTTTTCAACTGACATCACACAGGGAAGTCTCTTTTTAAGGTGTCTCTGTGCTTTTCTAACTTCCTTGAATAATGGTGTTATTGAAGTGGTTATGAAACACGACTTGAAAATTATTCCCTTTTATTTAAATACTTAAAGATGTACTTATTAATGCCTTTGAAAGGGAAACCATTCTCTGAAAATCGTAGACATAGTTATATAATCATCTCCTGCTTCTTGACCTCCATGGGATGCAAATTTATTCTGTCTTAGGTTGTTATCTGATTCATATGCGTGAGTCCTGTCTCTACATCCAGATTTTGAACTCCTTAAGCACACATCAACACAACTGGGGACACAGTCAGTGCTATACTTAAAAATATTGCAAAACTGATTAGAAAATACACAGGTACGAAATCATCCTTAGGTACTAAAAGTCAAGCCTTAAATGATAAATAAAACTTCAGAATTAATTTTGAAAACAAATATTCTCCTTTACTTCCCAAGGGATCACAAGTCTCCTTTTTAATTTCTGTTTTAAAGTTAGAATTAAATGGTCCATTTTTGTGACTATCATAGAGTAGTTATTACAAAAAGTTACCTTAAAAAAAATCAGGGGGCCGGCCTGGGTGGGGCAGTGGTTAAGTTTGCACATTCTGCTTCGGAGGCCCGGGGTTCGCCGCTTTGGACCCTGGGTGCGGACATGGCACCGCTTGGCACACCATGCTGTGGTAGGTGTCCTAACATATAAAGTAGAGGAAGATGGATACGGATGTTAGCTCAGGGCCAGTCTTCCTCAGCAAAAAAAAGAGGAGGATTGGCAGCAGATGTTAGCTCATGAATAATCTTCCTAAAAAAAAAAAAAAAATCAAAGAACAATGTGAGTTTCTGAAAGCCATTAAATTCTGTAAAACAATATGCTAGCTTTTCTCACAGCAGAATTTAAAATAAATAATAAAACACTCAGTGTTTAGATTTTAATTTATTATTTTTTGCAAAGAGGGCAGTTTCTATCTCCATCCATGTTGCACCCTCGCTTCTCAACCTCAGTCGAGTTGGAGGCAGTGACAGAGGCACTGAAAGGACAACTATCTTGACACAATGCAGTTCCTTGTCCACAGTCCTACAAAGGGGCAGAGCTGCGAAGAAAATCTAAATCTTCGAGCTGGAAGTGTCAGCTATCACCATCTATTGTTATGGCACCCAGAACCTGAGTTTTCATTCTTGGGGCTGGCAAAACCCATGCAGATTACTGATAGAGACTTGTTCCTAAAGAGTGCTTTTCACATTGTGGGATCTCCACTTGGGAGCTCTTGAGCAAATGGCCTTGAGAGATGACCAGGGCTGGATGGCTGTGGGAGAACCAGGGCAAAATGGCTGTAAAGGCACCATGTGTTTTATGAAACACCTTCCTGAGACAGGGCCATGTAGTGGGGAGAGGAGTGCGGTGGGGCAGACTCCAGGCTTCATGGTAAGGAGGGCACTCTCACCAGTGTGCAGCCCAGACAGGGACAGGGGGTGGGATGTGGGTGACGAGGGAGACAGGAAAGAGGCAAATGACAAGCTAGTGGAAGAGAAAAGGACAGACGTGCCTCAAAAGGCCTGAAGGAAGCTATCTCTGGGCCTCAAGTCTTCTTCAAAATGAGGAGATTGGGTCAGTTCTTAGTTTGATATCAATTCATAAAAACTAATGCTAACTGGCTCATGCAAAAGCAAGAATATCCTGGAAAGATGCTGGGGTTCGTAGAATCCAAAGAAGGGGTAAAAACCCAGGCCTCAGAAACAACAGGGACCAGGAAGCTGCAGGGAGCTCAGCAGCTGGATTCGTGAATTTTCTCTCTAGAATGTTGCTATGCCCCGGAGTCAGCAGCAAGGACTCTCTCCTCAAACCCGCACCCGACTCCCAACACACTCTGTGTCTCACAGCTCAAAATTTCCAGTTTCTTGGAGAAACATCTGATTAGCCAGGTTGGGTCAGCTGTCCACACCCGGGTTAGTCATCTGACCAGGGAGATAGGATCTTAGGACAAACATAGCTGCTGGGTCCCACCCTGTGTCTTGGGTGGGAATGGAGGCAGAGGGAGGAAATTTCCAGAGAAAGACAAACAGATGAGAGCTAGGTGCCCGGAACGATATCTTTCAGTTCTACCTAGGGATCTACTTAAACTAGCGTAGCTCACAAGAATATTGGTATAAGTAGGTAAAATAAAGGCTTTAATGATACAATTAAAGCTGGGAAAGGTGATCAGGAGGGAGTCCTTAGAGGGGAGAAGGTTTGAATGGAGATTTAAAGGGACTCGGTTTGGCGAGGCCCTGCTTATTTCAGAGAGTGAGAAGAGCATGCACAGAGAGGCTCAGAGACTAGAGGAAACAAGTCATGTTTTGGAGATAGGAACCGTTTTGCTTGACTAGTCCAAAAAATTAAAGTCAGAGGTTAAAGAGCATTAAGGTAAATTAAGTTAAAGGTGAGATAATTCATCAAGAGCCTGGAGTTGGGAGGCAGCCTGAAGGAGAGGCAGGCAGTGTGTCGTCATGGAAAGAGCATTAGAGTGGGAGCCAGGGAACGTAGGTGCTGCCCCGAATTAGCTATTTCTCCTTGAGTAATCCTGTTCTCTTGGCCTTAGCGGATTTACCTGTAAAAGAAGTCTCTGCTTCTACCACTGGCAATCGCACTTTATTTATTCATACAAAAAGCATTTATTGAGCAACTACTATGTGCCAGGTGGAATCTAAGTGCTGAAGTTTCAGCCCTGAACAAAGTGCCTTCCTTGTGGACTACATACCTAATTGATAAAGCAACAGGCAAAAGGATGTTTGGTTCAGATACGTAGTGATGATGTCTTGCCTTGTTTTCTTGCTCCTGGATTTCTTGTACACCCCTCCTTTCACAGAGCACCTTCTTGGGGCTACATTATTCCTTTGCTGGCTCTCCCTGATGTATCAGATGGCACTGCATTAAGACAGAACGTTTACTAGATTCTTAAATTGGATGTTTGAAGCGTCCCAATAATAACAGTACTCTTTTTTTCCCAAGGTCTTAATGATTTAAGAAATGAGACGAGAGTAAGGCAGATGGGAGACCTAAATGACTCCGTGATTACTGATAAATGTTAGGGCACAGTTTATATCTGCTGTGAGAAAGGCGTTCTGACACTGAGCTTCAAAATTAGACACACGTACCCATTGGTCAGTTCCGGCTCTCCATCTGGTGGCCGGCCCTGTGTGGTTTTCTGATGGAGGAGAGAGCAGAATGTGTGCTTCCTGCAGGCAGCTGGGTCCTCAGAGGAGGAGAAAGCCTGGCCCGTGCACGTCCAGTTCCTCGCCCCAATTCAGTCAGTAAGTCACTCTTTCTCCATGAACTTACTCACTATTGTTATATTATTATCTATTTCCTCAATCTTTTCTATCTGGATAAAGGGGGAAAATTTTGTTCCACTTTCCCAATAGAAACAGGGTAGAGACAGGGACCCCATGTAACAATTCCTGTGTAACACTGTTATACTTCCCCCTGACCGAAGAAGACCAGGTTTTCCTTGTTTAACACTCGTGTAATTACTATTGAACAGCCCACTTTGTCAAGTTGTCTAACCTCTTTGGGTAATATGGTTGTAAGCCCTGGGGCTATGGTAAATTTTCCACCTAACACTTGGAAATTAGGAAGACTGCTACCATAAGAGATGAGACAGATATGTCATTTGAAGGACAAATAAACAACTACTAGGCCAACAGTACTTTGAGTAAGTGGCTAGACCTGTGCTGTCCAAAATGGTGGTCGTGTGTGCTATTTAAATTTAATTAAAATTAATACAATTAAATATTTGGTTTCCTGGTGTCACTAGTCACATTTCAAGTGCTCAGTAGACAACGTGGCTAGTGGCTATCATGTTGGACAGTGCAGATCGAGGACATTTCCATCATCACAGAAAGCTCTGTTGGACAGCGCTGATCTAGAAAAACTCCCATCAATTGATAAAAGAGTTGGTCAGCTGATTAACCTTTGAAGTACAGCCAATGGAGAGTCCTCAAGTCAAACCTTGGCAGTGAGGTTGCATCAGTCTGGGTCTTGGGAGAAAACAGATGACACACTTAAAGGGTTAACTGAAGAGAGTTTAATAAGCAGACAATTTACAGAGGTGTGAATAGGGCTAAGCAACCAACAAGAGATGGTGCAGCATCTGATGACTTTGCACAGGGGGAGCTATCACCCCCACGATGACGGGAGGCCTGAGGGAGGAGTGACATCACTGGACCTAATGCCAAAGTGATGGCCCTGCAGTGGGCAGTTTAGGAAACATCCTGACTCTTCCTCTTCCTGCCCCTCAAATGTCTGCTAGCATGCGACTGAAACCCCAGGGCCGCCTCCTGGGGCACAGAGCGAGAGAGAGGAGGAGGAGAGTGGAAACAGAGGGGTGGAGGAGAGGGATCAGCCCTCCCTCCAAGTGCTGTGGGGCGGAGGGAGGTCTGCCCCAGCTGAGAGAGGCATGAGCTTCAGCTCAGGCGATCCTGATGGAGAGACAGGCGCCGGAGGCGTGTCGTACCAGAGAGAACAGCTGCTGCACGTGGTGCTCCTGTCTGCTCACAGAGCCCGTCTCTCTCAGTGTAAATGAACACATTGGCAGTTTGGAAAACTTGGCCAAGTGTTTCTGAGCCTGCAAGGCCAAAGGGCTTGGAGCAGAGTAAATTTACCAAAGTCATGAGCACTATCCTATGAACCTTTTTGGGAAACATCCAGCTGGCCCTGCCCTAATGAGGACTCCAAAACATCGCCATGGGCTTGAGGACAAACATTTTAATCCCTACAAATACTATGTGCCTCATGGACTTACTGAGAGGGTTCCAGCACCTGACTTACATGAAGCACCCAGCACAAGCAAGGAACACAAGAGGCCGTTCGTTCATCCATTTGGTAACTAGCTGTGAAGCCTGCCATGTGTTGGGCCTGTTCCAGCCTCTGGGAGTAGAGCAGTAATGAAACAGACAAAAAGTTCCGCCCTGATGGGGCTTACATTTAGTCGGGGAGGATAGTCAGCAATATACATAAACATATGTTACATTAGACAGTAGTAAGTGCTCAGGACAAAAATAAAGCAGGGGATGGAAGCCGGCCCGGTGGTGCAGCAGTTAAGTTCCCTCGCTCCACTTTGGTGGCCCAGGGTTCGCTGGTTCAGATCCTGGGTGCGGACGTGGCACTGCTCATCAAGCCATGCTGTGGCAGGCATCCCACATATAAAGTAGAGTAAGGTGGGCACAGATCTTAGCTCAGGGCCAGTCTTCCTCAGCAAAAAGGGGAGGATTGGCAACGGATGTTAGCTCAGGCCTAGTCTTCCTCAAAAATAAATAAATAAATACATAAGCAAAGCAGAGGATGGAGGTATAAGAAGGGGGGGGGGTTGGAAATATAGATAGGGTGGCCAGGCCTCCCTCAGGGCACGAAATGTAGGTAAAAGCCTAAAGAACGTGAAGGAGCAAGCCATTCAGAGCATTTCGAACAGTGGAGAGAGCCTGCACAGAGGCCCTTGGTGGGAGGGCCTCCGACACACTGGGGCACAGGGAGGTGGCCAGAGTAGCTAGAGCAGGGGGACGGGAGCGAGGACTGGGAAGACGAGGTCAGACGCAGGGAGGGAGGTGGGCGCGAGATCCTGTGGGCCTTGCAATCAACCTGTATTAGTGACTTTTTCACTCTGCAGCCTTAAATTGCTCATGTTGTCCTTTCACACTGTTATTGAACTCTTCTGTTTTTACTTAATGTTCTGTCTGATCTCTCTAAGATGCTCATTCTGAGCATGCCGAAAGCAGGGATGTCGTCATAAATATGTATATTTAACTTGCCTTGTCCAGTATACTGCCTCACATCAAGTTGATGTCCCATGGATGCTGACTGACGGGATACAGAAATTCCCATGTGGTCTTCAATTTTCTGCAGAAATATTCAGTGATGTCCCACCCCAGTGTCATAGGAATTCTCAGAAAAGATAGCACAGCTTTTTAATTTGACAGCAGAGTGAAGCTACCTTAGCTTATCCTCATAGTAATAAAAACCCAGGCCGTATCCTTCAAGAATAATATTTTAGTTCATCATTCAAGCAATAAAAAACCAGAATAATTTCAGTGTCTGTTTAAGCTTTCAGATAATCTTTTGACCAGCACCAAAGCCACATTCAGCAACCTCACAACAGAGGCCAAGATTGATGGGCTCCCGAGCTGGCAGGGCAGTCATAAAATGGCATGCAGAAGACCCTGAGTCGGCTGCACTCATATATTACCTGTTTCTTTCAAAGAAACGACAACCTGAGTACTGTGCTGGGCTAAGAGACTCGACTGAAATTTCTCAGATAAATCAAAATGAGTAAGATGTGTTTGGCTTCAGTCGAAATGGGGTTTCCTAGTACCTCCAATAGCGGGCAGGAATATGAAGCCAAACTGAAACGACATTTATTTTATATTAGCACTATTACGTCTCACGCGTTCTGTGGTCCACAGGCTGCCTGTTTGCCCCCATGTCTTTTATATTGTGATATCCCTCCCAGCCCAACAGTGCCCTGTCCCTTCTCTTCTCTTACCATTTTCTTCTCCTTTATCTGCAGAATGCTGGTCTTCATTTGTTCATCTCTTGGTTTATCTTCCCATCCCCACTTTCATACACCTCCCCACTGCCACTTGTCTCCCCTACTAGATGTTAGGCCCCCCTGAGGGCACCTCACAAGGCACCTTGTTTAAGAGTTCTGTCACCCAAGCCCCGCCAGAATGCCTTTGATATGGCTTTGACATAGAGTAAACTTTTGTTGTTGGTTTTTAATGTAGATGTTTTATTTACGTAAATAATCATCTTGTTCCAGTAGGAATTTGAGATGGCTTATAGAAATACACACAGTTCAGTAGGATACTTTTGATCGAGACATTGTAGCAAAAGGTTGAAAACATGGGTTTTTATCCCGTTTATGATTCTTCTTTGGGTCCTTCCCATACAGTGTCCCCTCATGATACAACAAAGCCTCAGATCCCATGAGACAGGTCTCCTTGTGGATCCTGCCCTCTCCCCAGTCCACCCCAGGTGGGGAGACTGTGCAGCCCCATGGCGGGACTTACGTGGATGATTGTGTGGTCTGGCCTGCTCCATGCAGTGGCCGATTTGAGATAGAATGCTGTAATTTAATTAGTTTCACTTCTAAGACATTCCAGAAGCATTCAAGAAATGTTTTTTTCTTCTTTGGCACTGTGTCTGCAATTAAGGAAAAAACTAACAAGTATATAGTGATATCTGGCAGGTCAAACTTCTTGCCTATCATTTTGATGTGGTTAGCTGAATCACAAAGAACAAAGTACGCTTTTCTAACTCAACTATGCTCTGTCTTTATTTATCTTTTTATATAGCAAAAAGATTGTAGAACGTTTAGTAAGGAGAAAGTCACCTACTACCCTAACTCATAAAATGTAATTTTTAAACATTTGCTTCTAAGCTTTTTACTACGTGCAGAAATAGAGCTTGGGTCCGGCTCTGTTCCTTAATTTTATTTTCTGTGCAGTAATTTTAATATCTGCATAAAACTCCTTCTATGATGCACCATAATCATTCTCCATTAGTTAGCATTTACACTGCTTCCATTTTTCATCATTATAGGTACTGCAGCGAGCATCTATGAGCATATGGTTTTTCTTATAGTTTGGATTATTTCCTTAGGATGGATTCCCAGAGGTAGAATTATGGGCCAGATGGCTTTAGTATTTTTATGATACTTTACATATCCTGCCAACTTGCTTCCCCAAGGATTGTGCAGCCCTGCAAAGCCATCATTGATCTAGGAGGTGTTCAGTGCATAGCGCCCTGCCAGCAATGGAAACATGGCAGATCTGCAGATTAACTAGGGGAGAAAAACTACATTACTAAGTTCACTCTTGCAATTAAGAATCATATCTCTTGCTATATTTGTTGTCGTGCAGCTCTTATTTGTATATGTATATGCGTATGTGGCACATATGTATTCTGTATACGTCTGGCTTTAGGAGAACTGGCAACTCTGTTTTGGGGCAGAATGAACCTGGGCAGCCCTGTGTGTCCCCCACAAGTCCCTGCCTGTGGCCTGGGCTATGCCTACAGGGCCCAGACCTGGGAACCCAGCTGAGGGAGCCTGGCTGCCCAGTCAGAGTGGCTCACGCTGGAGTGCTTCACTCCCAGAGCACTTTCTGCCCTCAGACATCCAGAACCTTTAGGCCTGCGTGAACAGGGGCCACCCCAGCCCTGCAGGCTGTCTTCCTGGAGTGAAGGCTTCCCCACACTGTGCTCCTGATGTGGAGAGGTGACGGTTGTTTGAGTGAGACCCCACGTGGACCTGTGCTGGGAGGATGCACTGGGCTTCTGTGGGGTCAGGGCACCCAGGTGTGTTTCCTGAGTGGCCTTCCCAGCCGTGTGTTTTGGAGTGAGGCAGACCTTGACATTGCTGTTATCACACAAGGGTGAGTTCCCTTGCCTGATGTGCATTAAAAAACTCCAATTATGTAGCATCAGGTTTTGGGAAAAGAAATCAGCTTTATTCTGTGAGATCAATCTGCAGGGAGCCAGGGGGTGTGTGCCCTCAGATCTGTCTTCCCGATTCAGGATTTGGGGCAGATTTTAAGAGGTTAGGGAGAACAGGCTGGTTCACAGAAATGCTGGCAGGACCGGTTTTGACTGGTGGGCTTCAAGCATTTGTGGTGAGGTTCTAAACATCATGATGAGGTTTTACATTTATGATGGGGGGGGAAGGAATTCTAACACTGGATCTTCCTCAATGACAGACCCCTTGCTTCTGAGAAGAGTCTGACTTAAGTTCCAGTCATGTCCCCATCTTTGGTTCCGTGGGGAGGAGAATCCTTGTTCCGTGTTCTTTTCAGGCCAAGACTTCTTCTGCACATGATCTGGCTACGTGACTTTGAAAATTTTCTGAAAGACAATTCTTACTCAATTGGTAAAAGATGGAGTCTGTTTGAACTGGCTCTAAATGGGCTCATGGTTACATTGCTGTGAGTTGCCCAGAAATCTGCACTGGGGGCTGGTCCATCCTTACAAGTCCCGGTCTCTGGGACAGATCCCCAGAGCCTGGATGCTGAGTCACAGTGGCTTGGCAATGCGCAGTTCATACCCCCACACCTGCCCCCAGACACAAGGCCCTGTTGGCCTGCTGAATAAGGACAGCCTTCACCAACCAGGCCATCTTACTAAAGAAATTTACCCCCAGTGGACCAGTGATGAAGACATTTAAATGGTGATTGCCATCAGACACCATATGGCCCTGCTGTCTTTTTACTTGGGGCCTGTCTGCCAGTCATGGTACCATTCATCAGGCCATGCTGATGCAGTGTCCCACATGGCACAACCAGAAGGACCTACAACTAGAATATACAACTGTGTACTGGGGGGCTTTGAGGAGAAGAAGGGAAAAAACGAAAAAAAGAAGATTGGCCACAGATGTTAGCTCAGGTGCCAATCTTTAAAAAATAAAATAAAATAAAATGTATGAGTAAAACAGAATGTGAACTCAAGGTGTGATATTTTGTTTGGTAAGTGCAAATTTTAGTTCACATGACATATGAAATATTTTACTAAATGTTATGGGTTGAATCGTGTGCCCCAAAAAGATATGTTGGAGTCTTAATCCCTAGTACTTTAGAATGTGACTTTATTTGGAAATAGTTGTTGTAGATGTAATTAGTTATGATGAGGTCATACTGGAGTAGGGGTGGGCCCTTAATCCGATATGACAGGTGTCCTTATGAGAAGAGGAGACACACCGGGAGGAGAGCGCCATGTGAAGACACAGACAGCGGGGAGAACACCACGTGACAACGGAGGCAGAGAGTAGAGCGATGAAATTGCAAGGCAGGGAGCACCGAGGATTTCGGACCCTGCCAGAAGCCAGGGAGAGGCAAGGAGGGCTCTGCCCGACAGCATCCGGAGGGAGCAGGGCCTTGCCGACGCGGTGATTTTGGACTGCTGGACTCCAGAACTGTGAGAGTACACATTTCTGTTGTTTGAATCCACCCAGTTTCTGGTATTTTGTCAGCCCTAGGAAGCTAGAACACTGAATGCGAATAAGGTCTTTAAAGTTAAAATATTTTCCTCTCTTTAAAAATCGTAATTTTTTCTAATTTGTTGTTATTAAACTTCAGTATTATTATTTACCATATGTTTGTTCCATTTAAACATCCATTAATATAATTAGTATTAATCCACTGTTTTTTCCTTTTTTGTACTATAATATTTATTTCATTTTGTATTCACTCAAAAATCTTTCTACCAGCACAAATGTATATGGGGTTTAATCAGAGACAATTTTCACTGTCTGTATGTCTTTTCTGGCTTTCATAATTGTCTGTTTCATTTCATAATTATTACTAAACGTAGTCTTGCCACAGAGAGGAGGAGGGTCTGAAAAACGACCCCATGAGTGTTGAGCGTGTTATGTGCATGCCTGTGCCGGGTTCCACTGTCTACCAGCGTGTGACTTGTCAAGTTTCCTGATCTCCCTGAAGCAGAGTTTCCTTGTGTATATAGTGAAGTTACTAATCCCGGCCTCAAAAGTTGTGAGGATTAAATGAGACAATGCACACGAAGGGCTCAGCACTGAGCATGGCATGAAACAAGAAGCCAAACAATAGTAACTTCTCTTCTTATGCTGCGACTATTTTAAGAGCCGAGGGTGTGCTCTATCTGAGAGCAGTGCTACGCAGTACTGCAGTCTTGAAGACCTGTCCTCTAGACGCAGAAGGACTCTCTGAGGACTGACTTTTAGGCATGATAGAAAATTTCTATGTGTGGGATACTCTTTCCAGAGGGTATATTTAACCTCCAGCCCCCTCTCAGCCAGCCCTGATGGTATGGGTACTAGCTTGCCTACAATTTCAGCCCTGGAAGACCCAGATGGTCCAGGATACATACCACAGAGGGCAGAAGAGGAAGGCGCGACTTTGAATAAATGCAGTGTTATGGGAAGACGGTCATTACCTGAAGAGGGCGCTCTCTAACCACGGGCTCTCCTTTCTGTGCTTCATACAAGGCATCTGAATGGAGCTGATTAGATGGCGGAGGAAGCTCTGAACAGTGATTGGAAATGTGCCCACCCTCAAGAAGACTGATTACCATGCTTGGGAGTGCCCTGGGATAGGGGAAGCCTCTGGCCTAGAACAAGATAATCAGCACGACGCCAGAAGAATAATAATAACAGTACTAATATTATGATAGTGAAGATAACTAAAACGCTGTCATTTATTCAGTTTTTACTATGTGCTAGGCACTGTGCTGTATTGAATATATATTAACTAATTTAATTCCTGTCAACAGCCCTGTGAAATCCTTATTCCCACTTTACAGATGAGCAAACTGAGTCCCAGAGGCATAAGTAATCTGCCCAGTGTCCCAGGGCTGGTAAGCAGCTGAGCCAGGGCATAGACTGTCTGCCTCAGAAGCCACTGCCACCCTGAGTCACCATCCTGAGTGGCCAGACAAAAAGCAAACATCAGAGTTTCCCAGGGCCTGGCTCCCTTTGCTTGCCTTTGTGCCTGGGACCAGAAAATCCATTTTACGGATAGACACTGACTGTCTACAGTGTCCCACACATTGTGTGAGGTGCCTGAAAGGATGGCAAGGAAGCAGGTGGTCCAGCACATATTGCCAAGACCCCATCCTTCAGCCCTGCCCTGGGCCCTTCAATCCTTTTACCTTTGGAAACTTGGTCTACCCTTCTACCTCCTCAGCCACTGGGCCAGTGAGCCCATGCGGGGTCAAGGCCAGACTTTGGGGCAAGACACAGAGCTGTTGCCTCCAATGAATGAGGCACGTGAGGAGGCTCAGGGGCACAACTGGAGAGGGACAATGGGAAAGCCGGAACAGCCTCCCTGCCCGATCTCAGTTTGGGAGCAGCTTTCAGAGCGAAGGGCACTTCCGGTCCACTGTCCCAGCATGTCCTTGTGCCCTCACTAGCTTCCTTGGTTGCGTCTGCCCTGCAGAGTAGGAGAAGAGCATTGCCAGTTTCCTCCCCTCTCCTGCATTAACCCCTTGTCTTCAGCACCATTGTCATCCTCGTTCTTTGGGCTCCTTCTATGAGCCTGGCATCAGGCTAAGCATATCACATACTTTCTCATTTACCTTCCACGACTTGGTAGGAAGAACTCATGAGGTAGGCACCGTATTATTCCCACTTTATGTATGAAGAATGATTATGTTCAGAAAGATTAACTACATTTGCCTAAGTCACCCAGCTGATAAATAGCAGAGCTGGGATTTGAACCTGTGTCTCCCTGACTTCAAAGCTCATGTCCTTTATATTACCCGACACTGACATTTAGAACCATTAGAACCACCCACTAAGAGTGGAGGAGGAAGAGATGAGATACGATCAATATACACTGATTCAACCTTTAAAGTGATTTCCAGTAGTCTGCCTTCGCCTTTTCTATCGAGGCTAGAATTGCTAGGCCACCAGCAATAGGACACATCTTAAATTATTAAGTCATGCCGAAGAGCCTGAGGAGGGCTCCAGAACCTTCTCAACAAGCCAAGTGGCCCAGTCTGAGAGGCAGGGGAAGCTACAGAGACAAAAGAGAATTTACAGGAATCTCAGTCTCTGTGGAAACGTTAAATAACCACTGAAGGACTTTAGACTTTCCTGGTCTAAAGAGCATTTGAGAGCCAAAGACCCTTTGTTTTGACAAATTCTAACATTTTCTCTTCTCACCCACTCTGTTCTCACTGGTACTATAAGCCTTGTCTTTAGCAGTGATTTTGTCATTGTAGTAGTTAGGAAATCTAGGCTATTGAAAAGAATAAACGGAATCAGTGACTTTACTAGGTACGGAATGAGGAAGTAAAACATTTTCACTTTCTGAAGTTAGGTCATCCATTCCCACACCTACACGTAGACACAGCATGGTCACTGTCAAAAATCACTGCAGGGGGTGACAATGGCACCCCATTCCAGGGGCTTTGTCAGCCACTTACATTCACAGAACTGAAAAACCCCGGGTTAAAATTCCCAGGATCTTGGTTTGTGTTTTATTTAAGGTTTCTGGCTTATCCCAAGATTAAAATTTTCCTAGATGTAAAACAGCTGTGTCATCGCTGGCCAGCTCACCCCTCTGAAAGGGGGCCTCTCCCTTTCTCTCCTCAAAGCCTGTTAGAGCCCATCATTTTGCCCCTCGCTGGGGTAGTTTCTAGGGCTGTGTAACTTCCCTGTTGTTATTTTAAGTAAAACTTATTGAGCAGAGAGCTGTTTTTATTGGCTTAGGGCCTCTTATTGGCATAAAATATAATATTTATTCATTGTGGAGCAGGTTCTAATATCTTGCTGCTGTTTTTGTTACCGGGCATATATTTGCTATACAATACTGGCATCGCTCCTCCTGGGCATCTCATAAAGCCGTCTGGTGCACGTTGGCTTTAGAGGTAGCGTGCGTAGGACAGTCAACATAGTGGTTGCCTACCTGAAGTACAGTAATCCATTTTGTTTCCTCCCTTCCTACCTCCCTCCTCCACTCCTTTCATCCTTCTCTCCTCTTGGCAGAGTTCTCCTTTATAGGCTGGCTCTCTATTTGCCTACAATATGTGGGCATGAATGGGTTGGCTGATGGCTTTTGTGTTTTTCCACGTTTACTACATTCAACCTACTAAAGTTGCATGAAATGAAGTTCTCCAGCAGGCGGCACTGTAGGCTTCCAGGGGCTCTGCAAGCTGTCGGCTCCAGGACCAGGTGCACGACCTACAGTCAGAAAAGAACCCTTGTTGTCTGGGTTTGTTCAAGGACAGAGTCACATGCTCAGGATTTCATCCTGGAACCCCACAGTGTGTCATGTGATCCTTTTATAGGCAAGGCAATCAATAGTGGCCATGCGGGAAATCGCGCCGACAGCCTTCCTAGTATTGCAGTTCTGAAGAAACCGAAGGGTGATTCAGCCAAAGGGCACACTGGTGAAGTGCCAGAAAGTTGGCTTCAGATATCTTGTGTTAACAGAAACTGGACTGACCAAAAGGGGAAACAAACGAACCAAGTAAAGGAAACAAATATCAAAAGGGCGTATAATTACCCAGTGGTTCTTAATCAGAGGTGCTTGTCAGAATCGCCCTAGAGTTTAAAACAAAATAAACATTCCCAACCCCAGAGCTGAATGCTCTGACTGGCTAAGTCTGGGTGGGATCTGGGCATCCGTGTTCTCTTAAGTTTCACAGATGATTCCTAGCATCTAGTGCAATGCCTCAGAGGCATTTGTATTATTTTTGACTCTCCAGTTAGTATGATATAATGGGGAGAACGGGTCACGTCAAATAAGCCTTCATTTTTGTGAATCAGTTTGCTCATCTGTAAAATGGGCCAAGTTGCAGAGATGGATTGGTTCCTCAAACCCAGAGTCCAGACTTAAGCTATGATCAGGGTCCCAGACCTCTTCGCATCCCCCCGCCCCCAAAAAGAAGCCCTGGGACCATGCTGAGTGGAGAGACATCACTGTTGAGATCCTTGCCTTCCTCAGTAATCGATTATCATATAGTGATGTCCTTAACAGGATTAACTCGGTCCTTTCCCAAGGCTTGTAAGTGTTAAGAAATTGCGCCTCCTTCATTTTATAGTCTAAGAAGTAGCAAATGAGTCTTAAACAGTGCTCAGTCAGGTCACTAATTATTTAATGATTTGGGACTCAGAGATTCCTCAAAGGAATGACTAAATCTGTTCACAGTAGGAGGAAGTAATATATGGGCAATCATGATTTCGCTCACTCTTATTAAGAGAAGAGACTAGAAAAAAAGACTCCCTGAGAAGACATTGAGCCTGAGGTGGGGCAGCAGCCCCCCTCCGCGCTCCAGCTGATGGCTGCTCCAACGGCAGCCGGCCCCTTGCTAGATCTGGTCACCTGCACAACGCAGCTAGTTCCCGCCCTTCCTCCACTCCTCCCATGACGCCCTCCTCCACACCTTTCAAGGAGTCAAAGGTCAGCTTCTCTGGGGGATCTCCCGCCTCCCCGCAGCATTTTGGTCCCGCCTCTCCCAGCCATTTGTGTTGTAAATTGGTCTATCCCTTAGACTTTGAGCTCCTTGAGTGCAGGGACTCTGACTCATTCAAAGCGGAATGAATTGATTAATGATGCAAGATCAATCAACAAGGGGTTTCTTTAGCTGCGGGGAATATGGGCGGTCATTCAAGCGGTATGTCTGAAATAAAGCGAACATGCAACACCCCCCACCTCCCAGTATCTATGTATCAGCCAAGCAGGTATTTAATTTCACTAATAATTTATTTCTTTGGAGTAAACATTGCCCATGCCTGAGGGTCTCTATGAAAATATAAGCATCCCTAGGAAGGACGGACCACCCCTCGGAATAAGTGTGATTACTAAATCTTTTCCTCTCAGGCAGGAGGAAGGTTCAGGATGCCTCCTTGAACCAGACCCTAGGAGCCCAGGATTTGAAAGACAAGTGTCACCTCAGGATTCTGCAGAGCACCAGCTCTGGGCACAGGGATGTCCTACCAGGCGATGGACAGGTTTTGGTGCAAGGGGGCACTGCAGCTAGATTATGAGAATGTCCAGGTTGGAAGAGAATCCAAACCTTCATTTCACAGAAGCAGCAGCTAAGGCCCGGGGAGAGAGAGGATCTTGCCCAGGGTCAGCGCGGGGACCTCACAATCCACATGCAAAACGGTTTCAGTAGTGATGTAAGCAGTGCCCTTGTGCGGTCCCTGGTGCCCCTGGCGCCCCTGGCAAGGCCACATTCCCTGCGTCAGAGCTCTGCTCCACCTTCCGCCGGCTGTTCATCAGGATCCTCCAGGGTGCTGTTTCCAAAACCAAGGGACTATGTTTTTAATCTTGTAATCTTGTAATTATGTTATGAATCTGCATCTTTTTTTTTTTTTTTTAAAAATTGGCACCTGAGCTAACAACTGTTGCCAATCTTATTATTTTCTTTTCTGCTTTTTCTCCCCAAATCGCCCCGGTACATAGTTGTATAGTTTAGTTGTGGACCTTCTAGTTGTGGCACGTGGGACGCCGCCTCAGCGTGGCCTGACGAGCTGCGCCATGTCCGTGCCCAGGATCCGAACCAGCGAAACCCTGGGTCACCACAGCGGAGCGCGAGAACTTAACCACTTGGCTATGGGGCCGGCCCCTGAATCTGCATGTTTAACCAGCGCTCGCAGGTGATTCTGAGGCACAAGAGGCTTGGGAACGACCTGTCTAGTTGTCAGGACTGTTCATATAGATGAGCATAGAGTTTTTTTAGTTATTAAAGGAACATTAGACATAGCATAAATCCTCTTATTTTTTCCTTTTGATTATAGAAAAGTTATATATATCCACAGTCTACTTCCATGAAAAAACATACAGAAACCAGAAAAGGACAGACTGAGTAACAAGTGAGAGAAAAAATAAGCTTACTAATCCTACATCTTAGTGTCTCCTTGACCCCCTCATTTCCCAAAGAAGAAACCAGATCTACAGAAGTTAATGATTCTTCTCAAAGTCACACAAGTAGTTTGAGACCGAGCTGGGCCTAGGAATCTAGTCCCTCTGTCGCCGCTCCTGCAAACCCACAGGACTGTACAAGCTTAGAGAAAAGTCTTGTGGGAAAGAGACCACACTGGTCACAGGGTTAGCTCTAGAGGCTGAGATTACTGACATGGATTTTCATTTACACCCATCTGGATTGTTTGAGTTTGTCCCAGTTATAAGCAACACAGAAGACTAGGCTGCCTGAAAATCGCGTGCTTCAAACACTTTACGATGCGGTATTGCATATTGTAAACAGCCCTGTCAACACAGACCTGAGCTTGCGTCAGAGAAAGAGAAGTGCTCCGGTGCCAAGAATAAAAGGTGTGCTGAAAAAAGGCGGTTTTGCCTGACGCCACAGCTGCCCGGATGTCGGCCTGAGACAGGAGATGAAGCTTCTGGCCCCACAAGGTGCAGAAGAATGAGAGAGCCCTTGCCCTCTGTGAGCCGGGCCTGGAGGGCGGAACTGCCCAGGAAGAGAACAAGGAAAGCTGCTGCTTCTGCGGAGGCTCAGCAAAGGAAAAGTCTCCCTGAGACCTTGCAACCTGTGATTCATTCACATAGCAATTGTCGTTTATTCAATAGAATTAGAAACTAATAGCAAATGTATAATTTTTTAAAAAATCCTCTATGTTTGGAAATTTAGTAACACAGTACTAAGTAAGCCCTGGTTTTAAGAGGAAATAAGGAAAATTAGTAAATGCTTATAACTAAAGGATAATGAAAACACTACATGTTAAAATGTGTGGGACAGCTAAAGAAGTATTTTTAGGTCAAATTATAACCTTAAATATGTTTAATAGGAAATAAAAAAGGTTAAGAATTACAAGCTAACTGTTTAACTCAAGAGTTTGGGAAAAGAGCAATAGAACAGACACAAAGAGGAATCATGAAAGGAAACAAAAATAAGGATGGAAATCACTGAAAGAGAAGAGGAAAAACACAGAGAGAGACGAATAAAATCAGCACTTGGTTTGTGAAGATTAGTAAGCAAGGTGTTTGAAGGGAAAGAGCCAGAAAATGCAGATACACGAAGTACATAATGAAAAAGGGAAATAACTACAGACACTTTAAAAAAACGTGAAAGGTTGTTATGATTGAATATATACTAAAGAATTTGAAATCCTACCTGAATCAGATAAATTCCTAGAAAACGTAATGTGTAAAGACTGGCACAAAGAGAATTTTAAAAATTAAATAGACCACTAAGTACACAAGATTTTAAATGGAATTAACAAACCATCCCTCTGGAAATGTCACTCACACAAACACACACACGCACTGTGGGGGTCAGCCTCTGAACGGCTCCCGGTGACCTCTGTCTCCTGGGGTCCATGCCCTGTGTACTCTTCTGCCCTTGTGTGTGGGCTGGACTTGGTAATGCTCTCGTAATGAATAGAACATGACGAGGTGATTGGCCATCACTTGGTGTTCAGGTTACAGGACGACCGTTGGGTCCTCTTGCTCTCTCCCTGTCCTTGTATCTCTCTTGGGCCGGCTCTGGGGGAAGCACCATGCTGTGTGGTGAGAATCCGTGTGGAGAGGCTCACAGGCAAGGACTGATGCCTCTGACCAGCAGATAGCGAGGGCCTCCAGCTAGTGAACAGACATGTGATTGAGCTTGGAAGCAGATTGGCCCACAGGAGAGCCCTGACTGCCACACTAACTGCCACTTCATGAAAAACCCTAAGTGAGAGACACCCAGCTAAAGCCGTGCCCACAAAAACTGTGAGCTAAGAAGTGTTTCTTGTTTTAAGTCACAAAGTTCTGGGGTGGTTTGTTACATGGCAAGAAGTAACTGATACATACACATAAAACACCCGATTGATTTTACTGGAGAATTCAACCAACTTTCAATGCGTATGCAATTCCTATCTTATAAAAGTCATTTCAAAAAATAAAGGGGGAAACTGCCCAGTTCATTTGTGAGGTTGGTACCATTATTTCATTATGATCGTGATGATGGTGACGACAACACTTATTGCAGACGTGCACACATCTAAGTGCACATTAGATGAGTGACGACAAATGCCTGCTCCTGTGGACCAGCACACCAATCAAGGCAGAACACGTCCATTAGCCCAAGAGTTTGCCCGTGCCTCCTCTAGTCACTCTCCTTTTCATAGGCAGTCACTATTCTGAAGTCTATCACCATAGGTTATTTTTGGCTGTTCTTCAAATGGAATCATTTAGACGTGTACTCTTTCGTGCCTGCCTTATTTTACTCAGTATGTGTTTAGGACTGAGCCGGGTGCTCCCCTCTCCCATATTAATGCCAACTTCCTTCTGCTTCTCAGAGCCATCTCTACTTACAAAGCCAAAGTGCCGTATTCAAACAAGATCAGATATTCTACCCAATTGAAAACTGATTAAAATTGGTCTTTTAACTACAGATTAATGACTATATTAAAGACGTACAGTCGAGATAATCTGGTACCACAAAATCAGGCTGAGGGGCAGCTAATTATTAGAGCAGAAGGTTATAATTTTCTATGTTTCTGTAGAACATAACACAATGATGAAATAAAGTAGGCTGCATGAATAAGGCTGCTGGGCAAATCGTACTAAGTCATTTTGTCTTTGGTATATATTTAAAATAGCTTGTCTATATATAGACTTTAACCTGAGAATTATTATATGAATGTGTGTACCCACTTGTAGATTTTTCTTTCTTTTTTTATAACTAGAATTTATTTTTCTGCTGAGGAAGAGTTGCCCTGAGCTAACATCTGTTGCCAATCTTCCTCTTTTTTGTATGTGAGCCACTGCCACAGCATGGCCACTGACAAGTGGTGTAGGTCTGCACCCGGGAACCAAACCCAGGCCACTGAAGTGGAACATGATAAATTTAACCACTAGGCCACTGGGGCAGGCCTGGGTTTTATTTTTCTTAATAGATCATTGCGGCTGGGGGAACCACTGATCATTGTAGAAATGTAATTAATTAATAATCAGTAATTTTACCTTATCTTAAAATAATCATGCCAAGGATGGCAAATTCTAGGCACTGAGGCCACAACTCCTCCCATTCCATACAGGAGACAGACATCAATAATCCGTCACACCACTCTGAGCCAGGGCTGCCTGAGAAGCCTTCTCAACCAGTGAGCTGTCATGCACGGTAGGAAGACAGCGCTTCTCAACCAGCTACTCCAAGCAGCTGCCATCCATTTGCTGGAGTTGGCACAAGAGTGGAAATGTATTGAACAATGATTCAAATTATTTCTTAAAGAACATGCTATTCATAATAATGTGTGGAGGTGCAGAATGCTACTTTATTAAAATATTATAGTGTAAGAGTATAGAAGAAAAAGCAGGGTTTTTGGAGTCTAAGAGCCCTGGGCATGAATCCCAGCTCTGTATTTAATTTACCCTGGGGCTTTAGCGAACCATATCTCTTCTTCAAAAGAGGAACGATTATTGTTATCTTACTGAGTTTTTGTAAAAAATAAAAATAATTTTTTAAAGTGCTGGGCACATAACAAGGGTACGTTAAGTGCTGCCCCTTCTTCTTACCACAGTGGAAAGAGCACAGGTGTTGAACCAGGCAGACCTAAATTCCAATCCTGCCTCTGCTCCTTTAGTGTGACTCCAGAGAAGTTTTTTACTCTCTCTTAGTCTGTTTCCTCATAGGCAAAAATGGATAACAGTAACTGCATTGATGGGTTGTTTTCTAAGAATCAGTGTTAATATATGGAAATTGCCTAGAAGTCAGTTAAAACTTGACCAGCGATAACTTTTACTTTTCTTTTAACTTCGCTGTTGCTTTAGTCTTCCCTTCTCCTTCCCAAAAAACCACGGAAAAGAATTGAGAGAATATGCGTCAAACTTGAGGAAGTGAGGGCGAGGCGCAGGGAGCAGAGCTTGGACCGCTTGCGTTATCTGCAGTGGGTCTTTCTGTACAGTGTGACTTTCCCGGCTCTTGATTTATACCTGAAATTAAAAAGCAATATAATAGCGAGCGGCTTCAGCATCAGGGCAGAGAGAGCTCCTCCCTTAGCCTCTCCCCACTAAGATACAAAGAAAAGGACACTCATAAGCCAACAGAGGACATCCACACAACACAACAGACGTCTGAGAGACCCACGCAACCATATGTCTGAAGGTGAGGTGTCCCAGCGGGCCGCAGTGCAAGGAGGTCAGGGGATCTCCTCTCCCTCCCAGACGGCAGCGACCTAGGGTGTGGGTCTGCACCCGGCTCTGGGAGGAGAGGGGGAAAGGGCAGCCCTCCCGACGGACGCCGTCACTCTCGGAGCTGCCCGCGATCCTCTGGGAACGCTCCAGACCAAGGAGGCAGAGCGATCGCGGGGGCGTCTTCACCAGCCAAGCAGCGCAGGGGCAGACGGCGGGTGCAGAGCAGGAGCGGCCCTGGGATCACACACGTGAAAGGAAGCGCCCCTCCGCCTGCGTGGCGCGCGAGCTCGGCCAGTGGGCCAGAGCGAGGGACCCCGCCAGGGCACCTGTGTGCCTACGTGCGCAAAGTGGCGGCGGCCGGCGCGCAAACACAGACAGGCCCTGTCAGCACAGCTTCCGAAGGACAGGAACAGCTGCCAGGGATCCAGCGGGCTCATAATACACAGCTCCTGCCCCCCACCCCTCTGGAAGAAGAACATTCCAGTTGGGGGCAGCAGATGGAATCTGCTACCACATACTATGAATATGCCACGGCACAAATCCACCCCGTCAAAGAATATGAAAACTACAGCCTCTCAACACTGACCCTATGCAGACCACAGGATGCTGCTACCAAAACCCTGGCAACTCCTTCCTCTGAAATCTGTATATCACTTCAACACACTGATGCTCTTGCCAGAAAGGCTTCCATGCTATGCCTGCTTCCTCCCATACCTCTGTTTCACATAGAAGTCTCCTGCAGGTTCATCTGAAGGTACAGTCTGAGTCCATCCCTGTATTATCGCTGCAAGGGAGGATAAGAAATTGAGTTCCAGCTTCTATCTGGGAGAGACAGCGCTCATATAACATGGGTATTCTAAAGATGCTGAGTGGGCACAATATGAAAAAATTATACTAAAATATATCATATATGATTAAGAGTAATTTTATACCTTTATTTTAAATATTTGCCACTTACTTTTTTTGTCTTATTGCGTTAACCAGAAGTATCAAGCAATGTTTAATAATTCTTGTGAGGGAAGGCATTATTCTTCAATTCAGGGCATATTTACTGAGTGTCAGCTATGTGCCAAGCACTGTTTTGGACTAGGGATCATCAGTGACCCAAATAGGAAAAAATCCCTACCACCACGAAACTTTTCATGAGGGGCTGAGGGGGATTATAAGTAAAATAAATGAGTAAATTATATATCCCTGTATATTAAAAGGAAAAGAGGTTATAGAAAATAATAAAGCAGGAATGCTAGAGTAGGATGGAACGTGTGCAATTCTAGAAAGGACGGCTGGTGTTGGCCTTGCTGAGAGAGTGACATCTGAGCAGACTTGAAGGAGACGGGGGTGAGCCAGGGGAACATCTGGAAGAACGTTCCAGACAGAAAGAAGAGTCAATTCAAAGGCCCCAAGGCAAGAGTGTGTTTAATGAACTGCAAGAAGGCCAGTGTGGTTGGAGCGGAGTATGGAATGGAGAAAGTTGTAGGAGGAAAGTTGCCAAAGAGGTAAGAGGGCCCAGCACATGAAAGACCACATCCTCCGTGTGCAGAAGCGCATAGAGCATTATAAGAATATGGCTTTTACTCGGAGTGAAATGTGTAGCCATTGAAATTTCTTTCCTTCTGTCTTGCATGGGCCACTCGGACTGCTGTGTTGAGACTAGACTGTGAGAAGGAAAAAGTGGAAGCAAGGAGATCATTTTGGAGGTTGTTGCAAATATCTAGGCCTGCTGTGCTGGCGGCTTGAACTTGAACCGGGGTGACAGTAGTGGGGGTAGTCAGAAATGGTCAGATTCTAAGTAAGCGCAAGGATGACAAGACCTGCAGAAGATTGGATCTGAGGGTATGAGAGAAAGGGAGGCGTCAAGGGTGACCCTAAGGCATTTAGTGAGAGCAGCTGGATGGATGGAGTTGCCATTAACTGAGATGGGAAGACCATGGGAAGAACAGCTTTGGAAAGAGGAAAAGATCAGGAGTCTAGTTTTGAACATGTTATGTGAGAGACATGTTACGTGTGAGACATGTTACATGTGTTGAACATGTTACATGTTACGTGTCTATAGGAGGCATCCAAGTAGAGATGTCCAGAGGCGGATGGAAATATGAGTTAGAGTTTGAGGGGTGGGGTGTAGGCTAGAGATATAAATGTGGCACTAAGAACATATTGATGGAATTTAAAGCTATGAGACTACACAGACTATCAAATAAATGTACAGAAGAGAGTAGAAAATAGGTCAAGGGCTGAGCCCAAATGAGACTCTAACGTTAAGAATGTCAGGGAGAAATGAAGGAGCCAGCAAAGAAGACAGAGAAGGAAAGGGCAGTGAGCGGTCATGCAAGGTAGGAAGACAGCACTTCCTGGAAGCCAAGTGAAGAAAATGTTTCTTTATTTTAATTATAATGGCTTTCGTAATTCACCCTTTGATAGGATGCTTATTCTTGGTTTTTGATAATCTGTATTACTTTTATATATTTTTCTTCTGTTCCTGTTTTACTTAGAGTTTTTATTTGAAGTAGCCACTGAATTTTATAAAGTGCCTTTTTAGAATATGTCAATATGGTTTATTTCCTATAGTTTATTGATGAAATAATTTTCATGTTGATAATGTCCTAATATTAGCATTCTGGAATAAACCTTTCCTCGTCATAATTTTTAAATTATTTTAATAAGCGATTACATTTGTTTGTCTATTTTATTTATAATTTTTGTACCTACATCCTTAAGTCAATTTGCTATAGTTTTTTATTTTCACTTTTTATTCGATTTTGATATTAAGTTAATTTTTAGCTTTTAAAATGAATTGGGAGCTTCCTTTTTTATGAACTGAAATAATCTGAACAATGTTGGAATTATTATTGCAAAGCCAACTGAGTCAGGTGCCTCCAATTTTGGGGAGGATTATTTGTTTTTATGTCTTCTTGAGTCAATTTCATTAATTTATATCTTCCTATAAAATCTTTCATTTCCTCTAGGCTTCTATTTATATTGCCAGAGAGTAGTATGTAACAGTTTCTCTTATCTTATTTGGATCTGTGGGCATATCTTTTCTCTTTCTTAATGTCGATATGTTTGTATTTGCTTTTTCTCTTTTTTCGCCAATCGGTCTTTATTGGAGTTATCTACTTATACAGGTAATAGAGATTTTAATTCTATTGTCCCTTCTACTATTTTTGTTTTCTTTATTTTTAATTATTTTAAGCTTTTATCTTTTTAATTGCCTATACCTGTTGTCTTAATGTTTATTTTCAGGTTTTTCCCCGATTTTCTCAAGAGGCATACTTATTTTAAGGATTCCTTTATAAAGCAGCAGATATAAATCTGAGTCCACAACTCAGGCATGTAAGAAATATAACTATTTTTTAAAGGAGTCAATTTAATTTCTTTATACTGTTCCTATCCCTACCATGACAGCAGAAGCTTAATCTCTGTTAATTTGGGGTCTTTCTTTTCCCTGAGCTGTCTAGATTCTGAAAGTCTTAGAGTTGGTGAGCACGTGGCTCTCAGTGGAATCTTGCCTTGCAGGCATCATGGGTGTAGATTCCAGATTGACTGTCACTACATCTCAGCATGTTGGAGACAATGAATTCAGGTCTCAAACCACGTGAGGGCTAGTTTGCTGTTATAAATTACCAGGAGAAAATTTTTTTCTTTCAAAGAGTACCAAGATCAAGACCAGCCAGTTCCTTGTTCTTCCCTACTGCATAATAGGTTTATTCCTTCTTTGCCTTTAGGCTGAGGACGTGGCCTTTTGGGGTCCCTGGGACCTCTTTATGCAGCCCTTTAGGACTTCTAGTCTCAGGGAGGCTCGGGGCTTCTTCTTCTCTTGGTAGCACTTAAATGGTCCTTTAAGATTTCCAAGGAGAAGTGACATCATCAAAATGGTAGAATAGGAGTTTTCTACCATCTTCCTTCCCAAAGAACACCGATTTTAACAATCACCCATGGATGAAAGTGCCTTTGTGGAAGTCTGGGAGTCGAGCAGAGAAGTTCCAGCACAGCATTGGAGCAAAAAACACCTGAGATTGTATTCATTAAAGAGGGTAAGAGCAGTAGTTTCACTTTGCCTGTGCCACCTGTCCCCAAGGCAGCACAGGTTAGTGCCAAGAGAGACACCGTTTTTCCCATAAGGGAATGTGAGAGCATGTGAATGAGCACGCAGCTTCCCCAGCCGTGTGGGATGTTGCCCACTTCTTTCTTGTCCCATTGAGAATGTTGAGGTGTGTTGCACAACTGGGGATATGGAAGGGCTGGGAGAGCAGAAGCCGGGGCTCTTGGAGAGCATCAAAAGGATCCAGATTCTACTAACAGCTTCTCAGACTCCATCAGGGTGCTTCCGTCAGGAGGTCTGCTCGTGAGGTGCTGGGGATGCCTTGCCTGTGGATCCCAAATGGCACATAGACACCCCCAATGCTCTATGTGCCTCACCCACACACACCTCACCCTGTTTACATTCCTAAGAGTGGTGAGTGCAAGTCTTTGCAGATGGCTAGTGAGTAGGAGCAGAAAGCCAGAACAATTCTGTGGGATTGTGAGAAAGCACACAAAATTGAGCATTCATAACTGTCCTAGGGAAAGCAAATGGTAGGGTATCGGCACCTGGCCTGGATTTGTGGGATTGAGAGAAGACATACAATCTTAAGATTTGCCCCCAAAATGGAACAAGAAGTGTGGATCAGGTACATCCATAGAAAAGACCTGAGAAAGCCTCAGAATCCCCAGCAGGGCTGACAGATGGTATTTCTCTCCTGAAACCAGTCAGTTAGAGGGGGAGGTGACTGCTTCTTCAAATGCCAAGACAGCAACGGAAGACTTCAGGGAACATGAAAATCAAGGAAAGATGACACCACTAAAGGAACACAATTTTCCAGTAAGCAAACCCAAAGAAATGGAGATCTGTGATTTGTCCAATAAAGAATTCAAAATAATTGTTTTAAGGAAGCTCAGTGAGCTACAAGAAAACACAGAAAGACAACTCAACAAAATCAGGGAAACAATACACAAACAAAATGAGAAATTTAACGTAAAGAAGAACCAAAAAGAAATTCTGGAGCTGAAGAATACAATAAATAAAATGAAAAATGCAATAGATCAACGTCAGCAGAGGACTTGATAAGCAGGAGAAAGAATCTGTGAAGTTGAAGATACATCATTTGAAATGATCTAGTCAGAGAACCCAAAAAAATGAATGAGAAATAGTGAAGAAAGTCTGTGTGAATTATAGGACACATGAAAAGAAACAACTTACAAATGGTTGGAGTCCCAGAAGTAGCAGAGAGGGAGAAAGGGGCAGAAAGCTTATTTAAAGAAATAATAGCTGAGAACTTCCCAAATCTGGGGAGAGATTTGGACATCCAAATTCATGAAGCTCGTAAGTCCCCAAAAAGTTTCAACCCTTAAAAATCTTCTCCAAGACACGTTATATAAAACTATCTAAAACCAAAGATAGAGAAAGAATTTTAAAAGCAGCAAGAGAAAAAAATGCCTCATGTACAAGGGAATCCCATAAGACTATCAGTGGATTTCTCAGCAGAAGCCTTGCAGCTCAGCAGAGAGTGAGTAATATACTCAAAGCGCTGAAAGAGAAAAAATCCTGCCAACTAAGAGTGCTTTACCACCCGGCAATGTTGTCCTTCAGAAACTAAGTAAAGACTCCCAGGTAAACAAAAGCTGAAGGAGCTCGTCCACTAGATCTGCCTTGAAAAAAATTATAACAGCAGTTCTTCAAGTTGAAATAAAAGGATCCTAATTAATAACATGAAAACATATGAAAATATAAAACACACTGGTAAAAGTAAGTATATGGTCAAATCAGAATAGTCCAATTCTGTGATATGATGATAAGTTACTTAACTCGAGCATAAAGGTTAAAGGACAACAGTATTAAAAATAACTGCAGCTACAATAATTTGTTAATGGATGCACAATATAAAAAGATGTAAATTGTAACATCAAAAACATAAAAAGGAGAGAGGGGGTGGTAAAAGGGTAGAGTTTTGTATGTGACCAAAGTTGAATTGTTGTTAGCTTAAAATAGATTGTTATAAGATGCTTCAACATCTTTTCTGTGTTTGTGTGGGTGTGATGAAGACTGGCCCTGAGATAGCATCTGTGCCCATCTTCCTCTATTTTGTATGTGGGATTTGCCACAGCATGGCTTGGTGAGTGGTGCCTTGGTCCACCCCTGGAATTCGAGCCTTCGAACCCTGGGCTGCCAAAGCGGAGCATGCAAACTTCACCACTATGCCAGGGGGCTGGCACCTTCAACATCTTTTGAACAAAAGCAGAAAGTAAAAACTTATTGTGAATACATAACAAATAAAGAGAAAGGAATCAAAATATACCAGTATGTAAAATCATCAATTCACAAAGCAAGACAGCAAGAGAGGGAGAAAGGAACTACAAAACAACCAGAAAACAATTAATAGGATGGTATTAGTAAGTCCTTACCTGTCAATAATTACTTTAAATGGATTTACTTCTCCAATCAAAATGCATAGAGTGGCTGTGTGGATAAAAGACAAGACTTAATTACATGTTGCCTATAAGAGACTCACTTTGGCTTTAAGGATAAACATGGGCTCAAAGTGAAGGGATGGGAAAATATGTTCCATGAAATTGGAGACCAAAAGAGAGCAGGGTAGCTATAGTTACATCAGACAAAATAGACTTTAACTCAAAAGCTGTAAGATGAGACAAAGAAGGTTATTATATAATGATAAAGACGTCCATTAGTCAAGAGGATATAACAATTGTGAATATATATGCACTCAACATCAGAGCTCCTAAAGATATTCAGCAAATAGTAACAGATCTGAAGGGACAAATAGATAGCAATACAATAATAGTAGGGGTCTTCAATACCCCACTTTCAACAATGGATAGATCATCCAGACAGAAAATCAATAAGGAAACATTGGACTTAAACTATACATTAAACCAAATGGACATAAGAGACATATACACAACATTCCATCTGACAGAAGCAGAATTCACATTCTTCTCAAATGCACATGGAACATTCTTCCAGTTAGATCATATCTTAGGATACAAAACAAGTCTTAGTAAATTTAAGAAAATTGAAATCATATCAAGTATTTTTTCCAACCACAATGCTATAAAATTAGAAATCAGTAACAGGAGGAAAACTGGAAAATTCACAAATATGTAGAAATTAAACAACACATTCCTGAACAACCAATGGGTCAAAGAAGAAAAAAAAAAATCTTGAGGGCCAGCCCAGTGGCATAGTGGTTAAGTTCACACTCTCTGCTTTGGTGGCATGGGATTAGCAGGTTTGGATCCTGGGCGTGGACCCCGCACCACTTGCCAAGCTATGCTGTGGCTGTATCCCACGTAAAATAGAGGAAGATTGGCACAGATGTTAGCTCAAGGCCAATCTTCCTCACAAAAAATAAATTTAAAAAATATCTTGAAACAAACAAAATGGAAATGCAACACACCAGAACTTATGGGATTCAACAAAAGCAGTTCTGAGAGTGAAGTTTATAGCCATAAATGCCTACATTAAGAAAAAAGAAAAACCTCAAATAAACACCTAACTCTACAACTCAAGGAACTAGAGAGAGAAGAACAAACTAAGCCCAAAGAGCAGAAGAAAGAAATTACAAAGATAGGAGCAGAAATAAACAAAACAGAGACTGGAAAAAACAATAGAAAAGATCAATGAAAACAAGAGCTGGTTTTGTGAAAAGATAAACATAATTGACAAACATTTAGATAGACTAAAAAAAAGACAAATAAAATCAGAAATGAAAGAGGAGACATTACAACTGATACCACAGAAATACAAAACATAAGAGACTGCTATGAGCAATTATACACTGACAAATTGGATAACTTAGAGGAAATGGATAAAGTCCTAGAAACATACAACCCACCAAGACCGAATCCAGAAGAAATAGAAAATCTGAATAGAGCAATAATGAGCAAGGAGATTGAATCTGTATCAAAAGCCTCCCAGCGAAGAAAAGCTCAGGACCAGGTAGTTTCCCTGGTGAATTCTACCAGACATTTAAGGAATTAATGCCAATCCTTCTCAAATTCTTCCAAAAAAATCACAGAGGAGAGAACACTCCCAAACTGATTTTACAAAGCCAACATTATCATGAAAACAAAACCAGATAAGGACCCTACAAGAAAAAAAAACATATAGGCCAATATCCCTGATAAATTTAGATTAAAAAATTCTCAACAAAACACTAGCAAACTGAATTCACAGCGCTTAAAAGGGTCATACACCATGATCAAGTGGGATTTATACCTGGGATGCAAGGATGATTCAACATATACAAATCAATAAATGTGAAACACCACATTAATAGAATGAAAGATAAAAATTGTACGATCATCTCAATAGATGCAGAAAAAGCATTTGACAGAATCCAACATCATTTTATGATTTGAAAAAAAACCCTCTCAACAAATTGGAAGTAGAAGGAACATAAGGTAACATATGAAAAGCCCACAGCTAACATCATCCTCAACAGTGAAAGGTTGGAAGCTTTTCCTCTAAGATCAGGAACAACACAAAGTCGTCTACTCTCACCACTCCTATTCAGCTTAGTGTTGTAAGTGGCCAGAGCAATTAGACAAGAAAAAGAAATAAACAGCATCCAAGTTGAAAAGGAGGCAGTAAAATTGTCTCTGTTGCAGAAGAAATGATCTTATATATAGAAAATCATAAAGATTCCACCAAAAAACTATTAGAACTAATAAATGAATTCAGTAATGTTTTACAATACAAAATCAACATATAAAATCAGTCATTTTTCTATACACTAACAATGAACTATCTGAAAGAGAAATCAATAAAGAAATCTCATTTATAATAGGATGAAAAACAATAAAAAACTGAGGAATAAATCCAACCAAGGAGATGAAACATCTGTACACTGCAAACTATAAGATACTGATGAAAGAAGTTGAAAAAGACACAAATAAATGGGGTATGTTGGGGAAATTGAACAGTCACATGCAAAAGAATGAAAATGGACCCCTATCTTACACCACGCACAAAAACTAACTAGAAATGGATTGAAGACTTAAGTATAAGACCTTAGACAATAAACCTCCTAGGTGAAAACATACAGAAAAAGCTACTTGACATTGGTCTTGGCAATGATTTTCTGGATATCACACCAAAAGCAAAAATGACAAAAGTAGAAATCAACACGTGGGACTACATTAAACTAGGAAGCGCAGCAAAGGAAACCATCAAAAAATGAAAAGGCAACATATGGAACTGGAACAAATATTTGCAAACAATGTTTCTGATATCCAAAATATATAAGAAACTCATACACCTCAATAACAAAAAACCCCAAATCATCTGATTAAAAAGTGGGCAAAGGACTTGAATAGACATTTTCCCAAAAAAGTCATACAAATGGCCAACACATACATGAAAAGTTGCTTCACATCACTAATTATGAGAGAAATGCAAATTAAATCCACAGTAAGATATCGCTCTTAGAAGGGCTGTCATCTAAAACACAAGAGATGACGAGTGATGGCGAGGTTGTGGAAAAAAGGGAACTTTTGCGTCCTGTTGGTGGGAATATAAATTGGTGCAGCCACTATGGAAAACAGTATGGAGATTCCTCCAGAAATTAAAAATAGAACTACCATATGAGCCAGCAATCCCACTACTGGGTATATAAAAATGGTAAATGAAAATTTACTGAGCCATAAAAAAGAAGAAAATCCGGGGGCTGGCCCCATGGCCAAGTGGTTAAGTTCGCACGCTCCAGCTTTGGTGGCCCAGGGTTTCACCAGTTTGGATCCTGGGCGTGGACATGGCACTGCTCATTGGGTGATGCTGAGGCAGTGTCCCACATGCCACAACTAGAAGGACCCACAACTAAAAATATACAACCATGTACCCGGGAGCTTTGGGGAGAAGAAGGAAAAATAAAATCTTTTAAAAAATAAATGAAATAAATAAAAATAAAAATAAGAAAATCCTGCCATTTGTGACAACAGGGATGGAACTTGAGGACATCATGCTAAGTGAGGTAAGTCAGACATTGAAAGACAAACATTGTATGATCTCATTTATATGTGGAATTTTCAAAAGCTAAACTCACAGAAACAGCGAGTAGATTGGTAGCTGACAGTGGGAGGCAGGGGGTGAAATGGGTGAAGGTAGCCAAAAGGTACAAATTTCCACATACAAGGTGATAAATCTAGAGAGTTAATGTACAGCTCAACAGTATTATAACTGTATATAACTAACATGGTTATCAATACTGTATCGTATACTTGAAAGTTGCTAAGAGAGTAAATCTTAAATGTTTTCACACAAAAGATAATGATGTGAGGAAGTGTGGATGTGTTAACTAATTGGATTGTGGTAATCTCTTCACAATACATATGTGTATCAAGTCATCACATTGTGCCCCTTAAACTTATATAATATTATATGTCAATTATGTCTCAATAATGCTGGGGGAAGAAAAGATCTCTGGGATTCAGCATCCCTTTCAAGGCTCCAATGTCCACTTTGCTGTCGGCCTCTGTGAAGCCCTTACTTTCCACTCTGAGATTCATATATGTATAGTGTAGTGTGTGTGTGTGTGTGTGAGCGAAAGAGAGAGAGAGAGAGGAAGATTGGACCCAAGCTAACATCTGTGACAACCTTGCTCTCTTTTATGTGGGACACTGCCACAGCATGGCTTGAGCAGTGCGAGGTCCGTGCCCGGGCTCCAAACCTGCAAACCCCAGGCTGCCAAAGAGGAGTGAGTAAACTTAACCACTATGCCACTGGGCCAACCTCTAAAATTATATTTTTAGTTGTTTTCATCAGGAGAGTTTTCTGGGAATCCAGTCTATCATAATGCCAGACATAGAAATCTTACCAACCTTTATAGTTTTCTCTGTCTCTTGTAAACAGTAGACGACTGGATAATGGTTCTTTCTCTCCAAATCTGAGCCTCCATGTTTTAGTGGAAAAATTTACCTCATTTGCGTTTTTTGGTGAAACTAGCTAAGTTTGTTTATATTTCATGGTTATAACTTATAACTTGTGATTGTTTCCTCTCGTCCCTTTTCTTTACTTTTAGTAGCTTGAACCGGTTTCTTTTTTATTCCTTTCTATTCCCTGCCAACTATAAGTGCTATCGTATTTCTCCATCCCCTGTTGGCTATATTATCATCTGAACCTATGTTTAAATCTATGGTTAAACCGAAAACCTACTACTATTCTAAAAACTAATAAAGAATATTAGCTATGCTTCCCCACTGAGATAGCTCACTTATCTATTGTCCCATTTTCCTCACCCCTAAGAGAAGACCTTTGCGTGCTCTTATTCTGAGCTCGCAACTCTCTCTGCTGTACTCTCCCCACCCGCTGCCCTCTTCCCAGGATTTTCGGAGAATTTTATTAGTTGAAAACCCCCTTTTTGTTTGTTTATCTGTGTTTTTAATCAAAGTTCATAATTTACATTAGGTTCACTCTTGGTGTTGTACACTTTCTGGGTTTTAATGAATATATAGTGATGTGTATCCGTTATAGTATCATGCAGAATAGTTTCACTGTCTTAAAAATCCTCTGTGCTCTGCCTGTTCACCACTCCCTTCCCACTACCTCCTGGAAACCACTGAACTTCTCACAGTTTAGTCTTTTCCAGAATGTTACATAGCTGGAATTATATAGTATGCACACTTCTCAGATTGGCTTCTTTTACTTAGAAATATGGATTTAACTTTCCTCCGTGTCTTTTCATGGCTGGATAGCTCATTTCTTTTTAGTGTCGAATCATTCTATTGTCTGGATGAACCATAGTTTATTCATTCACCCAAAGGATATCTTGATGGTTTCCAAGTTTTGGCAATTATGAACAAAGCTGCTATGAACATTCATGTGCAGGTTTTTGCATGAACATAAATTTTCAATTCATTTGAGTACGTACCAAGGAGAACAATTGCTGGATCATATGGTCAGAGAATGTTTAATTTTGTAAGAAAGAGCCAAACTGTCTTTTAAAGTGACTGTACCATTTTGCCTTCCCACCAGAAATGAGTGAGAATTCCTATTGCTCCACATCCTCACCAGCGTTTAATGTCAGTGTTCTGGATTTTGTCTCTTCTGATAGGGGTGTAGCAGTATCTCATTGTTGCTTTAATTTGCAATTCCCTAACGAGATATGACATGGAGCATCATTTCACATGCTTATGTGCTATCTGTATATCTTCTTTGGTGAGGTATCTGTTCAGGTCTTTGGCCCATTTTTTAATCAAGTTGTTGAGTTTTAAGAGTTCTTTGTATGTTCTGGATAACGGTCCTTTATCAGATATATCTTTAGCAAATATTTTCTCCCATTTTTCTCATTCTCTTGACAGTGCTTTTCACAGAACAGAAGTTTTAATTTCAGTGAAGTTAAGCTTATCAGTTATTTATCTCATGGATTGCGCCTTTGGTGTTGTATCTAAAAAGTCATTGACATACTCAAGGTCATGTAGAGTTTCTCCTATGTTATCATCTAGGCATTTTATAGTTTTGCATTTTACATTTAGGTCTATGATCCATTTTGAGTTAATATTTGTGGAAGAAGTAAGATCTGTATTTAGATTTATTTATTTTTTTGAAAAGATTTTATTTTTTCTTTTTCTCTCCAAAGATCCCTGGTACATAGTTGTGTATTTTTAGTTGTGGGTCCTTCTAGTTGTGGCATGTGGGATGCTGCCTCAGTATGGCTTGATCAGTGATGCCACGTCCACGACCAGGATTTGAACCAGTGAAACCCTGGGCCACTGAAGTGGAGCGTGTGAACTTAACCTCTCAGCCATGGGGCCGGCCCCTAGATTTATTTTTTTCTATGTGGATGTCTAGTTGTTCCAGCACCATTTGTTGAAGAGACTATCTTTTTTCTATTGTATTCCCTGTGATCCTTTGTCAAAAATCAATTAACTATACTTATGTGGGCTTATTTCTGGCCTCTCTAGTCTGTTCCATTGATCTATTGTCTACTCTTTCACTAATACCACACTGTCTTGATTACTGTAGCCTTGTGTAAGTCTTGAAATCAGGTAGTATCAGTCTTCCAACTTTTTCTCCTCCTTCATTACTATGCTGGCTATTCTGGGTATTTTGCCTCTCCATATAAACTCTAGAATCAGCTTGATGATATCCATAAAATAAATTGCTGAGAATTTTTATTGGGTTTGCATTGAATCTGTAGATCATGTTGGGAGCACTGACGTCTTGACAATATTAAATCTACCCACAAATGGAATATCTCTCCCTTCATTTAGATCTTCTTTGATATCTTCATCAGAGTCTTACTCATATAAATCTTATACATATTTTGTTAGATTTAAACTTAAGTATTTCATTCTTTTGGATGCTAATGTAAATGGTAGTTTGTTTTTTATTTTAAATTCTACTTGTTCCTTGCTAGTATATAGGAAAGTGATTGACTCTTGTATATTAACCCTGTATCCTACAACCTTGGTCTAATCCCTTATTAGTTCCAGGAAGTTTTTTGTTGATTCTTTTGGATTTTCCACATAGACAATCATTTCATCTGTGAACAAAGACAGTTTTATTTCTTCCTTTCTAATATGTATACTCTTCATTTCTTTTTCGTGTATTATTGCATTAGCTAGGACTTCTAGTATAGTGTTGAAAAGTAGAGATGAGACATCCTTGCCTTGTTCCTCATCTTAGCAGGAAATTTGGATTCTCACCATTGAAGTACAATGTTAGCTGTAGGTTTTTTGTAGATGTTCTTTATCATGTTGTGGAAGTTTCCCCTCTGTCCTAGTTTGCTGAGAGTTTTTATCACGAGCCACTGTTAGATTTTGTCAAATGCTTTTTCTGCATCCATTGATATAATTATGTCATTTTTCTTCTTCTTTCTGTTGATGTGATGGATTACATTAATTGATTTTCTAATGTAGAACCATCCTTGCATACCTGGGATAAATACCACTTGGTTGTGGTGTATAATTCTTTGTATATATTGTTGCATTCTAATGTTTTGCTGAGAAATTTTGCATCTATGTTCATGAAAGATATTGTCTGGTTTTGGTATTAAGGTAATACTGGCCTCAGAATGAGTTAGAAATTATTCCTTCTGGTTCTATCTTCTGAAAAAAACTGTAAAGAATTGGTATAATTTCTTCTTTAAATGTTTGGTAGAATTCACCAGTAAACTTATTTGGATTGGTGCTTTCTGTTCTGGAAAGTTATTAATTATTGATTGTTTCTTTAACAGATATAGTCCATCAGATTGTCTATTTCTTCTTGTGTTAGTTTTTATCAGATTGTGTATATCAAGGAATTGGTTTGTTTTATCTAGGTTGTTTTCTTTTATCATCTTTTTATTGTTCATGAGATCTGTAGCAATGTCCTCTCTTTCGTTTCTGGTATAGTAATTTGTGTCTTCTCTCTTTTTCTTAGATAGCCTGGTTAGAGGCTTATCAATTTTATTCATCTCTTCAAAGAACCAGCTTTAGGTCTTGTTGATTTTTCTCTATTGATTTCTTGTTTTCAATTTCATTGATTTCTGCTCTAATTTTTAGTATTTCTTTTCTTCTTCTTACTTTGTATGTAATTTGTTCTTTTTCTAGTTCTCAGGGGAAAGTTTAGATGATTGATTTTAGATCTTTATTCTGTTCTAATGTATGCATTCAATCATAAATAATCCCCTAAATGCTGCTTTTGCTGCATCCCATACATTTTGATAAGTTGTATTTTTATTTTTATTTAGTTCAAAGTATTTTTAAATTTCTCTTAAAATTTCTTCTTTGACCCATGTGTTATTTAAAAGTGTGTTGTTTAATCTACAAGTATTTTGGGATTTTCCAACTATCTTTCTATTATGGATTTCTAGTTTAGTTCCATTGTGAACTGAGAGCATATATTGTATGATTTCTATTCTTTCTAATGTGTCAATGTATGTTTTATGGCACAGATATGGTCTACCTGGTTGAATGTTCCATGTAGGCTTGAGAAGAATGTATATTCTGCTATTGTTAGATGAAGTAGTCAATAGACATCGATTTTATCCAGTTGATAGCTAGTGCTATTGGGTTCAACTACGTCCTTACTGATTTTCTCCTTGCTGAATCTATCCATTTCTGATAGTGGGATACTGATGTCTTCAACTGTAATGGTAGGTTCATCTATTTCTCTTTGCATTTGTATCAGTTTTTGACTCAGATACCTAGCTCTGTTTCTAGGTGCATGTACTTTAAGCATTGTTACGTATTCTTGGAGAATTGACCCATTTATCATTATATAATGCCACTCTTAACTCTGATGATTTTCCTTGCTGTGAAGTCTACTCTGTCTAAAATTAATATAGCTACTCTAGGTTTCTTTTGATTAGTGTTAGAATGGTATATTTTTCTCCATTCACTTTCTTTTAATGTATATGTGTCTTTTTATTTACAGTGGGTTTCTTGTGGACAACATATAGCTGTGTCTTATTTTTTGATGCATTCTGACAATCTTTCTTTTAATTGCTGCTTTTAGGCCACTTACATTATTAATTATTGATATAGTTGGATTAATATCTACTGTATGTGATATGGTTTTCTATTATTTCTTGCCCTTGTTTCTTTGTTCCTATGTTTGTCCTCCACTCTTTTTCTCCCTTTTGTGGTTTTAACTGAGCATTTTATATAATTCCATTTTCTCTCCTTTCTTAGTATATCAATTATATTTCTTTTTTCACTGTTTTTTAGTGGTTGTCCTAAAGTTTGCAAGTCCACTTTCAAAAACACTGTGCTGCTTCAGAGGTAGTAGAAGCACCTTATAAAAAAATATTTCTAATTTCTCCTTCTCATTCCTTGTATCATTGCTGTCATTTATTTCACTTATATAAGCATATGTAATCCAATACATTGTTTCTATTATTATTTTGAACAAACTCTTATCTATTAGATCAAAAGGTTTTTATTTTACCCTCACTCATTCCTCCCCCAATCCTCCTTTTTTTAATGTATATCTGAGTTTCTGACCTATATCATTTTCCCCCTCTATGAAAAACTTCTTTTTGATGCATCCTGCCAGTCAGGTCTCCCGAGCATAGATTTCCTTAATTTTTGTTTGTCTGACAAAGTCTTTATTTCTCCTTTACTTTTGAAGGATAATTTCACAGGGAACAGAATTCTAGGTTGGTGGGTTTTTTATTTCAACACTTTAAATATTTTGCTCCACTGTTTTCTTGCTTGCGTGGTTTCTGAGGAAAAGCCAGATGTAATTTTATCTTTGTTTCTCTATAGATCAACTTTTTTCCTCTGGCTTCTCTTAAGATTTTTTTCTTTATCTTTGATTTTCTGCATTTTGCATACAATATGGCTAGGTGTAGTGGAGTGTTTTGGCATTTATCCTGCTTGGGTTTCTCTAAGCTTCCTGAACCTGTGGTTTGGTGTCTGACATTGATTTGGGGAAATTCTCAGACACTATTGCTTCAAATATTGTTTCTGTTCCTTTCTTTTTCTTCTTCTGGTTATACATATTTACACCTTTTGTAGTTGTCCCACAATTCTTGGATATTCCATTCTATTTTTTTAAAGTCTTTTTTATCCTTGCTTTTCAGTTTTGGAAGTTTCTATTGGTGTATCCTCAAGCTCAGAGATTCTTTCCTCAGCCATGTCCAGTCTATTAATGAGCACAACAAAGGAATTCTTCACTTCTCTCAGTATTTTTTTATCTCTAGTATTTCTTTTTGATTCTTTCTTAAAATTTCCATCACGCTCCTCAAATCATCTGTTTTTGCAAGTTGTCTATTTTGTCCACTAGGTCCCTTAACATATTAATCATAGCTTTTAAAAATTTCTGGTCTTATCATTCCAACATTCTTGCTGTGTCTGACTCTGGTCCTGATGCTTCTCAGTTTCTTCAAACTGTGGGGTTTTGCATTTTAGTATGCCTTGTAATTTTTTCTTGCCAGCCAGATACAATGTACTGGGTAAAAGGAACTGGAGAAAATACATTCCTTTAGGAAAGTGGTAGTAAGATGCGTGGGGAGGAGAAATGATTAGGTCTTAGTCTTTCATTGAGCCTGTGCCCTGAACTGTGGACTTCAGAAGTGGTTTTCAGTTTCTCCCTCCCCCTCAGATGTGACAGAGTGGCTGAAGTGGGATGGAATTTGTATTTCCTGTCCCCCATGTGGAAGACAAGAGGGAACTGGGATATTCCTCTTCCCCCAAGTCAGCTGGGCTCTGATGAAACCCCATTAGGTTAAGCTCTGATAAAGTCATTTCTCTTAAGGGCAAGCCTTGTTAAGAAAAACAGAATGCTCTGGCATATTTCAAAATGACTACTTTTCCCCTCTTCCTGTCAGAAGCATGAGGGGGTTTTTCTGCAGTCTTGACTCGAGAACCTGCTAGGGCTCCTAGAGGTAAAACTCACAAACATGTGAGGGTGCCCCCTGTGACTGGCTCCCCTGGGGAGCTGATCTCAGAATTATCCACATGGAGCTTCCAGCAATTTGTCAATGATGGTTCAGTTTTCCCTACCCTGGTACTGGTTCCCGAGGAGCTTTCTGCTCCAGTAAGTTATGAATCTCTGTATCCAGCTTGTCTGTCCCCAGTTTTGGGGGCAGCAGTTTACCTTGCAATCTCACTTCTCTGACGGATCTGAGAAGAGTTGCTGATTCGGTTTGTTCAGCTTTTTACTTGTTAGAATAGAGTGACAACTTCCAAGCCCCTTAGATGACCAGAAAGAAACTGGAAGTCTCCTCATATGTATTTAATATCAAAAAATGTTATGGTCATCCCTTTTGATTTAGCCATTATCTTACCAAATTCGTTGCTTACCACTATTTCTTATACTTTTTACTTTCCTTATCTAAGGTTTTTGTTCTGATTTATTTTTTCTTTGGCTAGGTGACTTCCTGGACTGTTTTCCTTGGATAGGTATGTGGGTGGTACGCTTTCCGAGGTCTTGCAAGTGTGCAAATGTAAAACATGATATCTTCACTGGGTTTGGGATTTCTGGATCTGTTCACCCAGGAGCCTAAGATGATTGTCCACTGTCTCTTAGCTTCCAACGCTGAATAGAAGTCAAGCCCTCTTTCTTTGTAGGTATTCTGTTCTTTCTGGCTGAAGCTCAGACAAACGTTTTCTTTATCACTGAAGTTCAGAAACGTTACCAGAATATGCCCTGTTTTTGCCCAATCCTGCTTGTGACTCTGCTCTCTTTCAATATAATGATTCAAGCATTTTTTTTTTACTTTAGGGTAGTTTTTGTGTATTTTTTCCTTAATCATCATTTCTCTGTTTGTTCTGTTTTCTCCTAAAAAACCTACTATTTGTATAAAAGGTTTCCTAGGTTTGCCTTCCAAGTGACTTATTGTTTCCCTCATGATTTGTAATTCTTTCTTCCCTGTGCTGTGAATTGTGAGTTATTTGTCCCTTTTGGCTGTCTATTTCGTTAATTTAATTCTCACCAACTATAATAATTTTAATTTTTCTTGAATTTTTAAATCCAAAGTCATGTTTTGTACTTACAGTGAATCTTTTTTTAATTTAATTTAATTGTATAATTTAATTCAATTGTATAATACATTTATTTGAGATTATTGTCAATTTTTATTAAATTTGTCTGTGTCTTTTTTACCTCAGTAAGACTCTTCCCCTCTTGGACTTTGTATTAATTTTCTATTACTGTACAACAAATTACCCCAAAATGTCATGATTGGAAATAGAAACATTAATTGGCTCACAGTTTCTGTGGGTCCTGAAAATCCAGGAGTGGCTCGGCTGAGCGCTTCTGGTTCCAGGGCTCTCGCAAGGCTGCAGTCAAGGTGCTGGTCAGGCTGCAGTCCTTTCCAGCTCAGCTGAGGAAGAATCACGTCCAAGCTCCTTCATGTGTCCCCCTTCACAGGCTGCCTCATGACACGGCAGCTGCTTCCTCCTGAATGAGTGATCCAAGACAGCGTAAGAAGGAACGCCTAAGACAGAGGCCACAGTCTATTTATAACCCAGTTCGGAAGTGACATCCCATTAATTTTGCCACATCCTGTTCATTAGAAGGGAGTCAGTAAGGTCAGCTCGTACTATGAGGAGGGGATTGCACAAGGATTTGAATACCAGGAGGTGAGGGTCAGTCTTCCTCTCTCAAGCTACTGAGACCCTCTTTGAAAAGCTGCACCTCTCCCCTTTCCCTGTCTGTTCATGAATGTGGGTTCCCTCTGAGCCTGTTCATATTGAGCTCAGGGGACACTCTTGGGCATTGGCAAAAGCAGAGAGGCTGAACGCGTGACAGTCTTTGTTCTGGAGACTAGAGGCAAATAAGCTGTCCCTAGTTTTTGGTCAGCCAGAACTTCTGGCCTCTTATTCCATCCATAAATATAACCAGATCAGTCCTGAAAGCCATGGGAAACCACTAAAGAGAAACATGATCAGGTTTGCTTTTCAGGAAAAAAAAAATTCCTTTAGCAAAGAAAGGAAGGATGGTTTGCAGGAGAGGTAGGCGAATTCATTATGTATCCTTGGCAATAATTCAGGGAAGAGATGATGGGCTGAATAAGACAGCGGCACTTGAGTGGGTAGATACAATATTTAAAAGGGAAATTTACTAAATTAGAATCTGGAGGTTGGGGATAAGAGAGAAGAAATGTGGACTAACTCCCAATCATTTGGCTTCAGCAGGTAGTGCACGAAGGGGCCATTCACTAGAATAAGAAAATACAATTAGGAGAACTTAATTTTTGGTGTGTGTTATGGAGAATAACTAATTCAGTTTTTAAAATGCTTTGTGTCAGGTGCTTCAGGACATCCAAGTGGAATTCTTCAATAGGAAGTTGTATTACAAAGACCTGCATTTCAGTAAAGAGGTCTGAGCGTTCTTGGGAATCGTTAGGGTCAGGTTAGTAGTGGAAGTCAAGAGGTAGCCATCAAGGAAGAGGAAAATAAGTCTAAGGAGGGGAAAGCCCTTGAAAAGAATTGCAAAATGAATGGAAGAGAGTTGCAAGAAAAATGAAAGGACTATTAGCATCAATACTGAGGATGTTGAGTAAAATAAAATTGAGAAAGTATCCCACTGACTTGGGACTGTGAAGACTATGGTAATCTATCCGTGGAGTAGTGCAGGCGCAAGACAGATTATAGTAAGTTGAAGAAGTGACTAAGTGAGGAAGTCCAGAGAGCAATGCTTAGCTGGGAAAGGGGGGGAAGATAGAGGGAAGCCAGAGGAAGATGCTGACTTTGACTTAATATGGGACAATTGTTATTCCTCCTACTATTGACTTCTATTGAACACTGATTATGAGCCAGGCACTTGTGTTAAGTGCTTTTATTAACATTGGGTAATGTGTCAATGAAAGAGTTTGAAGATATGGGAAAGAGACAGAACACTTCATGGATGCAACTCTGAGGAAGGCAGGAGGGAATATGTAGTGTATGTCCAATAACTTTTTGTTTGTTGTGCATAGTATTTTTCTTCAAGAAATGCCACTTTCCCACCTGAAAGGTTGTCAGTTACATGTCCCCACTTCCTACTCCATCCTCTGGACACTGGGACGCACACATGACCCAGAGTGGCTGTTCATTGCCTTGGTCCAGAGATGGGTAGGTGACTCAAGTTGGGTAATCAGAGTCCTCTCTTGTACTTTTTCTTAAGTTACCTAGAAAATAAAATATTCTTTCCTGTGGTGTCATTATTTGTAAGGACAATGAAAGCTAGAGTTGCTGGTGGCAGTCTTTGCCACCCACATGGAGGTAGCCATCCTTGGGCTGAGGAATGGAGGAAAGGAGAGCTCAGAGGCAAGAAAAAGGCAGAGTCAGGAAAAATTAATTTGAACTCTTGGAATTAGCTGTGGTTAAAGCCAGTCCTATCATTGGGGTCTATTTGCTTAAAGTAATTGATTTGGGCATCTGTCACAACCAAAGCCTTCAGGGCTAATACAGGGGAGCTAAAGCATGCAAGGGGGGATTAAAATAGGAATGGTCTCTTCCAATAAGGCAGAAAGGAAACAACCAAGAACCATATAGCAGAGTTGATGTGGGGGCAGCAGTTTGTGGGAGCTCTCTCCTGATGACTTCTATTTTCTCTAGCATAAGTAAGACTACATCACCTGCAAATTGTAGTGGAAGAAGTGCAAAGCTTCAGAAATGTGATGAAATGTAGCCTTTCAGGGATAAAAAGAGAAGAAATTTACCAAGGATTGCACCCTGGGAATGTCGTGAGCGTTGAGAAGCCATGGATATGTGTGGCAAAATTAATACTTTTTCGTTTCTTTTTCTCTTTTTGCCCCTAGCTTTTCCCTACAGCTTACATGCAAGAATAGAAAAGGCAGATGATTAGGCTGATCTTGAATTTTATAGAATGTGCACAATGAATGAACAAAAGGTCAAGGGAATTAGCGTTGAAGATACTAAAAGAGAAAATGACTGAAGTAATGGACTGTGGAATCCAGGCAACGCATAGAAGGAAATGAAGCCTGATGGGATCCAACAGACCAGGAGAAATGGAAAAGCCAAAGTTATTGTGACATTGATAGAGATATGGTGTAGTGGTAGCAAGTGGATGAAAACTGGATCAAAGATTGTGGTCAGACAGTGTGATATTGGAGTTCAAATTTCATAGGTGGAATAGATGTAGAGAATGTCAGGATACTGGTTTAGGAAATGAGCTACTGAAATGAGGAAGAAGGCATTGAGCTCTCCTTCAAAATACCTCAACTGTTTCTAATTTAAATTCACAAATGAACATTCCAACACCACCAGGCAATCATCTCTTTCATTATTCTTAGATGATGACCTTGCTTCATACATCAAAGAAAAAATAAATGCAAATGATAACATCCATTTTGTTATCACCAAACCCGATAACCTACTTATAACTTAATCTACCTACTCTACTTTCCTTGCTGTTACAAGAAATGTCCTTGCTTCTCTATAAGGCCAACCTCTCCTCTAGGATTCTGGGTTCCATCCTCTCTCCTTTTGCAAGCTCTGTGCTTCTACAGGTGTTACTGAATCGGGTTCCTTTTGCCCACCACGCAAAATGGCAATCACCAAGATGACAACTTTGCAGCAGAGAAAGGGATTGTTCACAAGGTAGCAAGTGAGAAGATGGGAGAACAAATCTCAAATCTGCCTCCTCGAAAATAGGAGTTAGGGATATTTATGGGATACAAGGGGCAGGGTGGTCTGAAGCATGGGGATAGATGGTTGAAGGTAAGGAAATGGGAGGTAACTGATGATCTGAGCAAGCACAGTCAAACTTCATGGCTCTTCATAGGAGGCGTGTTCACAAAATAGGGGTGTTAGCATGATCCGAGGGGGGCGTTTCAGCCCTCTGACGTCCAAAGGGTCACCTATTAGTCATCTGCACAGAGCCAGTTGATGAGTCAGTGGTCTTAATCAGCCTGAACTGGACAAGGAGTTGACTCTCAGCTCCTGAAAAACTTAAGCACCCATTACCATGGTGACCGAGCATCAGAGACGTATCTATGGGTTAGGTTTTAGTAATGCGTTATCTAACTGCTTTTGCAAACAGACAACTAACTGAGTATAGTTAAAGCAGGTTGGCCCCTGGTTTCACAGGTATTATGTTTTCCTCTCGCGTTGGTGTCTATTTACTGGATCATTCCGATTTATACACACACACATGCCTTAATATCAATCATTATTTTAAAAAAAAGATCCTCCTTCGATCTCGTCTTCCTCCAGCTACCACCACATTTCTCCATTCCCCCTCACAAGAAACCTCCCTAAAAGAGTTGCATTCCTCACCGTGTCCACTCTTCACCTCTTGTTTTCTCCTACACTCACACCAACTGGGCTTTCATTCCTACTACTCCCCTAAACCTCCAATCCAGATCACCAATGACCTGTCTCTCTCCAAAGCCAATGGTCAGTTCTCTGCTCTGTTTCGCTTGCCCACTCAGCAGGATTTTACATGATTGACCATGCCCTCCTTCTTGAAAGACCTTCTCCTCCAGGCTCTGCGACACTGGTTGTACATTTATCCTGCTGGTAAATCTTCCAGTCCTCCATCTTATCTGGTGTTCCTCCTTCCTCCCTGACTCCTTCTTCTTAGTCTATTTTGTGACCTTCCTTTTTGTGACCTAGTCTTCCAAATGGTCTTTACCAGTCTGAAGGTCTCCCTATGTGTGCTCTGAAGATGTCCGAATCTATGGACTGTCCAAAAACCAGGAAACAGAAAATATTCATTTATCATACGTTTTTTCTAGCTTAATGAATGGACTCATGGCTTTGAATTATAAAGGGCCCTTGTCTGCAAAGGTAAAAGAACACAGAGTTGCATTTGAAAATGTAACTAACATTTTAAAAATGTATTTTCTATATTTCTAGTTCGTATCTTTCTGCCTTGAGCTCCGAATTTGTATGTTCGACTGCCACTTGGATGTTCAGTTGTCATCCCAAAGTTAACTTGGTCAAGATAGAACTACTTATTTCCCCACTCCCACTTTCTACATCTTTCCTATCTCAGGAAATGGCGCATCATCCACTTACTTGTTTGGCAAGACAACTATGCACCATCTTTGATTCCTCTCTTTCGTATTCCACATTGGTCTCATTTCCAAAATGTGTACAACCCTATTCCCAACCACCATGTTTCCTGGACTCTTGAAGCAGCCTCCTAACTGGTGTTCCTGCCACCGTTTTTCTCTCTCAGCACCCTTCTATTCCATCCTCCACATTTCAGCCAGTGACATTCTAAAACTTGAATCATAGCGAGTCAACCTCCCGCTTAAAACCCTCCATTAGCTTACACTGTACTTAGAATAAAACCCATTTGGTTTCCTGCCTTTGCATTCCCTTCTGTCTGAGAAAACACCTGACTAGATATCTATATGGCTGCCCCCTGAATGTCCCTGACACATTCGCTTTACGTTATTTTCTTCATCACAGTGATCAGCACTCACATGAAATTACCTTTTTGTTTCTGTATTAATTGTTCAACTTCCTACCTCTTCCCCACACCCACACACCAGAAGGTGAGCTCCTAGAGAGCAGGAACTTTGTCCTGCTCACTGGCTTATCCCAGAGCCTGGTACAGGGCCAGACACATGGCAGGCATGCAACAAAGGTTTGTTCAGCTGGCTCTGCCCCAGGCCCTTCCTCACGCAGACAGACAAGAGAACTCACCAAAACATGCATAACACTATTTCTCCTCCTTGAATGCCTTTATCTTGCTTCTCAGCCTAGAAAAGTCCTCATTTTACTAGACTCAACTCAAATCCTAACATCAGAAGATTCTGAATTCAGACAATAGTATTCTTATGGAATCACCTTTGCTGAGCTGCATTTCTGCAATGTCCTTGGCTCTTATCAATGAATGTCATAAGAAATTGCCATATAAAATCTTCTATTACATTTGCTATAAGAGCATTGTAGGGGACATTGTTTCTACTCTAGTTCTCTGTGACACTTATGAAGCTCCTGTTTGAAAATTTTATTTTGTGTCACAGTTCTAAGAAAGGTTTATTTTCTCCCTTGATGAACTGGTTTGCATTCTACTTTATGACAATAAACATTATGCAGTTGAGCTTGATTCCCTTTTCTCTTTGACTTCCAGAGAGCTCAAAGGAAAATGAGATGTTAAAGTATGGTGTAACTGAACTCTTCTTTTGGACTAAATTTATTTTTCCTCTGGCTTGATTTTCTTATGATATTTACATTTCCCCTGGTCCTGATCCTCTCTCTCTGTTTTATCATTACTTTAATGCATGCAGTTTTTGGTGTAAACTGGTTCAATCCTTCCTGGAAGGAGGCAGGGGTGGTCTTGTCTCAGTGATGCCGTTTCCCGTGTCTCCAAGCTGAGTGACTCTCTCTGTCCTTTATGCTCCCATAACACTTTGTTCACGACTCCACTACAGCTCTCTTCAAATTATCATATACTGTAGTGGTTGAGGAAGTGCTTAAGGCTCAATTTCTGGGTCCACCCAACTATGCGATTTTGGAAAGCCCCCTCTCTGTGGCTTAGCTATGAAATGAGGATACTTTGTGATGCCTACTTCACAGGTTGTTGTGAGGATTAAAGGAATAGATGTGAAATGCTTAGAACGTTGCCTGGACTATATGAGGTGCTCAGTGAAGTTACTGATTATTATTCCCGCTATTATATTGTAGTTACTTATGTGTTTGACGTCCCTGACATGTCCCGAGCTCCTTTAGGGCGGGGACTTTGTCTGTTTATTCCGAGTGCAGAGGACAGTGCCTGGGATCAACCAGGTGCTCAATGAATATTGATGGAAATGACTTAGACTGAAATTAGAATCTGTTTCAGGATTGTAGAGTGTTAGGAAGGGAATTTAGAGAGGCATGGTGGGAATGGACTTTGAAAGGCTTTAAAAACCAAGTCACATTTACATTTAATGTTATAGAAAACAAGATCTACTGATGTTTGAAAAACAGTAGGGAAAAGCAGCTCATTAAGGAAGATGAATCTAATAATGGGGTGCGGGTTTGATTATATAAGGGGTGGGATGGGGTCACGAGGCTAGTGAGCTGTATCCCACAAGTACCCTTTTGGTGTTTCTGAGGTTCACTTTTCTGTTGTGCTAAACTCATTGGGCCACGTGCACCCACTCTCCCCACATGACTCCACCTGCCCGCTGGGTGGCCATTTCTTCATCTCCTCACCCTTTCTCCAGCGGCCCCCAGGATCCGGGCAGAGGAGTCGTCCTGTGTCCTTTTCCTGCACCTCCAAATTCTCCCACTGTGTCAGCCAGCTAAGGGGAGACAGGAAAACTCAGGTGGGCCCTGATGGGAGGCTGGTGACCCGGGGAAGCTGAAGGTGAGCATTCCACGTGATTGGTTTGGGAAGTGTGTTTGGCTTTCTCTGGTTGGTCCTGAGCTGGAAGTATGGGGGGTGGCAGGGCCAATATTAGGAGAGCTTACATTTGTTGATCAAATCTTGATCTTGGTCTGGTCTGGTTGCTACAGAGACTGTGGGTGAGAGTTCTGTTTTCTATATGGTGTGCCCACCATCCCTTTGTACATTGTCTCCCACCAGTCACCCACTTCTGCTTCCTCTGACCACAGACACCTTTCCAAGCACAGGCTATCATTGGGAGTTCTGGGGAGCACCTGACCTTCCAAGGGGCTGGAAGTGAGCGCTTTTCCTGAGAGGAAAAGCTTCAGGTGGTGGACATCTGGTACACGTGGCCTGTGCCCAGGGCAGTGTGTTGTAGGCCTCCAGCCCTGTAATGCAGATGGGTAGCTCAGCTCTTTGATTTTAAAACTGTAAAATCAGCTCCCTCCTGCCCCACCTTAGTTCTATTGCAGTGCAGACAGCCAGTGATTACAGAATCCACATATTGTCTATGTATTCATCATATTCTCAGGAATAGTAACTGAAGAACTCCGTCTACACCACATGTAGGTCGGGGTCTATGCTGCGCAAATGGCCAAGGTAGAGTGTGGTGGACATTCTGTGGCTGCAAATTTGGTTTTATAGTTTCTGTCTTCACATAGCCTCCCAATTCATTTTGTTATGGCCTTTTTCTGGGCCTGAATTTTCGCCACAATGTAGGGAAATATGCAAGGCCCTGATACCCAGAGCTTTGAGCATCCTGCAATGTCTTCTATCAATGAAGAGTGATGTTTTGTCTCCATCTTTACTCTTTCCCTGTGTCTAGTTAGCCGCAATTGAACGGGTGCCTGCTGACTCACTGGATGCTATTCAGTTTGCTCTGTCAGCTGTTTATTAATCTGTAACTTCCTGTTAAGATGCAGGGTGTGCTATCTGAAGAAACCTTACACAGCATGAGTTTTATTTGGGGACTGGATGTACCAATATATAAAGAGGATCTGTGAGAGTTACTTAGTCCTGCAAGCTGTTTTTTGGGGCGCTCACAGTGTGCCAGGCCCTGCTCAGTGCACTGGGGGAGCAGGAATGAACGCGATAGTCTCCACTTCCAATTCTTTGCCATCTACTCCAGGGTCACTAGCGCCATAGAGTGTGGTAAGTGCAGCCATAGATGTGCAAGGCATAGCAGGATGCAAGGGGGAGCTGGAAAATTCTAGAGGAACAGAGGAGCGAGAGGCTTCCACAGAAGAGGCTCTGGAAGGGAACCTAGGACAGATTTTCAATGGGTGGATAACGTGACAAGATGTCACATTTTGGTGACAATGTGAGGGGACAGGAAAGAGCTTGAAAGTGGGAGAATTATTTGAAGGTTATTTTAGACGCTGTTGCAATTATTTAGGCAAGAGAAATAAGGGTCTGGTTGAAGACAGAGAGAACGGATGCAGAGGAGATCTGAGCGGATGTTTACAAGATGATGGGGCAGTGGGAGGTGAGGAAAAAAGAGGTGAGTGAAGATTTTTGTTTTGGGATGTTTGGTAAATGACGTTGCCATTAGATAGAATGGAAAAGAAAGAGAAGCAGGTGTGTTGAGTGAGGGCTGTGGAGACAAGGGGTTCACTTTTGGACCTGTTGAAATTCAAGTGCCTTGTGGGAACACCATTTATTCATTGGAAATCCAAATCTGTAGCTTGAGAAAGAGGTCTGGGCTGGAAATACAGATGTGAGGGACATCTAACAATTTGGAAGCATGATTCTATTAAAAACGGATTGTGTTTGGGGCTGGTCTGGTGGGGCGCAGTTAAGTTCACAGGCTTCACTTTGACAGGCTGGGGTTTGCCAGTTGGGATCCGGGTGCAGACCTAGGTACTGCTTATCAAGCCATGCTATGGCAGGCGTCCCACATATAAAATAGGGGAAGGTGGGCAAGGATGTTAGCTCACGGCCAGTCTTCCTCAGCAAAAAAAAAGAAAAAAGAAGAGAATTAACAGCAGATGTTAGCTCAGAGCTAATCTTCCTCAAAAAAAAAAAAAAAGAAAGAAAGAAAAAACCCAGATTGTGTTTTCTGTTTATGGAGCTTGACAAATGAATAGTGCTTCAAAAGTATATAGTGTTTAACTTAAAATATAGTTTTCAGGTAAAACGTAATTAGATTCCAGATCATGGCTTTTTTTTTTAGTGGTGTCGGCTTTTATGTTGGGGGTTGGGCATATGAGGAGAGGAAGAGTCCAGTACAAGCTGAATACAATCTACAAATTGAACGTCAGGCTGTTAACATTGATGTTAAAAGCGTTACTTGCCCTTTCAGGATTAGAGATTTAAAAAACACTCAAACTATGCAAAACCGTGCCGTTGCATTTAATCTTGGAACTCTGTAAAATGAAGGTTCTTTCCCAACGGTGCTTCACTCGTCCACAGGAAGTCGGTGAAAATGTGAAAGGCCTGTCATCTTTTACCGTTCAAAGTGGAATTTTCAAGAGTATCGTTTTGTAAAATTGTCCTTTGTATCCAGGAGTCTAACCTAACCCAAACCTTAACTCTAATCCTGAACGTAGCCTTAACCCTGACTGCAGCCCCAGCCCTGACCCGAGGGTACCAACTCCAGTGTAAATTGATGCCTACGTCTACACCTAAAACTGCACCTCATCTAAGCTGAACGCTAACCTTCCCACTAACCCCAAACCCGGCTGTGACCCTAACTCTAACCCTAATTCTAGCCCTAACCCTATTTCTTGTCACTAACCCTAACTTTAACCCTAGAACTGGCTTTTTTAGAGGTCAACCTATTAGGGGAAAATGTTCTTTAGGTCTCCAGTAACTAGATAATCAAAACTGAGACACGAATTCCAGATTACACGAGTGATCTAGAAGCAGACCGTCGGCAGACCATGTTTAACACCACATCGTGATTAGGTAGCCTGACCTTTCTGGAAAGATACCCAAAGGTCTGGGTATCATTCCTGGATGTGTACAGGACATCCTTGCTTCTGCTCTCTCATTTCAGGAAGTGTCCCTAATAAGGGGTGCTGTGAAAATTCAGTGAATATCTCTGAGAGGCAAGATCCAAACTGAGGGTACATTTTCCTCGACTTCACCCAGGTGTCTGCTAACCTTGATCCAGCCTCTAGACTCCCCACAGTGTGGGATTCTCTTACTTCAGAAGACAACAGAGGGCCAGGGCTCTTCCATTTATATCGAAATCCCAATGTGACCAAATCTAGACCTTACCAGCCAGAAGTCACCCGGATTAGACAAGCAGTCCTTAAGACGGTGCAGTATGAGGCTCTGGGAGTTACAGAAGTAGATTTTGTATTGCATTTAAAGACTTTACAGCCAAGCTGAGGAAAGATGATTAACATGAAACAATGAGAGAGTGTGACAGGACAGAAGGTAATTCAGCGCTGCGTTGTGCGGCACAGACCTGCATACTGAAGTGGTCCAAAGGGTGGGCAAAATTTTCTCATTTGTGTAGCACTTGACAGCTTTCCAAAACTTGGTAACACACCTTCAATCTTTCTAGGATCCTGAGAGGCTGATATAGGGCAGGTGTTAGTAGAATCATTCATATTTGCTTGTGCAGAAAGATGCTCAGAGAAGATAATTACTTCCCCCAACTTCCCTAACACAAGCAGCAAAGCAGAGTTTTGAACTCAAGCCAGCCAACTGCAGATCCAATGGGAAGCTCACCCTGCTTCGCAGAGTAAATGAGACTTGAACTGGGCCTCAGAGGACTGAGTAAAATCTGAACAGATGTGGGGAAGCGAGAGTGCTCTGAACGGGGCAAATACCACAAGGAGAAGGCATGAAGCCAGGAAGCGGATAGTGAGCAGACAGAGAGCAGTGGATGAGGTAGGACTGGACGGGAACATGGGGCTTTGAGAGCCAGGCAAAGGTGTTTCTATGTCATGTAGGTTTCACTAAGAAGTCAACGATGTTTTTGAACTGGACAGTGGCATAAAGAAAGATCCGTCTCACAGTGGTGGGCAGGGAGGGCTAGAACAGGAAGTCCCAGAAGCAGGAGGGCCATCAGAGTGGCTTTGGGCTGTGGCTACAAGGAAGGGCCCAGAATAGAGTGGCAGGGGTTGGTATAAAACAGAAATAAATGGGTAAAAGAGAAAGGCAATTCAAAGGGATAGACTTAGTATTTGATTGAGCAGGAGAGGTGGAGAAAATGAAAAAATCAAAGAATTCCAAGTTTGAAATAACTGGTGTGCGGCCTCAGGCAAGTCCTGGAATCTCTGTGGGCCTCTCATCAGAAGAAAACGTGATGGCGGAACGTGGCGGCAACCCTCACCTCACGGGGCGTGAAACAGGGTGTGCATGCAGAGTGAGTGGAGGCATCAGTTGATTTAATGAAGGGAGCAATTTTAAAATGTCTAGAAAGATATGCTCAAGAACATTATTTAAGATAATGAAAAATTTGGAAATATCCAAATGCTCTACAATAGAGAAAGAAGTAAGTAAATTATTAGTATTATGTAGAAATTAAAATCACAGTTGAAGAAATGGAGACATAAATATTCAAAATATAAAGATGGGGAGAGAACGAGACTCAATACTATCTGAATATTATTAAAAATAAAGATATGAAGAGAAAAAAGGATTGGAAGAAAGCATTAAGAGTGGTTATCACTGGCTGATGGTAATGTGGCTGAATTGTATTATCACTCTTGTACTTTGTACTTTTCTAGAATTTCCAAATTTTGTACAATGAGCTTTTATTACTTTTATGATGAGAAAAAAATATTTAGGAAAAAAGAAAAAGAAATGAGATCAACTACTACTGTTTAAAATCTTTAGATGTATTGTGCCCCTTATAACTGTTTCGAAATAAAACAGCGTCTAATAGGCAGAGAGGTAGCATTCTTCTCTCTGACTTAGAAGGTATCAGTGGAGTGGAATAGATTCCCAGACACAGCAGAGAGGAGGTGACCTTCATGGGAAAAAGGGAATAGAGTCGAAGAAGATAAAAGGCTGCAAAAAACAGAGCAGAGACACATGCCCTAACTGAAAGGAAGTCTGAGCTTTCCTCTGCAAGGCAGTCTGACCTTTGGAAGCTGTTTACAGCCCAGAGAAGTACAAAGCCACTCCGGAAGTAGATAAGAACGCAGTTATGTCACAGTTGCAAACAATGCTTCATTATCCGAAGTATTTCATTAGGTTTGCTAACCTCAAGGAGACCTTTGCCAGGATCCCTCGTGGTTTTCTGCTAGGACTGCCAAATGTTTTCAATGAGTGTGCATTCAGGCATAAATGAAAATTGGCCATCCAGTGACGTTGTGTGTTGAGAATTTTTTATGAGTATATATATATATAACTAAATAAAATATTTCTTGGAAATAAGACCACAAGTGTGCCCTTGAGGAAAATAATAATTGAAAACCAATAGAGTAATTATCTTAGAATCTTGATATTGATCTTGATCCATGATAAGTTCTGGCTTTCTGGTTAGTAAACGGATAATATCACAGGGCTCCTTATTTGAGGCAATATGGAGTGGTAAAATGGTCTTTGACTTTAAGTTTTCTGCTAAATGTGTTATTTCCCATTACCTTGTACCATCACTTAAATCGAAAACGATGGGAATTATCTTTAACAGATAGATAAGTTTCTGACAAATGGAGCCTTCCTTTTGGTTTATCTTGGAATTTATTTTACGTTTACCAGTGTGTTGCTGTTTTCCACCAAATATATGCTACTCAAAGTTCGAAGAACTCTCTTCAAATGTTTTTTCTCCTCCCTACAATTTACCCTGTCCTTGCCCATGCCATCACTGTCATTCTGGATGTCACTCTGCCGTATCACAGGTGAAGCACGCTGGGGTCTGCCTGGTAGAGGTTCAGAGTTCTCTAAATATACAAGTCCCCAACCCCCAATAAACACCCAATCTGCAAAGGGTCAGGGAGCATCCTCTCTGTCTGGCTTTCTTTAGAGTCGGCTTGTTATTAGACTTTGGGTAGATTCACATGTGCTAATTTTCTTGGCTGTGCTCACTTTTGTAAAAATGGCATAAGAAAAATAAAGTAACCTTGCAAATAATGGAAGAATCTGAATTTCTCGACACCTCTTGCCATCCACCAGTATTTGTGATTCTTGCTTATATTTTACATGCCAAGTGGCCGAAACTGCTCCACATAGAGATGGAAGATTTGCCCAGTTGTAAGGTATTTTTCAATGTAGGTTGTCAAAGTAAACACTGTAAGACTTTCTGCTTATGATAGGACATAAAGGATGCCAGAAACATTAGGAAAACAAAAATGAACACGTCGATACTAGTTTTTTAGAAGTTGGACCTCATTAGAGTATGTCTGTATCTTCAAAACGTCTAGGAGGAGGAAAGCGAACACTGCTGGGAAGAAAGGTCAGAGGATAGTAACGGAATGGGAACTTTTGGACCTTGTTTATATAAATGAAATAATTAGGCCTAAGATGGCTTTTCTATTGTAGCCTTCTCACCCCCTATTTGTACTTGAATGACTGTCAAACCACAAGTTAGCACACCGTGTGTAATCAGTATGCTATCTGGCGCTCCGTGAGAGGCCACTGTTTCTGTAACTTTTGCTGACCGGTGCACTTCCTGTACTGCTCTGGCTTCACTGCCAGGGCCCGAGGGTCCGGTTACACTCAGCTCGTTTTAGAATCACTGTCCCTTTCTCTCTTGGCTGGCAGAAGTGTCCCTTGCTGAACTTATATCATTCTAGTACTGAAAAAACCTCCTCTTTTGACAAATACATACAAGCAGAGAGCTGACGGGCTTACCTACATCTGTTTGAAGAAACTTTTAAATCTTTCTCCAATTTCTGATTCCTAACGTGCTTGAGACGTGTACCTTTTACAGCTTCTCCTTGACAAGTAAGCCAAGATGATGTGGTTTTTGTCATGACCTGCAGTGTAGAAGATAAGGAGAATGAGGAAGAAACGAATTTGAAGATCTTACAGAGGGAAGGGACTGGGAATTTCCCTCTGTTGTGGAGTCTACTGGAATAAACAGTCATTAACACCAGGCCGCTTAACTGAGTGCATTTTCTATTTTAAGTTTCAGACACAACCTCAAAGCAAAGAGGAACCTCTCCAGGGACCTGAGGCAAGCCCGGTAAGTCACTGCTTAGGACTGAGACTTTCATGTGAAGAAAAACACCAGCAAGAGTAAATTTTAGGAAGAAATGTCTGGGTCCTTAAAACATTCTATCCTTTCTGTAGCCACGACTGTGTGAAAATAAGAACCTCATGAGGGGGGAGGGGCTTCGGGGGATCTCGTGGCTTTGGAGCAAAGAGAGACAGAAAAATATGCTTTGTTTTACTGTCTAAATCCACTCTAGCACAAAAGCAAATTGCCAGTGGCCTGGGTATTTGAGGATGTAGGCAGGTTGACCATCTGCGAATTACGCTATCCTTTCAGTATGTTCTGAAATCCTGACTGGTTGGGCATGTAGAGTTTTCATGAACATACACTGAGGAATGATTTTACTGGAGACTCAAGTCCATCCTGATTTAAGGAGATCTAGTTCCATTTTTAAAAAACCTTTGCTTTTTGCCTTTTATTTAACAATATCGTTAGTATTAAAGAGACAAAACAATAGCCAAAGCATTGAGTTGATGACAAATACGTTATAAAGAGCAACTGTAAATAGTAACAATATTAGAAAATATTGTCATATATTTCCAAAGCTGGACATTTAAACTTCAAAAAACAGAAGTAGAAAAGATAACTTTTTACTTTCTACTTAGCTATAAAAATTGACTTTGGTTTTGTGCTCAGACCCACTAAGTTGGCCTCTATCTGGCTCTTTGCCCTTATCAAGCAAGTGGGGAAATACCTAAATGTGAAATCATCGCAGTTTATTAAATGTCAAAGAGAAACTTGTCAGCCAGAGATATCAGATAACCCATTGCTTTGCAGTGCAGTTGCTAACCACAGGAAACGTCAGTGTTCCCTTTAGAGACAAACGATGGTTACACAAAATGCGTAGTTTATAAATAATTAGGGAAAAAAGGTTCGAAAGCATGACACTCGTGTTATGCTCTGTGATTCTAAGAAGAATAAATATTACAATTCGCGTCGCTAATAACAATTGTTAAGTATCAGTGCGTTAGAAACTGTGAATGTAGACTAAATTGCCGCGAATTCAATATTCTCAGTTAGACAAACGGGCAGGAGAGCAGCACAGGAGTGAGATTTCAAGGACAAGTGTGGGGGCGGGGCACTGTCTAGGGCGCATGGGACAATCTTTTGTGGATCTGAACTGATAAGACAGGGTTCTCAGGAAGGATGCTGTCAGTCCTGAGATACGATTTTCTCCCCTCTGCCTTGGGAATGTCTTCCCTGAGACGAGGGGAGGAATGGAGCTTTCTCAGTCTCCTCTCTGGATGTTCTCTCTTTGTCTTTGAAAGGGAGGAAACGAAATTCCATGGAAGGGATCCTGACCAACTTAGAGAAACCCTAAGGGAATCTATGGCATTCTAGAGGGTCCATCCTTGGGTGAGGCTAGGAAAGCCGATGAGCCCCCTGCAATCTTATGCAGAGCTGCTGGTTGAAGAACCACTCTTTGCATAGGTAGAGTGTTTGAGAAAAGCACCCACACAGGTGGAGGAGAGATAAGTCTTTGAACTGTGGCTGCCTTTGAGGTTGGGCTGCCTTCTGCTGCTCTAGCAATAAAAAACACTCTGTATCTCAGGATATTTATGAAAGAATGGGCCCAATTCAAGACCTCTCCGCTTGCTTTGTATAGGGTGTCTGTGTGTGGAGAGAGAGAGAAAAAAAAAAACGCTTCCTGACCTGTAAACAAATACAGGTCAGCCAGTGAAATTTAAGAACACTGTAATTGGGTCAGTCTTGCCCAAACGGTGATGGAGAGGGTGTGGACAATGAGAGAAACTGAGGCTTACTGGGGTGGCTTTGAATTCGATCCAGGAGGGTGGAGATGATGGCTCAAGTGGAGAATCAGAATACCGGAGCATTAAGATCATAGTAAGGAAGAGAGGTGTGTGAGGATCAAGGCGAGGAGAGAAGTTGGAAGAAATAAAGGTGTGGTGAGTTGAAAGCAGAATGGGGCAGGTTGAAAGGAATAGTGATGAATGACTGAACTGGTTCTGGTTGGTCTCTGCCCAGCCCACCACCCATAGAGAGCTAGTCTGACCCACCCAGGAAGGGGAGGTAAGGCACATGAAAGCTCTCGATGGTCCAGCTCCAAGCTCATAGGTTGTGAGGGCTCTCTGAGTGTGGTGGGTTCCCACAGCTGATTCCTTTGCTGGGAGATGAGGGAGATTTCATGAGTTTTTAAAGAATCCCCTCTGGGCATCTCCAACTGAATTCACGGTAGTGAGTGGGTGGACCCAGTGAGGTGGATCTTGACTTGCCTGGCTGGTCATTTTCAACCTCTTTGCTCAGCCCCTTTGACTAAGGTCTGCCTCCAGTTTCATTCTGCTGAGGTGAGGTAGGCTTGACCCTGACAGAAAGCATTGAGGAAACATTCCCATTTGTAAATGACTCTGTCTGGCTCCCATCTGCCCGCTGCCCCACTGACCCAAGGAAAGAAATGTGCGCCTGCGCCCAGCCATTGGTGGAAGGTGCTGTACTCCCAATACAGACCCTTTCTTTTTCTGCTCTGCCACATCAGGCTGATCCAGCAACACCATCTCAGACCACCCTTTATGCTGGTGCCGAACTCTCCGTGTAGCCCTTCTGAAGCTCCTCTCCCACTTGGCCTGTGGTTGGGGTGAAGCACCCTCTCCTCCTCCCCTACAGTGAGGTGAGGGTGGTGGAGGCGAGCATAGCACACCACAACTCAATCCAAAATCTCTCCGTCCTCTTCATCTTCACGTTCAGTCTTTTTACAGCTTGATTTGGGTGATGGGTTAAGCTTTCTAAAGGCAGTTTTCAGCTCTTCCATGCCTTGTCTAGATGGTCTTTGAAATTTGGCAGTACCCGGAACCTATTACTGTTCAGACTTTGGGGAAAAACTGAAACAAAACAAGTCACATCCCAATCTCCTGTTAAAACTAAAAATAAAAACTACTAATGAGAAAGAGGAAGCACCCATTAAATATGACGAAAATGTGCTGAGACTCCAAAAGCTTTCAGAAGAAAACCACATGAACCATCTAAAAAGCTAGTTAAACACTGATTTTTTTTCTAGTCAAATTACAGCAGTAGTGACACCTTATTGCCTCAGTAATTTGATGCCACTTCACAAGTCAGTTCAGATATTTCTCCTGTATCAAAAGTATATAATTCAATATTTTTCTTGCTGCTTACTATTTTAGTCAAGGCAAGAGTTTGGTGCTATTTTTTAATATGATAGAATAAAATTACTGGAAATTATATTCAGTGAATATATTTGGACCCTTGACACCATCTAATGATATAAATTAGGTATTTCAAAACTTCTATCAAGTCCCAACTTTCTTTAGATAAATTTGATTGGCCAGTTATGCTTAAAAGGAATATTATTTTGACTCACACAATAATTTTTATCCAATACCTTCTTTAACATTTCCATTCAGAGCAAAGTTTATAATAACTGATGAAGATCTGAAAACAGTGGTTCCAATTCTATTCTCAGCGTATGTTTGCTTTTGGTGATATTGTTCTTGTTATTTACTATCCTAATTTACACTGAATAGGTTTTTTTTAAAACCTAGCTTAATTCCTTGGGAACAATTAAAATCTTATATCAATTAAATAAATATTGGCTAGAAGATTCAGGCATTACGTTTCGTTGTTGCAAATTAGACTGTAAGGCAGTCAGATAACTTTAAATTACAGATGATATGTATTAAATTAATCAACATCTTGCATTCCAGAATGAATTGCTAAAACTTGAACTGTTTTTCAGCCACCATTCCTGAGTTTCTTTTTGAGTTTAAATTCAGTAGGGAATTGGAATTTTTCTTATTTTGTGAGCAAGTATCAAAATCTGTGAGCTGATCAAAATCTAGCGCTGCATGACAAATAAACCCAAAACTTAGTGTCTCAAAGCAATGACTCTCAGGTGGTATTTCTCTTGGTTTTGTGGATCAGGAATTTAGGAGTGGCTCTGCTCAGTAGTTCCGGCTCATAGCGTCTCGGGTGGTGCAGTTGATGGTGGCTGCAGTGGTATCAGCAGCGTGCTGGAGCATCTGGGAATTGGCTAGGCATCTTTGTCTTTGTGTGGTCTTTCCTCATGACTAGTTTGTGCTTCGTCACAGCACGGCAGCCTCAGACATCTTACATGGCGGTTCAGGGCTCCAAAGCCTCGTGTCTTGAGACAGCGAGCCAGGAGGAAATCCTATTGCTTATAATGACCTTGCCTTGGAAGTCATCCTGTGTCACTTCTGCCATATTCTAGTCATTGAGACAGTCAACAAATCCCACTCAGGTTCAAGGGGAGAAGACATAAACTCCATCTCTTGATGGGAGAGTTGAAAAGTTCTAGAAGAGTATGTGGGATCAGGAATGTTGTCCATTTTTGGAAAATACAATATGCCACAGTTTCTTCTCCGGCTACAATAATCCACATCCCAACGATATGCAAAATGAATTCATCTGCTCCGTCACGAGGCACCAGGCTCAGGCTTAAGGTTCAGGATCAAGTTATCTAAGTCAAGTAGAGGTGCAGCTAAGGCTCCTCAAGCACAGTGATTCATGTACAGCTCCTTGAACAGCGCTCCTGTCAATCTAAAGACTTGCAAACTAAGAGACAACTTATCTGCCCTCTACCTGTGCAACCTATAGTAGTCAGTACACCATACGACAACCAATATAGACACTCTCCTTCCAAAAGGGGCAAACAGGAAGCACACAATTCTAAAAACCAGTCAGGCTCATGTTACCAGGTTCTTGATTAGGGCTCAAGCCTGCTACTGTAGGAGTGATTCTTCTTAGCTCTTAATTCTGCCCTCTGGGCTCTTAATTCCTCTCTTTGAATAAAACGTAGCCCATGTTTGCAGTGGAGTAGTTTCCCTATCCTGCTTCCTGTCTGTAGAAGCTGTGGGTCCAGAGGTCTCTATTTTATAATGTTTCTATCCTTTTCTGTCCCACTTGATGTTGTTTCTGCTGGTACAATTCTCCTAAAAACTTTGTGGTTTTCCTATAAATCATACTGGGGTTCACCCAGTAGAAAAATGGCAAAATATTTGAAAAGAAAATGTTCAGAAAAAAATTCAAATAACCCTTAAACATATGAAAAGAAGCTTACTTTTTCTCAAAATAAGAGAAATTCAAGTTAAAATTCACTAAGAGATCATGACGGGCCTTCTAGAGTGCTAGTAATTTTCTGTTTCTTCATCAGTGTGCTGCTTACATGGGTGTGTTCAGTTTGTGAAAATTCACCATCTGTGCACTTATATGTCCACGTTTCTGTATGCATATTATACTTAATTAAGTAGTTAAAAAGCAAACTACACTGAGATACCACATCTCATTTATCAGGTAGATAAATATCCCCAAATTAGACAGTATATCCTCTAGAAAAGGCAGTGAGGAAACAGGCACTCTTATACAATGCTGGTGTGCATGCAGTCTGGTGCAACTCCCATAGAGGGGTAGTTATAGTATCTAGCAAAATTATATGTACATTCATCCTTTGACCCAGTAATCCCACTTCTGGAAATCTATCCCAAAGATATGCAGGCAAAATTATGAAGTGACAAAATGCACAAGGCTACTCATTGCTATTTTGTTTGAAACAGTAAGACACTTAAAAAAAAACCCAAATGTCTATCAGTAGGAATCTGGTTGCTATTACTTTCAAACAAAAGATTACTATGTAGCTGTAAAAGGAATGACAGTGATCTCTATACACTGCATTGGAATTTTCTCTCCTGGATATTACTTAAGAACATGAGCTATGGAACAGTGTTAAAAAGAGGGAGCAGGAGAAACAATACATGAATTTACCCATAGTTTTTTCTGTTTGTTTAGTTTTTGGGTTTTTTCACTGAGAAAAATTCACCCTGAGCTAACATCCACTGCCAATCTTCCTCTTTTTGTATGTGAGCCACCACCACAGCATGGCCACTGGCAGGTGAGTGGTGTAGATCCATGCCTGGGAAGCAAACCCAGGCTGCCACAGTGGAACACATCACACTTAACCACTAGGCCACCAGTGCTGGCGTGAATTTACCCAAAGTTTTAAAAAGAAACAAATGAAGACTGAACAAAACTAATAAAAAATTATTACCTATGGGGACAGAGGGAACAGAGTGGAGGCAACCGAGATGAATCTTGCTTTATAATTTTTACTTTGTAAACCTGAAATGTTTTACATAATTTCAAAAAAATTAAAAAGCACCTTTAAAATTGAATACAAAAGGAAGTCCCTAACTGTATATCAAGTTCACAAAGTGTCCCAATTTATTGTGTCATCGGGACACTGTTGAGAGTGAAGGGAGTGGTGTTAATAATATTATGGGACAACAGGTATAAAGTGGACTCACCTGGTCCAGAGGGACCCATGACTCCCCCAGGCTGGACGTTATTAAGGAGTCACCCTTACTTCTGTTAGATGTGGTCGTGTCAGTCATAGACGCATAGTGGAGTATTTATAGGTGACATGACATAACGTATGGGGTTTGCTTGCAAACATTGCTTCTCCAAACTTGTGCGTGCATGAGAATCACCTGGAGAGCGTGTTGAAACATGGAGTACTGAGCCTCATGCGCAGAGATCCGGATTCACTTAGTCTACACTGGGACTGAGCATTTGCATTTCCAAAGATGTTCCCCGTGATGCTGATGTTGCCGGTATTTAGACCACACTTTGTGTAGCACTATTTTAAAGCATTTTACTTCAGCTATAATGTGTGTGTCCCCATTTAAAGCTCTTTCAACACACTCACAGGCACACCAGTTCACCCTCTGCCTCCCTGAGTGGGTTTGTGCGTGCGTCAGTGGGGGCTAGCTGCAATGAGACTAGCAGTGTGTAGATCATTGTGGATGTTGCGTGATGCATACATGAAGTTACTTTACTGTTCTGTCCTCCTTTGTGTATATTTTAAAATTCCCTTCACAGGAAGTTTATAGATTTTTTTCAATTCAGGAGGGAGAGGCTCAACTCAAATAAGCCTCTTGTATTGCCTTGAATCCCTTGGTTGAATTTCATTGATTTTTAAAAATTTTTTATAAGAATCATGTTTATCCTTTTGCCATAGTAAAAGCCAATAAAAGAGAAACACATAAAAAGTTCACCCTAAAGCTATTATCTGTGATCCACATTGTATAATTATACATATGGTTGGGACCCAACGCAATGGAAATCCTTCAGAGTTTGATCAGAGAATGAATCCATATTTAAAAATAAATGTTGAAATTTGAAAATAGACATAGAAAGACTTTCTCTTCTATGTGAAAGGAACTCTTTAGTCATTCTTCTGTATCACTTTGCCTCTATCCTAGTTTTTCCTAGTTTTTCTCTTTCCTTTTCTGTGATGTGTTTCTGTTCCTATACGTCTCTCTTCTTTTCCCTTCTCTTTTCTTGATCCTCCCCCTTCTGTCTCTTTTCTCCTTTCCTCCATCCTCTCTGCCTTTCTAAATATATTTAGATTATTTTTATTTTTAAGTAAAGTTCAGCATCATCTGTTCATAATTTGCAAAGAGATGGGTTATTTTATATTTTTCTCTCAAAAACTGAATTGCTTTGAATGTACATGAAGCCTTTAGTTGGTTTCTTTTTAAACACCTGACTATAGTCAGTAGACTTTCATAGGAAAAAAACGTCCACACCACTAAAGTGACCAACCACAGATTTGGCTCTGTAAGCTGTTTGCTTTCTTCCTCAGTGTGCTCCTGGAGATGGCCTATAGTTTGACTGAAACATGTGCTTTTACACTAACCATGCAATCTCCATTTGTGAAAGGTTTCATTCCCCGCTCCCCGCACTCTGAGGGCTATATGATCTAGCACAGTATGGTAAAACGCTGCAGTATTTTACAATTTTTTTAAAAATGTACATTTTGTAACAGTTACAAAAGAGCAGACTATGACTCACACAGTTTTACTGGAGCCATCCTTCAGCCCAGTTCACGAATAATAGGACCTCAACAATATTTTGTTGGATGAAACATCAACAGAAGCTGATAATTTAGAGTTTGAGAGATCTGTTTAGGAAATGATTGCAAGCATACACTCCCTCGCTAGCTTATGTCGCATGTTTAGCCTTATGGTTTGTTCTATTCCATATACAAACATACATACATTCAAAGTTGTGGGAGGTTTTGGTTTTTTTTAATGAAGAAGATTGGCCCTGAGCTAACATCTGTTGCCAGGCCTCCTCTTTTTGCTTGAGGAAGATTGTCACTGAGCTAACATCTGTGCCAATCTTCCTCTATTTTGTATGCAGGACTCTGCCACAGCATGGCTTGACGAGTGGCGTATAGGTCTGTGCCTGGGATCCAAACCCACAAACCCTGGGCCTCGGAAGTGGAGCACGTGAACTTAACCACTGTGTCACCAGGCCGGCCCCTGTTTGAAGTTTTAATAGGGCATTTTTGGTTAACCACAGTCCTTGCTCACTTTTAAACAAAGAGTTTAATATCTTAATAAAATTTTACTTTCAAATACTTCTCTGAAGAATGAAACAACAAACAACAAACTCACAGATTTCTTAGGCAGAAAATACAGGCCAACTATCAGAACAGATAGACAGTGTTGCCCAGTGCCTCCTGGAATGACAACACCAGCAGCTGACGTTTGCGTGGCGCCTGCTCACTTGTGGCATGTTCCTAACTGTTTTAGATTACATGTAATTAATTTACAATAACCATGTAATTTTCACAACTATCTTATGAGGTAGGGACTTTAAATAATAATTGGAGATAAAAATAAATTTGCCTCCATAAATAAATTTAGAGAGAAATAAATTTGCCTTAATAGACTCACGTATAAAATGGGTATAGTCAACAAATTTGATGGTGGGAAAACAATGGAAGGTATAACAAAATCGTTTAAATTAACTTCTAAACAGATATTTTAAGAAACTACTGAATAGTTTGACTAGAACACTTTTTGGCATGTGGTTCGATCTTAAAATGTTCAAAAAGAAGCGTTTATTTAAGAAGTCTCAATCATTTCGTGAAATATGTAAGTCAAATCATTACGCTGTACCTCCTAAACTTATTCAGTGCTGTATGTCAATTATATCTCAATGAAACTGGGAAAGGAAAAAAGTCTCTTCAGACTAAAAGTCTCTAGGTTAAGCAAAGAAATTATTCAATGCAACATACAATTTGAAAATAACGAAGGGAGAGATTCAAAGGAAGTCAGTAGCCTTATTTCCAGGGCTCTTTCATGATAGAACCAGAGGAAGACACAGGGACATACGGTGTCTGCCACAGGGGTTTGCTCTGTTTCTTTTTTCTGCTAGCCATAAGGAAGAGAACACTCAGGATTTTGGAGCAGAGAGGAAGAAAAGCAACTTTCTCCTAGGAAAGAAGATTCAGGGAATTTAGATTCCTGGAATAATCAGGAGATAGATACAGATAAAGACCTAAGAATTAGAATAAGGAAGTAAAGCAATAGGCTTTCTTGTCAGGCAAGGTTGTTCTGTGCATACAATGCATATGTCTTAGTGATTTCTGATCTTCAGAAAAGGCTCCGTGAGTCTTATTCAAAAGTTAGTAGATATTTTTCATCTCAATATATTTTTAGAAAAGAATAACTGGCTGAATTGTGGCCAACGTATTATTTCTTAGCTGGAAAGTACGCATAGCTCCCCTGTGTATGCAAACTGCACAGCCTCGCTCTTCACCTGGGAGCGGCTGCTCTACTGGAAACATAGTCGGTGCTCTAGGCTCGTATCTGTATGCTTGAACCTGTCGGCATGGCACACACTTCAGGCTTAATATTTTATACAGGATTGTTATGCCTACTGGGGCAATGTCTATATGGTAAGCTGGATAGTTTCCCATTTCTAATCAAACCCCAGCTGCTCAGAGCTCACTGTTTTCTGCGCTTTGCAGGGAGCAGCCAGAAGCCCTGTATATTCCCTGGTGCTCCGCTGTTCATTTCCTTCTGCTCTCGGTGAGGTTTGCCACCTTGTTCCCCTTGCCTTGGCAGAAGCCGGAACGAGAGGCTCGGAGGGGACGTGTGCGCAGTGCTGGGTGGCACTCTATTTCCCCTGTGAGCCAAGCAGGCAGGCCAGGGACACCTGGGGTGAGATTATAGCAAGGTTTCTCGACACTCATGGCTAAAAGGGGCCAAGAGTGAAGGCGATCATCACCTGGTGTCAGGCCGATGTTGCTTTTGCCCCTTATGAGAACAACGGGGATAACCATGTCTCATGTTCAGATCTAAGGTCCCAGTCAGTTGTGGTTTCTCTTTCAGACAAAAGTGGTGCCAATGAATGTTACTTCTGCTCCTGCCTGAGCATCACTTTTCTCCTCATTTTAAATATTTTTAAGTATATATGGCTTGGAAATGGCTTCCAATTTAATGTGAAAATAAAGAGAGGCTGGATAAAAAAAAAAGTATACATTTATTATTAACCCAATTGTGAAAATCTAGAAAGGAAAATTAAAAAACATTTTATACTAGTTAAAATTTAAGAAGTGACATTTTACAAGGAAATGTAGTTATTGGAGGAAGAAGCTTCAAAGAAATAGTTTTTTTTTCCTTTTCCACACTTGGTCCCTAGAAACCAGTGTCCATAACACTTCTACATATGCTCATTTTACCCCTATTCCCACCCCCGTTACCATGACCACTCTTGACAGAGAGCCTGGAGTCCTAGGTTATTCAGAAAAGAAACCATGAGGCATCTTTATGCCTCAATTTCCCTCTTGTCTCCTTCCCAATTAACCATATATTTACCCCTTTTATTCTCCTCACTATCTTAGAGGAAAAGAAATCCTTCATTTCTTTCCAAAACCTTTTTTTTTCATCTTTTTAAATGATCTTTCTCTTTTCCCACCTTCTCTGGAGATTTAGTTTATTAATTTTCCTACTCAATTTCCCTCTTCTATTTATTCCTTCTCCCTGCCTGTAAATGTGTACAGATTGTACAAAAGCTTTGCCAATGTCACACTCTCCATCCAGTTACTTCCCTTTTCTTCTCCTTTGTTTCACTGCCAAACTTTTTGATAGTGTTTTCTATACTCGCTGCTTTCTCATCTCTCATGAACTTTTCAATCCCTTGAAACGTAGTTTCCGTCCCCACCACTTGACTGGATTTATAGCCAAGGTCATTGATGGTCTCAAATCCAACCTCCTTCTGTGTGGCCATCTTACTGGACCTCAGGACAGCCCTCCCTTCTGAAAGCTCCTCTCTGGGTTTGCAAAGCAGCTCTCTGCTCCTTCCTTTCTACCAGTCTCACACTTAAATGCTGCCCTGGTTCTTTCCTGGGCTCGATTTTAATGGGGTCTGAGGAGATGGACTTGTGATGGCTCCTGCATGGTCTCTCTAGCGGCCCTGCCAGGCATGGACCACCCCTTGGTTTCCATCTTCTCTGCTTCCCTAGGGAGTTAGAGAAATTAGATGCTTCAAACCGTCTGGCGCTCGAATCCTGAAGTTGCCATTTTTGTTTCCCTTCTGGCCCCACCTGATAAAGGAAGCTACTTTGGGTGACAAAGGCCTTGGTCATCCTCTTTGTTGTGTACTGGCTGTTGAAAATGGATCAGAACTGAAGAGGCTTATTACGAGGCTATGTAAAAACTTGGAGCCTCTCGTGGGTCCAGTCTCTCAGCAGAGGATGTGGCAGCACCGTCCCTTCTGGTGAAGAGTCATTGTTTAGAAAACGGTGGTGCTTATTACAAGGTACACAATACCTCTTTACCACAGCTTTGAGAAATGTCCAGGAAATCACCTAGAGAAGCCTTCCTGTAGTCTCTGGGTGTGGTGTTACTAACGGTTCTCCAAAGCTGGACGAGTCATTCAGTCTACAGATGGACGTGTGGAGACAGGAGCTACTTGCCTACTTCTCATTTTAGCAGTCTCCCTTCCTCTTCTACTTTTTTCCTTTTGCCCTTCCTTTTTGCTCATGGAGCTATTTTACTGGGAACCATTAAAAGCCCCTGAAAAACTGCACTTTCAACTTCCTTCTGAAGAACAGGAGACACGGATGACAGAAGTCGTGCAAATACTAAACTGAAAGGGGAAAACTGCTTGAAAGGTAGCAAAGAGGCCCGAAATAAGACGTAAAAGACTTGTGCACATCTTGTGACCCTGAGGGGGAAGGAAAGCACAGAGCCTGTCATGCAGGCTCTAGGAATTCCAAAGGCCTTCCTGCCTGCAGTGGCACCAGTCACGGGGGCACCTGTTCACCCAGGTTGGTGGCTGAGCGTTTGACAGTTCAAAATTCATTTCATGTTGCGCTGTTCACGTCTTAGTGAAGTTTCTTCCCAGCACTCATGAAAAGCCCAATGTACTGTTCTCTGGTAGGAAGTAAATATGCTGATTTTATCATGTTCAAATGGTCCTTTGGTTTTCCCTTCTTTGGACTTCATTTTTAGAGGAATGTGAGCACTCTTGATAATTTTCCAAGGAGCAGTTATTTACAGCTACGCTGTTTGATTGTAAAGATTTATCAGAAGAGTCTTCCTTTTCTCTACCTTATTTTCTACTTTTGTCTGTTCTAGACGGTTTGAAAGGTTTACACTGGAATAAAACACGGCTTTGATTTAAGATGGAACTGACGTGGGCAGGAAGAGCTGATCAGGCCAATGAGATTGTGTGTGGTTTGTCGCTTCCTGTAGTCTGCAAATATTTCCATTCATTTACATCCAAACGAAAAGTTGTTGTTTATTCCTTTGTGTTGAGTTTTGCTTCCCATTTCCTTTGCAAGTCAGAGCGCTCACCAATTCCTGTGGGAGTCTAGTCGCCCGGTCTGGTCAGATGCCATCAGAGCCTGAAACCGCCCGGCTTCCATCCTGGAGAATCTGCTACAATGTCTGCTGGCAACTGAGCTGTGGAGCTTCTCCAGGATCCAATGTTTCTTCAGAAGTTGAACGGCAAACAGCAGGGGGTCTGTCCTTTCAGAATTCCATTTTCAGCGCAGCGAGTCTAAGGTTTATGTTTTAGGTACATGTGAACATAGCAATCCCAAATCAGCTATCTTGCTGAATAGCAGAGATGAAAACAGGCAGAAAAATGTGCAATTCAGGGGTTTCCTTTTGCTTAATTTATAATGATGTCACTGTAATCAGTAAAAATAATGACAATGTTTTTCTCAGACTTTGCCCTGTATCAGAATCACCCGGAGGGCTATTTCACACAGATCGTCGGGCCTGACGTCCAGAGTCTCTGACTCAGCGGTTCTGGGGAAGCCCAGGAACGCGGGTCCCTAACTCGCTCCCAGGTGAGGCTGAGAGCGGCAGCCCGGATTTCAGCGTCACGGGGCGGTAAACACACACGGCGATTTAAATCGGGTTCTGTTTTCACTCTCGCCTATGCAAGAGAAACTAAAACATGCATGTGAGAATTTACATTTTTGATGAAGAAAACATATTCAGAAAACTTATATTTTTAAAAACCTGCTATTTCCTATTACTTCAAAAATGTAGCATAGCACATTTAAAGCACTTGAGACAAAGAAGCCAAATCCTCTTTTTCGCAGTCATTCGCTGCTAGGGGACAGCTCTCTCGGTTTGCCTTTGCAAATGGACTGTAGATTTGGCGTCAGATAGCTACTGTTGAGGCTGGATCTGTTTCTATACAAAACCTGTGCAGTTTTGTATCCTCGATGGGGTTGGCCTACTTGACATGACATTATTTAATTAACTGTCATCCGCCCAGCTGACAGGATGGAGTCAGCACCTCCGCCACAGCCCAGGCACAGGGCGCGAAGTGTCTTTCTTCAAACACAACTCGAATTCCCTGCATGACTATTCAAAGAAATGGTGCAAGAGTACCCCGGGACGTGTTTTTCGTGGTTTGGCATCACTGTTTTTTTAAATTTTAGGTATTTGTGGCTTTTGAAGCACCTTAGAGCACCGGTCTTCTCCTTTGACATTTTCCACATGATATTTCAACTTTTTGTAAAGCTCAGTGTCAAAGGGGATAAGAGATGGGGGCATCCTGGTGGCATAGTAGTTAGATTCCCATGCTTCTGGGACCTGGGGTTTCCGGGTTCAGATCCTGGGCGTGGACCTACACACGGCTTGTCAAGCCACCCTGTGGCAGCATCCCACATACAAAATAGAAGAAGATTGGCACAGATGTTAGGTCAGGGATCATCTTCCTCAAGCAAAAAAAGAGAAATTGGCAGCAGACGTTAGCTCAGAGCCAATCTTCCTCACAAAAAAAAGAGAGAGAGAGAGATAAGAGTTGGAAGAGCTGTCGCAAACAAAAGCTGGAAGACTATAAAAAAAGCGAGCGGGGACAGCAGCACCGTAACTGAGCTCTGGGTGTGGCTGCAGATGCCAGCCAGCGGAGACTCTAGACGCATGCCATGCTGCAGAGGGAAGGGGCCCTCGGCTCAGGGGCCTGTGCTGTCTCGGGGCTCATAGCTCTGGCATTGCCTTGCAGGGCTGACGAAGAGCAATGGAATCAGTTTGAGCATTACATGCGCACAGCAGCAGAAGTGCCTAAATATCTTTCTCTGCAAACATCTGGTGTCCTGTACCGTGGCCTGAGTCTAAAAGAGCCTGCAGTCCCTAGTGTTCACACCTGGGTCCGTGTTAGCAAATTAAATTAGGGGAAAGAAGCAACAGTATGATATTTGGTATGACTGTCGAGCGTGTTCTTTCTTTGACCTGCCCGATCTAGACGGCTTCCCTTTCAATTTTCAAGTGGGAATTGAGTGCAAAGGTAACAGTGCCACCAGGGAGAGGCAAGAGAGTGAAGTCGTCCCAGCCTTGCCTCTCTCCTCTCCATTCTTGGTCTCTTTGCTCTGCCTCCTGGTTCTTTTCCCCATCCCCTTCCTCTCCTAACTGGATAGTCTAATGACTGGAAAGTCAGAGTGAACATAAGAAGCAGCGCTTTTATTTTATAGCTGTGGCTAAAATAGGCTTATTCTCAATTATATATTCAGGTTATTCAATCTGGTATTTTTAAAAATTTTTTCTGTCTTCTTTTTTCTCAGTCTCAGACTGACATCTTCCCTGGTTTTCCAACAAATTCTCAGGTTACTTTCTTTATGGCCCAACTGGGTGCTCAAATAATGTACCTCAATACTACCCTCTCCAAAATATAACTTCAAAGATAATGCTCTGCAAACATCACATGCAGAAGCCAACAAATATATGATTTTTAATCTTTTCTGTGATATTGGATTATGGGTGACTATTCTCTGTGATAATAGGTAACATAGTATATTGCCTCATATTGTTAGTAGGCATTAAATTATTGATTGATTGACTTTCCCTCTTTCCTACTAGGTTAATGATGCAAAAACTGAAAGATTGTGAGTGTATTTTTATAACTGTTTTCAACCCAATGTTTTATTTAGTAAACCGTGTCACAACAAAATTTCCTGAGCTTGACAAAAGGATAAAGTATTTTTCTTTACAAACTCCTAAGGCTATAGTTTTACAGTTATTTAAAAACCGTGTTCTTTGAGGATACTAAGGCTAAAGACCAGTAAGCAAATAAAGTTGAAGACAGGAATAACATAGGTTTAATCTATTAATAAGCTGTTAGTGACTAGCTAATAGCCAGCAGACTCATATATTTGGACTTGAGGTAAAAAAGGCAAGGCAAGAAATTCTCTTTCTTTCTTAAACATTCATATTGGAACAACATAAACATCCCATAACAAATTCAACTTGTCTCTACGTAACTTGTTACCTTGTTCTGGCTTGACGTCACACCTGAACAGTCACTTGGAAAAAGTAATTACTCAGGAAGAAGACTAGCCGTGAAGTTCTACCCTGGTCTGAAAATGGAGCTGAGCAAGGAGAGAGGGCAGCTAATGCTGAAATCCAAAACTCCCCAAAAAGCTAGAAGGAAGGGTTTTTATTTGGGGTTTTAGGTAGGGGAGGGGGAGCATATGGCCTTGCTGGTTGGAGCTTTCCCAGCAGCCTGTCTTTGGCCTTGAGACTACTTGCAGAGAGGAGGGTGCCCATGCCCTTGCTGGTCAGCAGCTTTCCCACTAGCCTGTATCTCTTTGCAGGGAGGAGATAATGAATCCAGGCGCTTGTCCTTGATGGTGTCTGTCTCCATGGAGGATAGTGGATTGTGGAGCCAGGAAGCCAGGGAGTAAGCAGGGAACGAGCGTTTTGGTTTTAACCCCGTATATGCTGGGTTTAATGTGGGGAAACTGATATCAGGGTCAGTATCAATTCCCCCCTATTTTATGTTCATCTCTCAATCTTGAGAGATTTGGGGTGGCAACCAATCTAGCTACTTCCTGCTGAATTGGGGCATAGGGTGTTCCATCTCATTGAACCAGTCTTTTACTAAGGTGGTGATGCTGGTGGGCTCCCGAAGTTAGGCCTGTATCAGGTGAGAAGGAACCAGGTATTTAATAAGAGGTTTTTCTAGAGAAACAAAAAGAGAAAAGGTTAATGGTTGGAACAAAATTATAAACCAGTTTCTGAGCCCAGGGGGCAGCCAATCAAGATTCCTAGAAGTCAGGGTTGAAGCATCTTTTGCAGTGTGAAATGTCTCTGATGGTGTCATCGGGCACTCAGGTACCTTTTCAAGTGGCTTACGCAGCAGTGGACACGAATCTCGCTGAAGTTTATATTAAGTCCTCCAGCCTCAGTTTGCAAGGCTTCAAGAAAAAGGGCAGACTTAGTTTTCAGTGACTCAAAGTGAAAATAATGGGAAAAAAAATCCTGAAAATGTTAGTTTGGAGGTTTGTAGCCAGATATTTCAGGAAAATAAAAGAATTCAGGATCCAGTCCAGTTAACAGATGTAAGAAAAATCTTAAAGACAATTGACAGAACCAAAATCCAATATCCACAAATGTGTATCATAGTTTCTATTGAAACATAATCTTTCTCTCTAAAATCACCCTCAGTTTCACTAGACATAGCCAAATTAAGACTAACTGGTTTGCAAAATAAGTCTAGTTTTAATAAATTTGGCATAATTATTTATGTAAGTACAGCAAGAATGCTAATTAATTATATAGGCTCTTTTAAATCTGCTTTGCTGGAACCTTATAAGGAATCTCAGGTTGAACTTTAAAGGCCTCTCAAGGAAAGCCAAGCAAAGGGCCTGTCATCAGATTCTGCATGCAGTACCTACAGATTTGGGTGAATCCCTCTCTTCATGAGGGTCCCCAAAATATTGAGCTTCCTTGTGCCTGCCAGAGGGAATGATGTTCTTTGCTCAACCTTACCAGGTCACTGAACCCATAAGCAAGGTAGCAGGCCAATATTTCCAAGTGGCTTTATTCCAGAATATCAACCTTTGTTCTTCAAAAGCTGTCTTGTTATATCCAAGCCCGTATGTTTTTTTCAAATATGATGTTCCACTCAAATCCTTGGTAATATAACCAGTGTTTCCAATTGTGTCCTGTTATAAGAAGAACAGATTCTTCTTGGACTCATGCCAACAACCATATTGCCATGAGAATAAGAATACTTACTCATCAGGAGTTTTTACAATTTGGAGGGCTCAGATAGGGAGAAAAAGATGACTTTCAATTTTGTTTACATTTGCTATAAATCATAGTTGCTTAAGAGAATAGAGAAAAAAGTTTTCTTAAAACTGGAAAAAACCAAAACATCAAAAATCAGCAATATCTCAATCAAAAAGCCATAAAAATTATAATCATCCCTATCAGTTTATTCTGTCCTGTGTAATTGGTTCTTTGTTTTAAAGATTTTATTTTTTTCCTTTTTCTCCCCAAAGCCCCCCAGTACATAGTTGTGTATTCTTCATTGCGGGTCCTTCTAGTTGTGGCATGTGGGATGCTGCCTCAGCATGGTTTGATGAGCAGTGCCATGTCCGCACCCAGGGTTCGAACCAATGAAACACTGGGCCGCCTGCCGTGGAGTGGGCAAACTTAACCACTTGGCCACAGGGCCAGCCCCCTGTGTAATTGGTTCTTGATCTTAATCTTCTGTCAGCAGTTTGTGAGGTCATTGGTTTCTCTGTTGGAGTTCTGTAATTTTTACCCAGTTTAGTTTTATAATCTCAAAGTTTATTGGAAACCTGTATTCTAGGGTGTCAGAGTCCTTTCCATATATTTCCCTGAAGATGAAACATATTTGCAAAAACATCAAAGTAAAGCAGCAACTGTCTGCAAATAACAAAACATTCAAAAATGGTCATTGACAAAGGCATTTGACCATCTCTGTGATATGCAACATTTTGAAATAATAACCAGAATTATGGCTGACAATCAGAACAGATCAGATAATTTTTAAAATACTTATATCAATAACACTCACACAATACCATTTAAGAAAGTTTATCACTACATATTTGACAATGCGTCTCTTGTAATTTAACATACGAAATAAGCCTTATTAGTTTAGCATTTTTGTTATAGAAAGAGAGCAAATTTCTCTGAGAAGTCCCAGGGGCCCTCTGAAAATCCCCAGGGAAACCTTCCCTCCTCTTCCAGGTCAAAAGAAAGCTTTTATTCAGGACTTGAATATTTGTGTGTGTGTGGAAGCTTATCAAAAATATTAAAAGCTTTAAAACATTTTTTCAGATAGGAAACAAAATTCACTTCGAAACCATGTTCAGGTATTATTCGAAGAGATGACAGAAACAGTCAAGGGGAAACAGAGTTAAAATAGTCCAAAAAAGCCTTTTTATAATCTTTTTATCAAGAGCAGATTAAAAATTTAGGAAAATTATCTTTTAAGAAAGTGGAAACCAAGTTTTAATTTTGTACCAGTTTACTTTTGACATATAAATTTATTTACTTAATTGGATTTACTTTAATCTTAGCCAACTTAAACATACGTAAAACTCCTTAGGGCTTTACTTTTACAAACCTTTGGTTACTTTTTTTACATTCAGAATTTGTTGCAGTACTTTAGGGCAAATTTATCTTTCTCAATCAAGAAACAAAAGTATTTCCATTCTTTATACCTTTTTACTAAAAACATATATTTTACTTTCCTTGTATACAGACCTTTTAGAAATATATGTTTTCTCATAGAAAATTCCTCAGCATACATAAAATATGTTTATCAATAAACCTAAGCACCTTTTAGTTTCTTTGATATAAGAAACCAAAGACAGGTAAATATTTGCTGAGTAGTTAACCTTTAATAGTTTATCTTATGTGGAAATGACCTAGATACCCAATAAACTGTTATTATTTAACTTACCTTAATAAAGCCATAAAGTTTAAGTTTCCAAAAAGATTTTGGAAGCTGTTCTTTAAGTATGCAGACTATAAAACATAATTATTGTACTTAAAACTCTTACCCAGTTTTAACAATTGCTCTTAAAAACTTCACGTGACATTACAGCAGTTAACTATTATCTTCAGTTGTTTTAAATACATCCATCATAATACATATAATTATTGTTAAAAAGTCTTTCCAAAAACTTTTATCTTTTTACATTTATTTAGTTTGTCTGTTCTTAACAATTATATTTAGATCATCTACAAAAATCTCATGAAACATTAAACAAAATTAGCTATGATACTGAGTTATGAGTTTTGCTGATAAATTTTGTAGCAGAGATGACATGAGCTCATTTGACCTGTAAACCCAGGCTGTACATCTGCATTGTAGCCAATGCTGATAACTTTGAGGGCTAGTCTATTTTAAATCAAACCAGCAAACTTAAACAGGCTTTCAATCATCAAAGATCATTTTATATCATGTTAAATAACTCTGTCTCAGAAGTTTTTGCATATTCATTAAAGACTGCATTCCCTTATGAGAGATTTTAAATCCTCTTCTGAAACAGGCTTCCCAGAACAGCCATTACAATTCCAAATTATCTCAAAAGTTTACTTATTTTCACTTGTTCAATTTTAGGTCAGGAATTTTGGAGGAGTTGAAGTGAAGCCAAGCTTGCTGGGAAGCTCAGCAAGAGAGGACAAAAGCAGCCGATTTGGGTTGGCTGCTGGCATGTTTAGTTATTTAATTATTTTCTCTTAAAGAGGCAGTAGAGTATTTCTAATTTTATTTAGAAGTCTCAAAAGATTAAAACAGGCTCCCCGTTGTTGCAGCTGACTTTTCCAATTGCGTACATCAGTTTGGGTGAACTGAAATTGGCCCATTTATTAAGTATATCAATATTTACAAAACTTTATCTTAGTTATATTAACTCATACTTTTAATTATAACTTACATTAGAATTCTATTAACAAATTTTGGTATTACAGCATTGTGTAGGGGAAGCATTCCCAGTTAGACATAACATTGATTCCCAAAGAAAACATCCAGGCAAAGTTGACATAACCTCTTCATATAATATTAGCTTAAACACTTTAATCTTTATAGTCTTATTAATCTTAGTAGCCTTAGTTGCCCCAAACAATTGTTGGTCAGATTTCTCACTCTGATTTTTGCTTCCTGACCTTTTAAATTTTTCAAACTGGGGTAAATAGAACAGGTTTATCTGATGTCCTCTAATGTTGGGGAACCAATGGGGGGGGTCGCTTTAGCCCATCCAACCTTAGGCAGTGTTTTATTAAAACCTTTGTTTTAACTTTATTCATGTCTGTTTCATTTATCCCATTTTTCTTTTTAACAGCTAGCTAAAGATTTTTATCCTGTTGGGATGAGCCCTATGACTCTTGGCTTTCTGATTTCTCTTTGTTAATTTAATGTTTTCATTAGCATCTGTAAGACCACGAGAAGTTGAGACCCCAAGTTTGATTAAGTTCTTAAGACTAGTCATTGTATTTTCCTTTTAATTTCGTCTTTTCATAGGTACCAATAAAACAGCTGTTTATGATGAGAGCTCGCTAAAAAGTTTCCCAACTTAAGAATCCATTGTTTGGCCATTTTTTTTTCCTCTGGAGTCTAAAGAATATTGTGGCCACGTGGTGTTACAAAAGAAAATCATCCCTCTTTAGACATTGGCTTATAACTATAGGTCAACCAGTCAGCCAAAGTTTTTCCCAAGGGGCTCTTAGGTGGAATAGATGTGGCACCTCCCATGTTAACACTTTTAAAAGGAAAGACGAACAGACAAACAACAACAAATACCAAACAAGTGCACTTTCCCAAAAACCCTCAGCCACAGATGGAAGCCAAAACAAAGACCAAAACCAAAACCCAAAGTGGTTCCAGTCCCAGCTTAGTCCATGTCCTACACTTGGGGTCGGGGGGTCTGGGGCGCCCAACAAATGAAGTTCCGCTACACAGATCTTCCCAAATGAGCAAGGACAAGGGACCTCGGCTGTGCACACCTGGGGGACTTACCAAAATTGGGCTGGGGGTCGCAACTTCAAAATAAGTGGAGCCCAGAGGGCTGCTGGGTACCATTATTTCCGGCTAGTGCTGTTGGAAAAGGTTAACGCAAAGACAAAGACAAAAACTACCAGCTACTTACAGGAGACGTCTTCTTAAGTCCTAAACCTAGTTTCTTCCACCACCAAAGCAAAAGCGCCGTGGGCCAACGACGTTCTGGTCAGCAGCCAGTCGCTTGGGGCTGTCGCTGAGACAAGGGCGTCAGGCAGCTGCAGGACAGCTTCCAAGAGAGGCCTTTAGCCAGACGTCGGTGTGCCACAGGCGAGACATCCACCTGGGACACTGTCCCATCGGGGTCGTCAAATTGATATCGAACCTGAAGTGAGTTTGCTCACCCATTGCACAGCAAGCCAATCTCTGACACCAGGTGTGATGGAAGAAAGTAGGAATTTTATTATTGCACAGCACTGGGCAAGGAGAGAGGAGAGCTAACACTGAAATCCCAAACTCCCCAAAAAGCTAAAAGGAAGGGTTTTTATTTGGGATTTTAGGTAGGGGAGGGGGAGCATATGGCCTTGCTGGTTGGAGCTTTCCCACCAGCCCGTTTTTGGCCTTGAGACTACTTGCAGAGAGGAGGAAGCCCGTGACCTTGCTGGTCAGCAGCTTTCCCCCCAGCCTGAATCTCTTTGTGGGGAGGAGACAATGAATCCAGGTGCTTGTCCTTGGCAGTGTCTGTCTCCATGGGGGATAGCGGATTCTGGAGCCAGGAAGCCAGGGAGTAAGCAGGGAAAGAGTGTTTTGGTTTTAACCTCATATATGCTGGGTTTAATGTGGGGAAACCGATATCAGGGTCAGTATCAGGACAAATCAAGGGACCCCTCTCTTTTTATTAGAGTCCCTGTGCTGTTTTCTTTTTACACTGAGTTCTGTAGTCAGGGAACTTTTGGTTCCTAAGCAGCTTGAAGTTATCTGAGAATAAGTTTTCATCTTCTGAGCATGCTCCAGCTACATGACTTCTGGTTTTTGCTCATTGCCCCCTCAGGATAACTGTGACATTTTGTCACTGATACAGGAGGATGCAATAGAGCTGGTACGAATTGATCTATGATGGTTGTAGTACCACAAACATGGGAGCCACGATGCCTGGGCTTACAAAGGAAAGTGGCAGAAGATGTAGGCTCTAGAGTGAGGCAAATGAGGCCTTTACCTGGGTGCACACTTCAAGCGGGCCCCAAAAACCTCAGTCATCATGGTAAGAAATTGTGTGCCTGAGGCAAATGCCTCACTCCCCTCCCCCTGGTCCCATTGTTGGACTCTCTAAATGAACCAGACTAATTCGGTGTGAAGAGGGTTATAGCAAGCAGAGCTCTCAGGGCAGAGGCCAGAGAGGATGTCGTCAGTTGGTTTTTAATTTGTAATGGAGACATCTGAGATATAATCATGTCAGGTATAAGTGACTTAACGGGCTCTTTGAAAATGTAACACGGAAATTCCATAGTTTCAAAAATAGAAATGACTTTATTATGTGTAGCGGGTTGAATGGTGGCCCCTAAAAAGATCTGTCCACATCCTGATCCCTGGGGCCTGTGAATGTGGCATTATTTGAAAAAAAAAAAGCCTTTGCAGATGTAATTAAGGATTCTGAGATGAAGAGATCATCCTGGATTATCCTGGTGGGACCTAAACCCAATGACAAATGTCCTTGTAAGGGTGAGACAAAGGGAGATTGCACAGACGGAAGAGGAGAAGGCCATGAGAAGAAGAGGCAGAGATTGGAGTGACGAGGCTTCAGGCCAGGGACACCAAGGAATGCCAACAGCCAGTAGAGGATGGAAGAGGCCAAGGACAGATTCAGCCCTGGAGCCTTAGTGGGAACGCAGACTGGTCTGCACCTAGACTGTGCTCTTCCAGCCTCCAGAATTGTGAGTGAAGAAACTTCGGAGTTTGTTATTGGACCCACAATCTCAGTTGATTAATGACAGTGTTCAAGGAGTTCAGGTGCATGATGCAAACACTTCAGGGCTTTGTTAAATAGATCAATTAGAGAAATGAATACTGAGTGGTCTTCTAAGCAAGGATTTTATGTGGCGAAAATCACCAAGCAGACCTATTTATAAAAGCAGAGACTAACTTGGGGAGAGAGAGCTCTGGAAATGCGGGGACCAGCAGTGCCTGTTCTAGAAACTTGACAGACGCTACGGAGGGTCCGGGGCCACCTCTCCAGTTCCTTCAGAGGCAATGTAACTGGTGCCTGTGTGTGTGTTGACCGTCAGCTGCAGCGTTTGCCATTCCTCATGGTGTCTTCATTATTAAACAGCCAGAGGAGCTTCAGTATTTGGACAAGAAAAGTAAGACAAAAAATATAGTTTTCTAGTGTTACAGAGTGTACAAAATCCTTATCTGAACCCGTGTAGTAGAGAAGAATTATAACTTCATAATCATATAACACTGTATGCTTTGGCCTTAACATTCTTAAATAGGACAATTAGTTTTATGTTTTGGTTTAGAAATCTAAGTTCATCATGACAACATAACACAAAATGTTGATACGTGTTTGGTATTTCTCTGGTGTAAACTGTGCTAAATATGCTGTGACAATGTTACAAAAGATGTTATCTATAATTCTGGGATATATCAGTGAGGAATATCGAAGATTCAGCAATTCAATTAAAATCATTTCTGTGCACCAGCTCTGTGCTGGGCACTCTGCCACATGCTGGGGATGCAAAGATATGGGCTCATACTCCATCTGTTCCACTTTCTGTCCGCTCCTCCCTCCTCTGTGCTGTGCTTTATCATTTTCTATATATGTATATGGGTGAATGTGTGTGTATTGTTTTTTAGTGAACAGTTTGAGAGGAAGTTGCAGACATGATGCCCTTTACCTCTCTGAGTGTATATTTCCTACAAACAAATTCATTCTCTTACACAGTAAACATCCATAGTAAAATGACCAAAATCAGAAATTAATGCTGATATAGTACTAACATCTAATCTACGTATCTCATTCAAATGTCACCAAATGTCTCACTGTTATCTTTTATAGCTAAAGAAAATTTTTTTTTTCTGGTCCAGGGTCCAATCTAGGACCACACATGGCATTCAGTAATTGTTTGTTTAATCTCTTTAGTCTCCTTACATCTGGAACAGTTCCTAAGCCTTCCTTCATCTTTCATGAACTCACCTTTAAATAATATGTAGGCTATTTATTTTGTAAAATGTCCCTCAACTTAGGTTTGCCTGATTTTTCCTAATGATTAGATTCAGGTTATACATTTTTGGCAAGAGTACCTCAGAGGTTGTGTCCTTCTTGGCGCATCATATCGAGAGCCACACAATACATGTTTGTCATATTGTTGGTGATTAAATTTACTTGATTAAGATTATTTATCTCAGAAAAGTTATGTATTCTCTTTGTCATTAATAAACATCTTGTGGGAAAATAATTTATTTTCTTATGATTTTTAGATTTTTATAATAAAAGTGAGAAAGACAGGGGGATCAAGAGTTTAGTTTTAGATAAGTTAAATTTGAGGTATCAAATAGGCAGTCACATACGTGAATATGAAGCTCGGAGAGTGTTCTAAGATTGTGTGGCACAAGAGAGATGACAGATCGAATGAATTGAAGAGGAAATGATAGGGAAGGAAGTCAAGAGCCTTTTTAGAAATCTTTTACCAACTTTGGCGTGAGAAAGAGAAAAACAATGGGATTGGGAGCTGACAGAGAATATAAGGTCAATAGAGGATTTTTTAAATGTTGGGGATACAAGAACATTATTATATGCTGATAGAGCAATGCAGCAAAGACGGGGAGGGGATGATGCAGCAGAAGGGGGAGGGGATGATGCAGCAGATGGGGGGGGATGATGCAGCAGAGAGGGGTGGGGATGATGCAGCAGAGGGGGAAGGGGATGATACAGCAGAGGGGGGAGGGGACGATGCAGCAGAGTGGGACTAACAGAGCTTTGAAGTCTCCCAGGACAAGTGCACTCCAGTTAGAGAGGGCAGCTCCCCTGCATTCCAATCCCAGCTCTGCCACTCACTGGCTGTGTAACTGTTACCAAAAGTTCAGTCTCTGATCCCAATGCCAATCCAAATAACAAGAACAAAGTCTTGGGTGAAAAAGGAAAGACTTTACTTTGCCAGGCAGAGGGAGCAAAGCAAGGGCCAGTGCCCCACAAGTTGCTTGCTCCCTGTTAAGAAACGGGTATGGGGGGCTGGCCCCGTGGCTGAGTGGTTAAGTTCACGTGCTCCGCTGCAGGCAGCCCAGTGTTTCATTGGTTCAAATCCTAGGCACGGACATGGCACTGCTCATTGAGCCACGCTGAGGCAGTGTCCCACATACCATAACTAGAAGGACCCACAACTAAGAATATACAACTATGTATTGGAGGGGCTTTGGGGAGAAAAAGGAAAAAATAAAATCTTAAAAAAAAAAAAAAAGAAACGGGTATGGGGTTTTTATTTGGGGTTTTAGGTAGGGGAGGGGGGCCATGGACTTCTTGGTCAGCATTTTTCCATTGGCCTGTGTCTGGGGCTCCTTCCAGCAGAGGAGACAAAGGATTTCTCAGATGAGCGTCCTTGGCTGTTCATCTCCATGGTGGAAGGTAGACTCTGGTGTCAGGAAGCTGAGGGGTTGGGCCTGGGAAGCTTCGATTTCTTCATATTCTCTGGACGTTAGTTTCTCTGTAAAAGGACATCAAGGTCCTGGGATTGCCACAGCTTTAGTGGGAGCCCAGCGTGAGGCCTTCTGGACTTTGACAATTTGTAGCTTCTATTTGGCTCTATAGCTCAGGGAGTCAGAAGTTAAAGAAACAAACGTTTACATCTAAGTGTAGCTAAAGACCCAGGGAACTGGGAATGTGTGCTTTGGTTTAACCCATATATGTTGGGTTCACTGTAGGGGGATCAATATCAGGGCTGATGTTAACTAAGAGCTGGTAACATATTCCCCACTGCCGCTTCCTGCTTTCCATTTCTATGGAAAAGGGGCGCCATGGTCGTCTGGCTGCTTCCTGCTGAATCGGGGCAATGCTAGGGGGTTTTTGTGGTGGAAAGCTTGAACGTGTTTTTGCCAGTTTTCCCTGTGTGGTGGTGATAGCCTCAGCTACAATTTTATAAATACCAGAAAAACAGCAGAGGATGAATTTAGGCATGATATATTCATCCCAGCCGCCAATAAGAGCGTAGATAAACCAAAATGTAAGATGCCAAACAATGTGGATTGGACTCCTTTTGGTATCCAGGAAAATAATCTTGAAAACCAGTCACCAATACCTGTTTTCATACCATTTAGGATGGAAGTGTGATGATCTGACATTCTGTGGTAACCAGGTATTTAATAGGAAGCAATTCTAGAGATAGAAAAGGAAAACAAAGTTAATGGTTGGAGCAAATTATAAACCAGTTTCTGAGCCCAGAAGGCAATCAGTTAAAACATTTTTAGATGTTAGAGTCGAGAACCTTTTGCAGTTTGAAGTGTGCCTGATGATGTCATCTGGCATTCAGGTACCTTTTTGAGGGGCTTATATAGTAGCAGACATGAATCTGTCTTAGGTTTCTACTAAGTTCTCCAGCTTCAGTTTGCAAGGCTTCAGGAAAATGGGCAGATTCAGTTCCCTATGATTCTGAATGAAAATATTGGGAAAAAAACCCTGAAAATGTTAGTTTGGAGATTTGCAGCCAGATATTTTAGGAGACTAGAAGAATTGGGGATCCAGTTCAGTTAACAGATATAACAAGAACCTCAAAGACCATTATCAGAACTAGGATCTAATATTCACAAATGCATGTTATGGTTTCTACTGAAAAATAATTTTTCTCTCTAAAATCACCCTCGTTTTTACTAAACATAGCCAGATTAAGACTAACTGGTTTGCAAAATAAGTCTAGTTTTAATAGAGTTTGCCAAATTATTTACATAAGTGCAGCAAGAATGCAAACTGATCATATAAGCTCTTTCAAATCTGCTTTGCTGGAACTTTTTTTTGTTTTCCCCCTAAATTTTTTTTTTTTTATTAATGTTATGATAGATTACAACCTTGTGAGATTTCAGTTGTACATTATTGTTAGTCATGTTGTGGGTACACCTCTTCCCCCTTTGTGCCCTTCCCCCACCCCCCCTTTTCCCTGGTAACCACCGATCAGATCTCCTTGTCAATATATTAACTTCCACCTTTGAGTGGAGTCATATAGAGTTCGTCTTTCTCTGACTGGCTTATTTCGCTTAACATAATACCCTTGAGGTCCATCCACGTTGCTGTGAATGGGCCAATTTTGTCTTTTTTTATGGCTGAGTAGTATTCCATTGTGTATATATACCATATCTTCTTTATCCAATCATCAGTTTCTGGGCATGTAGGTTGGTTCCATGTCTTGGCTATTGTAAATAATGCTGCGATGAACATAGGGGTGCAAGGGACTCTTGGGATTTCTGATTTCAGGTTCTTAGGATAGATACCCAGTAATGGGATGGCTGGGTCATAGGGTATTTCTATTTTTAACTTTTTGAGAAATCTCCATACTGTTTTCCATAGTGGCTGTACCAGTTTGCATTCCCACCAACAGTGTATGAGGGTTCCTTTTTCTCCACAACCTCTCCAACATTTGCTGTTCTTGGTTTTGGATGTTTTTGCCAATCTAACGTGTGTAAGGTGATATCTTAGTGTAGTTTTGATTTGCATTTCCCTGATGATTAGCGATGATGAACATCTTTCCATGTGTCTATTGGCCATATTTATATCTTCTTTTGAGAAATGTCTGTTCATGTCCTCTGCCCATTTTTTGATCAGGTTGTTTCTTTTTTAGTTGTTAAGCCATGTGAGTTCTTTGTATATTATGGAGATTAACCCTTTGTTGGATAAGTGGCTTGTAAATATTTTTTCCCAATTAGTGAGCTGTTTTTTTGTTTCTATCCTGTTTTCCCTTGCCTTAAAGAAGCTCTTTAGTCTGAGGAAGTCCCATTTGTTTATTCTTTCTATTGTTTCCCTCAACTGAGGAGTTATAGTGTCCGAAAAGATTCTTTGGAAACTGATGTCAAAGAGTGTACTGCCTATATTCTCTTCTAGAAGACTTATTGTTTCAGGCCTAATCTTTAGGTCTTTGATCCATTTTGAGTTTATTTTGGTGTGTGGTGAAAAAGAATGGTCACTTTTCAATCTTTTGCATGTGGCTGTCCAGTTTTCCCAGCACCATTTGTTGAAGAGACTTTCTTTTCTCCATTGTAGGCCCTCTGCTCCTTTGTGGAAGATTAGCTGTCCATAGATGTGTGGTTTTATCTCTGGGCTTTCAATTCTGTTCCATTGATCTGTGCACCTGTTTTTGTACCAGTACCATGCTGTTTTGATCACTGTAGCTTTGTAGTATGTTTTGAAATCGGGGATTGTGATTCTGCCGGCTTTATTTTTCTTGCTCAGGATTGCTTTAGCAATTCGCGGTCTTTTGTTGCCCCATATGAATTTTAGGATTCTTTGTTCAATTTCTGTGAAGAATGTTCTTGGGATTCTGATTGGGATAGCATTGAATCTGTAGATTGCTTTAGGTAGTATGGACATTTTAACTATGTTTATTCTTCCAATCCATGTGCATGGAATGTCTTTCCATCTCTTTATGTCGTCGTCAATTTCTTTCAAGAAAGTCTTGTAGTTTTCATTGTATAGATCCTTCACTTCCTTGGTTAAGTTTATCCCAAGGTATTTTATTCTTTTTGTTGCGATTGAGAATGGGATTGAGTTCTTGAGTTCTTTTTCTCTTAGTTCATTGTTAGTGTATAGAAATGCTACTGATTTATGTATGTTGATTTTATACCCTGCTACTTTGCTGTAGTTTGTAGTTTCTAGTTTGTAGTTTCTAGTTTGTAGTTGTTGATTATTTCTAATAGTTTTTCTATGAATTCTTTGGGGTTTTCTATATATAAGATCATGTCATCTGCAAACATTTGCTGGAACTTTTTATAAGGAATCTTAGATTGGACTTCAAAGGCCTCCCAAGGCCAGGAAAGTCAAGCCAAGGACTTATCATCAGATTCTGACTGCAGTACCTGCAGATTTGTGTGACTTCCTCTCCTTGAGAGGTTTCCCAAAATATCCTGGGGTTCTTTGCACCTGCCAGAAGGAGTGACATTCTTTACTTAATGTTACCAGGTTATTGGGAACCAAGAAGCAAGGTGCCAGGACAGTATTTCCAAGTGGCTTTATTCCATAAAGTCAACCTTCATTCCTCAAAGGTTGTCTGGTCATTTCTGAGTCTGTATGTTCCTCTCAAATATGACATTCCAGTCAAAGCCTTGGTAATATAACCAGTGTTTCCAATTGTGTCCTTTTATAAGGAGAACAGATTCTTATTGAACTTATGCAAACAACCGTATTGCCATGAAACTAAGAATTCTTACTCATCAGGAGTTTTTACATTTTGGAGGGATCGGATAGGGAGAAAAAGATAAATGCTTCTGGGGCTGGCCCCGTGTCCGAGTGGTTAAGTTTGTGTGCTCCACTGCAGGCGGCTCAGTGTTTTGTTGGTTCGAATCCTGGGTGCGGACATGGCACTGCTCATCAAACCACACTGAGGCAGCATCCCACATGCCACAACTAGAAGGACCCACAATGAAGAATATACAACTATGTACTGGGGGGTTTTGGGGAGAAAAAGGAAAAAAATAAAATCTTTAAAAAAAAGATAAATGCTTCAATCTTGTTTATAAATTGTTATAAGTCATAGTTCCTTACGAGAAAAATGTTACCTTAAATCTGAAAAATGAAACATTAAAAATCAGCCATATCTCAAGCAAAAAACCATAAAACTTATGATCATCTTCCTCAGTTCATTCCGTCCTGTGTAAGTGGTTCTTGATCTTGTCAGCAGTCCTATGAAGTTGCCAGTTTTCCTGTTAGAGTTCTGTAATTTCTTACCCAGTTTAGTTTTACAATATGAAAATTTATCAGAAACCTGTATTCTAGAGTAAGCACCAGAGTCCTTTCCATGAATTTCTCTGAAGATGAAACATATTTGCAAAAACATCAGCATAAAACAACAACTGTTTGTAAATAACAAAACATTCAAAAATGACAATTGACAAAGACACTTGACCATTCTTGTGACATACAATACCTTGAAATAATAACCAGAATCATGGCTGACAATCAGAGTAGGTCAGAATTTTAGGAATGTTATATAATTTTTGAAACATTTATATTAATAACACTTATTCACATAATACCATTTAAGAAAATTTATTATTACTTATTTGACAATGCTTCCCAAGTAATTTAACATGCCAAATAAGCCTAATTAGTTTAGTATTTTTTCTTATAGGGAGCGAACAAATTTCTCTGAGAAGTCCCAGGGGCCCTCTAAAAATCCCAAGAGAAACCTTCTCTCCTCTTCCAGGTCAGAATAAAGCCTTTATTCAGAACTTGAATATTTCAGTGGGAAAGGGAGGCTTGTCAAAAACAGCAAAAGGTTTAAAACATTTATTCAGATAGGAAACAAAGCTCACTGTGAAACTATGCTTGGGTATCTATTCAAAGTGATAACAAAAAGTCACGGGAAAACAGAGTTAAAATAGTCAAGAAAAACCTTCTTATATTTTTTATCAAGAGCAGATAAAAAGTCTAAGAAAACTATCCTTTTAGGAAAGGAAAAAAAGATAACTTTAATTTTGCACTAGCTTACTTTTGATATTGAAACTTATTTACTTAAAATATTCATTTCAATCTCAGTCAACTTGACCATACATAAAACTCCTCAGGGTTTTACTTCCACAAACCTTCTGTCACTTACTTTTTACATTCAGAATTTGTCCCATGTCTTCTTTCCTCTTTTTTTCCCCTGTTTTTTTTAGGACAAATTTATCTTTCTTAACAAAACCAACAGAAGTATCTCTATTCTTTTTACCTTCTTTACTGAAAACATACATTTTAACTTACCTTGTATATAGACTTTTTAGAAATATGTGTTTTTTCATAGAAAATTCTTCAGCCTACAGAAAACATGTTTATTAACAAGCCTAAGCAACTTTCAGTTTCTTTAAGAAACCCACGGCAGACAAATCTCTGCTTAGTAATCATCTTTTAATATTTTATCTTTTGTGGTAATGACCTAGATACTTTTATTATTTAATTTAACTTAGCAAAGCTCTAAAGTGTTTTTTCAAAAAGATTTTGGAAGCTGTTTTTCAAGTATGTAGACTGTAAAACATAATTATTGTACTTAAAAAACTCTTACCCAGTTTCAACAATTATGTTTAAATTACTCTTAATAACTTCACATGGCATTAAAGCAGTTAACCATTATCTTAAGTTGTTTTAAGTACATACACTGTAATACATATAATTATTGTTAAAAAGTTTTTCCAAAAACTTTTATCCTTTTACATTTGTTTAGTTTACCTATCTTTAACAATTATATTTGGACCATCTACAAAAACTTCATGAGGCATCTAACAAAATCAGCTATTATACCAAGTTATTTTTTTGGCTGATAAATTTTGTAACAGAGATAACATGAGCTCATTTGACTAAACCCAGGCTATATGTCTGCATCATATACAATGCTGACAACTCTGAGGACATGCCTATTTTAAATCAAACCAGCAAATGTAAACAGGCTTTTCTTCACCAAAGATCACTTTATATCATGTTGAGCAACTTGAAACACCTTTGGGCTAGTTTTTATTACATTTAGAATTTATATATATATGTATATATTTGTATTTACTTTAATCCAATTAAATAGGAGCTCTGAATTTTGGCCATACCATCTGGAGGTAAAATATCATACACATTTAATATACATATAGACACACATACACAAAGTTCCAACAGCTATTGTTTTAAAAATTACTGCCATGAATCACGTACAGTCATACAAAGCTCCCTAGTTATGAAGCCAAATTTTGTTTTTCCAAGTTGCTTTCCAGTAGTTGCAGCATGGGTCTTGTTGAATTTCACCAGTGACTCCCAACAATGGCCACTGAGTAATTACTCAATGATGTCAATTTGTAGATTAACACTGAATAAGTGGCACCAGTATCCTCTAGAAAGCAGCCAGTTATGTCCCCACTGTCCTTTGTACCCAGGGCTCCTGGGGGACTACTGGAATGGGAGCCACCAGCATGGCAAAGAACCTTTGGACCTGTCAATCATCTTCTTCCTCTGAGTCTCAGATTCAAAAGGTCATGAACTTCTTTGGAGGACCCCGCTTTTTCTCTCTCATGCCTTCCTCTAGTTTAGGGCACTCATTTTCCCAATGCCCCTTCCTCTACAGCCCTCGATCCCCTTTTCTGTCTCTTTTGTCTGGGGGAGCTGTGTAAAGCACCTTGACTGGCTTGGCTTTATGCTCCTCTCAAACATTATAAACTTTGAAAGCAGCTTCCACCAATTGACTAGAACTCATGGCTATGGCCCCTTCAACCTCACTGAGCTTCCTTCCAATGTCTGGGGCCTTTGCCATCAGTGGCTGTGTCACATTGATATTAGGATTAAAAGGGTTTAACGCACTCAGGGTAGCAATGTCCTCATCAAGTTTTTCTTTTGGTGTCTGAGCATCTTTGACTACCGAAAGCTTGGCTTTTCATGGGACCATCAGCTTGGTTCCTGGCTGGTCACCTTCCTGATCATGCAACCACATAAAAGCCTGCATGTAAGGAATCTCACCCCATTTTCCAGGCCTTTTACAAAATAACACCAACTGAAAGATAACGTGATAACTCAAAGTTTCATTCAATGGCCGACTTGCTTACTTTTCAAGACCTACAATGGCCAGGTGGTGATACAATAAAATGCCATTTGTTTTTTTCCTCATTGGGTTATAACTATAGGTTGACCAATCAGACAAAATCTTCCCCAAGGGGCTCTCAGGTGGGATAGATATGATGCCTCCCATGTCAACACAAAAAAGGGGACAAACAAACACACAAACAACAGCCAAAGAAACCAAACTAAACAAGCGCACTTTCCCAAAAAGCCCTCGGCCACCATGGAAGCCCATACAAAGAAACCAAAACCAAAAACCAAAGTGCTTCCAGTCCCAGCTTAGTCCATGTCCTACACTTGGGGGCACCCAACAATTGAAGACCTGGCCTGCAGATCTTCCCAAATGAGCAAGGACAAGGGACCTTGATTGTGCACACCTGGGGACTTACCTTGTTTGGCTGGGTGTCGCGACTCCAAACGAATGCACTTTCCTTTTTTCCCAAGGTAGTTTCCTTGGTAACCAGAGGTCCCAATGCCGCCCCAGGGAGGAAGCAGGAGGGAAGGCTCCCAAAGCAAAATGGGCTTTGGCAGCTGCTAGAGCTGCCCCTCCAGCTGTCCCGGGTGCTGCGTGGAGTCTGGCCAAGGAAGCAGATTTGGCTTTGACCTGGGGTGAGGTCCAACCAACTAAGCACACTGCTCCTCAGCGATCCAGCCCCCTGCTGAGCCCCTCTCCAACCCTCCACTTCCCCGACTGGGGCAGGCGGGGAGTAGCACTCAGGAGCCTCTGATCCAAGCTGAAGGGTCTCAGTGGGGACCACCCACAGGTCCCATCTGGGTTCCCAAGTTGTTACCAAAAGTCCAGTCTCTGATCCGAGGCCAATCTAAATAACGAGAAGAGAGTCTTGGGAGAAAGAGGAAAGCTTTACTTTGCCAGGCAGAGGGAGCAAAGCAAGGGCCAGTGCCCCAAAAGTTGCTTGCTCCCCGTTAAGAAGCAGGTAGGGGTTTTTATTTGGGGTTTTAGGTAGGGGAGGGGGGCCGTGGACTTCTTGGTCAGCATTTTTCCATTGGCCTGTGTCTGGGGCTGCTTCTAGTGGAGCAAAGTGATAGTGAGACAAAGGATTTCTCAGATGAGCGTCCTTGGCTGTTCATCTCCATGGTGGAAGGGAGACTCTGATGTCAGGAAGCCGAGGGGTTTGGCCTGGGAAGCTTCGGTTTCTTCATATTCTCTGGACGTTAGTTTCTCTGTAAAAGGAAGTCAAGGTCCTGGGATTAGCGACAGCTTTAGTGGGAGCCCAGCGTGAGGTCATCTGGACTTTGACAATTTGTAACTTCTATTTGACCCTATAGCTCAGGGGGTCAGAAGTTAAAGAAACAAATGTTTACATCTGAGTGTAATTAAAGACCTGGGGAACTGGGGGGCTGGCCCCGTGGCCGAGTGGTTAAGTTTGTGTGCTCCGCTGCAGGCGGCCCAGTGTTTCGTTGGTTCAAATCCTGGGCGTGGACATGGCACTGCTCATCAAACCATGCTGAGGCAGCGTCCCACATGCTGCAACTAGAAGGACCCACAACGAAGAATATACAACTATGTACTGGGGGGGATCTGGGGAGAAAACGGAAAAAAATAAAATCTTTAAAAAAAAAAAAAGACCCAGGTAACTGTGAATGTGTGCTTTTGTTTAACCCATATATTCTGGGTTCACTGTAGGGGGATCAGTATCAGGGCTGATATTAAACAATGACTTTGGTAAGTAAATCAAACTTTGTACCTCAGTGAACTCATTTGAAAAACACGATTGTTATGAGGATTAAGTGAGATGATATTTATAAAGAACCAGCACAGTGCCTGCCCAAAGTGAGTGCTATGTGAGTATAAAGTTAACATGACGCTAAACTCACTGTCATTTAATGTCTTAGAATTGCTTTATCTCTGGATTCTGGGCTATTTCTCCATGTCTTTCTTCTCTTTAATTATATCTGATTTGTTAATTAGCCCATATCCTGAATCTTTAACTTCAATAACTGTATATTCCATTTTTAGTTCTGTGTACATTCCCCTTTTTAATTTTTTTTCAAATTTTTTGCGAGTGTGTGAGGAAGATTGGCCCTGGGCTAACATTTGTTGCCAATCCTCCTCTTCTTTTGCTTGAGGAAGATTGGCCCTGAGCTAACACCTGTGCCAATCTTCCTCTATTTTTATGTGGGATGCTGCCACAGCATGGCTTGAGGAGCAGTGCTAGGTCCACGCCCAGGATCCGAACCTGTGAACCCTGGGCAGCTGAAGCAGAGCACACAAACTTACCATTGCGCAACTGGGCCAGCTGCTAGATTCTCCTTTTGTAGGCGTATCCTGATGTTTCATATGGTTTCTATTCCCCCTCTTAACTTTTAAAATATTTAAACATAGTTATTACATAGTCCCTTTCTAATATTGCAGTTTGGTGGGGATCACATATTTTCCTGTATATTTCTCTTATGGTGACTCATTTTCCTTTGTGGTTTGTGACTTTTTACTGTGAGCTCATTTTCAGCTGAAGCTGTTTGCTCCTGTGGGCATCCTCTGAGCCTCAGTGGGAACAGCCCCTACAGGCTTGTTTTGCATTTTTTTTTTGCCAAGTGTTCCATGGGTTTCACTGGTCTGGAAACCATTTTTGTGTTAGTTTTGCAGTTTATGATCCCATAAATCAAGACTCTATACTTGCGAGTGGCTCAGGATTTTTTTGTTCATTTATTTGATTTTTATTTTTAAACCAGAGCCCTTCCCAAAAACCAGCTGGTGGTAGAGTTTTCTTGAACTTCTTTCCAAGGACTTAGCTGTAGAAAGCATTTCCCAGTTGCAGTTTCCTGCTTTGCAGAGGCCTAAGACCACATCAGAATGCCCTTCCTGGAGTATGAAAACCTCACCCTTTTAGACCTGTTTTCAGGTTCCATGTCCCCCTGGGCCACCAGAGGCACCTCGGCAGCCTGCTAATCTGCCTGAGGCCTTTCTCGCCCTTGCTGATCACTGGAGAAAGCCCATTTGTTCTTTCAGTCTTGGCTGTATGTTTATAGTTTTTTGTTGTATTGTACGTGTTTGTAGAAGAGATGGAGCCTGTTTTAGTTGACCGTGTTGCTGGGACCAGAACTCTGCCACTTAGTAAATAGATATAGATATAGGTGTAGATACATGGAGAGACACCATATGGAGATTTTCCTGAAGAACATGCAAACCATGCATTTCTCTAGATTCTCTGAACTCCACTCGTGGGTGAGCGGGATCAGAGCTGTGTATGAGGAGTGCATCTCATCGGGCCTCTGGTAGAATTGCTCGTGCTGAGCTGCAGTTTGGTGCCATGCCCTCGGCTTACATAGGCAGATTTACAAGAAACAGCCTGTGACCCCTGACTACCTTTCCTGTAAAGACATTGGTGAGGACCACATCGCGCCTTTCTGTCAGCACTGTTCCCGAGTCACTGAATTGGCTTTCTTCTATGGAAACCCTGAATTCAGTAACTGCTCATGTTTCCTCTGAATCGGCTGTTGGGAAGCTTGGAGCCAAGTTTGTGCCCAGCTTCTAATAAGAGTGTAAGGTTCCCGGGATGCGTTAATTGGATTCTAATCTCACTCTTGCCTCCATCGTATTTCACTGTGTTTATTTTCTCTTTTATTCTCATATATTTAAAATGTACTTTCTCTTGCTATATTTTATTTATCTTTGTAAATTATTTTATGTCTTTGACAGGGTGGGGTGGATGATGTGTCTGCGAATGAATATCATTAGTGTGCAAGGTACCAAGCTGGTCAAATGCCACAGTAAATTGACTATGAGATTCTTCCATGGGCAGAAAATAATTTATAATCCATGTGCCACAAAAGAGTTAAAATACCACAGAATGATAGGCAATCATTAGAAATTCAAATTGAAGAATGTTTAAAGAAATGGGACACACACAACCACCAGCTATTTAACGCTCCCCTCCTCCCGTAAACCAACAGGAGACATACACTAAGAAGTCAATAAGGACTATCTCCTTTTTGTAGATTCTGATTGGTTTTTATTTTCTTCTCTATATGTTCTTTACTTTCCAAATTTTCCATAATAAACATATTTGTTGTTAGTGCTGGTGAGTCTCTTCCGACTCCCAGTGCCCCTGTGCACAGCGGAGCGGAACCCGGCCCGCTCTTTTCCGCTACCCTCTCACCTTCCGGCGCTGTGTCAGACAGGGCTCCGCTGCTGTTCACAGGGTTTTCATGGCCAGTTTCTTCAGAAGTGGGTGGCCAGGTCCTTCTTCCTAAGTAAGCGTATATTTCTATTATAAGATGGAGAAAGAGATGAATAGCACTGTGTCTCTCAGGGCCATGGGAGGAAATAGCATTTACCCCACAAGGTTCAAACAAAGGCCTTGAATGGTGGATTCGCTGCAGAGGGCTGTGCCGGGTTAAAGGAATCCACAAAGGCTGTTCGGGCTCCACGGTCTGGTGACAAAGGGAGATGCTACCATCCCGGGACTGGAGGGGGCACAGAGCCGGGGCCTGGGGAACGGCCCTGCTTCATGGGGCTGTAGTCACAGAGGAACACAGGCGCCTTCAGAGACGCCGTGCCAAAGCAGGGGGGCAGTAGGAAGAAATACTTATCCTTTCCCTCCTTTACTCTCTGTGATGGTTACTTTGTGTGTCAAATTGACTGGGCCACAGCGTGCCAGCTATTTGGGCAAACACTATTCTGAGTGTTTCTGTGAAGGTGTTTTTGGATGAGATTAAACTCTGAATCAGTAGACTGAGTAGATTGCCCTCCACAAAGTGGGTGGGCCTCATCCAATCAGTTGAAGGACTGAATAGAACTAAAGAGCTGGCTCTCCCCCGAGTAAGAGAGAATCCCTCCTGCTTCACCGCCTTTAATGGGGACATTGGCTTTTTCCTGCCTTTGGAATCAACTGAGACATCCACTCTTCCTGGGTCACAAGGCTGCCGGCCCTGGGACGGAACTAGGCTGTTGGCTGTCTTGGGTCTTCAGCTTGCTGCTGACTCACCCTGCAGATCTCGGGACCTGTCAGCCTCCATAATTGTGTGAGCCAAGCCCTTATAATACACCTTTAGATACACACACACACACACACATATTATACACACACACACACACATATTATACACACACACACACACACATATTATACACACACACATCTGGTTGGTTCAGTTCGTCTGTAGATCCTACTACCTGACTAATACCCCCTCTGATCTCCTGCTGGGACCTTCCACTGGCCAAACCCAGCTAGCAGGAGACCAGGGTGACGTCCCGGGACTCAGCAGTGCAGAGGGGGACAGTGACTCTCAGGGTTTACACGCTGAGGGGGCAGCGGGCAGGGGGCAGACAAATAGAGACAAATAAAATGCTCTGGTGGTTCAGAGAGGGGAGAGATTAGAACCAATCGAGAAAACTTTATTGTGGGATTTAAGCAACTGTTCTGAGGATTGAACGGAATTTTGCCTGAAAATTACTTAATAGCTGTAAAGCTCTATTATATGCCACCTCTTGTGAAGATTAAGGTCCACAGTACGACACGCTAGAGGACGGTGCCACTCACACAAGATTGTAACATTTATCTCAATAGTTAACTGTGCCTAGCACTTTCCATGTGCCAGGCACTGTGCTAAATCTTTCCATGAGACATTGAATACTTCCTTTTTAAACACTGGCTGCTGACGCAGAGACCTGGACCCCTTCACAGGGACCTAGGAGCATACACGCAAGCCCAGCCGGCGGTTGGAGGGGTAGCTGCAGTCTGCTCGGGCGCTCTGGGAAGAAGAGGCCCTAAGGACCGCGCAGGCCATGCTGCCGTTTGGGTTCCATGTTCATTCTGTGTTTCCCAGTTATTCCAGAGTAGCGCTGCCCTGCGGTCAAGCCAAAGCCACTTCACATATAAGAGAACCAACGCGGAAGCCCCGCGCCAGGAGTGGTTTCCGTCCTTGCAGGAGGAGAGCAGCTCCTCCCCCCTGGGCACCCTGCTGACCAATTGCTCTGGCTGTGGCCCATGGCCAGACCTAGGGAGTTTGACTTACTAGTAAAAAAAGAGGAAAACTCAGAAAGGCAAAGGATTAGACATATGTCAGTCCCGGAAAGGAGGCAGGAGGCGCCCAGTTTCTGCTGATGGGAAATTCTCCTTCCACCTGTTTGTCTGTGTCTTGCCAAGCCTTCGGAAGAAGGAAGGTGGTGGTTGTCATGATGTCAGATATCCTTAGGTCCCTTGATAGGAAGAGAAAAAAGGCACAAGTGAAAGGAGCTGAGTGAAGTGGGTCACACTGTGCTCCACGAGGTGGTGAGGCCCCTGGCCAGGCAGGGGCAGCTTCTCCTTTCTGTCCCAAGCCTCTCCCGGGCACAGCGTGTTGAAGGTCAGCCTGAGGGAGAGCCTGAGACCAGATCTGACTCGTATCTGACTCGTATCTGCCCTCGGCTGGCTCTTGCCACTAACAGACCGGAGGGGAATGTTGGGGCTTGTTCAGGGTCCTCTAGGCGCAGGTCAGGAGCACCCAGTCTCACGGCTGACCTGACCAGGGACACTGCATTCCAGCCTGAGCTTTGACGGGGCACTTTAGGAGCCACTGTTATTGTCGTATTCCGAATTAAAGTACCCAGTGAGCCATGGGATCCTCAAGAACAAGAGACGGTCAACCCTGTGACACCAAAATGAAACAGGAACAGAACCTGTGAATGCAGATGGCAACAGCCCAGAGATTGATCTACACAGTTTCAGGGCGAATCTGATATGGACACTCAGGACCTGGGACCAGTGCTGCAGGGTGGGAGGAGAGGAGGGACCTTTTGTTCCCACAGAACTTCAGGTCACAGGTCTGGGAGCTAAGGAGCTCAGATTCTGGTCCCAATTCCGCCTCTAAGTTGTCTTATGGCCACAGGTGAGTGAAATATCTTCTCTGGCTTCTGTTTCCTCAGAATTAAAATGATACAGCTGTGCAAAAAGGCCTCTGAGAATTTCCCTGTAGTGGATATAGCTCTGTTGAGTTACAGAGCCCACGGTAGTGGCATCTAAAACGTGGGGTCCGCGTCTCTTTGCTTCTGCTGGTATCCTGTAAGGGAGGAGCATAGAATCTCAGCTCCAGAGCCCTGGCACAGAATGTCCGTACTGCCTGGGTTGTCATGGATTCTGACCTCTCGCTGTGGCCTAAGAGAGCTCTGCCCATGGTAGTCAAGCTGTCACTAGCTTATCCTATGCCATGGCAGACATCGCTAATGGATCAACATATTATTTTCCTAAAACCATTTCAATCCAGAGCTCCAAGGAAATACTAGTAAAAAAAATAGAATAGGCTTGCTAGATGCAACTTATTTGTAATCCCTGCTTTCATCTTTTTCTTTCCAGTTTGACGTTCTTCATGGGGTAGCATCAAATTAATTGGCTTGCATGGTAAATTCAGCTATGGTAGGAGATGACCACATTCTAATTAGGGTTTTAAGTAATTGGACTCTTTTAGGCAACAGTCTTTGTATTTAAGTATTATATTAATGAAGAAATTTGTTCTCATAATTTAGCACTGGGTAAACAAAGATGCGGTTGCCGCAGAATCATGGCCTGTGAGAGAAGAGGAACAGCAAACATGTGTCTGGACATCCCCTTAGTCCCCTGGCAGAAACACAGCACAGTTACTCAGAACACATTCAGTGATAACACTGTTTTCTCAGTTCTGAGTAATGGTGTTACTTGCGTCTCCTTTGGGAGATTTCCATAATCGAATGGAGTTTCACAACAAATTTGGCCCTAATTATCTTTCACTTAATTCAATTCATTTGATTTAATCTAGATTGCTTTGCACCCAGCTAAGTCACCCACCCCTTTCCCTGTAGATACACAGCTGTTACTGGAAGGCAGCTATTGCACCCCCTCCCAGATGTCGCAACTGAGAGGACAGCTCTTTTGGGTTTGTATTAGATCATCTACTCTGATTTGCTGCCCATCCCAGAGCCATTTCCATTTCCGGTCTGCTCTGGTCCTTGCTATGAATTATAGAAGAAACCGTCATTGAGTGAGTGAGAGAAAAAAGTTCCCAAGTCTATGATGCTATTTATCAAAAAGTAGTAACTTGGAAATGATTCTGGGAAGGGCTGCAAAGCAGAGTAGATGACGTAACGCAAGCCCAAAAGGGCTGTTCTCTCAGTCGTGACATCTGAATTTTTTTCTCTCATTGTCAACATACAAAGTTTGTGTAGGTTCTTTGAATTTTGCCTGACAAACTTGTGTTTCACTTTTCATACTTTTCACTCACTCAGTGACAGTTTCTTCTACAATTCATAGCAAGGACTGAGCAAACTGGAAGCAGGGCGCCTGGCTGAGGAAGCCTGGGTTATCAGAACAAGCCAGGGGAGACACGTTTGCGTTAAGACGCAGCAGGCCACCCGGGAGACATTGAGAACGCTGAAGGACTCGATAATAGGACTTCTCTACTCTGATTAACGCTCCTCAACAAAAGGGAGACAAAAGGTGCTTACATCTGGATAAGGAGCACGTTGGGGGACGGCACAGAACGTACCTTGACATAGCAGAGAATTGAGGTTCCTGGGCCATGTCCTGGAACATCGGCTCAGGGATGACATGAGTAGAGGTGACTTATTGGGAGGGCAGTAAAGCTTATGCTTCAGGGCCCCTCTTCCAAGACCCTGGGAGGGGCCTCAGCAGTGCGTTCACAAGGTCAGGTGTTCTTGGAAAATATGCCCCCCAAAAAGAAAAAAGATGTTTGAAGCCCTGTGGTCAAGACCTCCATCTCTGTCCGCCCCACGCTTTGCCGCTGTCCTTTCTCTCCTGTCCAGGGTGTTAAGGGTGCTCATGGAGATTTGAGGCTCCATCTAAGGGAAGCTGAATTGGGGAAACATTAGTTGGGTTAGTGGCACATATTTATGAGATTCATAGTCAGTTTTGTGCACGGGTAAGTGACTGTGAGTTGTCTCAGTATGGGGGTCCCATGCTGCCATGCTGACTTCCTGCTGTGATGCGATGGTGCGTGGCTAGAGGTCGTACGGTGATAAGGACATGTCCTGTGACACCTGTACTGCTGGCCAGTGGAGGAGAAACTAGGATTTAAACATGTGGAGACAGACACTGGTCTGTGGTGAATTCTGCCAATTATCAGACACGTAAAACGATGGGTAGAGGATTCTGATTTCAGTAGCCCTTAGACAAAATGGGAGTGCTCTTCTCTCAGGAATGGACTCTGTAATGCAAGGTATGAAATAATAAAATCCCTGCATAATATTTTTCTTTGTTGCTGGAAGTCAGTGGAATGAGTTGATCAGACTTCCTGTGTGTGAAGGACGCAACCCTACACCAGCACTGCATCCAGGGGGAACGTCTGTGTGCAGTTATATATTTACGCATCTTAACATATCACGCTGTTTCTACAGCATCTCAAGGTATCTTGTCCTACCAGTCTGGTGATTCCAGAGGAAACGATGAGCAAAATAGTCACTGACACAAGTGATCCAGTGACAAAAGTCCTGAACTCAGTCATCAGAAATCACTCAATAACTTATCATCAACACAGAAGTCAACCTACACAGCAGAAGCATGATTTGATTAAAGAGCAGCACAGCTCAACACAACCAGGCAGCAGCCTAACCATTTAAAACTGCTTTCCAACTGCTCTGCTGTGTGCGTTAGTTTCAGATTAATTTGGCATATTTCTTCAAATTTATTGTTTATACTAAAATTCAAATACAACAGGAAAGAAGTAGCCTAGTGGAAGCCCAAATTGTAAGCTGATAGACTGATAGAGCTTAAAAAGTCAAAAGGTCTCCTCTGTAACACAATAGAAACTAAAACAAAATCAAAAACAAAAAAACTCTGATGGTTAAAATTCATAAAGATAAGGATGAGTTAATAAAGCCAAGAAAATATAGATAATGAAAATGACATAGAAGAATTTTAAAAGATAATGAAGGTTAGGATACAGTTGAATGGGAAAGAAAAAAAGCGGAAAGAGGATTAAAATACAAATGAAGGAAAACAATTTGTACAGTCAAACAGTACATAAAGGGCAATAGCAGCTTCTTTTTGATGAATTCGCTGACTTTGGCAAATACTGTGATCTCTCTTTACAGCTTGTTACAGTGGATGATAATTTTATTTGACCTATTTAATGAAAATATAGTTGTTTTTCTTTTTTTTCCCAATAATATTTACAGAAAATCAAACAGGGCAAACATGCACACACACGCAAAAAGATGTTTTGAAAATAGACGTTCTAGAAAAGAATTTTAAATGATCAAATCTATCATGAGATTCTGGCTGGTCTATGCCAAAACTGCATGTAAAATTTTGTTTGTAAACTGTTTTCAAAGAGACACACATTCCTTAGATCAGATCAGTTTTTAGCTGAGATGAATATGTTGAAAACCTTCAAAAGTCAGAAAGATTCTACAAAGCACTAGAAGGTATGTTTACTTGGGTCTCATATCAGTCAAATAAAACTGCTGTGTCTTAAAGAACAGAAAAAAAAATACAGTATGATTTTGATTGCTAAAAAGAGTTGTTTATTATTTGCTTGTAATGAAAAGTTTGTCCTTCTGATGTTGCAATGAAAATTGCATTGGGCCGGCCCCGCGGCCGAGTGGTTGGGTTCTCGTGCTCCACTTTGGCGACCCGGGGTTTCGCCGGTTTGATTCCTGGGTGTGGACATGGCACCGCTCGTCAGGCCACGCTGAGGCGGCGTCCCACGTGCCACAACTAGAAGGACCCACAACTAAAAGTATACAACTATGTACTGGGGGGCTTTGGGGAGAAAAAGGAAAAATAAAATCTTTAAAAAAAAAAAGGAAATCACAGGGTTGTAAACTATCATAATCTTAATAAAAAGTTAAAAAAATCATAAAAAAAGAAAATTGTATTATTCTTCAAATAATGGAACTTTCATGGGAATCATGGAGATAATTACTGAATTGGAGTCATTTTTGCATAAGCAATTGGCAATTTTTAAAAAATGACTTGCTTATCCAAAATAGTTTACATGATATTAATCAAAATAACTGGAAAATGTATAAGAAATGAGTTAGACAATTAAATAAATAAACCAGAAAACAACTACTACTCCATTATTGTAAATTCTCTATTGGATATGACAATGCTTTACCAGTTGGTGATTATTGTGCATTACTCTTAAAATAGAAAACCCTGTGAATGATTTTTAACTTTTTGTGATTGAAAACCATGTGTCACCAGGGGATGTAGCTCAGTGGTAGAGCACATGCTTTGCATGTATGAGGCCCCGGGTTCAATCCCCGGCATCTCCACAGGAGTCTTGTTTCTACTTTTGTCTAATCTAATTCAGCCTCTGGCCTTGAATTATTTAAAAAAGTTAAAAAAAGAAAACCGTTTATCTGTGACTTTGTTCAATGAAGTAAAAGAAATGGTCAGTCATATGACAACATATGAAAGGTGAATACGAGGGCGACACATTCTTTCAAAATATTAATAATTATGTAGAGCACCTGCCGTACACAGCTCGTTCCCTAATCTCTTCAGGAAAAAGCCGGCCAGCCGGGCTGCAGCCGAGCGAGACTGCGGCGGACTGCGGCAGTGGGCATGCTGCTTCTCACGTTTGTCTGTGCACTGCTGTCTAGGAGAGAGCGTGAGCCATGTTAAAGTTCCTAACACATTAACACAAGTAAAAAGAAACAGTTGACATTTATTTTAATGACATTTTATTTAACCCTATGGATCTTAATATGTAATCAATAAAAATATATTTCAACATTTAAAATTTTTTTGGTACTGTCTCTGAAATCTGGTGTGTATTTAGCTTCACAGCACACTCAGTTCTGAGCCACATTTCAAGTGTTCAGCAACCACAGGTGTCTAGCAGTTACCACACTGGACAGTGCGGGTACAAGAATCGGTGTGTTTTAAACACATGTGACAACTTGGGTTTTTCTTTAAAGGTCTAAGTGCGATGAAACAGTTTGCCCACCGTAAAGTGTTCGAGCCTTGCAGCGGGGGTGCGAGCTGATCACAAGCAAAATTCACTGCAGGGCTGGACCATGTGAGGCTTGCTTCTGGGGCTGAACCTCTCCCAGGCGATGAAATACAAAAGCGCAGATCCATGGGCCCTTAGAGGAGCGGCCGGGCAAGAGCAGCAACATGGAGCCACCAGTGAGAGCTGGTGACCACGCAGCTGAGCCACAGGACCTCAGACGACCCTGGCCAAGCTTGCGAGGCTATGAGGAGACTCCCGAGGCTCAGTGGGAACAGGAGGGGATGCTGCGGGATATTGACTGTGAACCTTCTGGAATGCCAGCGAGGGTGTGCCAGGGCCCCCAATACTGGGTACAGATACGACAGCTCACTGAGTCTCAGGACAATCACAGTTAGTCGTCCTCATCCTGAATTACAGCTAACACCAGAAAAGCTGAGCCCGGTGAGCAGTTTGTCGGGCATCACACATTGAGGCCTGGAATCGGAACGTGCACACCGGCCTGCCTGTCGTTCGTCAGAGCCCCCACCGCGCTGTGGGCAGCGCCCTCTCAGGAAGAAGGGTTATTCCAGAGAGTGCTGGAGGTCCAGGAATCAAAAACCCAAACCTTGCTCTCTCACCTCGGTTACCCTATTCCACTTCTGGCATTGCCTGAAAAGTCCAGGGTTTTCTAACTATTACCACTGTGTCTGCGGTGAAGAATGGCCAGGAAGATGAGGCTGCCCCGCTGTCCGGGTGCACACAAATGCAGCAGGGCTGCGTCCAGGGCTTCCCGAAGAACCCTCTCCACTGCGGTTTCCAGAAACACCGCGGGTCCGGGAGCAGGGCCTGCCTACGTCTGTCAGTATTCCTCCGTTCCGCTGAACTGGGACAACTCTTATTTCCTTCAGACTTCTTATTTCCTAGAGCCTTTCTGAAAACTTGCGTGGATGGAGTTTGCTCCGGCCTCTTACCTTTTCTCTCTCGTAGACTTTTTAGGAGGGAAGAGATGTGCTTCTAAAGGAAGAGAAGGTAACATCACATGAAATGAATCACAGTCGGAACGAACAGCCTCTAAGTAATTAAAAGCTGCCTGTTTCCTCCTCAGCCCTTCAGTTTCTGGTTTCTGCCTAAGGAGTTTAAGGTTTAGTCGTGAGTTAAGGGATAAAAGTGGCTTCAAAGGCAGCCTGCTGACCATCGATCCGAGCTGCGTCTAGGGAGGGTGTGAGCAGCGCGGTGCCCTCCTGCTCAAGAGCTAAGGTCATTTGGAAACCGCCCGCTGCTGCCTGTGACCTTTGTAAAGGCGGGTGAGGCCCAGCCTCAGCGCCTCCTCTGTAAGATGAGGAGAGACTGCCCATTTTGCGGGATTTGTGGCAGCATTGAGTGAGATTAAGTGAGACAGCATGTGAAAGTGCCCAGAACGCTTCCTAGCTCGTGGTAAATGAATGTCGCATGAAGGAACAAATGAACATTTTAGGCTTTTTTCCTTATCCTTTAAAATCATTTAAAGAATAATTATACCAATTTATCATTTAAATATTATACCAATTTATCATTAAAAATACTTAATCCATTTCCCACATAGCTTTAATTCTTATAATATAGAGTTTATTTTCCTCAGTAGGCTTCACATGGTTACACATCTTTTTCAACTCACAAATTTCACATAACAAAACAACTTCTACCCCTACTTTCTTTATGCATGAATTTCAAAGCAAAGTCAGAAATCTCTATAGCTGGCACATCGTGTGTGTTGTCCAGAGATGGGGTCACAGGCCCTAAGAGCTCATGCGGTTTGCACAGCCAAGAATTGCCTTGGGTCTGGACACCTAACATGACTGTGCCTCCACTGAGGTGCCCAGTTCCCAGGGCACTGAGGAGAAGGCTGGGCTCACAGCTCGGGGACGGCCCTTAGTTGTCCCTGATACTCTTAATGAAAGGAGAACATTTAATACCTGCTCACTTTCCCCATGATGGTGATGATGAGTAATGGACCTCTTGAGTGGCACTTAGGCTCCAGGTCCCCGGTGGGTGTCTGATGTGCCTCACCTCACGCCAGCCTCACACCACCCTATGAGGGTGGTCTGGTACTTTCCCCAACTTTCTACTGAGGAAATGGTGGGGAGAAAGGTTAAATAACTTACCCAAGGCCGCTCGACCAGTAAGCAGCCAAGCCGGGAGCAGATCTAGTCCTCTGGCCGAGAGCAGTAACCATTGTATGCCAGACCAGTGAGAGCTGCAGGCTGAAACCACAGTGAGCGCCACATGGGCCATTCCAAAATGGCAAGTGTGTCTGTTACAGAAAATTACGTATTTTGGGCCCATCTCACCATCTGTAGAGAGCTGACTCTCAAGGAGATTTTTTCCCAGGAGGTGATTTTCACACTTGAATATTATTGTTTGGGGTAATGCGAATTAACTTTGAGTACTCCTTAATCAATACAAAGGCTGTGGGATTGGAGAACCTGGGTTCAAATCTTAGTTCTGCCTCTTAGCAGCCACATCAACCTGGGCATAATGAGCAAAACAGTGGATCTCAATATTTAGTTTGTTGCCTAGCATATAGTCAGTGCTTTATAACCATTTTCTAGTATTCTTTTTATTATCACCACATTTTTGTTGAGCACCTATTATGGGTAGGCATTGTTAGTGCTCCTCAGAGCTGGCTCTAACATTTTGATATAGGAGAGATTCAGGGGTGGCCTTCTGGCTGGGGGCAAGGTGAGGCACAGGGCTTGTCTCCAAGCTGCCTTACAGAACTTTCTGCTTGAGAAACGTCAGTTTTACACACTAACGACTAGAGAGGGTAGCCTGGCAGGAACCATGGATGGCCCAACGCTGCTCCTAATCCACACATTGTGACCACGACCGTGGGTTCCATAGAGAAGGCTTATGCATAGCGATGTACCTGCCATTGTGCTAGAAAAGAATAGGGGCTGACTCCACCTTTAAGAGCCTGACCATCTTGTTGGAAAAGTAGAGACATAAATAAATCACGTGGTAGGAGACTTTCTGAAGGAGAGCCCTTGCCAGGCACCGTGGCAACTTTAGAGAGGGAGCTGACGGTGCTTTGTGGAGTCGGGTTCAGCTTCACAGACATCATATCCGAGTTGGGTCTTGTAGGACATGTAACAACATGCCAAGGAGAGAAACACGGGAGCCAGCTAAGCAAAGAAAACAGCATGAACAAAGGCCTGATAGCATTTAAAGGCCTGGGATGTTCAGGACATGGCATCGTGGGCAATGGCCTAGGAGCCAGTGTGGCTGCAATATAGTGTACAGGTTGGGGGGCAGAACACCAAGAAATTAGCCCGCAATGATGGGTTGGACCAGATAGTCTGCTGGGGTAAAGCATTTGGACCTCATCATTAAGGTAATGGCTAGCCCCTGATAATTTTTTTAAACACTTCTTTTTTTCTTAAGGTATGGGGTTTTTTAGAAGATTGGCTCCAAGCTAACATCTGTTGCCAAGCTTCTTCTTTTTTTTTCTCCCAAAACCCCAGTACATAAATGTTTATCTTAGTTGTAAGTCCTTCTAGTTCTTCTATGTGGGACGCCACCACACCTTGGCTTGATGCGCAGTGTGTAGGTCCGTGCCCAGGATCCAAACTAGTGAACCCCAGGCTGCTGAAGCAGAGCGCACGAACTTGACCACTCGGCCACATGGCCGGCCTCCCCTGATAATTTTTAAACAAGGAAATACTAAGATCAAATCCTTGTTTTAAGGATACAAAAACATCAGAGTATAGTGCCAACTGAGAAAACATCTCCAATTCTATTAGTCAGTATGCTAGATTGTGCTGCAATAATGAACAAACCCAAAACTTTAAAGACTTAAAACACGTTTATTGCTCTCTCCCACAAGACGTGTCCCACATGGCTCAGCAAGGGTTTTGCAACACATAAGACCTCAACATTCCATCTTGTGGCTGCACCATCCGGATGGAACATAGGGCCTCCTCGCAAGCAGGGGAAGGGAGAATTAGTCACACAGCCTTGCCTAACTGCAGAAAAGCTGGAATTGTTGACGAGCAAATAGAATGTTTGGTGAGCCCTAACCGTATCTGCCATGCTAGCAGGAAAAGAAATTTAAAACCATCCAGGCAGCGCAACATGAGAGCCACTGGAGGGCGGGGCGCGGTTAGGTGCAGCTCTGAGAATTTGTATTGGTCAGCCAGGGCCAAACGGCCATGGAAAAATTGGGCCCCCTGTATCCTGTCCACATGCTTCTTCTCTTTATCCCATCCCTGCTCACAGATGATTGACAACTCACCTCTGCTGAGATGGTTGTGGATAACCAAGCAGTAAGCCCATAAAGATGCCAGGTCTACGTGCGGCTGGGTGGACGGGCTGTGCTGAGACCTGAGGCCGTGGCAAGTTGTCAACCCCAACAACTTTTCAGGAGTGTGAGTCCCAGGGCAACCTCACTCCCTTTCCACCTCTCTGTCCTGTCTGTGAGGGGACATAAGCTAGGCGACCTCTGGATGAGAGAGGGGAAGAAAGGGACAAAGAGAGGAGAAAGAGAAAGAACAAAATACTCGAGAGCGGAAAACCGTAACCACATGTTGGTGGTGGTACTTAGAGGCAGTGAGATTACGGATTGCCTTGTCTCTCTCTTTCATCTCCTTTCTTTTCTGTATTTTCACATTTTAAAACCAAGTATTATTAGTTTTCTTCATTTAAAGGCAACTTGTTTTATTTAAAACACAATATAGAAGTTTTACTGTTCATTCCAACAACGGCTCTGTGAGTTGACACAGAGTTTTGATTTAATTTTTTATACTCAGCAAGTAAAGAATAGAAAAGATAAGCAAAGAATTCTCTCAACTTCTCTGTGAAACTAGTAGACTCGATCAAGGATCTGAGGACAGAGTTTGGGCCACTGCCTGGGAGGAGAGTCTTCAGGGAACGGTTGTTGCCCGGCCTTGGGTGTCGGCGTGCAGACCCGCTCACTGCTGTGAGGATGGAGGTGGGAGCTCTAGCAACAGGATCAGGGGCTGCTCTCCCGGGCACACGTTTCTTCAGGGCTGGATCAACATCCGAGTCCTCCATCTGTCTAGAGGAACTTCTCTCCCTCTGCCCATGATTGAATAATGAAAATAATAATTACTATTTTTTTTGGTGAGGAAGAGTGACCCTGAGCTAACATCTGTGCCAATCTTCCTCTATTTTATGTGGGACACCTCCACAGTGTGGCTTGCCGAGCGGCGCTAGGTCAGTGCCCGGGATCCGGGCCTGTGAACCCTGGGCCGCCAAAGCAGAGCACGTGAACTTAACCTCTATGCCACTGGGCTGCCCCCTGAAAAATATTTTGATTTTTCAGAATCTTATATTGATACGAATACTTTTGAAAACCTCTTTGTAAAGACAAAAGGATGTTAATTAGGTAATAATTAGCACCGTGACAGGAGCTAGCAGCATGGGAGTGAAATTTATTTGAACAGACATAAAGATGAACACTGAAAGGACAACAAGTTTGGGGCTGGTAATTTAATTAATGCAAATTATTTCCCGCTGTGAATCCAGCCAGAACGATAACTTGTGGTTCTGTCACTGTGAACATTCTTTCCCTCTGCATCACTGGAGACACTAGGCAGTTGTTCTGATTTTCCAGCTGTTTCTAATCAAATTAAATGAAAACTTGAAAACACACTCTAAGGTGAACCCGAGTCATCTCCAGACAGTTCTTGCCTCAAGCAACACCAGAGAGCGGAATCTTCCTGTCACCTGTTTATGGCCCGTTTATTTCATTCCTGACGGAGAGGAAAGCCCAGCAGGAGCTGTTAGTTAAGCAGATCTGCTCTGTTCTGTTCGCTCTCAGGCCCCATCCACGCTGTTCCTCTGGAGGGATTGTGTGATGTGTTTGAAACCGGCCAAGCAAATGTGACAACTAAGGCCTCAGAGGACGTCAGAGGTCCTAATTCCAGCCGGAGCCGAGAGGTGGTTCAGGCACCAGGGTTAGGAAACATGCCTGCAAGGAAAACTGCACAACATTCTCACTTTTGACAAGAGACACAAACATCTCAAATAAAAAACTAGCAAAACGTATTCTACAGTGTAGTAAAGGAATCAAACGCTGGCGTTCCGTGTGAACCGGGATAGCGTGTAAATCCAACGGGAAGAGCGCTGGCGAACTGGCGTGCAATTCCCGCTCCGCTCTGCTGCGCGCCTCTGCGCACGTGACTTCCTCTCTCTCAGCATCAGTTTTCCGTCTGCGCAGTGGAGAGCACTTCTTTCGTTGGTGGGTGAGTGCCTGGCTCATAATAAGTGCGGGAACAGAAGGAAGGGAAACGCTCACAGCCAGGGGAGGGCAGACCAGGTTCAAGCTCAGCTGCGCTGGACTCAGAGCCTGAGCTCTGACCCTCTAAGCCCTAAGGGAACCAGAAAGCAAGACAGAAGGAAATATAGGGCTCCTTTTCTGAACCAGAGTGGGAGAGAGCTTTTTAGTAATGTAAACAAATGAAGAAACCATGAGGGAAAATGTTTACGTTTAACCACATGAACTTTTTAAAACTTTTCATATAAAAACTTTCTAAAAATTTGAGGTAAATTAACTGAGCAAAAATTCACAACATATATTGGTTAATATTCTAAGAATACGAAAAAGTCAAACGTTTAAAAAGATGAATACTCAATTTTTAAAAGGACAAAATACATTCACTCAAAATTCGCAAAACAAGAAATACAGATGGCCAGTAAACATGTAGGAAAATATTCTAAGATGGAAAAATTACCTGGAAGAGTTTGTGGGTTGGGAGAATGTCCATGTCCTCAGAGCCCTTCTCTGGCCCCTTTTGTCCTCAGGCTCCTGGCCTGTCGGGAGCTGGAACCAAGGCCCTTGGGAACCCGGCCGCCGCTGGCCTCCAGCAGCCTCTCTGCGCTCCTCGCACTGCAGTACACACCAGACTCGAGGCTGTGAAAGGCTCCACTTTCCCGTGTGGGCTGCTTGTGAGCCGCTCCGCCGAGGCCTGAACTCGAATCATCGTCGTGTGAGGCTTGCGATCCGTGAGCGTAACCGACGGCAAAATGTCCCACTTCCCTGGGCTTCACTGTTGTGTGTTCATTGTGAAGGCATTTTCATAAAGTAATAAAAAGCTTATTTAGGCAAAGTGATCAAGAAAGAGAAAATGGCATGGTGGTGGGAGTCAAGTCAAAGTGTGGAGGTCTTAGAAAGTTTTGGTTCGTCGTCAGAAGAACAAGGTCTTGGGTATAAGACATCCATCTGCAGCAGCTGTAACGACATTCACAAACAGAAGATTCCAGAAGGCTTTTGACTGATCCCTTTTGCATGCTAAGGAGTCTGCTGCATTGCTCTTCCCTGAATATATGTTCCCTTAGGGCTTGGTGCCTTTGCCTTTTCCGATTTTTCCCTCTTTGCTTCCCTTTTCCACCAGAAGGCCAAGCCGCAGCAGCACGTCCTCTGAGCAGCCGGCTCTGCAGATGGGTGGTGGGGCACATCGTCTTTGTGTTCTCACACGTTGTACATGCAAAGTGTAACTTGGAGGTTAGCAGCATGGACTTGCGAGCCAGACTGCCTGGGTTCGGTCTCAGTTCTGCCTCTTATCAACTGTGTGATCCCGAACCGGTTACTTAACCTCTCTGTGTCTCAGTTTCCTCATCTGAAAAATGGGATAAAAACAGCTCCCCTCATAGGAATGTTGTAAGCCTTAAATGCGTTAACAGACGTGAAGTGCTTAAGACAGTGTCTGACATGGTAAGCACTGTTTTATCATTCTCCTACCAAACTTCCCACGCCTCACTGTAGTTAACTGTTTCTATGCAGAGCAGGATTTCAAAACAAACAAACTGAAAAGGACTACCGTAAGTCAGCTGTGCAGATGCAGTGTGGTTTCTTTAATTTGTTGGTAGATGTTCTGGACTTCCTTGTGAGCTGACAATGGCCACCTCTACCTCTCTTGCTCTGGGAGGTAACCAGATTCACTCCAGCCTTGTAAACTGAGTTTGACCCATTAATTTAAACAGCCCATTGATAATACTGTCTTCGGGAGAATTGTTTAGACCCTTATTTGCAGTTCTCCAAACCCCATCCAACTCCTCTGGGTTGGCCTCCAAGTTTATAGAGGGGGGAGATGTCCCGCCTCTGATGGAGGGTGTGAAGGGACTTCCTTCCATCCATGTAGTGCTCTCTGGTCCTCTCCTATCCAAGCAGAGAGGGGCTGTCCTGGCATCCACTCTCGGGCACTCAGCTATTCCTCAGCTCAGGAAGACCTGGCAGCCTCTTCCTGCTGCCTTAGCCCCACCAGGTGTGGATCCCTCCAGGTCTCTCTTACGTCTTCCATCCTGTCCCCTGTTCCGGGTGGCCTGCCTCCAGCCCTCCTGCTGTCAGCTGGCTCTCAGCTTAGCATCCCCACTGCGAGAGATGTGTGGGAAGCTTAGAAGAGTGAACCAGACCCTTGCTCTGGCTGAACATGCAGCTCTGCCCTTTGATTTATTCTGGGACATCCAGACACCTCAACTCTCCTGCCCCTAATATTTCCACATTCTATCAAACATACAAGTACATCTTGGGAGTAGAAAGGGCGCTTTTCTCCTTTTCTTCCTGATTGGCTGTGTCCCTGCCCTTACATGAAACTCTGGTCTGGACCGCCAGGCTGGAGTTTGATAAAGCTTTCTTCCTTTCACGTCGTATCTCAATAGTACCTGCCTTTCAAGCCTATTTTCTAGTTGAAAAATCCTATTTTGAATGTCAGCATCTAAATGCGAATGTTCTCTTTTCCTTTTGGCATTCATGCAATTTAAATCCCCTCGAGGCAGGTGAAGACAGTTCGAACCAGGTCGGCTTCGCGCACACACTCTCTCACTGTTGGAGTTCGTCTCCCACTTGGCTCTGGAGCTCTGCAGGGTCTGACTTTGTCCTACTCACTGAGCTGGGCTCTACTTGGGTTTGAATCCTGGCCCTGCCGCTGACCCTGTGAGCTTAGACGAGTTACCTAGCCTGCCTGTCTGGTTTTCATCTGTTAAATGCAGATAAGAGTACTACCTTGTGGGATTGTTTTGAGGGTTAAATGACTTAACACATGCCAAGTTTTCAGAACCGTGCCCGGCATCTACTGCAACAAGTGCTCAAAAAATGGGAGCCTTCACTGCTGTTTGCTCAGCACTTCTCCAAAGTCGTTTGCTCAATAAGTATTAGTTGAAGGATCACACAGTGAGATAGTAATTTATCTTGGGCTTTATTGATCAGGAGTTCTGATTGCCAGCGCAGAAAGAGGCGTTTAATTGCATTGTTCCCTTAAAAAGAGGCCATTGTAAGGCAAGTGCAATAGTGCATCTTTTGCAATCGTATGTCTAGCGCTTACTCATGGCAAAACTAAGATTAGCCTCTCTCTCACCTGATGCCATACATTTAAGATGTTTAACACTAGTTCCCAGAGCTACTGTTTAAAATATTGGGCTAAGAGAAAGTGCAGATGCAATAATAATGATAGCACGGGGAGGTGAAAAGGGCATGGCTCTAAGAATCGAATGATGGGCATCTCACTGGCAGCTCCGGTTCCTATGAGCCCAGTGACCCTCGGGAGGCCATGTCACCTTTCCAGTCCTCCTCTCGTGGCTGCACTAGATGTCTAAGCTCCTTTCTTGACTTCTCTGAAGAGAGAGCGCGCAGCATTATGAACCAGATCTGCGCAGGGATTGCTTTCTGCTGCTGTGCATCTTATTCTTCTTCCGGGCTCTCCCTTTCTTCCCTGTCGTCTGTGGCACTCTTTCCTGGAGTGTCATATTTTTTACAGAATTACATTGATTGCAATTGTTTCTGAGCTTTATATTTAGCAAAATTGTACTTGAAAACAGACTGCCACACTGTTAACTGCCCCCAAACTCGTCGCTTCCTCTGACTCTGCCAGTCAAGCCATCTGGAAATAGAGGGATCAGACAGTGCTTTGTCCTGAGTGGTCCCTGCTGGAACGGCACTGGCTGTCTTCCTAGTGGAGAGCCATGCTCGCTTGGTCTTCTCATGGGATCATGCTTTCCCTTACTAAGTGGTCTGCAATCACTTGCAATGAGCAAGGGAGCGTTAATTGATCTGAGACGAAGGGCTGCATAGGATGGGAGAGTTCCCCTTCATGTGTGTGAGTATAAAGACAAATTCTGAATCCACTTTTAGGAAGATGAACAAAATTAGCTCCAAAGGACTCTGATCAAAACATATGTTATGGGGCCGGCCCAGTGGCATAGTGGTTAAGTTCATGCGCTCTGCTTTGGCAGCCCAGGATTCACAGGTTCGGATCCCAGGTGCAGACCTATGCACCGCTTGTCAAGCCATGCTGTGGCAGGCGTCCCACCTATAAAGTAGAAGAAGATGGGCACGGATGTTAGCTCAGGGGCAATCTTCCTCAAAAAAACACAACATATGTTATTAGGAGAAAAAAATTCAATCATCAATCTGTGAATCCTAATGTTTCATGAAAAAAAAGTAGAATCAAAGAGCGTGACAGCTGGAAAAGCCCTGGAGATCATCTAGGGGCCCCGCATTTTAAGGATGAGGCAGTGAGGTGCCACGGCAGGAAGGCTTGCCACCCAAGCCACGTGGGGAACTGCTGGTGGAGCCAGGAGGAGAGCCAGGCCCACGCCCTCACCCCCAGCGGAGGTGGATGGAGGTGCCAGGTCAGTCTCCTGAAACCATTGCTGCGCGATACATTGCACGGAGCCCTCCTGGAGACCTAGTGACTATCTTCAAATCGACTGAAAGAAATTGGAGGATGTATTTTCCTATTGTTTAGAGTTTGTAAAAATGTACTTAAAGTTAAAATATGGACTGTCAAAAATGTCTGTATAGTTTCCCCATGGTTTTAAGTCTTTTCAGTGTATTGTGGTCTGTTTTAGTGTATTGTCGTTGAAGTACGTTCAGATTTCCCTTATTATAAATGTGTTTTTTAAACAAAGTGGAGATTGCAGGAAGGGATGTTTTAATAGAAATATTTGGGAAGAAATTCCACATTTTCAAAGCATGCCTTCAACATAGAAAAAAGCAATGCTTGATCTTTCTTTGGGGCTTGATGTTTCTGCTTTAGCTCTTAGTCATAGCACGATGTATGGAAAACTCATGGACTTGACTTTGGCAAATGGAATGAAATGGAATAGTTATCTAGAGGAGCAAGACATCTGGGCAAGAACCCAAGCACCTGGCTTCCTAAGATGCACAGGCTCATCCGGAACGGCCGCTCCTTCCTGTGTGCACAGTGAGGCTGACTTTCATCCTCAGACTTAGATGGACTGCCTCTGTTTTCCTATAACTAAACCTAAAGTCTGTCTTAAGCCCCTATTCTTCCTGAAGATGGAAAATCTAGTCAGTTCCAACTAAACATATCACCACAAGGATTTTTCAGCCGTGTTAGGATTTTCCCTGCCCCTTCCTCCTACTCCGAAGGGTGATGTGAGTTCCAGAGGCTCATCTGGCATCACAGCCAGGGCAGAGGCAGCATGTGGGGAAGGTGCAAGACTGCCAGCTGTTCTCCGTACTAGAGCGGCACCCAGTGCGGAGAGTAATCCTGCCTGGGCTTGCATGTGGACCTTTCTGCACGCCGCGTCTGCTGGAGCAACATCGCACCTGTCTCCCTGTGGGTTACAGGATGCACACCCTTATCTTGATCAAGAGACACCCCTCCATATGTCCCCAAATCAGACCACTGGCTTTTCCCTAAGTACCTATTCTCACGTCTCTGTCTTTTTTCACCTATTGTAAAGGTCTTCCCCACAGCAATAATCTTGCCTCAAAACATTATTCAATCTTGAAAAGAATTGCAAGTTCTGGCCCCAACGGGTGCTTATGCTGCATGACCACAGTGCATGCAAGTGGGGTCGCAGCCGCCCTCTCTGGTCCAGGCTCATTTAACCTTCGAGAACCTGCGGGCACTTGTGACTCGGGCCCTGAACTACTAGCTTTTACATTCAGTTTTTAAAATTGAACTCACTGCAAGGCAAGGTGGAAAAAATTTAACTAGGGTTATAATTACTACAGAGAAAAGAAAAGTAAGAACAAGACGGAGACTCAAGAGGCCCGTCCCCCAGTCCCAGGGCTGCCACTTAGGCTGTGCGCTTCGAGTGAGTCCCTCAGCTTCTCTGTGCCTCTGTCGTCACCAGCACAGTGATGGAGTGGGGTTAGGGTAGTGAAGTCTCCTCCCAGACTGGTCAGGGAGACAGCTCTCGGAGGGCCGCCCCCTCCTCTGCAGCTTCCTCAAGCAGGCTCCTCTCTGTGTGGGTGGACCTGACGGAGCTGCGTTCCTCTGCACTCAGGGCGAGTAGTTGCCTCGCCCTGCACGTCCTGCTGGTGGGAGTGTGTGCTCAAGGGGGGGTGGGGAGAAGAAAGGAAAGGAAAGAGAAAGCAGTTTATCTACAAAAGGAAATTAAGAAGAAAAGATTTGCAAACAACTGGAAATCATCAGGGTTCATTCTGTGAAACATCTTGACTTCTCTGTTCAGCTTGTCAGCATGAAGGAAGTGAACTTAGCACTGGCTGAGACAACCTCCTTAAACAGCAACAGCAATCACACTTCTGTTTGTGCACCAGCTACCCTGGACGAGCCCTGGATAATGAATCAACTCGGCTGTGGCTTGACCGGCAGCCCCTGGAGCAATGCCTGCTCTCTCTGAGGTGGACCCTTTCTGCCTTAACCTCTGGTTTGAGGTCACTAAAGCCTTTCTGCTTACAGTAGAAACATCGCTGCTAATTCTCCTCTGGGTCACATCACCATGAGAATTTGTTTCCTGTTGCATTAAGAAATGATTTAACTCTTCACATTTAGTCCCGGATAATCTAATTAGGGAAGGTACAGTGCACATTGCACGGCTTTAAATCGAGTATCTTCTTGCAGTGGTTCAGAGGTACCACAGAAAATTCCACTATTTCCAATTAATGACCCATGACCATACTTGCGTATTCTCAATCCTCTGATCTAAAACCTAAAGATTTGAAATGACCTAATTGAAAATGCTAAACCCATGAATTTCCAAGCATGAATATGCCTTTGCAAACTGGAAAGCTCTTGAGAGCCCTTTGTTTCTGATATGCAAGAGGGTTTTGCTGTGCGAGGCCTGCTTAGTTCCAGGCAGTCTTTCAATTAGCAAATGGTAGGCTTACATTGAGCTGTTACAGGTCAGATGTTCTTAAATTCTCTAATAAAACTGACTGGAAGCACAGAGAATTTAGGAGTCATTAATGGAGCTCTCAGAACTCTCAGATCTGCTGTGGACAGATTTACAGACATTAGTTTCACCACCTTTACTTACCAATTCCTTTTTTAATACATTAGAATTTATTTGAAAATGTGAAATTGTATGCCTGTAGCCAGACTCCATGCCTACATGACTCCAATTTCTGCCTCCGCCTTCACATGCCTTTTCCCTATGGCTCTCTGACTACGTATTTCCCCTCTTCTCATAAGGATGCCAATCATTGGATTTAAGGCCAATCCTAAATCCAGGATGATTTTATTTTGAGATCCTTAGTCACATCTGCAAATATAACTCTGAGGTTCTGGTTGGACATGAATACCGGGGAGACACTATTCAAGCCCCTGTGGATGTCCACTTCGTGCCAGGGTGCCTCACTGACTTTTGCTGGGGTGCAGGGTTCCTCATTGCCAGCCGGGTGGCAAGTGATTCAGTTCTAAAATCCCATATTATCTTTGTCACCCTGATACCAAACCTCTTAATCTCAAGTTCTTGTGCCCAATGCACAGTAAGTCCATCACTGAGACATGGCACCTGGAGATGGAGAAAGGGTTATTTGAATTGGCCAAAACGAGAAGGTGGGAGGATAGGTTCTCTCAAATCCACCCTAATAAGAGAGGAAATCAGGGGATTTTATAGAGCTAAGGGGCTGGGCAGGAGGAGTTTTGGAGAAACAAAAGGGTAATCCAAGTTTCTTCTGCTCCAGATGAGCCCCTGGGCAACCTGACTTCTGGGCATCCACAGCAGCTGGGGCCTGGTTATCTGGTGATTGTAACTTCCCTGAAGGCATTCTTTTTCTTCTGTAAAACAAGCTCATAAATCCTTGTGACCCTTGAGTCTCCCCTCAGGTTAAACAAGAAAACAGCAAATTCACAAGATTCGCTTCTTTGCATTTGCGTCTGTGTTGGGAACAAGGTCAAAAAGACTTACTAAATATTTACAGTAACCCTCAGGTACCCAGCTTCAACCCCACTCCCAACACCAACTTCATAGGTTGGGTTCTCCAGGAAGCAGACCTTGAGACAGAGTTTAGCCTCTAGAATGTTTATCAGGGGATGCCCTCAGTCCCCGTGGAAGGGAGGGGGAAGTGACGCTGCAACAGCCTCGGAGTTGTCCTGGTTAGGCCAAAATGGTTGGTTGTCTATACATTCACCTCTGTCAGTCACTGGATATGGGCTGTCCTGGGACAGGCTGGGCCTTGAATGAGGTGGCTCTTTGCAGTTGAGGTAATCCAGGGAGGAGCTGACAGCTGAAGTGAGCAAGAAGTGCTTCCTTCAGGGAGACTTGGGTGGTACATCACCGTGTCCACCACAATGCCCCAGAGGTGAGGGTAATCGGTGAAGGCGGAATTATAGCCCAGTGAGCAGCCTAGGCATTCCAAATTCTGAATCTCATGACGTGGGGCCTCTTCTGGTCTCCGCCAGCTCCTGCGTACCGCCCACCAACCCGCAGTCAGGGGCAGTTCCGTCGCTGAGCCAGGTGGGACAAGCAGCAGGAAAACCTCAACAGAGTTAGCTACACTCTACAAGTTGGGAATGAATATCGTTATTTTAGAGAATAATAAACTGATATTCAGGAAAAGTTAATTGACTTGCCCAAAGTCATCCGGCTATAGAAATGAATACGAACTTTGTTAATTTTTCCTCTTTGCTTGTTTTAAAAAATTATGAAATATTCAAAGATACATAAAATGATGGAGAATAATTTAACTAACACCCAAGTGCTTACCATGCAACTTTCAAAAATCTTAACATTTTGTTGTACTTGCTTCAGATTCTTCACTTAGAAAAGTAAAACCTTAACAAGCAGGTAAAGAAACCCCCTTTTACATTATTACTCTGACCCTATTTCTCTCCCTTCTTTCATAAAAAGAGGAAATACCATGAGTTTGGTATCCATCATTTCTGTGACTGTTCTCGTACTGTCTATTTGTGTATCCATGAATAATATATAATGTTATGTTGCATGTTTGAAGCCTTATGTAAATAGGTCATACCAAATGTACCATTCTGCAACTTGCTTTGTTGCTTTGCACAAAGTTATGTTTTTGAGATTTAGTATGAAATTTAGCCACATTTACATCTGTTTTAACTATTTTATGATACTCTATTCCATGAATATACCGTATTTATAAATGTATTCTTCTATTGATGGACGTTGAAGTTGTTTCCGCTTTTCCCTCCTAGGATAATGTTCAGTGAAATTCTCATGTCTCTTGGTGCACACGGGAAGGGACCCGTGGGTGTCATTTAAAAATGGAGTGGTTGGCTTCTGAGATGTGTGCAGCAGGGCCAGGGCCCCGCGAGCCAACACCTGGAGCCCGGCCTGTCAGGAGGCCCCTCTCCTGGGAGCCAGGCTGCACTGTGTGACCCGGAGAGCGAGGGCCTCCTTCACGCCTTTCCCTGGGCTCTTGGCTTGACGCACCCTGGTTGACCCTGAGGAGCAAACACTGTCCGTTGTCACCAAATTGCCCCCCGCCCCCGCATATTTGAACCAATTCATGTTCTCGTTGGCAACGTGTGAGAGTCCCACTTACATCATGTTCTCGTTAAACTTGACGTCAGACCTTTTAATCTTTGCCGATCTGATGGATGTGATCCACTTTGTTAAATTTACATTTCACTTATTTCTAGTTTTTGAGCACTGAATCCTAAGTTTATTAACCATTCAGAGTGCCCTTTTTGTGAACTGCCTTTCATATTCTCTGCCTATGTTTCTGTCATATTGCTTATATTTTCCTTATTGGTTTATATGTGTTCTTACGTTCTGGATCCTAATCCTTCTGTGTTATATAGGTTGTAGATATTTCCTGCCATCTGTGTTTTATCTTTTATAATACCTTAGGGTATACAAAAGTTTTTAGATTAATTTTAATATACTCAAAATTGTCTACTGTTACCTTTGTTGATTACATTTTTCTCTCTTCTCTGACCTGATGTCATAAAAGATATTTTCATAAATTTTATTCTAAAGTTTGAAAATTTTGCTTTTTACGTTTAAGTCTTTAATATACTTGAAATGTAGTTTTGTGTATGTTATAACGTTTTCCACGTGAATAACCGATTTCTATAAAGGTAATCAGCAAAAAAAGTTTGAAGAGTATACATAATTTTTGACTCAGGAATTACTTACCAAAGAAAGGAAAAGAGATGTATGCAGAGATTTACTAGGATGATAATCACATCATTGCTTTTTATACCAAAGAATTTAGACAATCCAAATATTTAACAGTGGGAAAATGGGTAAAATAAATTTGATTACAGTTATATAAAGCAACATAACCATAAAAAAGTAACACATTTGAAGAAAATTTTTAATGACATGGAAATAAGTTAATGATAAAGTCTTAAGTAGAAAAGTCTGGTTAAAGCAGTTTAATACTATTTTGGAAAAAATATAAATAGACACAAAATAAGTTGAAAAGTTATCTATTAAACTATTAATGGTTGTTATCTCTGGGTCATGAAATTATGGATGGATGATTTTATTTTCTTCTGTTTTCACATCTATATTTTATACATTTAATATATTTTACTTTTTAATAACAAAAATTGAAAGTTATTTTAGAATAATCATCCCAAAGGTTGAGGTTGACAGAGCATTCATATGGGTTAAAGAGGAATAAGTCGTCTTTGTTACCTGGTACTATGGTTAGCAGGATCGAAAGCCCAGAATCTCAATGACAGGACTGAAGTCAAGCGTCCTTCCCCACGGTCCTTTATAGCAACATGGCCGCATGTCCTGACTTGGGGTTCAGAAAACGTGATTACCATAAGCCTAGGCGGTGGATGTAGAGGCCTGCTCAAATCACAGGGAGTCTCAAGGCCAAATCGTAAGCACTTTTAACCCAGATTTATTTTTCACAAGTAGGAATCAAACTTGTGGCTTAACAAAAGGAATTTAGTGAGTAAATGTAGGCGTTCTGGCAGTCATGACAGATGTGATCTCCTGAGAAGAGGCAGGAAGCCTCTTGTCACATGGGGATGTCATACATGCTTTGAGGACACTTGCTGCTGAAATTGTGGAATATGCAGGAAGGCCAAAATTTCCTCCCAGACCAAATGAGCCAAGTTTTCTCAAAAACCAAATAAAACCTGACTTTTGGTTAGATCTTTCTGAGAGATCTTGCTGGTGATTTTTCATCACCAGCAAGATACACGCAGGATGCTATGTGCAAAAAGCATAATCCCAAAAAATTAGACGAAGATGGAATTTTAATTTTTTGTATTTTGAAAAGCTTAAAAGTCATTAAAAAGTACCAAGATTAATTTAATAGATACATTATACCTGGTGGTGTGCTGGTCAATGTTAACAACTGACTCTCCAGGGGAAAAAAACTCTGGTGATTTGTAGCATTTGCTGATCTCTGTGGTGTAAGTACTTCCACCAGGGCTGATTTCAAGCAATCACAGTGACATCAGTGAACGTGGAGCTGGGAAGAGATGTGCACAACCCGCTCTCCTGGTGTGGTCCAGCTCCAGCACACCACTGATTGTCCCAGATAGCCACAGCAACAAATATTAACAATTTGCATGACGTTATTTCACAAAAGAAATAAAACCTTATGAATAATGTTGAAGTCCTCCTTATTTCTCTCCACAGATCCATCTCCTTACCTTCCTTCCCCAGAGACGACCCCTGTCAAGAATCTGGTATGTATTCTTCCAGACTGTTTTTAGACTTTTGCTACATATATATGTAGTCAAAACAATACAGTTATGCTTTGCATATTTTGAATTTTACCTCATGCTATCATATTGTACATAATCTTCAGCTTTCTTTTCTCTTCAATATTATGTTTTGGAAATTTATTCATATTGACGTATATAGATCTAGTTCACCCATTTTAATGGCTAATAGTGCTCAATTATATGAAAGGATCACAACTTATTTATCCATCCTCTTATTAATGGGCTTTCAGGTCATTTCCAATTTTGCTAAAACAGGTGATGTTGTGGCCACCCCGTAGGCGTGTCAGTGTGTGCAGCTGCTACACCTGGAAGGAGATTGACGGGCCGTAGGGGATGCTCATCTTCTACTTTAGAATTATTGACAAATTGCTTTCCAAGCAGTTCTACCAATTTAGACTTTTGGCAGAAGTGTATGAGAGTTTCTCATTTTCCATATTCTTGCCAATTCTTAGTATCATCAGACTTTAAAATTTTTTTTAATTTAATTTTTTTTTGGAGGAAGATTAGCCCTGGGCTAACATCTGTCACCAATCTTCCTCTTTTTTGCTGAGGAAGACTGGCCCTGAGCTAACATCCGTGCCCATCTTCCTCTACTCTATATGTGGGATGCCTGCCACAGCATAGCTCGCCAAGTAGGGCCATGTCCTCACCCGGGATCGGAACTGGTGAACCCTGGGCCACCGAAGCAGAACATGCAAACTTAACCACTGCACCACTGGGCCAGCCCCTCATCAGACTTTTTAAATGTTGCCAACCTTAGGGTATGAAATGAGATCTTGTTTTAACTTGCACTTCCCAGATTACTAGTTAAGTTGAACATTGTATTTATTAGGGTAAAGGCTAAGCTGCTGTGTAACAAATAAGCCCCCAGAGACAGTAGTTTAAATTGCATAACAATCTTATGTTGGGCAGTCCAGGCTGGTAAGGCAGCTCTTCCCCACACAGATATTCAGGGACCCTTCCATTTGTTACACTGCCATCCCCTAGGTCATCGTTCTTGTCTTCATGGTTGCGGGTGGGTTGTTGCCACATACCAACTTTTGGAAAAAGATTAGAGAATTTCTGGGGAAGCAATTTTCTTGTAGGCAAATAAGGTAAAAATTGCACACATCCCTTCCACTCACATTCCTTTGGCATAACTTAGTGTTACAGACGCGTAGGCACATCCTTAGGAGGCTGGGAAATATATTCCCTGGCTGGATAACCATGCTTCCGGGAGGAAGAGGGGAGCTATAATTCCTCCTTAAGCAGTGTCTGTTGGCCTTCCAGGCTTCCTCTTCTATGACTCAGCTGGTAATCTGTTTTGTCCATTTTTATTCTGTCTGCTTTTTCTTTTTGATTATAGAGATTGTCTTTATATATTCTAGTTTGCCTATTTAATTTATACAATAAATTTGATCATTTAAAAGGTACCAGTGTAGATACACGAGTAAAGATATTTTAAAATATTCTAGTGTACATTTAAAAGAATTTGTTATTTAAAGTCATATCATATTCTCTTGATAAATTAAGATTCCTTTTATAAAATGAATAATTACTACTCATCCCAATTTTCTCTTTTCTGGAAATGTGGAATCTCACCCACTCAGTTTTTTAAAAATGAGATAGACCTATATACTCTATTGGCTTCTTAAAAATCATAATGTTATGGAAAGTTCTTTAGGCCAATTTAAGTTACTCAAAGTTAAAACTTAGAAAAATGTGGTTGCTTAGATTCAGTTGAACTTGCTGAAGCTATAAGAGAATCTGACATGTATGACATTGTGGTTAGTTTTCTGAGTTTCACTCTGAGTTTCAATTTTCTCAGCTGTAAAGATGATATTATTTGCTCTGCCTATATGAGATTGTTATAAGGATCAAGCAAGATAATGGACAGAAAATGCTCAACAGAATGCGAAGTTTATATGATTGTTAGGAATTAGAATTACAAGTAGGATTTTAGTAGCATGCGTTAGATTTCATTTGAGGTCTCCCACATCTTACTTCCAGTTCCACTGATGTGCTCTATACACTATCCACACAGATAGTCTGTACTCCACATCAAGGTGTGAGTTTTGACAGCCACTCCCCATCTCTGGGGTGTGTGTAGATGTGGTTGGAGTAACAGCCATATGCTCAACCACATCCCTGTGAGATCAGACACTCCTGAGCGTTGTTTTCATTCAGACCTGCTCCCTCTCTAATGGCAACCTGGGAGACTGGCTTTCCAGCCTGTTTCAAAGCAGTTCTCAGCTAAGCCTCATCACTTCAATTTGTGCCTCGAAGTTTCTTTTTATCACTGATTCAGGCCAACACAGCTTGTCATTCATCGCTGCCTTCCTGGAGGCAGTTCTCAGTTTCCTGGAATTTTGCATGCAGCCTGTGACAGACAGTTAAAGCCCATTACAGTTGGGGGCAGCACGTAAATGGTGTCCCCCTGCCTCAGCCCATCCACCTGCTCCTCTCCGCAGTGTCTGCTCTGGACCTGCCTGGGGGTCCTCAGGCACAGCCAAGGGCAAAGACGGCTGGTGGAGCAGAGAGGGAGAGACACAAGAATGCCCTGGAATGTGATGTTTGCTTTATTAGTGACACACCAACTCTAAAAAGCTAGAAGGGAGAAGTTTAACAATGTGTTGAAGACGTGAGTATATAGTAAAAGTCTCATTATTTTATTGACATACTTCAATTTCATTTTTAAAATGAGAACAACAGTGTTCTCATGACAAAAAGCCAGACAATTACTTTACACTGTGTAGCCGAAACCTGCACAAGTTAGGTGTGCCCAGTGGGGAAGAGGCTGTGAGTTGAGTTGACTATGTGGTGGCCCAGATGGGAATTAGCAATCTCCTACCCAGGATGGGGTTAACATTCATTTAATATGCATTTATTGAGCAACTCCTGTATGCCAAGAGACATGCTAGATGCTGGGAGACAGCAGAGGCTGAAACAAGCGAGGCCCTGCTCTCATGGAGCTTAAATTGGCAGAACACAGAGGAGGTGAAGGGACAAAAGACAGACAAAGATACATGATAATTAAAATAGATAAATAAACACGAACACATCAGTTAGTGGGAGATGATATGTAAAGATTTAGAAAAGAGGGATGTGAAAGAGACTGGGGTCGTCAGGGAAGGTCCTTCTGAAAAAGTGACACAGACCTGAGATCTGAATGATAAGAAGGAGCAAATCAAGTAAAATTAGTTGGGAAGAGCACATAAGGCAGAGGGCTCAGCCAGTGCAAATGACCAAAAGTAGGACCAAGTTTCACAGGTCACAGTGGGACGAGGAGGAAGGCCAGTGGGCCTGGGGTGGAGTGTGAGAGCAGACGGCGAGGGGACACACGTGCAGAGGGAGACTGGGACCAGACCAGGCGGAGTGTGTCAGGTAGGGCCTGAATCATAAGTCCAGGGTTAGTCCAGAACGGGGTCCACCTTGAGGAGCTTCTGGGGCAATGAAGAGGCCATGGTTCTCAGAATCAGTCACTGCCAGATCTAAGGAGTTTATCTGGGTCAGCTCAAGGACCAGCCTTTGGCATAAAGGGCAGACACTGGCAGATAGGAACCATTGCAGAAACAGTACCCCGCCCTGGCGGAATAGATTAGCAGGTATTGGGTGAGTTGGTGATGGTCTCAGCTGACGGCAGTGAAACCCCAGAACAAGGTAGGGCAGACAGACATACTCTAGGTGAAGACTGAGTTGGAATACTGGAGCTCTCAAATCACAGGGGCATCACAGAGCATCAGTTCAGCCCCTCACATCCCATACCGCAGACAGGGGCAGCAAACCAGCTGCAGAGCCCATTTGCTTATGTATGAGAGCTCCCAATGTCCTGCCAGGTCTGACTTTCATTGGCTTACTCCTCACCAGGGCTGAGCCTGGAGTTGGCAGGTCATTTGGCCGGGAGGGGCCAGCTATACAGTACTGGAGTAGACTGGGAGTGATGAGCAAGATGGAAAGAATCTTGCTTTTAAGGTTCAGGATCAAATTCAGCGTTCTGTGCCTTTGAGTTTGAGCACCACTCAAACCCAACCTTTCACGTTTTTTGACATTGTAAAGCAACCACCCAGTAAAGGAGCAAAGGTGAAAGTTCATTGTGATGAGACTTGATTAGGCATTCCACGGGCAGATATGCCCTGGACTGGGTCAGGCGCAAGTTGAGGCTTTATGTGCCAACTGACATCTCAGGAGAGCAGGAAGGGTCCCTGCTCCAAAGGCAGCATCATGTCTAACTACAAGGTCCTTAATTTTCGTGGCCAGGAAAAACTCCAGAAGGCCCCAAAGCCCGTATCCTTCTTCCTAGACCATCCTGTCCCCCAGGTAAACATATCCCTAAACTTTTCATTTATTATAGTAAAATTAGACCATAATTAGGAGGAATTGAAATGAGGCATATTTCATAGAGAGATACGCTATAATATTACGTTAAAATGTGTGTGCCTGTTTGCTCCATGGAAAGTATATAGATAGCATACCTGACTAGGTACATCACATAAGGAACCCTCCATAAAAAGTTAGCAGAAAGCCTGTTATTATCTTTATCAGAAGCTCTCATTTCTCAGTGCCTGACCGTGTTCCAGGCGCTGTACTGAGCACATTTTACATGATCCCACGTTCCCTCTGTGATGCTGCTCTTTCTCAGTGAAAACCGTGAACTCGAGGAAGCCCAGGGTGTGGAGGGTTGTCTGCTCTGACACATCATTTGACTTACAGCAACTTTCCTATTACTGTCATCTTCCTTACCTCATGGGACTTGGGTAACCACTTATTTGTACTTCTTTTTTCTTGGGAGGATGAGGGCAATAACAAATTAGGCAGACTAAGTGCTTGGTTCATAGATACCAGCGATAAAAGGGACCTTGAGAGGCCTGGGCTAGCCTTCCGCCTTTAGACGATATGCGCAGGAGGGCAGGAGAGGTTAAATCTCCTCCTCATGGCCGCACAGACGAAACATGGCAGAAAGAAGCCACTGGCCAAGTCTCCTATTAAGATGCTGACTCCAGGGGCCGGCCCCGTGGCCGAGTGGTTAAGTTCACACGCTTCGCTTCGGCGGCCCAGGGTTTCACTCGTTCAGATTCTGACGCGGACATGACACCGCTCATCAGGCTGTGCTGAGGTGGCATCTCACATGGCACAACCAGAAGGGCCAACAACTAGAATATACAACTATGTACTGAGGGCTTTGGGGAGAAGAAGGGAAAAAAAGAAAAAAAAAAAGATTGGCAACAGATGTTAGCTCAGGTGCCAATCTTAAAGAAAAGAAAAGAAAAGAAGAGATGCTGTCTACTGTTAAGACCTCCGTCCCCTAAACTGAGCCTCAGTATGAGAGCAAGCGTCAGTATGTGTCAGCTGGGGTCATCAGGGAACCTCATCAGCGAGATACAGCACATCTGCTCCATTGGTTCTCCTTGACAAGATGCACTTTCAAAGCATAGAATGAGGAGGTGACAGTGGAATAAAAAATGGTTCCTGCAGATGGTGTGTTGTGCTTCTAACTGACCAATTTGGAAGAATTTAGGAAAGACAGCTAAAACTAAAAACTGTGGCTCAGAATAAGCACCACCCCAAAGAACAGGATCATAGCCTTCTTATCCCAGCCGCACCTGTAGCAACTTTCTATCCAGACGCTGAAACCCCCTGCCTGCCTCCTGCTTCATCCCTCTTAATCAAGCACTGCTGCTCCATCCCTCCATCCCTCCTTTGCTAACAGACCAAAGCTCAGGACAGTTGAGGAGGCGGTGGTAGAGGATTAAAGAGGGAAGGTGCTGAGGGGACACACTCCTGCCTGTCTCAAGTGGTTTTAAAATGCAGAAATGGTCATTAGCATCAAGAGGACTCTATTTAGTGCGTGTGTGTTGGGGAGGGAGCACTCTTCCTGATGACTGCTCCTGACCCACTAAGGAGGTTTCCTGAATGGCAGAGAAATAGCCTCTCCCACCAGCAGAAGAAGTCTTAAGATTTCCCAGAGAAATCTCTGGCAGGACACAAAGATTTGAACAAACATAGACCAGACATTGATTTAATGCAGATGCTGACACCAGAAGGAAAATGAGGAGTAAAGGGAATATTTGGGGAGAAGCAGCCGCATCTAGTGAAAGGAAGGAGAAAGCAAAGGAATAAATTGAAAGACCAAGAATTGGCAGCAAGGAATTCATCTCGTAACATTCATAACCATGTCAACCAGAATGTGAAAAGAAGTCTCTGGAAGCAAACATGGGAAAACATGGAGCTTTAGCAGAGGATCAAGACCTCAACCAAAACCTGAAGCCTGCTCACCCAAGCCGTGAAACTATCATCTCCCCTCGAAGGAGGAGGTGAGGCTCAAACTGCACTCACCATGGCATGATTTATTCACAAATTATATAGCCGTGATTAAGCACATAGAGTTAGCTGAAATGTTTAGTCACACTATTACCCACACCATGCTTGTTGGATTATACTTAAATGATCCCCCGAAGTGCCGTTAGGAAGCTGGGTGGTGGCAGTGGGGTTTGGGGAGGGAGGTGGGGGGGGATGGAGAACCTCAAGAATAAGCTGCATTCCGCACAGCAAAAGACCATCCTAGACGGGTGCTCTCTGTACTTTACCAAGTTGCTGGAGAGGTGGTGTGATGGAGTTAATGTCCCCACATGGAAGTTCCATCAGTAGATCTGAGGGTGTGCTGGGGGACTGAGCCAGCGAGTGAGTCAAATCCCCATTCCACCCAGGAAAAAGACAACAATAGAGCCTTTCGGAGCATAGGTGTGAGTCACGCTGGAGCATCAGCTCCTGCAATCCACACCATGACGTCACCTGGCATCTCCTCTGCCCGAAGCACGGCTGCGGGAGCAGCGACTGAATCGGAATCCAATCAAACTCTGTTAAGTTAACCTCTGCGAGGTCAACATCTGCTACTTGCTTTTTGGCCAGCCAGCACTCTCGAAAATGAGTGTAGATGGCTTGGTTAATGAGGCTTCAATAATAGAAGTCTGGGTCCTGATTAAATTTTGTGCAGCATGTGTTTGAGGAAACTAGTGTGTCTTGCTGGGTTTCTCAGAGTTGTCAATTATATGTCAAAAATTATAACAGTAAATTTCTTTTTAAAAAGTGTCCAACAGATAATTATCATTAAATATATACATGAAGCACATTAAATATGTATATACACATGTAACTATATATACATATACACACAGACACATATTATAGGTACTTAATGCTAATGTGTCTGTATCTACATATACAGGTATGCATGTGTATATATACACAAAGTTGTTGACCATAACACTGTTTGTTGCAACAATAAATACCTAATAATAAATGTCCAACAGTAGGATATTTTTTTAAAGATTTTTTTTTTCCTTTTTCTCCCCAAAGCCCCCCAGTACATAGTTGTATGTTCTTCGTTGTGGGTTCTTCTAGTTGTGGCACGTGGAATGCTGCCTCAGCGTGGTTTGATGAGCAGTGCCATGCCCACGCCCAGGATTCGAACCAACGAAACACTGGGCCGCCTGCAGCAGAGCACGCAGACTTAACCACTCGGCCACGGGGCCAGCCCTAGGATATTTTTAATTAGATTATGGCCCATCTGTACAGTGGGATGTTCTGGAGCCATTGCCAAGAAAAACCTATATTGATGTGTATTGGCACACATGCTATTATTACATCTATTACTTTCTAAACATTCTTAAAATATGTTAAGTGAAAGAAAACTATGTGATAGAAAAAATTATGCAGTAGGGCCCCATTTATGTAAATAAAGGATAGACACAAAGATTATAGACACATATAATTAAAGACACATATATTAAGGCTTGGACAGTCTCTGAAAAAATGGGGAAAATAGCTATTAACTGATTAGGTTCCAGAGAGGGATTGGTGGGCTGGTGAAGGTAGAGAGGGGTGAGGGGGAATTTGTTTGTTAAAATGAGGTTTTCTTCTTAATGTATCTTTTAAAATATGCCAAATGTTAAAGAAAGACACAATAAATGCATCCAATATTCAGAAGCCAAACTATGATCACTAAGTCACTGGTTGTTGAAAATATACTTTAAAAATTGTTCCAAGTTTCCGTAAATAAGAATTCAAATGCCCCCAAAGCAACTTCATTGTCAACATTTTTATACTGCCATGTCTTCTCTTTAGCACCATTTTCAAGAAATTGGGCCATTCTCTTTCTAGCTATTTCCTTTCCCAGTAATTCAGACAATCGTTGATCTAATAATAAAAGGAAGCTATTAGAGACTCTGTGTGCCAGATATTACCAAGCTTGATAAATTGCATGCCCAAGGGAATATGAGGAAAGCACATCAACAAAAATAGAATTTAATTCACATTGATTAAAACAATATATGCCAAACAGCTCTTTTTGTGGGAAAGGAAAAACAGCAACATTTATCAAGAAATCTAACAACTGAACATAGTTCAATGGCCCCTATAGGTTTCAATCATTCAAGGAATTTTTCTTGATTATTTATTTTGAATTGGGCATTATACTGAGGATGCATAGCAGGACAGTAGGGTGAAAGGAACAGATAAATTAAAACAATTACAATGCAATGCAATAAGCAGTACAGTAGAGGCCAGAAGGAAAGTACATTTGAGCAAGTGCAAAATGACGTGTAAATGTGAAAGAACAAGGTGTTGAGGGCAAGGCAAGAGCATGCTCTTCCTGGTGTGGAGGACCCTTCTCAAAATGCCTATTCAAGGTGTCCATTTGGATATCTCATGAGCATCCCAAACTCACACCCCAAGTCAAGCTTCTTGCTTCTCCACCGCCTGCCTCCTTTGGCTCCTCCCGTGCTCTGCCTCTTCTTAGTTCATGGCAACCGCATCCTTCAGTTGCTCAAGCCAAATGCCTGGGGGTCACTATTGAATCCCCACTACACCTCATATCCAAAGTGTCAGCAAATCCTTTTGGCTTCACTGAAAGGGTCCAGAACCTGATCATGTCTCACCAGGTCTATTGCTCTCACCCTGGTCCAAGCCATCATCATCTCTCACAGGGTTGCCCCACTTCAGTCTATCTTCTGCATAGTGGACAGAGTGATCCATTTATATGTAAGATACATCATGTAATTTTCCAGCTCGAAACCCCCCAATGACCCCCCCGCATTTCACTCTGAGTAAAGTCTTCACTGTGACCGACCAAGACCCTAAATGATCTGACACCTGCCCTCCCCTCATTCCACTTACCTCCCCTCTACTCACCCTTCTTGCCCACTCTTCTCCACCCACAGGAGCCCCCCGTAGGCATGATTGCTTTCCACACTCCAGTTTCTATTCAGTGATCCTTCTTGGTGAATCATCCTAATCCCCCTACATAAAATTGCAATCTCTTCTCTTACACCCTATCCTCTCCTTTTTTATTTTTCTCATATCACATATAACTATCAAACACACTCCATATTCTACATGCTTATTTGGTTTATTATCTGCCACTTACAACCCATCCCCAGAATGTAAACTCCAGAAGGGTAGAGATTTTTGTCTGTTTTGTTCACTGCTGTGTCCTCAGAACATACGGTAACACTCAGAATATTATAGATGTTCAATAAATGTTTGTGAAATTCATGAATGAATGAGTGGGGTCTGAAATGATCAAAGTTGAAGGTGAAAGGATACATAAGGGTCCAGCTCTTGAAGGTGTCGTGGTAAGAACTTTGAACATCATCAGACAATAGAAAAACACAGGAACAGGAGAGGTGGTTATACTATTTGTGTGTGTGTGTGTGTACATATATATATGAACGATATATAAATATATATACAACATCAAGAATGCAATATGGTGGAGGAAAGGCAGGAAAAGAAAAGCTGAAAAATTATTGCAATGCTATTTTGCAGTGAGGATGGAGAAGATGACACAGATTCCAGAGATATTTTAGAGCAGAATTCATGAAACATAGTAACTAAATTAATATGGAAGGTGAAGCAGAAGGATGACCCAAAGGTAACTCTGGATTTCTAGCCTGGGTGTTTGGGCATGTGTTTAAATACCATTAAATAATGTTAGAATGGATGACCTGCAAGGAAGGTAATAAAAGCCCACAGCGGTGTCTTCCAGGAGGAGATGAAAACTGGCTGGCTTCTGGCTTTATGATCAATCCATGCTGAGTCAATTTTTACACCTTGCAAGAGTGATTCCTGCAGCAGGCAGTGGACATACTAACTATGGTCTGTCCTTCCATTCCTTGAATTCATATGTGATATGAACTGGAATCTATAGCTGGAAATGTGAGGAGATTAAAAATAAGCAACTCATACTTCCACTGGAGACACTTGAAACTTATCAGATAATACTATAAAAGTTTATGATAGAGTGCTTCAAAGTCACAGAGGAATTTAATGACCATAAAAGCAATTCATATTCTGCTAAACAGAAGCGAGGAGGAGAAATAAGTAATAGATAAATGGATGCTGACATAATACTTGCTAACATTGTATAACATATTAGAGTAGAAATCACAATATTCAGGCTGGATTTGTTTTATCAAGGCATCTTAGGGCTTGCTTTGAAGACAAATATACTTTATTTGCATCCTAAACATGTAAGCATATTATTACCTTCTACAAAGAAACATACCTCCTCTTGTTTTTCTTGAGCCCTGTGAAACTCTCAGTCTAGCTCTCATTTTCTAAGCTTTGATAAAGACGGGAAACTAAGACATGCTTCACTTTCCTCTTCATTCTATTGCAAGAAAAATTCCAGTGTAATAAAAACAAGAGGGAGGCCCATCATCGGTGGCAGCTGTCACCTGGTCTCCATGGCAGGTGGCCAGTCCTGTTGGTTGTGCTTCTGAGAATGTCAATCCAGGGCTGCCAAGAGGAGACAGAAATCCAGGTTTTCATATGAAATTTCCCTTTTAAAAAGGTTAACAAGCAGGTGAAAACTGGTAAAGCACTGTGCATGCCAATGGTGTACACAAAATTAAACCCATTTGCTGGCTTGAGCAGAAGTTGGAACTCTGCTTCAGAGTTTACGAAACTCTTTCAGGTACCTTCTCCTGCTTGACTTCATAACAACCCACAAGATAGGATTGTTGCCATTTTCCTTTTCTGATATGATAGTGACTGAGCGAGGATCAGGGGCTGACCCAAAAGACATCAGTCCAGGCCTGCTCAGGTCAGGCCTCTCAGTCCAAGTCTCGTGCTCTTCCCTCTATTCCATCTGGTTGTTTTAAATGTTCAGAAGACTGAGACAAACTTTAGATTCTGGTTACCTTCTTTTTCCTTCCTAGTTATACAAATTATTTGAGACCAAAGCAAATAGACAAAAACAAATTGTATATGTGTAATTTCATTGAACTCACCTTATAGATTGTGAGAAAAAATATAGTAATCATGAAAAATGCAGCAAAGTTTATTCTTCTTCAAAATCTTAGGGAACTTATTAGTTAGGTGCTTGTTATTCTTGTCACTGGCCCCAAGAAGGCAAGTTAAGTCTAACCTTAGGGGTTCACATGTCTTGTGTCTTCCTTTAACATGTGGATATTACATCTCAAAAAATAAGCACAAGAAAAATAAGATACACAACTAAATACCTGTAGCCCATCAAGAAGGCAATTGAGAGACTTCATATTACACTGCATTTATATAGCATGTGAGACATTATAAATCCTTTCTACACATATGATGCTATTTGATCCTCATAACTTATGACATATACAGGGAAGGTATTACAATCTACTCATGGGAGATGAGGAAATTGAGGCTCAGAGACATGAAAAAATTTATTTGTTCAAGGTCATACTGTTTATGAGTAAAGACCAAGAGACTTAGTATCAAGGGTCAGATTTTCACACAAGCTCTACCACTAAATAGCTCTGTGACTTAGGCAGGACACTTTTCTGTAGGCATTAGTCCCCCTCTTAGGGAAAAAATAGACTTTCACTGTAAAATCTCTAAGTTCCTTCTAGCTCTGACATTCCAGGGTTCAATGGCCAGTCCCAGGCCTCTGATTCCTAGTCCAGCGCTCTTTCCACCTCCCCATCCTGCCTTCCATGCTCCAACCTGACAGCTCTTATTTGCTAGGAGAGCCGTGATGTCTCCGACCAAACCTGGACACAGAGGCACAGCCTAAAACATGAGTAGCGATGGGGTCAGGACAGATAGAGGCTTCTCCAACAGTTGCTACGTCAGAAGAGATACAAGCAACTAAGATCCAGGAGAATAAGGCAGCGACTAAAAACACCGCGTCGACAATAGTCAAAACAAGACAACACTGGAAACCAAGAGATCCAGACTAAGGCTGAAGGTCCTGTGAGCTGGTCAGAGGTCAAGGAAGAAGAAGGTCATGCTAAGGAAGGAGGCAGCCGTGTGTGAGCATCAAGAAAGAAAATGGCCAGACGGATGCCAGGTGGTGAGCTGACCAGTGGCGCTGGCAGTTAGACGGCCAGGCAGAGGCAGGTGCTGGATCAGGACAAGGATGCTTTCCTCGCTGGTCTTTTGTATTATTTTTGTTTTTTTAGGGTGTAGGGTTTAAACTAGAGTGATCATGGCAAACTTGGGAGCTGAAACCTTCCCGATGAAGATAGAGGTCAAGGATCAGTGGAATTACAGGGTGGAGGGGAGTGGAATTGCTGAGTTGATCAGCAGTTGCTTCTTTCATCCAGGCATGCCACACCACATCCCCTCTTACAGCCTCCGTGCAGAGCAGAAGGTTCAGGCCTGTGCTCTCTACTCTGAGCTAAAATCTGTGAATTTGGCACATTGATGACTAGTGAGATAAGCCTACCTGCCTCGATGACAAGGTTTGTCTTCCATAAAAGCTTATGTCACCTAAAGTAAACAAGTGTGGAGAAAGGGTTAAGAATTCACCACTTTGGATTTATGAAGAAAGATTCAGAGATGTGATTGTGAAAATTATTTATTTAAGAAGGCTGCTCCTTTGGGGACAGGGGATAAAATCCCAAATCTGTTGGACACTGGAGAAAGCGCTGTGATGCACTATGCAGATTTCCACCACCACCACTCCTGCCTGCCTCACCCTTTTACTTTTGGAACTGAAGAACTCATCACCACACACCCCCATCTCCCTCGCCTCCCATTGCTGAAAGTGTTGGCGGCTGGAAGCTCTCACCTGACCCCTCCGCTGGATTGCCAGCACCAAAGAGAACAGCCTTTTCCAAGGTCACGCCGCCTGCCCAGGGGCAGGCCATATGCAATGACTTGTTGGTGTGGGGATACAAAGGTCCAGCACCCTTGCTCCAGTTTGGGGCCCCCACAGCTCCAGAATTCCCCACAGGATCTCTGAAACTTTGGCTGGGACTTCATGGCCCTCCAGCCTCTCCCTCTGTCTGGTCCCGCTGCATTCAGTTCCCCAGGGTGCGATTCTGAGAGTAACCCCAGGAAATGTCCTGCATGTGAACCTCCACCCAGTGCTGCCTTCCAGAAACTGACCTGCAGCAGACACATTCCAGCATGTGAAAAACAAATATTTAAAACAATAATGACTTTTGGTCTGAGATTTATCAAATAATAAAACAATAACAACAAAACCAATAGTACCAATATCTCCTTTAAATGAGCCCTTACTTCATTTCAGGTATAGTCTATTATCTCATAAAATCCTCACAAGATGCTAATAAGTAGATATTAGTGTCCCTATTGCACAGATGAGAAAACTGAAGTTTAAGAGGTTGAAGTAATATTCCCAAGGTCATAAAATTAATAAGGTCTGGAACTTGAGCTCAGCTCCATGTGGTCACAAAGCCTGCACGCTACCTATAGTCTCAGATCCACCCTGGAAGCACTTTTGTCGTCAGATAGAATTATGAATGCAGACAATTGATATGCAGTGGTCATCTCAGTACTCTAACAACCGTACTGCACCAGAAAAGACGGCAAGGCTGGGAGGGAAAGGGAGTGTAGGCAATGTGTCCTTTGCTTTTTTCTCATTGAGATCAAAGATAAACAGATTTCATTAAGCAAGATCTTATAAGGAATCTTACTAAAGTCTATTCTTCATTAGTAATTATTATGAGTTGAATTATGTCCCCCCCCAAAAGATATGCTGACATCCTAACCCCTAGTATGTGACCCTAATAGAAATAAGGTCATTGCACATGCAATTAGTTAAAATGAGATCATACTGGAGGGGGCAAGCCCATAAGCCAATATGGTTGGTGGGTTGGTGTCCTCAAAAGAAGATGACGCACAGACAGAGAGAGGGAACACCGGGTGCTGACAGAGGCAGAGATGGAGAGAGCAGCCGACAGCCAAGGAACTCTAAGGACCAACAGCCACCACCGGAAGCCAGGAAGGGGCCAGGAAGGATTCTCCCTGGAGCCCCAGAGCGAGCGGCCCTGCGGACAGCTTGAGCTCAGACTTCTGGCCTCCAGAACTGTGAGAGGATGAGTTTCTGCTGCTTTAAGCCACACACTTTGAGGTACTTTGTTGCAGCAGCTGCAGGAAACTAATAACGGTAATCATGGAAAAGGAGACGAAAACAACAAACACGTGGCGTTTTCCATCCATCAAATTTATGTCCACCAGACTTTTTAATTGGCCAAATTAATGTCTGATGGTACCACAAGCAGCAGTGTGACAGTAAATGTTAAACAACCAGCTCTGAAGAAAGATGTGTGTAGGTATGCAGGTGTAAATATATGCTTATATTTATTTTAAATTTTACTAATGCAAAGGATATATAGCACATAATTTAGAAATAATGAAATATACAATACTCTTTGTTATCAAGTCCATGTAGCCGGTTGATTCTCACAGAAGGCTTTCTGTTGATTTTTGCTAAATTCCCGAATCCGAGGCCAACCCAGAGTCACAAGTGATGAGTGAGTGTAGTTGGGGCGTGAACGGTGGTTGCTATCCAGCTTATGTTAATGACTAAGGCAAAGGGAGACAATAAAGACACGTGTGAGAACTTCGCTTACTTGTCAATGACGTGAGTTAATTCTTTGCTGAATTAGATAATATTTTTCGAATACTGGAAAAATATATTGTCAATTTTTGTGCTATTCATGGTATAATAGCTACAGGAACAATACACATTTAAGGTTAATCCATATTATTAAAACAACAAACCAAGCACTAATTTTTAGTGTTTGCCAACTTCCTTGCCACTTAATGCTACCAACATGATGTCCCTCAACACAGAGCTGTGAAGAGATGTGTGAAGTAGCCACCATTCTTCAGTAGTACGGCCGACATTCAGAGACAAGAGACGGAAGGCAAGAGCACAGGTCATGGTAAACTGCTCTAAAATAATCAGAAGGTGACGAATTTCAAGTTTTCCTTCTCTTTATTTTTAATATAGTTCATTTAATTGCAAGTTTATATAATTTAATTTTTAATCATGGCTACATTAAACAGTTGGCTTGCAAATTTCTGAAATATTAACAATTGGCACTCATACACAATGCAAACCAGAGCGCCGCTGAAAAGAACGCATAAGGAAGGACCCCCTCCCATACCACTAGTGATGGTGTAAGTTTAGTACAACCACTAAATTTAGTTTCCACTTGTAGAGAAACTTTCACAAATAAGCACAAAGAGATATGGACAAGGACGTTTATTGCAACATTTTTGTAATAATGAAATTTTGTAATAAAGAAATTGCAATATGTTTGTAGTAATGAAAAAAACTAGGCTGAAGAACGGCCTAAATGTTCATCAATAAGACAGTGCGTAGATTAATTGGGTTTATTATGTTATATATTATATAATAGTGACAATTAAAGAACGGGAGCTATAGATGCCAACATGAACACATCCCGCAAATCATCATAAGCGAGGACAGCAAATGCAGAATGATATGCATATCATGATAAATTTTAGATAACGTGTGAAACTAAACTAAGAGATGGGAGAAGGAAAGGACAAGCAAGAGGCTCTAACTATATCTGAGACATCTTTTTAAAAAGCCCTCAGTGAACCTGACTGAACATCCAGCTTTGTAAAGCTGGGTAGTGAGTAATGGCTGTTGCTTACATTATGTTCATTGCCTTTCTACATGTTTAAGATATTGCGAATAATGAATGTCGCCTAGTTTCCATTCATCCTATTTCTCTTTAATCTTCTGAGTGTAAATCATTAAAAGTCCCTTTGTGCCTCTGGAAAGATCTGTTCTTGTTTCTGCTCAGGGCTGGGGAGCGCCTGGTCAACAACCACTTTTGACTTCTTCCTCTTAAATGGGCCTATTGATTTTCTTACAGAGAGGCTCTTACCCACTGTGTACAGAAGTAATGAGCCAAAGATATTTGCACCACTTCATCCTCTGATCTCTCAGTTGCAGGGTGATAAACTTTTCCCTTAAGTTTTTATTTAAAAAATTCAAACCTACAGGAAAGTGAAAAGAATAATACAATAAACTCCCATATAACCTTCACCTAGATTCATTAGGGGTTCATATTTTGCCACAATGAATATATTTTGCTGCAGTTTATTACTCTCCCTATATACATTTTTTTTTTAGTGAGGAAGATTTGCCCTGAGCTAACATCTGTTGCCAATCCTCCTCTTTTTGCTTGAGGAAGATTGTCACTGAGCTAACATCTATGCCAGTCTTCCTCTCTTTTGTATGTGGGATGCCACCACAGCAAGGCTTAATGAGCGGTGTGTAGGTCTGTGCCTGGGATCCAAACCTGCAAACCCCAGGCTGCTGAAGTGGAGTGCACACACTTAACCACTATGCCACCAGGCTGGCCCATCTCCCTATATAATTTCGAGTATTAGTTTAGTTTAGTTTAGTTTTTTTGCTGAATGAGAACACCCATATAATCTTCACCTGGATTCACCAGGAGTTAATATTTTGCCGTATTTACTTTATTTCTCTCCTTATATATTTTTAATTATTTTTTTTGCTAAATGATTTGTTGGCTGCAGGCATCCTGACATTTCATCCCTAAATATTTCACCGTAATACATTCTCCTACCCAACCACAATACCATTACCACAGCTAAGAAAATTCACATACATCCATCTAATAGTCGAGCCATACTCAAATTTCTCTAACGTCTCAAAAGTGTCTTTTATATCTGTCCTTTAAAAAAATCATAATTCAATCAAAGTTCATGCCTTGCATTTATTTGGTGTATCTCTCTGATTCAGTTTTTATTTGTTCTGTTTTTCAAGACATTAAGTTTCTTGAAGAGTTCCAGTCAGTTTGTTTGTTTTCAAAATACCCCATAATATGGATTCCTTCTGATTATTTCTTCATGATCAGATTCAGGTTAAATAAATGAAATAGCACTTTTTGTGTGTGTGTGAGGAAGATTGGCCCTGAGCTAGCACTGTTGCCAATCTTCCTCTTCCCCGCCCCACCCCCGCAAAGCCCCAGCACGTAGTTTATATCCGAGTTGCAGGTCACTCTAGTTCCTCCATGGGGGACGCCTCAACAGCACGGCCAGATGAGCGGGGTGTAGGTCTGCGCCCAGCATCTGAACTGGTGAACCCCGGGCCGCCAAAGTGGTGCATACAAACTTAACCACCTGGCCGTGGGCCGGCCCCTAATGTGTGCTTCTTATGGCCTTACATCAGGAGGCACACAATGTCAGGATCCTGCATTGTTACTGATGCTAGTGTTGATCACCTGATTAAGGTGGTGACCACAAGAAGTCTCCACTAAAAAGGCACACTTTTCGTTTGTAATTAATAATTTGTAGAGTGATTCTTTCAGTCCATGTGAATATCCTGTTCTCCAATAGCCTTTCCCCTGACCTTTCTTGCGTCAGTTATTACACTGAAGTTTTGGTTGACTTTTTAAGCAAAGAAAATTTTGAGTCTTATTACGTGTGAGTGGTAGATCTTCCGTATCTCTCCAATAAATCTCGAGAGAAGTTAAGTTCCTCTTTTCATTCATTATTCCATCCATTTTCTTTAGCCGCTTTTTGTCCCCTTCCTGTTTTTTTTTTTTTTTTTTTTTACCATATCTCTGTCCCACTTTCCCCCTGGACTAATGACTTCTTGATGCCTTCTTATTTGATGTTTCTTCTCCATCATTTCTTATGCTGAATCTTTCCTTCATTGTCAAGCATTATTCTCTTTCTCCTTAAAATGGCACCAGGAACCCACATTTCTCTATAAAGCATTTTCTACAAAGTTCTTTCTATCTGCTTGAGTTGGTCTTTTATTCAAAATATATTAACTGTCTGCTTGCAGACAATCATGCAGGCGTATTTGTCAAAGGGAAACTTGAAATCATAAGCCTGATCTTATGTGCCAGTCAGCCTGCCCTAAGTGTTGGGGTACTTCCATCACAAGTTGTTAGCCTTCAGTGAGATTGAAACTTCCCATGTGGGGGACATGAGAGGTGATTTCAGGGAGTGGGAGAGGCAAAGAAATTCAGGAGAAAATCAGGCATAATATGTCATTGAACAGAAAAAAAAGCTCCCAATTTATTTCAATAATTGTATAAATGCCTTTATTTAGGACCTAAGAGTGTGAACAACCTGTCTATTAACATTTTTACCTTAACAGCCTTGTTGAGAACTGCTTACTGCAAGCCCACTCACCACTTGTGTGGCTCATCCCCTTGGGAGTGCAGGCCCTTGGTCCCCATCCCACAACATCTTTGTTTGGTGATCACTCAGGCTGGGCCCAAAGCCTTGTAATGACAGGAACTGGTGACCTTGTGAATTAGCCTGCTTTGGTTTTCAATAGCTCGAATTGTTTGGAAATTCTGGCATTGAGCAAGAATCTACCTCCTTGTAACATCAACCCGCTGGCATCAACCCTCTGAAGCCACACAGATGGGGTTCAGTGTCTCCTACATATGACAGCTCGTACACTGGTTAAAAATAGTTGTATCATTCTTCTCTTACCTGGGACAAACATTCCTGGTGTCTTTAGTCATTTCTTGTGTTTCACAGTTTCTGGGCTGTCAAGATCCCTTGAAATGTGTAGCATCCAGAACTGAACCTTGCCCTAAGCTTTGATCAGTGACTCACAATGGACCATCAAATATTTCCTGTTTTAAACACTGTGAAAGAGTTCAAACATTGTGCTAAACCCTAGGCTATGATTTTGGCTGTGGAGAGAACAGGCAAAGCTGACCTCTTCCTTCCAAAGAGCAAAGTGTCTTGAGCCCCTGAAGGAATCAGATGTACAGGTTTTCAGCCCAGAATGTTTCCCAAAGTGTAGTTGGTAGCCCTCTGCGGGGAGGGGGCAAGATTCCTTCAGCAGATCCAAAAGGTCAAAAACTATTTTCATAAGAGTACTAAGACATTATTTACCTTTTTTTCTATTGATAATTGCGCTAATGGTGCAAAAGCAATAATGGGTAAAACTGCTGGCATGTCAAATTAAGACAGGACACCAAACTACATGCGTCATCACTGCATTCTTCATCAGCATGCACTTGCAGTGAAAATAATGCCAGTTTTACTTAAGAATGTCCTTGGAAAGCAATAAAAATTATAAGTTTATTAAAAATAATCCCTTGAGTACACATATCCTTCATATTCTGTGGGATGGAAGAAGAAATACTGATAAAGCCTATCAAATATGAGCTTGGACGATTCTCAAGGAAAAGCACTTGTGTGATTCTGGAAGTTCCATGGAGAACATGCTACCCTTTCTAATGGAACACCATTTTCATGTGAAACACATGACTGACATATAAATTATGGTAATTTAGACTTGGGTATTTGGCAAATATTTTCTCGAAAACAAGACGTGCATCAAGTCAACCACTTCAAGAAAAATAATTGACAGTAATTGCTGCCAATGATAATGTTTGAGTTTTCAGGTGAAAATTAGTATTTTAGAGAACTAGTATCCAGCATCATGAGTTTGATGGTTTCCAGTATTTAAAAACTTTTCTGAGGAGATCAGTGGTGACGTTAACTAATAAGTTCTTTAAATGTTATTTCACGAAACGTGTCAATATTTGGAAGATTTGTGTAATGTAGTGAATAAATATTTTCCAAACAACTAATGGATGATGACACAAAATCATACATGGATAAAAAATCCATTTTAAGTTCAGGATGGACTCATGGATTTTATTGTAAAGAAGTATGAAAAGTTCACTGATATGGTTTCAGATTTCACATTGCAACTAATCTTTAAGAAGGTACCATGTGTTCAGTTTTGATACAGTATCAAAGAAGAATAGCCACCATTATCCGAAAATCCTATTCACATGTATGTGAGGCTGGATCTTTAAACATGCTTTATCCAGAGCAATGTTTCATAACAAATTGAAGGCAGAGGCTGATACGAAAATTCAGCTATTTTACATTAAGCCAGACTTTAATTATATTAAGCCAAATTTCACATTACTAAAGAAATTTGTAAACATGAAAAATAATGCCAGTCTTCTCACTAGAGTTTTAGAAAAGATTGTTATTCCTCACGAAATGTTATCTATGTTAACATGTAATAGGCTTATTGTAATTTTTAAATAAATATTTTTAGAATTTCTGTTTTAATTTCTAATATAATAAATATTGATAGTTATAATCCACATAAACAAAAGCTCTTTGGAGTCCTCAGCAAATTTTAAGAATGTTAGAGAGTCTGAAACCAAAACATTTGAGAACTTTTCATATAAGATAATTGAGTTTTCTGGGAAACGTAGGATCTCAGATATATCTACAGTGCTTTTGTCACTGGTAAAATTACATTTCATTCTAATTCTAATTAGTAGACATCTTTCACTGCAATGAAATGAGTTTTTAATAAATGATTATTATCACCACGCTAAAATAATAACAGCTAACACGTGCTGACTGTTTGTGTCAGTCTCCATGCTGGGCACAAGGGCACAGCGGTGCTTAGACACAGTTCCCTCTTTGTGGAGCTCAGGCTAACAGAGAGGACAGATGCTGAAGGAGAATTGAGCGTGTGGGAGTCTGAGTGGCACCACTCAGTTTAGGATGCTAGGGATCACAAGAGCTTCCTCCCCAGCTGAGGACAAAATCAGAGGACTCACCCTACAGTCCTAAGGAGAAAGGGTGGGTTTGAGGTATATTTGGTAGGGTCTTGGACTCAATTTGGTGACTGAATATAAGCATGAAGGAAAAAGAGGAAGGATTAAAGGATGACTCAGCTTTGTGGCTTCCAGTTCTTTCACTGGATCATCAATTTAACAAATATTTATTGAGTACCTACTATGTGCCAGCACCATTCTAGGTGTTGGGGTACAGTGCTGAATAAGAAGCAGCATCTTGGTGAGATGTGTTGGCTGTGGGGAGGGGACAGACAATCAAACAATGGGTCAATTAGTCCACGAACTAGGCTGATATGACAGAGAAGTGCACTTTGGATCGGATCAGGGAGCCCTGTTTGAGGAGACAACATTTAAATGGAATTCTGAAGAACGAGCCAACCATGCAAAACAGGAGAGAGAGTGTTACAGGAAGAGGAACTAGTTGATGAAATTCTCCAAGGCAAAAATGAGCTTGGTGAGATGAGAAATGGACAGAATTGCCAGATTTAGCAAATAAAAATAGAAGATACCCAGTTAAATTTGAATTTCAAGTAACCAACTATTTTTTTCTTTTTGGTATTAGTGTGTCCCATGCAATATTCGGGACATAATTATACTAATAAAAAAAACTTCATTGTTTATCTGAAATTAAATTTTAACTTGGCATTTATAGAAAATCCCAAAGAATCAAAAAAGAATTCTTATAATAAGCAATTATGTGAAGATTTGAAGATATAGGGTTAATATACAAAAATCAATTGCTTTCTTCTGTACCAGCAATGAACAATTGGAATTTGAAATTAAAAACACACTACCATTTACATTAACACCAAAAAGAAAAATAAAAAGAAAGAAAGAAGAAGGCTTAGGTTTATATAAATCTAACAAAATAGGTACAAGGTCTATATGAAGAAAACTAAAAAACTCTGATGGAAGAAGTCAAAGAATCTAAATAGAAAGATAGTCCGTGTTCAAGGATAGGAATATTCAACACTTTTAAGATGTCAGTGCTTCCCAACTTGACCGACAGACTCAGTGCGATCCCAATCAAAATTCCAGCGTGTTATTTGTGGTTATCAACAAATTGATTCTAAAGATTGTATAGAGAGGCAAAATATCCACAATATCCAACATAATATTGAAGGAGAACAAAGTTGGAGGACTGACATCACTCAACTTCAAGACTATAGGGGCCAGCCCTGTGGCCAAGTAGTTAAGTTCGCTCACTCTGCTTCGGTGGCCTGGGGTTTCACTGGTTCGGATCCTGGGCGCGGACATGGCACCGCTCATCAGGCCACATTGAGGTGGCATTCCACGAGCCACAACTAGAGTGATCTACAACTAAAATATACAACGATGTACTGGGGGGATTTGGGGAAGAAAAAGTAGGAAAAAAAAAAAAAGATTGGCAACAGTTGTTAGCTCAGGAGCCAATCTTTAAAAAAAAAAAAAGACTATAACGCTATAGTAATCAAGACAGTGTAGTATTGGTGAAAGGATAGACAAATAGGTCGATGGAACAGAATAGAGAGTCCAGACATAGACCCACATAAATACAGTCAACTGACCTCTGACAAAGATGCAAAGACAATTCAGCAGAGAAAGGGTAGCCTTTTCAACAAATGGTGCTGGAACAACCAGACATCTACGTGCAAAACATGAATCTAGATGCAGACTTGACAACTTTCTCAAAAATTAGCTCAAAATGAATCCTAGACCTAAATATAAGTCACGAAACTTTCTAGAAGATAATATATGGGAAAATCTACGTGGTACATTTGGTGATGACTTTTTACATACAACCCCAAAAGCATGATCCATGAAAAAAAAATTAAGTTAAACTTCATTAAAATTCAAAACTTCTGCTCTGTGAAAAATACTGTTAAAAGAATGAAAGGACAATCCAAAAACTGGGAGAAAATATTCATAAAATATATATCTTATAAAGAGCTTGTATCCAAAATATACAACGAACTCTTAAAATTCAACAATAAGAAAACAACCCAATTATAAAGAAGGTAAAAGACCTGAATGGACAGTCATCAAACAAGATATGCAGATGGGAAATCAGCATCCGAAAAAATGCTCAACATCTTATGTCATCAGGAAATTGCAAATTAAAACAAACCACAGGGGCCGGCCCGGTGGCGCAGCGGTTAAGTTCGCACGTTCCGCTTCTCGACGGCCCGGGGTTCGGGGGTTCGGATCCCTGGTGCGGACACGGCACTGCTTGGCAGCCATGCTGTGGTAGGCGTCCCACGTATAAACTAGAGGAAGATGGGCACGGATGTTAGCTCAGAGCCAGGCTTCCTCAGCAAAAAGAGGAGGACTGGCAGTAGTTAGCTGAGGGCTAATCTTCCTCAAAACAAAACAAAAAAAAACAAAACAAAAAACAAAAAAAACAAACCACAGTATATGGCTGTTAGAATGGTTAGAATCCAAAACACTCACAACAAATGCTGGCGAGGAGGTAGAGCAACAGGAACTCTCATCCATTGCTGATGAGAAGGCAAACGGCAAAGCCACATCAGGAGACAGGTTAGCAATTGCTTACAAAGCTAAACATAGTCTTAACATATGATCCAGCAATCATGCTCCTTGACATTTACCCAAATGAGTTGAAAGCTTGTGTACACCAAAAACCTGCACGTGAATGTTTACAGCAGCTTTATTCATAATTCCCCAAACTTGGAGGCAACAAAGATATTCTTCAATAGGTAAATATATAAACAAACTTTAGTACATCCATACAATGGAATATTATTCAGCAACAAGAAGAAATGAGCTATCAAGACACAAAAAGACATGGAGGAAACTTAAATACATTTTAAGTGAAAGACTCCAGTCTGTAAAGGATACATACTGTATAATTCCAACGATATGACATTCTGGAAGAAGGAAAAGCACAGAGACAGTAAAATGATCAGTGGTTACCAGGGGCTGGAGGGGAGTCGGGGGGAGTGGAACAGGTGGAGCACAGGGCGTTTTAGGGCAGTGAAACTATTCTGTATGATATGGTGATCTCCAAAGAAGATAAACAAATGGCCAATAAGCATGTCGTTATACATTTGTCAAAACCCATAGAATTGTACAACAGAAAGAATGAACCTGAATGTAAACTACGGACTTTATTTAATAATGATGTGTCAGTATTGGTTCACCAATTGTAACCAATGTCCCACACTAATGCAAGATATTAATAATAGGAAAATTGTGTGTGGGGTGGGGAGGGTATATGGAAACTCTCTACTTTCTACTCAATTACTCTAAAAATCAAAATGTATTAATTAAAAAAAAATTAACTGGGCATCCTGTAGGTTATTTGGCAGCCCCAGGAACATAGAGAAACCCACTGTGGTTGGATTTGGTGGGTGGATGGAGAGTGGAATGGCATGAGTTTAAAGAGGGAGAGAGGGGTGAGAGTACAGAGGGCTTTGTAAGCCAGAGAAAGGAGTTTTGATTTCATTCTGTGTGTAATGAGATGCCTCTGGAAAGATCAGGATTTTTAAAATTCTCTCCACCTGCTGTGTGGAGAATAGATAGTTCCTGCAGTGCAAGCCAGGAGACCTTTACAGGTTTATGGCATTAACCGGAGCAAGAACTAACAGTGACCGGGTTGGTGGCAGAGCAGGAAGGGAGCAGTGGCCAGATGTCTAAAGTGGGGACAGAAACAAGAGAGTTTTGTATTGGTATTGGTGCTGGAGAATGAGTAAAAGAGAAGAATCAAATACGGCATTCAAAATTTTGCCTAAGCAATTTGATGTTTGGTAATACCATTTACTGATATGGTAAAGACTAGATATAAAAAGTCAAGAGTTCTTTTTGTCCTTTGAGATGCCTGTTAAATATCCAGGTGGAGATGTCAATTTTACTAAACTAGGGGATGATACCATTAACTTATATTGGAAAAAATGGCAAAGGAGCAGTTTGCATGGGGCAAGGTTATAAATCTGGTTTTCGACATGTTGAATTTGCGGTGCACGTGAGAGATCTGAATGGATGTGTTGAGTAGGCAGTTGGATGTCTTAGTCTAAAGTTGAGAAGAGAAAGTCTGGCCTGGAGATATTATCTGGGAGTTGCCGGTACATAAGATACATTTAGAGCTGTGAGGTTGAATGAGATCGCCTGTTGAGGCTCATGCGCCATGTCATAATCTCTACTTCGCAACACCAGGATGACGTGGAGTGGGGATAAGCATTCTCTCCAAGGCTGGCTATTTCTCACCATAGGCTACAACGCAGGTCTTCTCTCCTTTGGATCTCCAAACTTTAAAAAGTTTCCACTGGTTACCTCCCAACTAATTCTGGGAGGTGGAGATGGGGACAGAGCACATGGCCTTTACTGTTTCTAATTTTATTCTTCCTCTCAACTCTCTCTCTCTCACAATTGTAGAGCTCTTAAATCAGTCAAAGGGATGGGAAGAGCCCTGCTATGCATGCATCACCATCTCCTCACCCCCAGATTATCAGCGCTTGCGCTTAAAAGTTACTTCATTTCTAACAACTACTCCTCCTAGGGCAAGTTTTGGTCTGTGTCACATCGTTCAAGTAGGGTTGGGGTAGAAGAACAGAACAAGCTGGTTACATCCCAAAATAGAATTTCACCGTATGTATTTGTTCGTTATTGTGGGTCCTGTCTTCTCTAGTCTGCACGTCTACCTCTTTCTATCTTTTTAAATAGGAGTCTGTTTTATTTGTGAGTACACTGACAGAATTTCATTTTTGAAAACTCTCCCGTCATTCTTGAGATATTTTTTCCTTTTGTTTCTGAGAGGGAATCTAAGATAAGGATTCTCTAGGAATAAGATAATAATTAGTAAGGATGGAAAATCTGCTTTTGTAAAATAACACATGCTCTTACTGACCTGAACAATTATCTGAGATTTGTGCAAAGTGATTTATTTCCAATTCTTTTCTCCCTCCAGAATTTTTTTTGTATTTTATTGCGGTCGTAATAGCTTATAACATAGTCAGATTTCACTTGCATGTTATTGTTTGTCGTACACCATATAAGTGTGCCCCTTCACCCCTTGTGCCCACCTTCCACCCTCCTTCCCCCAGTAACCATTAATTTGTTCTCTTTGTAAGTTTGTTTATATTCCACATATAAGTGAAATCATATGGCGTTTGTCTTTTTCTGTCTGGTTTATTTCACTTAGCATCATGCCCTCAAACTTCATCCATGTGGTTGCAAATGGGACGATTTTGTCTTTTTTATGGCTGGGTAGTATTCCATTGTATATATATATGTCACATGTTCTTTATCCAATCATCAGTCGATGGGCACTTAGGTTGCTTCCCCATCTTGGCTATTGTGAATAATGCTGCAGTGAACACAGGGGTGCATGAATCTCTTTGAATTGTTGATTTCCAGTTCTTTGGGTAAATATCCAGTAGTGAGATAGCTGGATCATATGGTAGTTCTATTTTTAATTTTTTGAGAAATCTCCATACTGTTTTCCACAGTTGCTGCACCAGTTTGCACTCCCACCAGCAGTGGATGAGAATTCCCTTTTCTCCACAACCTCTCCAGCATTTGTCGTTATTTATCTTGGTGATTATAGTCATTCTATTGGGTGTAAGATGGTATCTAAGTGTAATTTTGATTTGCATTTCCCTGATGATTAGTGATGTTGAGCATCTTTACATGTGCCTATTGGCCATCTGTATGTGTTCTTTGGAAAAAGGTCTTTGTATTGCTCTTTCACCTCCTTGGTTAAATTTATTCCTAGATATTTTATTCTTATTGTTGCAATGGTAAATGGAGTTGTATTCTTGAGTTCTTGTTCTGTTAGGTCGTTATTTGAGTCTAGAAATGCTACTGATTTTTGTAAGTTGACTTCATACCCTGCAACTTTGCTGTAGTTGTTGATTATTTCTAATAGTTTTCTGATGGATTCTTTAAGGTTTTCTATATATAAAATCATGTCATCTGCAAACAAGGAGAGTTTCACTTATTCAGTGCCTATTTGGATTCCTTTTATTTCTTTTTCTTGCCTAATTGCTCTGGCCAAAACCTCTAGTACTATGTTGAATAAGAGTGGTGAGAGTGGGCACCCTTGTCTTGTTCCTGTTCTCAGAGGGATGGCTTTCTGTTTTTCCCCATGGAGTATGATGTTGGCTGTGGGTTTGTCATATATGGCCTTTATCATGTTGAGGTACCTTCCTTCTATACTCATTTTATTGAGAGTTTTTTTTTTTCTCTCATGAATGGATGTTGGATCTTGTCAAATGCCTGCTATGCATCTATGGAGATTATCATGTGGTTTTTGTTCCTCATTTTGTTAATGTGGTGAATCATGTTGATGGATTTGTGGATGTTGAACCATCCTTGTGTCCCTGGTATGAATCCCGTTTGATCATGGTGTATTATCTTTTTAATGTATTGCTGTATTTGATTTACCAATATTTTGTTCAGGATTTTTGTATCTATGTTCATCAGTGATATTGGCCTGCAATTTTCCTTCATTGTGTTGTCCTTATCTGGTTTTGGTATCAGGGTGATGTTGGCCTCATAGAATGGGTTAGGAATATTTCCATCCTCCTCAAGTTTTTGGAATAGTTTGAGAAGAATGAGTAATAAATCTTCTTTGAATGCTTGGTAGAACTCTCCTGAGAAGCCATCTGGTCCTGGGCTTTTATTTTTGGGGAGGTTTTTGATAACTGTTTTAATCTCTTTACTTGTGATTGGTCTATTCAGATTCTCTATTTCTTCTTCATTCAGTCTTGGGAGGTTGTAAGAGTCTAAGAATTTATCCATTTCTTCTAGATTGTCCAGTTTGTTGGCATATAGTTTTTCATAATATTCTCTTATAGTCTTTTGTGTTTCAGTGGTATCCATTGTAATTTCTCCTCTTTCATTTCTAATTTTATTCATTTGAGCCTTCTTTCTTTTTTTCTTAGTGAGTCTGGCTAAGGGTTTGTCAATTTTGTTTATCTTCTCAAAGAACAAGCTCTTTGTTTCATTGATCCTTTTTACAGTCTTTTTTGTTTCAATTTCATTTATTTCTGCTCGAATTTTTATTATTTCCCTCCTTCTGCTGAGTCTGAGCTTTGTTCTTCTTTTTCTAATTCTGTTAGGTATAGTTTAAGATTGTTTATTTGAGCTTTTTTTTCTTGTTTATTAATATTGGCCTATATTGCTATAAAGTGCCCTCTTAGGACCGCATTTGCTGCATCCCATATGAGTTGGTATGGTGTGTTTTCGTCCTCATTTGTCTCAAATATTTTTTGATTTCTCCTTTTATTTCTTTGACAACCCATTGGTTGCTCAGTAGTATGTTGTTTAGTCTCCACATTTTTTTTCTTTTCCCTGCTTTTTTCTTGTGGTTGATTTCTAGTTTCATAGCATTATGGTCAGATATGACAGTAGATATTATTTCAATCTTCTTAAATTTATTGAGGTTTGCCTTGTTTCCCAATATATGGTCTATCCTTCAGAATGTTCCATGCACACTTGAGAAGAATGTGTACTCTGCTGTTTTTGGATGGAGTACTCTCTATATATCTATTATGTTCATCTGGTCTAGTTTTTCATTTAATTCCACTATCTCCTTGTTGACTTTTTTTCTGGATGATCTATCCATTGAAGTAAGTGGGGTGTTGAGTTCCCCTACTATTATTGTGTTGTTGGTAATATCTCCTTTTAGCTTTGTTAATAGTTGCTTTATGTACTTTGGTGCTCCTGTGTTGGGTGCATATATATTTGTAAGTGTTATGTCTTCTTGCTGGAGAGTCCCTTTTACCATTAAATACTGCCCCTCTATGTCTCTCCTTACTGGTTTTATCTTGAAGTCTACTTTGTCTGATATAATTATGGCAACACATGCTTTCTTTTGTTTGCCATTAGCTTGGAGTATTGTCTTCCATCCCTTCACTCTGAGCCTACGTTTGTCTTTAGAACTGAGATGTGTTTCCTGGAGGTAGCATATGGTTGGGTCTTGTTCTTTAATCCATCCTGCCACTCTGTGTCTTTTGAGTGGAGAATTCAGTCCATTTACATTTAAAGTGATTATTGATGTATGAGGGCTTAATACTGCTATCTTATTGCACGTTTTCTGGTTCTTCTGCATATCCTTTGTTTCTTGTCCCATGTATATTGGGCTACCAATTTGATTAGGTACTTTTCTATGTTGGTTTTCTTCATTTTATCCTTGTTTATCATATGTGTCTTGGTTCTAATTATTTGTTTAGTGGTTACCATTAGGTTCATATAAAAAGTCTCTAAGATGAGATAGTCTATTTTCTGATTGCCTCTTATTTCCTTAGACTGTACTGATTCCATCCCTTTTATCTTCCCCTTCTAATTTATTTTTGTCATATCTTATTCTATCTTGTCTTGTGAGTTTCTGCTTAAGGTGATGATAAAATTTTTAATTTGGTGTTTTCCTTTTCTTTATCCTTGATGTAAGAACTAAGAGTTTACCAACCTGATCTGGCAGAGAGCTGCTGATTTCTGATTGTTGCATACCTGTTCATCTCCTTGCTCAGGGCTTTGTAGCCCTTTTCCTGTTTTCTTTTTTTTCCTTTCAGGCATGAGAGTCTTCTTGAGGATTTCTTGTAGTGGGGGTCTTGTGGTGATGAACTCCCTTAGCTTTTGTTTATCTGAGAAAGTTTTTATTTCTCCATCATATCTGAAGGAGATTTTCACTGGATAGAGAATTCTTGGCTGGAAGTTTTTGTCTTTCAGGATTTTGAATATATCATTCCACTCTCTCCGAGCCTGTAATGTTTATGCTGAGAAATCTGCTGAAAGCCTGATAGGGGTTCCTTTGTAAGTTATTTTCTTCTGCCTTGCTGCCCTTAACATTTTTTCTTTGTCATTGACTTTTGCCAGCTTTACTACTATAGGCCTTGCAGTAGGTCTTTTTACATTAACATAGTTGGGAGTTCTGGTAGCCTCTTTTACATGGATTTCCACCTCCTTTCCCAGGTTTGGGAAATTCTCCACTATTATTTCTTTGAACAAGCTTTCTGCTTCATTCTCCTTTTCTTCCCCTTCTTGAATACCTGTAATCCCTATGTTGCTTTTCTTAATTGAGTCAGATATTTCTCTGAGAGCCTCTTCATTTCTTTTTAGTCTTAGTTCTCTCTTCTCCTCCCTCTGAAGCATTTCTATAGTAACGTATTCTAAATTGCTAATTCGGTCTTCCATATTGTCAATTTTGTTGTTTAGGGAGTTGAGATTTTTTTAAATCTCATCCATTGTGTTTTTCATCTCCAACAATTCTGATTGGTTCTTTAAAGTTTCAATCTGTTTTGTGAAGAAGCTCCTGAAATCATTAATTTATCTTTCTGTGTTTTCTTGTAACTAATTGAGTTTTTTCATGATAGCTATTTTGCATTCTTTGTCATTTAGGTTATGGATGTCTGTGTCTTCAAGGTTGGTTTCTGGGTATTTGTCATATTCCTTCTGGTCTGGAGATTTAGTATACTTTCTCGTATTGCTTGATGGTGTGGATTTTTGCCTCTACATAGTGTCATTATCTGGTCACTGCTGCCACGTGCCTCCACTGGGTGAGGATCAGGCATTGTGTATTCTGGGTCCAGCACGATCTGGGGATCCCCAGCTCTGGCCACTGGCTGCTTTTCTCACTGTGTGATGCTCTGGCTGATGGCAGATCTGGAGCACTGGGCAGAGGGCGGGGTGCTTTCCTTTCCCTGTGCTTCTCTCAGCCTCCACTTCTCACTCTGTGTGGAGCTCTTGGTGATAGCAGGACTGCAGTGCCCGGTGGGGTAAGGAGTACTTTCTTACGCTTGCATACCTCCCCCAACAAATGCCTCTCTCTCTTCTGGGTGCTTTGGGCACTCCACCTGCCACTGCTTCTCTCTCTGTGCGATGCTCCTCGTGACCGTGTGGCTGGAGCACCGGTGGGACCAGAGCGCTTCTCCCCAGCTGAGCCACTCCTCTAGCCAGCACCTCTCTAACTGTGCTGCTCTCCCAGCAAATGTGTGGCTGGAGCATGGGGCTGGAGTGCTCGGCAGGAACAGAGTGCCTCTCCCCAGCTGAGCTGCTCATGTAGCCAGCCCCTCTCTCACCATGCTGCTCTCCCAGCGAATGTGGGGCTGGAACACCTGGCAGGAACAGAGCACCTGTCCCCAACTGTGCCCCTCCTCTAGCTGTGAGTCTTCTCTCTCCATGGAGCTCCTGCTGAGCAGCTTGACCTTCCTCCAGAGGATCCAGCCTCACCACCACCTTCAGGCATATGGCTGTGTGGGTCTCCCAGACATCTCCTATGTTGTGTGTGTGTCCTCTGTTGGTGTTTGAATGTCCTTCTAGTTGTATTTTAGAAAGGAGAGTCTGAGGGAAGACCTCACTCCACCATGATGCTAACGTCACTCCCTCTAGAATTTTTTTAATGTCCAAATTCTTACATTACTTTTAAATTGAGGCATAACATGAATATAGTAAAGTATCTAAATCACCCAATTGTTATATATACAGTTAATGAATTTTAAACATGTCTACAACTATGTATTACATGTTTTTTTAATCTTTCACTTCTTTCCAAAATAAAGAAGATAAAATATGTCACAGAAAATATAATTAGTTATGTTATTTAATCTCTTTAGATAAAAAGTCCAAAACTTTTTGGTCTCAGCACCCCTTGATATTGTTAAAAATTATTGAGAACCCTTAAGAACTTTTGGCTTTTGTTTACATAAGAGGTAGATAGGTATACAGATAGATAGATGATAGATGAGATAGATATGTGTATATTATATATATTATAAATTAAATCTGAGAAAATTTTATAAAATACAAGAACACACAAGCACACATTCCGTTAGCTGTTAGAATAATGACATCATGGAAAACTACTGTATACTTGTGAGAAAATGAGAAGAAAAAGGCAAATAATGTCTTAGAATTATTATGAAAATAGTTTTAACCTCACATACTTTCTGAAAGAGACTTGAGGATCCCCAGCCATCTCCAAGAGACAGCACTTTGAAAATTGCTCTTCAAGAGCTCAGTTTCCGTATCTACATAATACGGCATTAGACTAGATAATATTTAACGTTATTGATACTCTGATTCTCTATAATCTCTGACCTCCATTTTTTCTGCCCCGGTAAGTTCACAAAATTCTTTCCTACAACCATTGACTTATCTTTTTCCCAAACCTGTTAGATGGTAGAGTAGGTCATGTTTTACGTAGAGCACCAGGAAAGGTGATGAGTGAAAAACTGTTACTTAGAGATGGGCCGTAAGGCTTCTAGAACCTCATCAGATGCCATGGAGGCCTGATGTGGTGGGAGGCTCCCTGTTGTGATCAGAGATATGGGATCCCCACTTCTGCTTTGCCAGAGCAACTTCACTTTTTGTCCATTTTATATAATGGGGTTCTACATAGATTTAATTTTTTAAAGGGTCCTCCAAGCACAAGCAACCAATAAAAAAAACAGGCAAATTGAACCTCATCAAAATTAAAACTTTTGTGGATCAAAAGACACAATCAAGAAATTAACAGAACAGGAGAAAATGATTGCAAATCATATGTCTGATAAAAGTCTGGTCTTCAGAATATGTAAAGAACTCTTCAACTCAATAATAAAAAGACAAATAATCTAATTTTAAAATGGACAAAATATTTGAACAGACTTTTTTTTTAAAAAGATAAACAAATGGCCAAAAAAGCATGTAAAAAGATCATTAGTCACTAGAGAAATGCAAATCAAAACCACAATGAGATATCACTTCACATCCACTCGGATGGTTATAACCAAAAGAGAGGTAATGATAAGTGTTGATGAGGCTGTGGAGAAATTGGAACTCTCATACATTTCTGCTGGAATTGTAAAATGGTACAGCTGCTATTGAAAACAGTTGCATTTCTTCGAAAAGTTAAACATAGAGCTACTATATGACTCAGCAATTCCACTTCTAGGTATATAGCCAAGAGAATTAAGAACATATGTTCACACAAAAACTTGTATGCAAATCTTCATAGCAGCAACATTTCAAAATAGCCCAAAGTGGAAACAACCCAAATGTCCATCAACTGATAAATAGATAAACAAAATATGGTATATCCATACAGTGGAATATTATTCAGTCATGGAAAGGAATGAAGGGCTGATTCACGCTACAACATGAACCTTGAAAACATTATGCTAAGTGAAAAAAGCCAGACACAAAAGCTCACATATTGTATGATTCCATTTACGTAGTGTTCAGAATAGATAAATCCACACAGAAAGTAGATTAGTGGTTGCTAAGAGATGGTGGAAAATGGTGTGTGACTGCTAACAGATATGGTGGTTCTTTCTGGGGTGACCAAAATGTTCTAGAATTATATACTGATGATAGTTGAGTAACATTGTGGATATACTGAAAACCACTGGATATACTAAAAAGCACTTTAAAATGGTGAATTTTATGTAATATAAATTATATCCCAAATAAAGATTGCAAAAAGAAAAATGAGGTCCTCCAGAAATTATTATTTGGACCTTTAGAGACAACTTTGTGGTCCAGAAAATAAACAAAGGAATAAAGGAGACTGTATGGAGATTTCCATCGAGGAGGAATTGTGCAGAATTCTTATTGCCAGATTGAGTGAGTCTCTCAGATAAGCAGAGTTCTTGGGTCACTGAAATCCCAGGGCAACTGCTATCATGCTCAGAAGTGTGAAAATGCAGTTGTTCAGGCTGAGTGGACCCAGTGCTGGTGAGGCACGTGGAAACCCATAAGAAAGTACAGACAGACAGGCCGATTTAAGGGCTGCCTGCCCATGCCCTCAGCCTGAGTCAAGGCAAAACTTTCATATGTGCTTATAAAACTCAGGCAGATATGAAAATGAGAAAGAAGGAAACAAGAACAAAACCAAAAACACCACCATAACCATAAAAGCACTTGGGTCTTATACATCATAGGAAAACAATCTCTTTATGCACAGAGTGCCTTTTCTCTGGTCATCTGTAGGGCTTCGAATAGGTGACCCAATCAAACCAGTACTTATTTGGATTCATACCCAAAAGAACACATAGGTGTAAGAATTGAGTTTAACGACAAAAGACAAAAAATGTTTAAAATAGCTCATTACGGAGAAACACATCTGATGGTGTGAGATGGTGTACGTCTTGGGAGGAAACGGTCTGAGGCATCGTCTCTTGCAGCCACTCCCTTTCCTGTGCTGGAGTAAGGACTGTAAGAGCCAGAGGGGAAGCAGCCCGAGACTCAGGCTCCAGGACGCAGCTCCGAGGGGACAGGGAGGCAAACCTGCTGTGAGATGGAGAGCCTGCCAGGACAGAAATACAGGGCTGGCTCTCAACACACCTAGTCATGGGGCTCGGCCTGCTCTAAGAGCAGTCTGCGCATGTCAACTCCCTCAGGGGACCTGGGACTGTGGAGGGGCCCTGTCTGGATTTTCACGTCCTGACTAAGATGACCCCATGCAGGCAGGAGGGATGAGGAGATCCAAATAGACTGGAGTGTCGAAATTCTGGGTAGTGCACAGATTAGAAAGGTTCATTATGTCTTATGTTTTATGTAGGTTGACCATACTAGAGCTCTGAATTTATACTAGAGCAATAGTACTCAAAGCCGACAATTAGTAATTTGACAGATATTTGACTAGAATCACTGCATATTGTAAGCTATATATAGAGTTACACATTTAACTCACTCTCAGGGAGAGAGAAATGGAAAGATTGTTTTTTTAAGATACGACAAGTATACACCCTTTTGATTAGTTTTCTCATGTTCTGTCATCATGCAAAATGAAATTTAGGTCCAAAGGGCAGTAAGCAGTAACGAATATGCAGCATCCATCTGGAGTGACACACGAACAGTTACTGAGGAAGAGCTTCCAAGAAGGAAGCCACGAATGCTCTCACCAAAGCCAGATAAGCAGAAGTGTTGTCAAAGAAACAGTGTCGGGTTTTTTTTTAACTTCCTGGTAAAGATAAATCACATCTAATTATATTTTAGTTGCCAATTCCTACTCAAATCCTTGAAATCTTTCATGAAAATGAATTAAAACCATAATTCTTAATAAGAAATTTGAGAACAATCACCCTCTCTCAATAGATTAGAATATTGCATAGTTTCTCAAAATAATTTATAATCTTAACACGAGTACAAAATCTTCACACATTACTCTCTTCTTATAGCTTATGGGATTCTTTTTCTCATTGTAGTTACACTAAAAAGATCCTGTATATCCTTTTTCTGTTTTAGTAAGTTTAGAGAGGATGAATTTAATTACTGTAATTTCATGTAGACATGCAAACAAAAACTGGCCCGCATCATAGAGACAGAAGGCACACATGTGTCTGAAACATATCTGCAACCATTGACTCCCCCGCTAAGTTTCCTCCAGGGAAGGGCGGGGTTGCTGAATGAAGAACGAAAGCACAGAAGAGAGAAGGAAGCTGGGTGAGTGGCTGAGTCAGGAGAAAAAACCGAGTAGTGGAGAGCCGGGCTACTCCTTTGCCTTCTGAGCTGTGGTATCCCACAGGTAGGCACACAGTCCCCTATGTGAAGTTCATGGGGTCAGATGTGTTTCAAAAGTTCAGTTGTTTTGGAGGTTCACGGGTTCAGATCCTGGCGTGGACCTACACACAGCTCGTCAAGCCATGCTGTGGCAGCACCCCATATAAAATAGAGGAAGACTGGCACAGATGTTAGCTCAGCAACTATCTTCCTCAAGCCAAAAGAGGAGGATTGGCAACAGATGTTAGCTCAGGGCCAATCTCCCCCCACCCCCCAAAAATAATTCCGATGTTTTGGACTCACTGAAGATAAACTCTATCAGATATGTGCATATGATGTAACAGCCCAGGGATGAGGGGCGGCAGTTCATAACCAAACACACCAGCACGTCTGCAGGTTAACATGTGAACATCACACTAGGAGGGATGAAGAAAGACTGAACACAGCCTCATGTCAGCTCAGGTCCGATTTTGCTGTCAAATGAATTCTGACAAATCTTCTGGTTTTCAGAGATTTTTGGAATTGTGGATAAAAGACTGTGAACCCATAGGTAAATTTAAGAGACTATGCCCTCTTCTTCCTGCATGCAGGGAAAATCCTTTCCTGGGTTGGTGGAAAATCCTCTCCAGTATCTTCTTTGCCCTCTGTCTTCCCTTGACCCTTCGCAATAGCTTGAGCAAGAGACAGCAGCCCCGCTCGCCCCTGTGTAACGCTGGCTCTGACTGGTCGGGGTGAATTCTAAGAAGTGAATTTGACGTTCAGTCAAATACATAGATCCTTGTTAGTTACACTCCCAAGAGAAGGGTTTTGTAATTGCTGGATTTATTGGATCATGGTAAATATGTGAGTATCCAAATAATTATCTTGGGGAGTCTTCCACTGTATCATTCATCTTTACTTAAATTATGTGTATCGTTTGTCTAAGCAGTCCAAGATAACCTGATGATAAAAAACAAAAATTTGGTATCCTAGTGAGTTTAAATGGCTGAGGTATCCCTGTCTGCTCTCCTTCTATCTGCTTCCTTTCTCTTCCCTCGGAACCCTCTGCCCCAGTCCAAGTTAAGGAGGATGAAAAGTGTGAGCAAGTTCTGAAAAGCTGTATTTTAGGTATTGAGACAACTAGCACTTTGTTCACAGGCATCACGATAGTCAATGTGCCGTAAGGTCATCTTTTTGGCTGTGAACCAATTTTTAAGCTTGAATTGGCAGAGCTATCAGTTTAGGAACTGAAAATGCCGTTTTCTTGGTCTTCAGACCTACCCAGTGAAGGATGGTAGTGAATGAAGATTCTGAGCTGGGGCGACTCGGGCTGTGTGAGAAAGGATTCACTGTGGCCACGCAGGCCAGTGCTTCCAGCAGAAACACAATGGGAACCACACTTGTGATTTAAGATTTTCTAGTAGCCACTTTTTTAAAAAATCTTTTAAAAAAAAGAAACAAGTGAAATTAATTTTAATAATATATTTTATTTAAGCCAAAATATCCCAAACATTAACTTTATGATATGTAATCAATACAAAAATTAATAAAGAAATATTTTACGTTTTTCACACCAAGTCTTCGAAATCTTGTGTATATTTTATACTCGAGGAACATCTCAGTTTGCACTAGCCACGTTTCAAGTGCTCAAGAGCCATACAGGGCTATCGGCTACCATATTGGACAGTGCAGGGAATATGGAAGTTTAGAAGGCAGAGCTGACAGTCAAACCCTCAGCAATTTTTGATTCTTCTGGGAAAAGAATGGTTCCTACTTTGACTTTTCTTTCATATTTATTCTACTATGTATTATAAACAAAAATAAAGACCATCAACTAGTGAAAATAATTTCTGGTACTTCCAGTAAACTAATGAAATACACTGGATCCATGCTAAGAATTGTACATTATTCCGTGGCTAAGTAGAAATCACAACTGGAATCTAAAATTGGAGGAAACAGTGCAATCAGAAAGGTTTTGCCCATTGAGCATTTTGCAACGAAATTTGCAGAACTGGCTATCTCTGTTGACTTTAACCTTGAACTTCTGCTGGCAGCAATTTAACCTGCCCTAAGGAGAGTACTAAGGACAGTGCACAAACATGGTAAATGCTAGTGAGTGAGTGTTGAAATGATTCAAAAATAAAATTCAAGTAGGCTGGCCCAGTGGTGTAGTGGTTAAGTTCACACGCTCCAGTTTGGCGGCCCGGGATTCACGATTTCAGATCCTGGGTGTGGACCTACACAGCGCTCATCAGGCCATGCTGTAGCGGCATCTCACACACAAAATAGAGGGAGCCTGGCAGAGAAGTTAGCTCAGGGACAATCTTTCTCACCCCCCCACACACACACACATACAAAAAATAAAGTAAAATAAAATAAAATTCAAGCATGTGTAAGGAGTTACGCTTCTTCCCCTCTGGAACCGGGAATTTAGATTTTATAAGCTTGTTTTACAGTAACCAACGGCACCTAGATTTTCACAACTATAAAACGAGAATAATATCTAGTGTTTGTTACAGGCATTGTTCACAGTGTATCACATGTATTGGTTTGTTTACTCCTCACAATAATTGTATAAGGAAGACACTGTATTTTATTCTCATTTGAAAGATGAAGAAACTGAGACCAAAGACGTAAAGAAACTTACCCAAGATCACACAGCTAAGAAGAAATGAATTAGAATTCAAACTCGTGTTAATAATCAGTGTTCTCTAACCTACTATATTTATAAGATGAGATAAAAATAGATGAAACCTGATTATCTTAAGTAGAAATCATAATATAAATGCAATATGCTCAAAAATAACTATTAGTGGAAATAACCTTTATTAAAGGAAATCCTATTTTGTTTTATGTTTAAATTGTATGTAGTTTGTCTCATGTTGTACCATGACAGCTAAAATTTAAACTTATTCATTCATTTATTTTGCTCAAATATCATCTATCAGTGAGACCTTCTCTGTCACTTACAGTAAAATAGTAATAACCTTGTTGAGCCCTTGGCAATCTTAACCTTCCTTAATTACAAATATATACATATAAATTCCCTAGTATAGATATATGCTATAAATTTAAAAATAAATTCCTTATTATAGATTTACCTACACGTTTGCTGTCTCTCTCTGTCCTTGATAATGTAAGCGCCACAAAAGCAAGGCTTTTTTTCTATTTTCTTCACCATTCTATCCCTAGTACCTAAGTACAGTGTTTAAATCTCAATGAACATTTATTAATTGAACAAATGAATGATTTGTAATATTTATTCATTCATTTACGTTGAAACAACACACATAGCAATTATGCACATAGACTTCGGAGCAAAAGAGACTTAGGGTCACAGCTACCATTTACTATTTGTAAAATATATGAATAAGAAGAAATATATTGACCTTGTAAGGTTATTGGGAAGATTAAATAGGATACTGCTTTCTAAAAGTGGCATAGAGGCTGGCACAAGACTATGCTCAATGAATGTTATTTTTACAATATTTTTATTACTTATCCATTCATTAAATAAATACTTTGCCAAACACAGTGCTAGGTGCTAACAGAATTCGAGTTAAAGAAGAGTTCTCTTTTGAGATAAATCACAGTTTTAATGCACTGCTGGACTCATAAGAAGTAAAGGGAGACATCAAGGACTCCGACACCCCTCCCTCCCAACCATACGGGGAGCTGAACGCAGTCAGGAGCTGGGAGCCAGCAGCAAACGGGAAAGGCAGTGTTTCCCTGAGAGCAAAGGCTGAAAGCTGTTCTGCCACTAGGAGCCCAAGCCTCAGGCCGGGGTGAGGAGGCTCAGGTAAACTGCCGTTCTGACATAAGCAGGGATCCTCAGAGGGGACTGACACAGTGCCAGTCTCAGTGAAGCACAAACGGGCACAAATTCTCTCTGAAAAAATCTGCATGATTTCTATGATCTAAGAGCAAGTAAATATGGGTTCAAAAGGATCACCAAAAACAAAAATGTCAGGGGCTAGCCCTGTGGCCGAGTGGTTAAGTTCGTGCGCTCCGCTGCAGGTGGCCCAGTGTTTCGTTGGTTCGAATCCTGGGCGCGGACATGGCACTGCTCATCAAACCACGCTGAGGCAGCGTCCCACATGCCACAACTAGAAGGACCCACAACGAAGAATATACAACTATGTACTGGAGGGCTTTGGGGAGAAAAAGGAAAAATAAAATCTTAAAAAAAAACAAAACAAAAATGTCATCACATCACAGAAAAAGGAAACAAACAGATTTAGACCCCCAAAGATTTCATATTTCAAAATTATTAGATAAACAATACCTAATAATTAAATATGAAGTATTTATAGAAATAAAGGACGGGATCATAAATTTGATCAAGTAACAAAATAAGTAGATTTACAAAATACAATAGAACTTTTTAAAGTGAAAAATATAATTGTTGAAATTAAAAACTCAGTGGATAGATTAAATAGTGGATTATAGCAGCTGAAGAGAGAAAATATGAGCCTAAACATAGAAAATACGGGAAAGAGATAAAGAGATAGAGAGGCTAGCATGAGAAGCCTACCACACAAATACTCAGAGCCCAGAGGTGGAGAATAGAAAGAAGAGAGGAAAGGTAATAATTGAAAAAAAAAAAGGGGGGTTTCTGATGAGAGAAAACTTACCAAACAGATAAATAAAAGTAAAACTACACTTAGATACACTATAGTGAAACTGCAAAATATCTAAGCAAAGAGAAGCTCTTACAAGCAGCCCAAGAGAAAATGCAGACCACTCACAAAGCTATGACAATTAAACTCACAGCAGACTTCTCAACACACAAAAAGCAGCCAGAAGCTGTGGAATAATATCATTGATAGCTGAATGGAAACTTAGAAAATGAAAATTATTTTAATCATGAGTGTGAAATAACTACCACTTAGATAATCAAAGACTGGGAGGGTCCCCAGCCAGCACATTTACTAAAGGATTTACTTCAAGATGAAGGAAAATGGTTCCAGAAGGAAGGTCAGGGATGCAGAAGGAATGGTAAACACATAAATTGAAAAATATGTAGTTTATAATAAAAATTATGTCTAATTGTAAAATAAAGCCCAAATTTCTTGTATTTGGGGGAGAAGATTAAGATATTGAGTATAAGTAGGCTTTGTTTACTCAAGAAAGATCATTGAAAAAATAGTAACAGAATATTTAGTTTCCAAACCAGAAGGAGAAAAAAAGAGGAAGAGAAAAACAACGAATAAGAGTCTTATTAAATTTTTTTAAAAATAAGAAAGGGAAGGGGGCCGGCCCCATGGCCGAGTGGTTAAGTTTGTGCGCTCCGCTGCGGCAGCCCAGGGTTTTGTTGGTTCGGATCCTGGGCGTGGACATGGCACCCCTCGGCAGGCCACGTTGAGGCGGCGTCCCATATGCCACAACTAGAAGGACCTGCCACCAAGATATACAACTACGTACCGGGGAGATTCGGGGAGATAAAGCAGAAAAAAAAAAAAAGATTGGCCACAGTTGTTAGCTCAGGTGCCAGTCTTTAAAAGTCTTTAAAGGGGCCGGCCCGTGGCTGAGTGGTTAAGTTCGCGAGCTCCGCTGCAGGCGGCCCAGTGTTTCGTTGGTTCAAATCCTGGGCGCGGACATGACACTGCTCATCAAACCACGCTGAGGCAGCATCCCACATGCCACAACTAGAAGGACCCACAACGAAGAATATACAACTATGTACCGGGGGGCTTTGGGGAGAAAAAGGAAAAAGAAAAAATAAAATCTTTAAAAAAAAAAGGAAGAAAAAAGAGGCACAGAAAAAATAAGACAAACAAAAGTAACACGTAAAATAGTATAACCAAGTCTAAATGTGTCAATAATCACAATGAATGTAGATCTCATCATCTTACAAGTTAAAAACAAAATAAACCAAAGAGAGAGGGAGGGGGGCTGGCCCCGTGGCCGAGTGGTTAAGTTCGTGCGCTCCGCTGCAGGCGGCCCAGTGTTTCGTTGGTTCGAATCCTGGGCGCGGACATGGCACTGCTCATCAGACCACGCTGAGGCAGCGTCCCACGTGCCACAACTAGAAGAACCCACAACGAAGAATACACAGCTATGTACCGGGGGGCTTTGGGGAGAAAAAGGAAAAAATAAAAATCTTTAAAAAAAAAAAAAAGAGAGAGAGGGAGGGAAAAAATTCCAGCTATATACTGTTTACGAGACATACCTAAAATATAAAAACACCAAAAAGTTGATGTAAAAGAATAGAAAATGATATAACAGATAAATACTAATTTAAAGCAATATTATATGAAATAACTTTTGAATAAAGAAAACAAAAAACTGCCCAAAATCTTAACCACAATTATTTTCATTTTTATAAATTCCCTCTATCTTTTGTCCTAAGCTTCCATATTTTTATATTACTGTATTTGTGATACACATTTCACTTTAAATGTGCTTTTTTCTTTCAAGTATTACAGTATAATAATTTTCCATGTTTTTAGGTAGTTTGTATAATATAATTTCATAATAGCTATTTTGAGGCAATTGTTAATAAATATGTTTTTATTATTTGTTTAAAAATAACAAAAAATTGACTTTTTTGTAAGTCAATTATGTATCCTGTACAACCTTTCCAGTAGTGAATTTTATAAGTTTATTATCAATTGTGTGAAGTAAAAATTCATTTTATTTGTCCTAAACACTTAATCTTTAAACTTCGAAATCCATTTATCGTCTGAATACTTCTAGATTTAGGGACCCATATTCATCTTATGCGTGCCACTCGGAGTTTATAGCTTTTGGACGTAATGCTACTTGGTCGACTTTGCAGGCTGAAGCGTTGCCCTCTTTTGCACCTCCCCCCCTAGCACCACACATCCTGCCGGTCCTTTGATAGGACCCTTCTCCCGCCCTCTTTGAAGAGAGCGGAAGGCCGCACAGCTGGTTGGGAGTTGGAGCAGGGTACAGCACCTTTGGACAAAGTCTCAAGATGGAGTACAAGACTGAAGTGAGGCGCTCAAAAATACCGACAAGAAACGTTACTCACATAGGACCTCCTCCGTGCCACGCAGTGTTTCATCACACCACATGCAACAGTGCTCAGTGTGAGTCCAGGAAGGGCTCGAATACCTGTTTGAGTCCTCTCTGTCTCCTCCTCCCTTCTTTGTTTCCAAGGAAATCAGAGCCAAGGGACTAGGCATCCAGGCGGCTTGCCTGTTTGCAGAAGCTGTAACGCTGGCATCAATACTCCCATTCATCTGCCTCCCTTCTGGGTCAAGAGGACAGAACGACAGTGTGGATTATAAAACAATGGGGTGTTAACTTGGGGGCAGGAGGCCCCAAAAATCCAAATAAACAAACCATAGAGGTCAATGTTAATGAGCAGAGAACTGGCTTGTAACTAAGACTCTACAAGGCCTGGAAGAACTTAATAAAATTAGATTATGTTTCAATGACCGCCATCACAGCAGAGCTAAATAATAACCACACACTTCGCGCGGTCATACAAACGACTTGCGCACATAATTACAGATTTATGAAAACTAATGAACGAGATGAGTGCCTCCCTCCTCTCTGACTGGGAGCCTTTGTTTTCCTCCTGGGAGTTGGACAAAAGTCAATAATGTCAGCAATTCATCTATTTCTGTCTGTTGGTTCATCATGCAGAAATTAAATGAGGTGCATAATGTGAATTTAGATGTCAACATTCTGTTGAATTCTAGAAAGATGCACTAAAATGTTGGTTTGCCTTACATTTCATCAAATTTGTGTCATTCTGAGTTTGTCAATTTTGGATAATGGAAAACTGAAGATTTGCATAAACCTAAATTCTGCTAAGGACCTCGTGCTAAAATGTTCTTCATTTTATTTTCCTGAATGGCAAGTTTTGATCTGTTCAATCCAATCTTTAAAATCCTCATTATAAACTTGGGAAAGCAATATTCTCTTTAATCTCAAATATTCTGTGATTAAATTAATCTTCTGGACAAGCCTTAAAAAGAATAGTAGTTTTGTCTGGCAGGCTAATCACTTGACACCAACATTATCATGAGGTATTAAAAATCAAAACAAAATAAAACAAGGTTCATGCTGCCAATCATTTGGTCTGTCTGTGCAGAGTCACCTTAGGCCCTCACCCGGCGCCTGACGGATGGCACAAATCTGGGAGCAGAGGCTGAGAGTCCCAGAGCTCTGGAGCTCAGCCGTGGCGCCAAGCACATGGACATGGGCTGTCCTGGGCCCTGCCCAACCGAGAACAGCAAGAATTATGATTGCTATTTAAAGAAAGCGAGTTTTAATATTATGCAACACAATATTAAATATTGGCTTATATAAAGCAGCCTACAGCATGTGCTGCATGTTGGTTGATGTGTGTAATAGCTTACCTTGAAACTGGCTCCTTTTGTGGCTTATGGCCCTACAACCCTCTTAAATCTCACTGCTGTCGCTAGCAATCTAACTTAAGCCCCCCTCTCCCAGACTGAGGCCACTGTAGCTCTCTCCTCACTTTCTTGCCTCTGCCTCAGCCCACGTAAACTGCTCTCCACAGTTCAATTCATCTTCCTATAATAATACTGTTGTCATGTCACAGGCAGACAGAATGATCTGGAGGGGAACACAATTGCCTGCTGGATCAGGTTCCAGCTCCTCAATCTGGCTGTACAATCAGCCTTTCCTTTCTTCCCTCCCTTCTCTCTTTCCTCCCTCCTTCTCTTCTTTTCTTCTTTCCTTTTGACTTTTTATTGAATTATAATATACACACAGAAAAGTACACATAAGTATACAATACCTCAGTGGATTTTCACAAACTGGACACACTCAGGTGTGTGTCCCTCCTGACTTTTCTTCAATATTTGATTTACTATCTTTGTATTTTGAATTAAAATGCTTAGATTTCTATTAGAAAGAGAACCTGACCAGCACCCCAGAAATTCCTTCCTGCTCCTACCCGGGCACTACCTACACACCCTAAAGGTAGCCATATCCCACCTTCTAAGAGCAGAGATAACTGGTCAGGCTCCATATTTATTAGCCTTCTACTTGCAGGACTCAGGGAAAGGCTCTGACCTGGGGGGCGTGAGGATGCCTTGGGCCCCCAGGCCTTGCAGCCTATGGCAGCAAGTCTAGTTCGAGTGGCCACACTGATGGATCTGCACTGATGTCCTGAGCTAACATCTGCCTCAGTCAGGATTCGCTCAGGAACTGCCCGCTTGAGGTGACAGGGTGACAGCTAATGAGAGTTGGGCGGGGAGAGACTGGGAATGGGTAGTGTTTCATCATGACGTGAAGCCAAGAGCACATGCAACTTCACCTCCCTCCTATTCCCCAGCCCTGCTCCTTAGTCATCTCTTCTGCTCCCTACTCAATTGCATTTGAATTAACAAGGTCACAAAAGGCGCCTGTGACTGTAGCATTCAACTCATACAGTCCCTGACTAATAATTCCCAGGGCCTTTGCATCTCTAGAAGATGCCTTCAGTGTGGGAGGGGCTCTGCTGCTGCTCTGACCTAAAGAACATTCTTCCTGTCTTCCAGGAGCAGAGACAAGGAAATATTTTTTATTTGTGACTCTTTTTAACAGCAATTCAACAAATGCTATTGCTAGTTGCCTTATTGAACGTTGAGCATCTTAAGCATTTCTATTGAAAATATAACATCATGATAGTGAAACAAATATTGAAGAAAAGTCAGGAGGGATTCCTCATCAGCCCAGCCTAACTCTACACCTGCTTTAATTTTGCACGTCATCTCCCAGGTCCCGGCCACATTCGCGCCAATCTTTACACTGTTGTTACTGCAGTGTTCATATCAGGAAATTTTCTGTAAGTGGCCTTTTATTTATGCAAACAAAAGGGATAAGTTTTACAGAAAACTGTCTCTTTACAAAAGGGATAATTTTAATACAGAGTCATAACACTCTGCCTCTCTTTTCTGACGCTCCCTGGCTCTGTCATTCCGGGAGCCGTGCAGCTGAGACAGCCAGAGCAGTGATGCCGGTCCACGAGGAGCCCGGGCCCTGGCTCCGCTCTGTCAGCCGCTGTTTAAGTAAACATATGGGTATCATCGCTCCCTCGTTATGCCTCAGAATCTCCAGGAGTAAACTACAGAGGATGACACCTATCCCACCTACCTCACAGGTGTTTTAGTAACTCAGGAAACCTACACTGCGCACCTACCACGCATGCGCCAGGCTCCTTGCTAGGGACCTTGGAAAGCAGACGAGCCAGCAACCGCAGCTCCCCAGGCAGCGGCCCGTATAGACGGGGCGGGACTCGGTGGGGACTCGAGTCAGGCCTGGGGCTGGACTCTGGCTCCGCACAGTCGCGGCCCCATCCGCTGTCCCAGCACCTCCAAGAGCGGCTCCCTGGGGCCCCCAGGACGGACGCAGGGATCCAAACTCTGTGAGCCGAGGGCCCACCGTGTCCCTGTCCCAGCTCCTCGGCTCCCTCCCCAGCTCCCCCCACACCCTCCTTAGCCCCTCACCAAAGCCTCCTTCTCCGCTTTTCCCTGGGTGGGGGCTCCGTGGTCCCTCAAACTGGAACCCCGACCCTGGGCAACGCGCAACTTGTTTCGCTGCCGTGAAGGGCAGGCTGGGGGCCTGAGGGACACAGGGGCCTCCCCTGGAGATCCATCACCTCCTTCAAGAGCGCACGGAGAGAGAACTCTGCTGAGGAGGGAAAACTTGTTCTAAAACGTTCCATTCGGAATTGCGTATCCCGTTCCACTCACAAATTCGGGGCCAGGGGCAGTCGTTTCTGATTGGACGTGTCTTGCCGGACTTTGTAAAAAGTCTGGCATTTGTGTCAGCGGTAGAGACAGAGACTGAAATCGGGGCTCCCACGAGGAGGAGAGCTGGCCGAGCGCAGAGGCGGGAGCGGTGAGGACCGCCGCAGGCGAGGGGCGCGGGGGCGGCGGCCGCGCGGGGACCCTCCTCCCGGGCCGGGCCCTTCCCCGCGCGCGTCCCCCTCCTCCCACCCGCCCGCGGACCCCGCAGCCCGTCTCCCACAGCCCGAGCGCCCCCATCCTCCCACAGGCCCTCGTCGGACCCAGTTGGCCGTCTGTTCCCTCTTGAAACGTTTCCATTCCACAACTCTCCTCTGAACCGTGGAGTTTCTCTAAAGATTCTTCTCCCACGGCCGGCAAAAGCTGTTTTTCCTTCCCCGTTCCAGGCAACCAGGGCCTCAGAGGAACGCGAGTGTCTTCCTTGCTTCCCTCCGCCACCTCCAGAACGTTGTTCCCGTTTCTCCTGCAAATCCTTGGCCCTTTGACGTTCATCGGTCTTGGGCGCCACACCTCTCTTGTTTCTGTCATCCCCCAGTCACCCCTCTTCGCGACTGGTTCCCAGTCTTCCTCCCTGCTCCAAATCTGTCACTCTTTGTGATTTCCACATCCCAGGAAAGGCCATTTCAATTCCCTGGCATCTCAGCTTCTTCACCTCCTTTTCTCAAATGATCTTTTCTCCCGCTCGGCTTCAGTCACTCACTCCAATAGCTGCACCCTGGACCACTGCACCACCTCTAACTTCTTGAACGCCAAGGTCAAGCTCCCAGACCATCCATATCCTTCTCGTTTAATTGTTCAAATAGCCCCACTTGGAAAAGTCCTTCAACCTCATCATAGCTCCATTTCATTGATCCTCCCACTTTCCCACTATCCACCAGTGTCTTCATAAACCCCTCCTTTCTTGCCTAGGTTCGATCCCGTACTCCGCCGTTCCAATCACTTTTCACAAATGCTATAAATTCCTTTATCTGTCATAGCTTCACAGATGTGTTATGGGCAGATATCCCTAGCAGCAATATGAGATGGATTAAATTAGAAAAAAATTGTTTGCAAAGCTACTGGGAGGATTAAATGATTCAGCAGATATATATATTCTTTGAAAAGGTAAATGGACTCTAAATTATCATTACACTAAAGTACAGATAGTAATTATATTCTTGTTTAAGAATTAACAATATTTGACTTGATCAGATAATTCAACCTTGGGTTTGTCATGTTCAAATTATCTTAATTTTTGAATGAATGTCCCAGATTATCTCAGAATATATTTATGCCTACAAGCTGTAAAACATTTATAGTTTGTGGTTTGGATGCTAATCAGGCCTGAAAGTGTCTTTCCACAGCAATTGGAAAAAGCCTCCCATATTCAGCAGGCTATTTTTAAACACAAGCAGCCTCTCACTCACTCCCAATCAGATGGCTTTGAACTTGGAGAACACGCGCTCTTATTCAGGAAATGTGCGCCCCAGCGCTGAAGCTCCAAGGCCCGGTTCCTGCAACGTGGCTGGATTGAAATAGCCTTGGAAAAAGTGACTGAAGTAGCTATGAGTTTTGAAAACTTCAAAAATAGTCATGCGGATTTTAAAGATGTATTTAAAAACAAAGAAACAAAAACTATTTCTACCCAACGTACCTGGAAAAAGAAAGGAGCCAAGAACAGCTCTACTCTGAATACTAAGAGAAAGACGTAGACTTGAATGGACGCCGAGAGCCCCGCCTCTAGCAAAGGGCTTTCAGTGGCTATTTCATTCCTGTGTGGTCTGTAGAGCCCAAACTGGAAGTGGCGGCAGCCGCTGGACAAGTTTGGTTCCGTGGCGGTAACGCGCGGGGACCCGGTGAGGACCGCGCCCGCTGAAATGAAGCCGCGTCTCCAGCACCCGCCTCATGGGCTCCGCAGGCGTGCGTCCGCCTCTATTTTCGCCTGCTGGGCATCCTCAGCACAGTGGGAACCGAGAGAAAATGCTGGAAAAAAGAAAGCTGTGAAAGGCAGCTGAATAAAGTAGTTTTCGTTCGGATTGTTAGGACAGAAAGCGCTGTATGGATCCCTGGGTAGCTCTAGGACTAGAGGGATTTCTCTTGAAGAAACAGTGCCGTGAAAAGCAAGGAAGCAAAATAGTTCTAGTAAAAGAAACTTGACGGATTACTACCCACAGATGTTCACAGTGTGACCAGGTAATCTTATACCAGTGTAAAAACTGTGCAATGCTGTGCATCTGTCATGTACTTGGGCCTTCGGGACCAGGACTACCTCCTGGGAGGCGTTTGGATGGCAGCATGGTCTGCGGAACAGGCCCTCACCTGGGTGTTAGGAGATGTGGGTTCCACACACATCTCTGCCTCTGACTCTCCAACCTTGAACAGGTAGCCTCTCCTCTCTGATGATTCTTTCCTCTTTTAGACTAAAGTGTTGGCATCCACCTTAGGAAGGAAGGACATCTCTAAGACTAGCCAGTGCAGAGTCTGTAGACCCAGATATGTTAAAGAGGGGAGCAGAGGGCCGGCCTCCAGCTCGGCTTCCATCCTTTCTGTAGAGTTGGAAGTGAGTTCATCCGCTGGGGGAAGAAGGAGGGCCCATGTGAAGAGGTTTCGAGGGGTGTCTTGGTGTGCAGACGGAGATCGGAAAAAGCTGGCAAAGCCACAGTAATGTTACAAGCACAGACATGTAGTTAACCAGACAAATGGCTCTGTGCGGTGGCAGCATTTCCCAATGCATGGAGCTGGAAGATGGAAATTCTCGAGCAGTGGGAGTTGGAGAGAGAGGAGGGGTCAGAAAAAGGTCCTGTGGTCAAATGTGAAGAAATATTGCAGAGTACATTCCCTTATTGAAGATTCATGGTGCTTATTAAAGGCTCTGAGAAGGCCTATGTAAAGAAACAGGATTAACTAATCCTGAACTTGCATGACTATAGAAACTTTTAAAAATACATGTTTGTTAAAATTTCACTGAACACGCTAGACAAAGCATTGTTCTAGGGTATAAAATCCTCGCTCCCTAACAAGGCATGTAACGCCCTGTAGGATCAAGCTCCCGCCACTGCCTGCCTCAGACCTGATGTTTGTACTAGTGAGCCAAACCACCTGGGGTCATCTCTCCCCACCCCTGTCTCCCCGCCCCGCCCGCGTCTGCACGCCCCAGTCTGCACGCCCCAGTCTGCACGTCCCAGCCTGCCCTGCAAACCGCATGCCTCATGGTTTCTTTGTGTGCATTTTGCTCATTGAAAACACCAATACTCCGCTCACACATGCTCTCCCTTCTCTTTGTCTGGCTAAGTCCTATTCATCTTGCACCATCTGTGTTGGAATCATCCAGCAGGACTGGCTTGTCAGGGATGTTTTGTAACCTGGAGTGGAAATAACCCACATAACTCACCTATACGTAGCAACATCCATTCTAGAAATTGCTTTCTTACATATTATGTCACTTAGTCCTTGCTTCTATTCTGCAAGGGACACGTTATTCTTATCATCTCTTTATAGGTGAGAAAGTCAGGATCAGAAGGCCCAGGTGACTTGCCCAAGATCACGTGTCAGGAAGCGGAGGGGCAGGGTGTTCTCACTTCAGAGCCCATCCAGTGGGCACGGGTCTCGCTGGGAGCAGAAAGACTCAAAGCGTTTGAGGAGCTTCTTCCAGAGCAGTTTATCTAGCTGCTTCTCCCTCCGGCTCTCTCTAACATCATCACTGCCAGCACCGTAGCATCTGCCTCTCTATGGGCCTCTGGTGACTGAGAAGGACGGAGAGTCTAGGGGGCAGAAATCTCATTTGTACCCTGTGCACACGTCTCTTCTCACAGCTGCTGCTGTTCTCAATTTTCTGCTTGGCTGGGTTTTTTAAAGAGTGTTAACTGTCTTTTTCCTATTGCCAAATGCAAAACAAACAAAAAGGAGAGTCACGTGTATGCACACATGCTAGTATATTTCTTTGAGAAGCAAATACTTGTAATAACTAGGAGCTGGAAAGGATGAAACTAGTCTCAAATTTTTTTTACATCATTTACTATATTTTAAAAGTAGAAAGTGGCTAAAGGAAAATCCTCCAGCTCTGATTGTAAACACTGAGCCCAGCAAGCCCGTGCGGTGTGGACTTTACCTTCTTTGGCTTCCCCCGCCCTGCCTTGTGTGAGCTCCCTTGGGACGCTGCGTGGGGGTAAGGCCCGCGCCTGCCTGCCTATGGCGCCCTCTCTCCTCCTCCACCCTCCCCATCTCCATCTCCGGGACCGTCGGTAAGGAAGCAGCCTAGGAAAGCCACTTACACCAAGATGTTAGGAGTGTGGTGGGCTTGCTCCTCTCAGAGTAACTGGTATTTTAAAGGAAAATCCCCCCTCACGCCCAGGCAACGATCGACCCAGAGAAATCTGTCTATAGGGGAGAACTTCTGAGTCAGCGTCACTGTGATGAACATCTCTTTTAGGTCACGTAGGTCTCCTGGCATCTTTCAAGTTGCATCATCTGGAAGGACCATTTCCTCTCCCAGTTGTAAAGCCATCCTGACTACCATGGGGGAGATAAGCGATGCTAAGTTGCAAAAGAGGTCCTAATGCGCAGGTGTGCTAAAAGGAAGAAACAGTCGTTTTCCATTATTTAAACAGCTGCACAGAACTCATGAAAAGCATTCTGCTTCCAAACAGTTGTCCTTTTAAGTGCTGCTTTCTGCCCTCCACCCTTCACTCTTCTTTTACTTGATGTGGCCTTTCCAGATTAAGAAGGCCTTTCTTCTGCTATGGCAGGGTTTCCTTCGGAAAGGCAGGGAGCGTGTGTGAGAAGCACATCACTCATATCCAGTCGAGGTTGTGGCTGCTGCCTGGTCTGCCAGGAAAAGGGGCAGTGGATCCACACGCCTGTGTCTGTATCTGCCAGCTCGGCACGCCCACGTGCCCACCTCGCCTGAGCACGCCGTGCTGGCTCTGTTCTTGTCCCAGCAGAAAGGATGCCCTGTGTCACAGGCCGTGTTTCTCTTTGCTTCCTGATGGGAACACAGCTTGAATGCTGTGAGAAGGGCCCTGAAGTCTGGCCGACCCCACCACTTACGGCTCGGCCCAGTTCCCCTCAGGGCCTCTGTTTACTTACCTGAAGCTGGGGTGCCAGTAGGTACGGTGGGATCCAAGGAAATGCATTCTGTGAAGTGCATGGTGTGTGCTGGGCTCATAGCCATCATCAGCCTCTTCCCTCATCCCCACCACAGTGTGCAGAAGCAGCTTTGGTCAGGTACCCGAGGAAGGCTCGCTGGGCAGAAAGACTGAACTGAGTACACTAACACACTCTCTTTCACAGACTCAAGGTCAGCTCCTCCTCAAAAGCCTTAGGGGAGACCTTAACTTGGTTTCCAAGGTCTTTCATGGTCTGGAACTGAGGCTTCCAGCCTCATTCCCCACTGTAAACCCCACTCACTCTGCAGGCGCTCCATCACTCCGAGCCGCATACCATGCCCTAAACTTGCTAGATTGTTCCCCACTTCTGAGCCTTTCCTCTAGTTTCCTCAGCCTCAGATGTGCTCCCCAGTCCTTACTGGTTGAAAATGCTGACCCATGAGGCCCACCTCAAACGGCGCTTCTTCCATGAGCTGTCCCTGACAACTCCGTCGGACCGAACCTCTCCTCGTAGCTCTAGTCAATATTTATTACCTTCTTGTATTAAAGCTGCATGTTTTTTTTTGTCTTCCTCTTTGGATTACAAGCTTATTAAAGAGAAGAACTTGTCTAGTTATACACCATTTTTTAATTTAACAAATATTTGTTTAGCACCTACTGTGTGCCACGCTCTGTGCTGGGACCACATGGCACCTGCCGTGGTGTTGGAGGAAGCAGGCTTCAAACAGTTAAGTGAGCAGACACCTCTGTAAGGACGCACTGTGACGTGCTGTGAAAGCTCCTGTTGCAGAGACGCCTCCCTAAGTGAGTGAACCTCTGCTAAGTTGCCCCCTCTCCCCTACTCTCCCCTCAGCTTGATCTTCAAAAGTCAGATCTTCACGGTGCTTCTTACGTAGTGGTTCATACCTGTGCTAGTCTCCTGATCGCGTGGTCAATTGGGTCACTTGGGTCACTTGGCCACACCCTAAGTGTTCTCTTTCAAACACGCTTTCTCATTCTTTGCAGTATGAGAATTTTCCACATTTTTAAGTTGCAATTTCTTTTTGCTTAATAATTCCATCTTCAAACCATTTCTCCCTTCTCACATTTTGCTCCAGTCATGCGTCACTTAATGACGGGGATACATTCTGTGAAATGTGTCGTGAGGCAATTTGGTCGTTGTTCAAACATCACGGAGTATACTGAAAGGGAACAAAATTTGCCAGCCCAAAATGTGTCTCTTTAACATGGAACTCATTTTAAGCTGATCATTTTTAAGAAACAAAAGACTTGGCAAGTTTTTCTTATTACCTCCCCCTTTACTGCCTAAAAGAATTCAGATTAAAAAACTTGTCTCAGGAAGCGAACTATCGCCTTAGCTTAACATGAACTAGGTGGTGGCCAGGAAGGAATCTGGCAAAGCCTGGTTTGGGGGCTCCCTTCTGTGTTCTTCTGTTTCTGTGGCCGAACAAACGCAATTTCTGAACATTTGCTCCTATTCACCTACCTGTGAATTGCCTTCCTTACCTTGAAGTCCCTGACTCTCCCCATCCCCAACATCTTCTTGTTTCCTTAGCTGAGAACGGTATTTAAGATGAGGCTTCAGCCATTTTGGCAAGTTACTTGATTTTCCTGGGTTTCTCCCGTCTATATATGTCATTAAACTTGTTTGTTTTTCTCCTATTAATCTGTCTCATGTCAAATTAATTCTTAGACGGGCAAGAAAAACCTAGAAGGGTAGAGGAAACCTTCTTCCTGCCCTGCAGCACTTACACAAACCTTCACACCTGGGTCATGTAATATTAATCTTATGGGACCACCGTCATATATGCGGTCGGTCGTTGACGGAATCGTCATTGTGCAGCGCGTGACTGTATGAGAAGTTGGAAGGGACCACAGCTCTCATCCTTCAACACCTTGTTTAGAAATCTCAGCTAAATATCCAGTTTCATCACTGGCAAGTTCTACCTTCCACAAAATGCTAGAACACAGATACAATTCAGCCAAGTTCTTTGCTGCTTTCTAACAAGAATTGTCTGTTCTCAGTTATCCAAAAACATGTTCCTTATGCCCACCTGAGACCTCATCAGAATGGTGTTTACCATCCATAGTTTTACCAACATTCCACATATGATTATTTCTGTCTTCTCTAAGAAGGTGGGAGCTTTCTTTGCAGCTCTCGTTTTCTGTCTGAGCTCTCACCAGAATTGCCTATAAAAGTCTCTTTATGATAATCTCAGCTTCTTCTAACATACACCCAAAACTCTTCCAGCCTCTACCAATTACCCAGTTTCAAAGTTGCTTCCACATTTTTAACTGTTTAAAAGTTAAATATTTGAAAGCAAATATTTCCACATTTTAAATATTTTAAATATAAGTATTTAAATATTTGTTATAGCAGCACTCATTTCTTGGTACCAATTTCTGTCTTACCTTGGGCTGCTATCACAAAACACCATAAACTCGGTGGCTTGTCAACAGCAGAAACTTATTTCCCCCAGTTCTAGAGGCTGGGAAATACAAGATCAAGCCGGCCAATCTGCTGTCTGATGAGGGCCTCTTCCTGGCTGCAAACTGCTCCCTTCTTGGTGTGTCCTCACATGGCGGAAAGAGAGTGAACTGCCCTCTGACCTCTTCTTAAAAGGACATTAATCCCACCAAAGGGGCTCCACCTTCATGACATGATTACCTCCTAGAGGCCCCACCTCCAAATACCATCATATTGGGACTAGGTTTCAACATGCGAATCTTGGGGGACACAAACTTTCAGTCCATAATGGCAGTCTATTGACTCTTCCTAATCTGATATGATGTCCCCTCTTCTGAGCACTGTGACACTTTGGCTTCATTGCCTCTAAGGACATTTACTCGCTTGTGTCTGGATTCAGAGTTATCCATGTAGTTATTGCCCCTCTGGATCTCAGCTGCTTCTGGGCGCTGCGTGGTGCACGCTCACCTCTGTAGTCCCTGTAACATGGGACTTATAGTGTCTGGCGTGTAGGAGATGCTCACCAACATTTGTTGAGATAGTGAACTTGTGTCGCATGAACATATGTCACTTCATGGCAATGACATATTGCCACTGATTTAGACACACCAGTTGTTCAATTGAGTTGTCTTTTTTTTTTCTGTTTTATCTCCCCAAACCTCCCCGTACACAGTTGTATATCTTGGTTGCAGGTCCCTCTAGTTGTGGGATGTGGGATGCCGCCTCAACATGGCCTGACGAGCGGTGCCATGTCCGCGCCCAGGATCCGAACCCTGGGCCACCGCTTTTTTTTTTGAGTTGTCTTATCTTAAAAGAAAGCATCGGGATCCAGATTCTCTTTATAGCCCTAACATGGTGATTGTTCAGCAACAATGAGTTGGGGCGGGTGTTTTTATAGTTTCCATACGGAAGTTGAATTTTCACATCTGTGCTACTGGTAAGGTGTGGGGCGAGAATTGCAGTCTGGCCTAAGGCTCTTTTCTTTTCATCACTTTTCTCCAAACCCAAGCCGGGGCCTGCTTCCAGTGGGTGGCATTCCTTCAGCCTGAGGCACTCGTTTAAAAGTATAGCAGAAGCCCGGAAGTCCTGAAACCAAAGCAGGGGATCCACTTTGGCCAAGGAAGGGTCCCACATATCACCTAGCCTTGCTAGATTCTAGGCCTCTCTCTTCATCGTGCCTTTCTTGGGGTAGAAAATATGTTTAACACTGATCCAGGTGACTGGTTCTTGACTTCCGGATCATTTTGCCCTCATAGGAATTAGAGAATAGAACAAAAGATCAAACTCTCCAGGAAGGACTGAGGATCGCTCTGTTTTCCCTTGGTGTCTTCATGCATTACTGGAGGATAATGCTACTGCAGGGTGAAAAGTGGGGGCGCAGTCAATACGTGTTGAATGGTTGTTTTTATTAAGGCCTGATGAAACCTCCTTCACGTCTATTTAAACAGTGCCTTATGGTGCAAGTGGGTATATGAAACACAGCTTTCCAAACTCACTGTTGAATTAATCATATTTTGATAGTGTTTCAGTGAATTTCATTGTCTGGTAAATATAAAAAATTACCAATACATAGTTCTCATCTGAGTTTACAACTGAGCCAGATGTTTTGCTTATTGGAGAAGCATTGCAACATTAAAATATTTTGGATGGCTTTTGAGACTGTCAGGAGTTAGAAAAAAGAAATTTTCTAAAGTCTTATGAAAACTTCCTTCTTTCTTTCCTGTCTTTTCTTTCTTACTTTCACCATAGGGAACAATATGTGATTGGCATCAGAATAAGTGTTATTGGCAGAAAGTGCTAGAAAGAGGAGGATTACTGATGGCCAGAATGTCTGGCAAAGATGTCAGAGAGAAGATGGAATCTAGACAGCATCCCAAATGGCAGGAGACAGAGAAGGGCAAGGGCTTGAGGAAGGGTGTGAGCAGAGGCTTTGCATGGTGGACCTGGGGAGCACATCCTGCCTGAGGAGAGCACATCCTTAGGGGGAGCACATCCTGAGGGGGAGCACATCCTGCCTGAGGGGAGCACATCCTTAGGGGGAACACATCCTGCCTGAGGGGAGCACATCCTGTGTGAGGGGGAGCACATCCTGAGGAAGAGCACATCCTGCCTGAGGGGAGCACATCCTGAGGGGGAGCACATCCTTAGGGGGAACACATCCTGCCTGAGGGGAGCACATCCTGTGTGAGGGGGAGCACATCCTGCCTGAGGGGAGCACATCCTGAGGGGAGCACATCCTGTGTGAGGGGGAGCACATCCTGCCTGAGGGGAGAACATCCTGAGGGGGAGCACATCCTTAGGGGGAACATATCCTGCCTGAGGGGAGCACATCCTGTGTGAGGGGGAGCACATCCTGAGGGGGAGCACATCCTGCCTGAGGGGAGCACATCTTGAGGGGGAGCACATTCTGAGGGGAGCACATCCTGCCTGACGGGAGCACATCCTGAGGGGGAGCACATCCTGCCTGAGGGGAGCACACAGGAGCAGTAGGAGAAAAGTCTGGAAAAGCAGGGCAGGTACGGGCCAAACACCGGCCGTGGAGGTGATCTTTGTGTTGCAGACACAGGCGGCCACAGGCAAAGACTCGTCGGACTTGGGGTCTCGGCAGATGAGGCACCGGCAGGGAGGAACCCCGGGGCGGCCTGAGGGGTGCTCCAGAGCCCTACTCGGGGTCGCGCCAGGCCCGCGCCAGCTCGGCCTTTCTGCTGCGACTCTGGGGACTAAACTGGCTAACTAACGGGAAGTGCGTGGCCCACGGGGGCAGCGGCTAAAACTACAGCCTCTCCCCTGTTCCTTAGAAATGGGCCCCTGTCCTCTGATTATTTATGAAATGTGCACTTAGAAGCAATTCCTGCTCATGCAGTCGAGCTTTTGAAGGCTGCTTCCAGCAACCTCGCAACACCGTGAGGACGGCCTCCCTGAGGAGCCAGTCGGGGCCACCAGAGACTAAGCCAACAAGGCCCGGTTTCTGGCTGCGGCCTCTGGGAGCAGGTCTCCCCGCCGCCACGCCCCTAGACGACTGTGTGTTCTCAGGGTGTACTCAGCGTGTACTCAGGGTGTACTCAGTGTGTTCTCAGAGTGTACTCAGTGTCTACTCAGCGTGTACTCAGGGTGTTATCAGTATGTAATCAGTGTGCTCTCAGCGTGTAATCAGTGTGTTCTCAGGATGTACTCAGCGTGTACTCAGCGTGTATTCAGGGTGTTCTCAGCATGTAATCAGTGTGCTCTCAGGGTGCACTCAGCATGTACTCAGGGTGTTCTCAGCGTGTAATCAATGTGCTCTCAGGGTGTATTCAGCATGTACTCAGTGTGTTCTCAGCGTGTACTCAGGGTGTTCTCAGCATGTAATCAGTTTGCTCTCAGGGTGTACTCAGGGTGTTCTCAGCGTGTTCTCAGGGTGTACTCAGCACGTAATCAGAGTGTACTCAGCGTGTACTCAGGGTGTTCTCAGGGTGTACTCAGCGTGTACTCAGCGTATTCTCAGGGTGTACTCAGTGTGTACTCAGGGTGTTCTCAGCGTGTAATCAGTGTGCTCTCAGGGTGTACTCAGTGTGTACTCAGTGTGTTCTCAGCATGTTCTCAGTGTGTACTCAGTGTGTTCTCAGCGTGTACTCAGGGTGTTCTCAGCGTGTAATCAATGTGCTCTCAGGGTGTATTCAGCATGTACTCAGTGTGTTCTCAGCGTGTACTCAGGGTGTTCTCAGCATGTAATCAGTTTGCTCTCAGGGCGTGCTCAGGGTGTTCTCAGCGTGTTCTCAGGGTGTACTCAGCATGTAATCAGGGTGTACTCAGTGTGTATGCAGGGTATTCTCAGCATGTAATCAGTGTGTTCTCAGGCTGTACTCAGCGTGTACACAGGGTGTACTCAGCGTGTACTCAGCGTGTTCTCAGTGTATACTCAGGGTGTTCTCAGCATGTAATCAGTGTGCTCTCAGGGTGTACTCAGTGTGTACTCAGTGTGTTCTCAGCGTGTTCTCAGGGTGTACTCAGTGTGTTCTCAGCGTGTGCTCAGGGTGTTCTCAGCGTGTACTCAGTGTGCTCTCAGCGTGTACTCAGGGTGTTCTCAGCATGTAATCAGAGTGTTCTCCGCATGTACTCAGTGTGGACTCAGTGTGTACTCAGTGTGTTCTTGTGTGTAATCACTGTACTCTCTGTGTGTAATCAGCGTGTTCTCAGCGTGTACTCAGTGTGTTCTCAGCATGTTCTCAGTGTGTTCTCAAGGTGGATTGAGATTCCACTGTGAAGTGCACTGCAGGCTTCACAGAAATCACTTAGTGTCTCAGGGCAAACACCAATTAACAGGTGGAGCTAAGACAGACTTCAGGGTTAAACAATGAAATGAGTAACTCAGTGTTTTCCTTTCAAATATGGGGAGGAGGACAGTTAAAAAGGAATTCCATCAGACACACCAGGCTGAGACAGGCAGGTCTTGACCATCCTCTCCCACCCCTCGCTCCTGGAATGTTCTCCACCAGTCTGTCTGTTTCTGTGATTCTGTGGAGTGAGTGCAGAGTCCAGTCCCACAACCAAGACCATCCCCTGACCTCTGCTCCTTGAAGATTCCCCCTGGGCGCTGAAGGTGTGTCATTTGCTTCCTCAGGCTGCCAGTGGATCCATGGGGCCAAGTCACGTCTGCCCACAGCTGCTAGCGTTTGCATCCCTGGGCACTGAGATCGAAGCTTGACCCCAGCAAGGACCAGCCCTGCCCCATCGCAGGAAATGGCTGAACGGCCTGAGCAACAGCAAATGAAAACTTCCTTCCTCTTCATCCAGCTAGGGGCCCCGCCTCGAGCTCTCCCCGCCCTGTCTCCAGCCACTGCAGCCTGGACAGCAGCCCCAGGGGGCCTGGAGGAGGGACACATTTTCCCAAGTCCCAGGACAGGCTTTTTGGCAGGCCACGACCTCAGGCACACACAGGGCTTGGCTGTTCCTCCCTCGCTCCTACAGAAGGAGGGCCGTGGGACAGTGAAACTAGATGCTTTCAGTTGCTCTGCTCTTAAGGAGGAGACAGAGGGAGAGGAAAAACACCAGGATCTGGAAGTAAGGAGGGGTGGAGTCGGCACATCCCCACGTCGCAGGCGTTCCCTGGCCCCTGCGTCTGGGACACTTGGACGGCTACAGCCCCTGTCATGCAGACTTCCTCGCCCAGCTGCCGTCATGAGCGATGGAAGCAACAATCCCTCCACGGGCTGGAAGCACTGGCCGGTCATGACTGGCCCCCAGGACCTGTGGAGCGTGGACCCGCAGTCTTGCGATGCTTTGGGATGCTCAGTTCCACAGGCCACCCTGACCCATGCTGCTGACAGGAGTGAAGAAGTGAAGAGAGGTGCTGCCATCTACCAGGTACTCCCAAAGAGCTGTGAAGAGGGCACAGATACCACAGTGAGGGCAAGGAGGGCGAGGCTCTGCAGATACTGTCCACCCGTTCAGACCAGCACGAGCTGCCTGGCCCCACCCGCTGCCCTGCCTTACAAGGTAAGAAAGTGTGTGTGACTGAGTCCGCCAGACCCCAGCTACTCCCACAAGAAGAGAGATGGAGACAGGGGACAGATGGGCCCCCCAGGGCTCCCAGGTCCTCACACTGGGTCTCCCCTCCTCTGTGGATGGGCTACACCTCCGTAGCAGGGGAACCCACCTGCCATAGTCCCCGGGGCCTGGGCCTGCCTTTCCTCTGTGCTCTGCCACCTTCCCAGCCACTAGGAGCATTTTGTTTGGAAGGAAAGAATGAATAATTGTTTCCCAAGATTTCTGCCAAAGATAGGAAAAGAAAAGTCAGGCAAGGAAGTGCATATTTTATGGGGAAAGACCAGAGGGAAGGACAAGGAGGTACACAGACATTTGCTGAGCCCTCTGGTGTGCCAGCCATGATGCTGAGAGTTCCCTTACTTCCTGTCTGTCCTCATCACCACCCTGAAAAATAGAGGCTCATATGCCCCATTCCAGGTGAAGGTATTGGGGGATGGCTAGGCAAAAATCTTGCTCTTTCTTCCAAAAAGAAAACAGCAGAAGCAAAACCTGTTCTCCAGAATGGGCACTGGAGACCTTGGGGAGGCTTCACTGAATTTGGTGGAGGTTTCCAGAACAAGAAACAGCCTTGGAGCTCAGCCACACCCATGCATGCTTGGCCTTCTGGGGCCCACATCCACCTCCTGTCCTCTCCTGCAAGTGGATGTGTGCCCTGGGCATCAGCCTCCAGCCTCCGTGTCCCATTAGGAGGAGAAAGGAGAACCCTGTGTGGTCTTCTGCGTCTCTTCCCACCCTCATGGGCTCTGCCTCCCATCATGGCCATGCCTACTCTTTGTTATTAGCTTCTTATTCTTTGCGTCTCTAACTCAACTTCCTCATCCTTCTGATGCCTGAGCCCAGCCTGCCCTCTCCACCCAGCTCAGGTGTACTGCTCCCGAAATGGGTGGACAAAATTAAAATTTATGCCTTTCCCAATCAATGGACATCTTGCTATACTTTGCACATAGATAGGCGGTGCTGGTGAGGGTGAGGAAGTGTGTGTGTTGAGGTTGGCGGGATGAGATAGAGGAGGGGGGACTCGTTGGAGTAGATGGACGGCCGACATGGAAGGGACTCTCAGGGAAGTCACAGGAGAAATGGGTGAAATGCACAGCCACGGAACAGGGGCCTTCCGTGGGCTTGGCAGTGAGGCTGCTTCCTCTGGATTCTGTGGCTCTCTCCCACGTGCTTCCCCATGCCACCCTCCTTCCCTTTCTCCTCTTCGCAGGGAGCCTGCAGAGCCGTGGTTAAGAATCAGGGAAAAAGGATGAGCCCAAGTTCTCTTCAGAGGGAAACTCTTGGAAGAAGAGATGCTCACTGCTTCCTTAAGAAATAGTTGACATTCCACCCTAGCTCTCTTATCCCTCATTTCCTACAGGGATTTAGGAGGAATGACATACCCGTGCGTGTGTCAGAGCCCGGTCTCTGTGTGGGGTCACACAGTAGTTGTTTGTGTACTTTAATGCTGGTCTTGGTGACCTGAAAACTCCGTCTTTCCCATCCCCCTGCCCTCATCTTTGGGGTCTGGGCCAAAGCCTCAGAGCTGTGGCCGTTTCTCTAGGGGGAGGTGCTTTGCGAGTTGGTCCAGCTGGGTAGATTTCTGCCCTGTCAGCCTCATTCAGCCACTTTAGCTAATGGGCCCCCAGACATCTACCCCATCTAGAGCAAGGATGAAAGATTCCTGACTGAAAACTTAGAAACCCAGGTTCAAGTCCTAACTTTGAGCAAGCCACCCGAGCTCTCAGTTTTCCCATCTGGGAAACACTGATGACCCCACCTGCCTCACTGCGGAGATTTGTGTTCTGAAGTGGTGGGCCAGTGAAAGGAACCCTCAGGAGCCCTGTCGTAAGAGAGAGCAGAGGAGAGGCGGAATCAGCGGAACGCCAGGGAGGACCGGGGCAGCCGTGGAGTTAGAGACGTCAGTGTAGGCTGGGGCTTGAGGATCTGATGAGGAAGCAGGGCTGCAAAACTTGTCCTTCAGCTTGCTGGTCGGATGCTGTGATTCCTGCTGCCGTGGGGAGGAAGGGAGTTGAGAAATTAGTGCCCTCACAACCGCAAGTCTTAAATGCCTTATGGCAAATATTAACCAAGGGACCCCTGCCAGGTCTTGGGTGTTAGAGAAAGGAGCAAAATCAGCAGAGACAGGTTTTCCCTCTGCCCAGCCTTGAGAAGATTCAGGTGTCCTCTGGATCTGATAGATTACTGTATGAGAATTTCCCAGTCCTCTTACTGTTTGGAACTTAGCTGTGTGAGTCACAGCAAAGCAGCAGACGGCTGATTAAAAAGGTCTTCTGGTCAACTATGAATGGCGAGGCCCTTGATTATCCATAATGGGAACTTTCACTTAATATACTCATGAAAAATGTGATCAATTGCATTTGTTAAAGTGAAATGTTGGTTACATGGAAGCAAAATGTATTCCTATATTTATGTCGTAGGAGTGAGGTCCTTGTATCAACTTTCCAAGCAGAAAAATCTGTATCTTACATGTAAACTCTCTTCTTCATAGTGCTCCAAATGGCTAAATTTATTCTCTTATTTTCAAAACAAATGGGCTCCAGGGTGAAAATTGTTGACTTACACCCTTCCAAGTATCTATCATGAGGAGTAAGTACAGCAGATCAAGTCGCTGGTCCTTCATTTATACTATGACAGGGCTCTGGTAAACCAGCAATAGCACTCTGTGACCTACAGGGGCTTCCGAGGCACTATTTCCTCCTAGTGAAACCTCGAAACTCTGTGGGCATATGCATTCATATTGTCCCACTTCACAGATGAGGACACACATGCTTGAGGATGGTCAACACCTTGCTGGGACCCAACAGTAGGATGCAGCAGCTCAGGACAGAGCTCAAGTCGTCCACTCTGAGGCCAGTTCTTTCAGCCTTCTCTCACTGTCTTCCAGGAGGGTGAAGTGTCCTTGGAAGGCAGTCTGCCATTTCCTGGGACCTAGAGGTCTACGCTGCACTCCTACTTTCTCTGGTGGAGGTGATGGGAGAAGGACTCTCAGGAATATCAGGTCTAGTGACCCAGCCCTGTGTGAACAATCATTTCTTTCTAGAAGCAGTAAAGGCCTGGGTTTGGAGAATGTGGAGTCCAGCGCCAGGCAATGCCAGCTTAGGGCTGTAACATCAGTGTGAGTCAGAGAGTGTGCCATGGTCTGGGGCCAGAGGCTGCCCTGACCATTTCTTGGACCCCACGTTCTGCTGCCTGTCTTTGGGAAGGCCAGGAACTGTCAATGTGAGCCTTGAGTTTGGGGCTAAAGATACAAAGCCCACGTGGAGACATAGAAAACAGACAACTCAAGAGAGAGGGAAAAATCTTTCTCTACAATCATTTTGGGAAATTCCAATTTTCTTTTACTACGTCTTTGTTTCTTACATATTTTATGTTTTGAAATAACAATGACTTTTGGTATGTAAATGACATTAGAAAATTGATAAGGAATGTATTTTTAAAATTTCCCCCCAAATGCCCTTTTTACAAACCCCACAGCTTTCACCTGTAGCTTTAAATTTCCCAGAAATTTGCCTCTTCACTTTGGTCTTCTTTTTTCTCTTCCTCTCTCACCTCAAAAACAATCATCTTTTTGAGATTCCATCACCAGCTTCTAGGAGTGTTCAGGGTTTAGAAGACAGGGTAAGAATGAGCAAGAAGACAAGGAGTCCACGGAGGCCTGGGGGGAGGGAGACGAGGATGGCACGTTACTCCTCGAGGCAGCGAATGGAAGCGCAGTGTAGGTCTGTTTTCTCATAGGCAGGCCCTGTCCAGCAGACCAGAGGAAATCGTTTTAGCTCTCTGTGTCTTGGATTGTTTTGCCTTAAAATAAAACCAATGTCTGAATCATGTCTGTAAAGTACATTACATTTTTGAGAGAAGGTTTTTATTTAGAGTAGAAGTCAGTGGCGCTGTGACGCTGAAGGCGAAAATGAAGCTCTGCTTCTGCTAACAAGCCAAGTGGCGATGACAGCTCATTGAACAAGGCTGCGTTATCTCATTTGTTCTCTGAGGTCTTTCCAGTTCTGACATCCTGTGATAAGTGTGAATCCATGAATCCAGGAAGAGAAAGAAACTGTTAAATGAAATTAAAGTATTAAAACAATTTAATTTCATCTACCTCAGCTTGTCCCTAAGATTAATTCTTTTGTTGAACAACGTCCTTGCAGGGAAGCTACGTACAGTGGGCTTGCGTCTCCCGGGGGGGATCTGGGATTTCGGTGGGGAGCTAGATGGTTCTATACGTGACTAGCACAGAGGCGATGCCTTCTTTGAGCAAGAACACAAATCCCATCACAGAATTTTAGGACCAGAATTGCAAGCTTTCTGTCCCCTAATGACTGATATTTCTTTCTCTGGCCAGATTCTAGTTGATGAAATTCCCTTCTAGAATTGAGTACTGACCCTCGGGTATACTTAACCCCCAGGAAGAGGTCATTTTTCTCATCTGGGGTAAATGCTTAATTACCCAGACCTTTTTGACTTTTCTAGCCTGTCATAAATTTAGAAACTGTTCTGCTCATATAAAGTGGTAGTCTAGATCATTCTGTCTTTATATTAATCCTTCTTGGTTAGCAATTTAGAATTTTTAAAGAGAAACTAGAACAAAGAGAGAGCTTGCACAGATGCCCATGTAGCAATATAGATAAATGTGCAGTGGTGTACTTTAAAAGATGTTGGTATTTAGAAGACAATATTGATTGGGTTGAAAAGCTTATCTTTAGTCTATTTTACACTACATTGGTTTTGACACAGATGTCTTGATTTATTACTTGAATAAATACAGGCTGAGAGAGCAGAATGGGTTTGAATTCTTTTTCATCTTGTGATTTGCCTCAGCGTTCCCATGACAACATTCTCTCACTCTTGCTCTCTCCTTGCCCTTGCCTTTGACATTCACACACACAAGTCCTGCAGATCATTGTGCAGGTGCCACCCTTCTGAAACTACATACCCCTCAGCGTCGGAAGAAGAAGGCAGAGAGCCCATGGACCATTTACAGTTGTATGTCCCTGTGACATGTAGAGAAACAGTTGGAGTGGGGGCAGGACGTGGGTGTTCTAGCCCTTTCGTTGATACAAGTTCGCTAAGTCAGGGCAAGTCTCTTCATCCTAGGTCTTAATTTTTTTTTCTGTGAGAAGATTAGACTGTGGTTTTCCTCCCTTCTAGCTCCATGAATCTAAATTCTTGACAATCCATTTGAGGCTTTGTGAAAACTCAGCCAAAACTACAGCTTTTAATGATAAATCTCTAAAAGTCCATTTATCACTATTGCTGGGAAACTCCTTTATTGGTAAAATTAGATGCCTCTCCAGGATCCAGAGGATAAATAGGAACTAAAATACATTTTAAAACATTTTACACCAATATATACCCAATTTTCTAATCCTGAGTGTTAATTTTTTTTACAAAATATTAGTAGCATTAGTCAAGACAAAAAGACTAGATTGAGTTTTTTATAACTATTCAAGAAGGAGCTGTATTTTGTTATTCTCCCATATTAAAAGGAAATACATTTGCTGAAAGGGGTTGTTCTGTGTTTTCAGTTTCAGGAGTCAATTATTCAGCAAAGGGAATATTGAAAATCAATTCCACTCTGAAATTAAGACCTAGAATGATGACAAGACTTGTCCTTACTCTGCTAGTTTGAAACAGTTTCAACAGATTGCCTCAGTTTAACTTTGAAGTTTCATGGCCTTGAACAGAAGTCTTCTGTCACTTATAGCTTTAGTTAGAATTCTTGGTTATGTGTGATAGAAATCCTGAAGACTACTTAATCCCAAATGAGGGGGATTCGTTAGAAGGAGAACTCATGTCTGCAAGTGTCAGGTCTTGTGGAACCCAAGGGCAGAGGTCTGGATGGGCCTCAGGGCCAACTGGGATGAGGGCTCCAGAGTGTTCTGGTCTCTCCTTTCATCTCTTCTCTCTGTTGCCCTCTGCCCTTCTCTGCACTCTTCTCTGAATCATTCTTCTCTCTCTACACATCTACTTCCTCCACTCCCTATTCCTCAGGGAGGATTACGGCAACCCACAACTTCCAGATTTACATCTCCTCTCTTTAGAGACAATCCAGACTAAGACAGGAATCCCTTAGGCCTGCTTCCTAAGCCCCAGGAGGAGGCTCCTTGGCCCAGTGCAAGTTAGGTGCCCACCCAAGCTGCTGTGGTGGGGGCGGGGTGGGTGCAGCTCACATGTTACTGCTGAGAGCCCAAAGATGATTATAACCATGTAAATCTGGGAAAGGGACGCTTCCTAGAAATTGATGGGACATGGGGAGGAGGGGAGCAAATAAGGGCAGCCAACCCGATAAATGACCAAAAGCACTTTCAGAGAGTTTTAACTAAAATTTATAAAGTGATTGCTTTGTACAAATGTCCTATGTGACCACTCTCAGATTTTAGGGAAGCCAGTTTTTACAGCCTTTGGGGAGACTTTTAAAGAAGCATCCCTGAACTAAGCAATATATTACAATCCACTTATTGCCCGATATGGTTTATGTATAGGTTTGCTTCCAGAATCCGCTACTGGTTATGATACGATACTTTTTCCCTTTCAAAGACCTTTTTTTCCTTGGAGATTTTTAGAGACTGTAAAATGCTATGAGATTCATACAAATATAAGTCCTTAGGTGACAGTGGGGTTCTACAGTAAGCAGATGACCATCTCGGATTCTGCATGTAATCTCTTCAGCTTTATAGCAACGCACTGGGGCTTGACCCAGTGTTTGAGAAGTCAGAACAAGAACAACGAAAAAGTGAAGATCAGCCTCTTTCCTTGAACTGGTTACACTGATTCCTTGATCTGAGCCATATCAATGAAAACAAAAGGTGGACGAAAGAAAGAATGGTGACTCCATGTGGTCACACTGTTGTGCTGTTGCAGGGCTGCGTTTTAAGAAGTTCGCTTTCCTTCGTCCTAAAGTAATCAGCAGCTGTGACTCTTTTTTGGCTGCCCTTTGTGTTATGCATCTTTCCTGTGATTATATGTAGTCAATTTTAACTTTTTGGAATTTATCTTTCAGTTCTCAGGATGTGTGATTTTGTACTAACCTTTCAATTACCAGGTCTGGCAGATTATGGGCTAAAAAGCTCCAGGGCATTATTCGAGCACTCACAATCTTTCACCATTTGAAAAATCCCATTTTATCTACAAGGAGCTTGGTTGCCCTTCACTAAGCTCTCAGTGTGATTGCATGAAGAAGTAACAGTCAAAGCGTCCGCCAAGTGCCCTACAACTATAGCACAAATAATAAATAAAAATACTGGTAAAGGTAAATAGTAATAAAGAATCAGTTCTAGGAAAATATAAATAAGGGTCAAGGTGAAGAAAAGATCAGGGCAAAATCAGGAGAACAACCCAAAAGGACAGGCCGTAAAGCCCTACAGAGCTGGCGTGTTTGAAAGTCAAATTCGGCTATGTGCTTTCCAGCTGCCCAAGCTAAGAGACAGGGTCAGCTGCACAGTTCTCATTGTGAGAAGGAAGGGAAGGAGAGGCGGAGGGAGAGGGGAGGAAGGAATGGAGGAAGAGAGGGAAGGAGGGAGGAAGGAAAGAAAGAAATTTCCTTTAACATGTTCCACAGAAATTAATTTTCCTAGAAAACCAAATTTTGCTTGCCCTTTAGAATACCATTAAAAAAATAGCATTTTGGATAAAAATTTTCTAAGGAGCTCTTAATATTTACAATTTCCCTGTTGCCTTAGACATATATACAACATAATTTCCTTTTCTTGACGACTTCAGTAATCACTGTAATCGGCATTGCTGGCGGCGTTAGGTCTGTAAGACGGCTTGCTTCTACACTTCGTGGCCCCGGAGACTCTGCTTTCTGAGTCCTCTTTGCTTGTTAGTAATCCTTTTCTTTCCTCCCTGCCTCCTGCCCCTTCTTGCTGCTGTTAGTGTGCCTGCCTCTAACAGACTTCCTTTAAACCACCACAGACCAGGAAACTAGACAACAAATTTGTTTACATTGTAAGGTAAGTTTGTTAATTATGCAAAGTGAAAAGGTTCTGTGTGCGGGGTTCGGGAGCTCACCTAGCAGGAAATCTCAGGAGTTTTGTTATGGGTATTTTTTCTTCTGATTTTGTGTGTTCGGAGATGATGCTTTTGCTTTCTGTGACTATGGTCACACTCTGGGTGAATAAAGTTTCTGGACAAATAACTCCTGGATTCATTCATTCTATAAATGTTTCTTGACCACCAGCTGTGTGGCAGGCACTGTCCTAGACACGGGGGAGACAGCAGTGAGCAGGACAGGCAAAGTCCTTGCTCATACATTCTGTAGGAGCAGGAAATGATAAACAAGCAAACAAGATATGAACACACGACTTCAGATGGCGACAAGTGCTTGGAAGACAACAAAACAGAGAGGGGGATGAGGTGAGGGTTCTAGAATGAACAGTTCAGTTCGTGTGATGAGAGAAGGCCTCACAGAGAGGGTGGCCTTGGAGCTGAGACTTGATGACGAGCAGGAGGCACCATGGGAAGATCAGGGAGGGATGGGTCTAGGCAGTGGTACCTTCAGGACCGTTATAAGCATGAGTTCTGGAAAAGTCAGAGCCATGGGCAGGGCCAGATCACATAGGCCTCATCATCTCAGATGAGGAGTTTAACTTTGATTCTGTGTGCCCTGGGGAGGATTTGGAGAGTTTGAAGCAGGAGAGAAGCACAGAAATTCAGGGAAGAGTGGGTGCATCTATGAAGTGACTTCCTTCGAGTCCCCTGCAGGTCGCAGGATTTACTGTCCCCGCCTCCCACTTCCTAATCTTGCTGAAGAATGCTTGACGCACACAATTTAACTCTCTCTGAACGACAGGGAACTCCCATTTTCCCCCAAAGTCCTTCAGTTCTGAACTGGAGAAGTGTGATGAATTCGTGAAGGGGGAGAAAACTCCAGTCACTTGAGGATTTGAGATTTCCCCAAATGAAACTGCGTTCTAGTCATAGTCAATCGAGTAGATCCTTTCAATATCTGTAACCTCAAAAAGTTTAATTTGTTGCAGTGCATAATATTTAGGATTTAAATAGAAAAGCTTTCTTTTTTTTACTCATCACAAAATGCGTTGCACATAGTAGGTGCTCCACAAATATTTCTTAACTTCTAGATTGCTGATTGCAAAGCCAGTCTAAGCGATCTCTCTTTTACTAATTCCTTCAGTTCTGTCCTTACATCCTTTAGTCCCATTAAACTGGGTGGCCATCCAGGCTGGTGACTTGTCAAGCAAAGGGTGGTAGGCACCGTTGGAATCCATCCAAAGTAGAATGAAATTTCAAACTGTCTTTGGGGTCATAAATTTAGTGTAGTGGTGTTTTTATGAAAATGTCTTTCTCTTGTGGCCAAGAATAATGTTTAAGGAGTTCTTGAGTGGGCGCGTAGCCAAGGAATTACAGTAATATTTCTCTTCGGCTGAGCTTGTTGACCTAGTTTTTTGGATCTGCTTTGTGAATAATCTTTGTGAATAATGTCCCCCCAATACTGATAACTATTCTCCTAAAGAACCAGCTTTACTCTATACTTTAAACAGCCTATAAAATAAATATTTTCAACGTAAATAAATCCTTTTACTTTTCGTGCCATTTTACAAATCTAATGGCAAAATTCTTTCTCATCCTCAATCTGTTTTAGTAAGTGGACTTTTTCTCGTAGTTCTCTGCAAACTGCCCCTCCCCCACCTCGTTATGCTGTGTTGTGAACAGCTTATGGCTGTCTGCTTTGGGTTCCTTGATTGTGTTGTCTTGTTGCTTGTAGCCTCTGAAGCCCTTTGAGAAAAAAGCAGCATTCCATAGGTCCAATTAGAAGTATTGCAGGAGTTACACTGTTGACTACCTGTAAGTTACTTTAAGCATTATTAAAAGAATTTATTAAATATTTCTGTAGCTCCTTTATAAAGCACGAAACAGAGGCAGAAGATTATTTTCCTCCTTTCTATCAGTTCGAAGTCTGAGGCAGACAAACTTGTATGCAAAGAGGCATTTTCAGACATACGCCAGGAACATCGGCAGTCTGGGGTCAAGGTTTATACTTTGCGTGATACTCATTGTAGGCCCACAGTAGGGTGATGGCTGCGTAGGAAAGTTGCTCATGTTACTACGCACATCACAATTAGGGGAGAAAAGTCACCATCTCTGTTCCGTTTAGTCAAGGGAAGATTCTTAATGGAGGTGGGCTTCAGGGCCATCTGTGTGAAGGCAGGAAAAGCTTGGTGGGTTGATCGAACATAAAGAGGGGTTGAATTTGGGTTTCTCCTGTGTTCCTGTGTGAATTTCATCATTCATTATGAGGGAACGTAACAACCATATGATCATACGTACATAGATCGAATGTTTTCCAAACTGAAAATTAAGATTTCTGGCTTCTAAGTTTGTACCTTTTATCCAAAAGTATAAAAAATAAATTAAAAATAGTAAACTATGTTTATTGAAAACAATAAAATATCATGAAAAAAAACCACATATTTCAGAAATATGCATCATGTAATACAACATTGGAGAATTTGAAACCAGGACCAGACGATCTGGACATAGACTGCACGTCTGTGCATTAGAGTGCTACCATCCCGGTGGACCTGGGAGATTTCTCCTCACCCTGGAAGACTTCCTCTCCCAGGTGGCAGGTGGTGACAGCAACTGAATCAGGCCACTCTGCAAGGCGTTGCTAAGAGACAGCAGGAACGCAGGAAGGGGTCCTGTAAGCTTGAGAGCTCAGCGAGTCTGAAGCTATCTCCCAGTCAGAGCCCGCAGTGGGTGGGAGGGGAGGCCGGGCGAGGGGTGCCTCTGTGAATGAAGCTCTTTGTGCAAGGACTGCACTCTTGCTTTAGCACAGGGAGGAGTCTGCTCTTTGGAAAGCAAATCAAGGCAGATGATTCAGTTGAGGAGCAGATGTGACCCCTGAACAAAAATCAGGTTTAGAAATTTGTGACACTCTACCCATATTGACATATTGTTCACAACAGTAATGTATAGATTGGATTTCTGCCTCTTTCCTGCACAGACAAAATGATTATTAAGACCCCTTAGGCGTTTTAATAATGAAGACTGGCCAAAAAATGTATAGCATCAATTTCCTTCCCTTTGCAGGCTTGGCTGGCCTATGCTGCAGGTGGAACAGTCCTAGATGGCATCTTCTTCCAACAGAAGGCTGTTTCGTCTACACTGAAAATCTGTTTCAGGGTGGCTGCCTTCCTTGGTTATCTCAGCCAGATGTCCTGGAGAACTGGCTGCAGCTTCTACGTCAGCACTTGCTGCCTCGCCTTGCACTCTAATGTGACGGAGACGGCTTCTTTCCTTAAACCTCATGAGCCGACCTCTGCTAGCTTCAACCTTTGCTTCTGCAGCTTCTTCGCCTCTCCCAGCCTTCACAGAATTGAAGAGAGTCAGGGCCTTTTTGTGGATTAGACTTTGGCTGAAGGGAGTGTTGTGGCTGGTTTGATCTTCTATCCAGACCACTAAAGCTTCCTCAGTGTCAGCGAGAAGGCTGTTGCACTTTCTTATCATTCGTGTGCTCACTGGAGTAGCACTTTTAATTTCCTTCAAGAACTTCCTTTGCATTCACAACCTGGCTAACTGTTTGGTGCAAGAGGCCTAGCTTATGGCCTCTCTTGGCTTTCGACATGCCTTCCTCGCTAAGCTGAATCATTTCTAGCTTTTGATTTAAAGTAAGAGACGTGCCACTCTTCCTTTCACATGAACACTCAGGGGCCATTGTAGGATTATTAATGCCTCATTTCAGTACTGTGGTGCCTCTGGGAACAGAGAGGCGTAAGGAGAGGGAGAGATTTCGGGGAACAGCCGATTGGTGGAGAAGTCAGAACACACACAACATTTATCGATTACGTTTGCTGTGTTACATGGGCACGGTTTGGTGGCACCAAAACCAATTACAATGGTAACATCAAAGATCACTGACTGCAGATCACCATAGCAAATATAATAATAATGAAGAAGTTTGAAATATTGTGAGAATTACCAAATGTGACACAGAGACACCAAGTGAGCAACTACTGCTGGAAAAATGGCGCTGATACACTTGCTCAACACAATGTGGCCACAAACTTCCAATTTGTAAAAAACGCAGTATCTGCAAAGTGCGGTAAAGCAAGGTATGCCTGTATAGGCAATAGCTGTCTTGTGATGCACCTAACGAGGCAGAATCTCTCCTAGTCCCGAATTCCATACTACTTAAGAAAAGCTTTATAAGATGAGGTTTGGAGTAGAGTTGCCAGATTTAGCAAATAAAAATAGCAATATTTGGGACATACTTATACTTTTTAGCACAGTTATTTGTTGCTTAGCTGAAATTCACATTTGACTGGTGCCTGGTATTTTATCTAGCAACACTTGCTTGGAGTTGGCTCTGGAGTTGAAGTCCAGCTAGCTGAGTGATCTTGAGCAAGTTACTCAACTTCTCTGAGCTTCACTTTCTTGGTACCCGTCCATTGTTGTGAGCATCCTTTTTATAATAGATATCAAGCACTTAGCACAGATCCTGCGCATAGCAGACAAAGTTCTCACTAAATTATAGGCATCATCATAATGACTGGCAACCCTGTTACTTGCAACTCAGTTTCAAATATTTCTGTATAAATCTTATTTCCTGTACTAGAAGGTGGGATCCACATCTGCTCAGGCTTGAACATAATGGGGGTATAATTTGTTGGATTTTGCGTCAGTACAAAATTCTGCCCCAGCACTTCTGTGGAGTCTGAGTGACTGGCTGCCTGGCTGGCCCCCTCTTGCAACCCGCCGGTTCCCTTTCCTTTCCCTTCCCCCATAGGAAGAATAAGCCTTTGTTCTGGAGTTATTTCAAGCAAGCTAAGCCCTTGGAAACCGCTTCACTCAGTTTTTATAGGCCAGTAGATCCCACAACGTATACAAGATTTATTGTTCATATGAAATTGAAAAGCTCCCCGGTGTAGTTCTTTGAATCTACAGAGGAAAATGAATGGCCTTCACTAGAACTGTCGTAAAGATTTAATGACATTTACATTCAAGCCGCTGAAAGTAAATAATTATGCTGCTGGGTGGCTATTCTTCTGCTGAGTTTAAACCGTTTAAAGTAACTTGGCCTATGTTAGCTTGACATTAATTCAGGTCGTGTGAAAAGTCTCCATCAGAACTGTGGGCTGGCTAAGATGGAAACTTAGACGTTTCTATACAATTATGAGGCATAAGAAGGATTCGGGGGAGGAGACTCCAAGGACAGTGACAGAGGAGGGTGGGAAGGACTTCCTGGAATGTTCAGCTGTGCAGACCACTGCTTGAGAGAAAGCCGAGGTGCCCAGGAGAGAGCACCACCATTGTTCTCGAAGTCACAGCGAGCCCAACTCCAGATGGTCTGCATATCACATCACAGCACCGAGGCACTCCGCCCATCTTCCATATCAGCTCTTTGTCCTACCCTCACTTGCTATCAGGAAGGAAGACTGAAGTGAGAACTAAAGTCTATCTGAGTCTGACTTTATTAAAAAAAAATAGGTCCCTGACCTTAGCTTCCCCCATTTCGACTCTGCTATTCCTAAGGATTCCACTGGGCCACCCACTCTCCTCAGGTGTTCTGGGGGCTCTGGCAGGTATCTCCCATATGCAGGCTGCACAGGAGCCAAAATTAGGGGACTGAACAGTCAGTCCTACTTTCCAGCATGTGGGCCTAAGCCATGAGGGGATGATTGAATTTGGGGCATGTGGAAGATCATTCACTTCCATGTCATTATTGAAAGCATTTCCCATATGCCTAACTGATGGAGGGCTTGTCTTGCAGACCCCCGGGTGTTCCATGTGGGAGAGCTAAAGGGAGATATCTGCAGTCAGCAGAAAAGACAGAATGCACAGGCAGATGCCAGGGACATTTCTCCAAGCGGGCCAGAAAGCCGTACAGAAGGCTGCATTTGATAAGCCCAGCAGTCACCCAGTTGGCTCAAGTGGGGGGAAATGAGTCATGCAGAGGCAACTGCTGTGGGTCTCTTGGGGACAGCTCCTGCCTGCTTCACCTAGCAGGGCTGTGGTTCACTTCAGTTCTTGACAACAGCTCCCATCCTGAGCCTTGAGTGTCTCCCTTGCTGCTGGCTCATGACCCTAGGGAAGACGGTGTGTCTGAACCACCAAATTGTTGTTGCACCTTCCAGTTCTATTTGCCTATTTTCGTGGGATTTCCTATCCTTTCACAAGCTATTTGAATGATGCTCAGGAAGGTTATGAATCAGACTTTCGAGCTCATAGAAGATAAGGTCGTTGTCCAGGGGCTTTTCTGGTGCCCTCTTTGTGGGAGGCATTGTGGAGAATGTGGTAACTGTGGTGCAAGGATGGCCGTCCATTTCCTTCTCTCTCAAAGGAAGCTTTGCATGAGATGACTGGAGTTTCTTCCCACTCTCAACTTCTGTGAGCCCCTGAGATGGAATAATAGATCTGAACACACCATAAAGCACAAGAGGGTGTGGAAACCTTAGATACCACTACTGTTGTTATTATTATGTTTTCCTCTGAATTCACAAACCAATGTGTAGCACAATACTGATTAATCTCAATTCATACTTGCTGCAAATTGACCAATTTTTAAAAATAATAATTGAATGTCTGCCCAAAGAACCCATCAGTCTTACAACTTCAGCAATTAACTTTCATTCATTTAACAAATACTCCTTTCAGGCTCTGTGCTAGACACTAGAGCTATAAATAATAATAAAAAAGACAGACCTGGGGGCCAGCCCAGTGGCACGGTGGTTAAGTTCATGTGCTCCACTTTGGCAGCCTGGGTGCAGACCTACACACTGCTCACCAAGCCATGCTGTGGCAGTGTCTCACATATAAAGTGGAAGAAGATTGGCACAGATATTACCTCAGGGCCAATCTTCCTCACCAAAACAAACAAAAAACCCCCCCAAAAAACAGACCTGTTCTTGAGGTGTGTATGATCCAGCTGAGAGACAGACAATGAGCAAGTAATTAAAAATATGATGAGTGTTACAAGGAAGGTCAAGATGCTATGGAAATGTCTAATGGGGCACCCAGTCTAGTTTGAATGGGTAGGAAAAGCTTCCTGCCTGGAGGAACTATCTAGGTTAATAATAAGAGCTAATATTTATAGAGCCTTTATTATGCATCATGTTACGTGCATTCTTTCATTTAATCTTCAAAGAACTCCATGAGGTAGGGTCTATTAGTGTTTCTACTTACAGACAAAAGAAATCAAGGCACAAGAGGTGAAACACATGCCTGAGGCTCACAGCTAGTTGGAGAGAACACCTGGAAGTGAGTGCAGGTGGCTGTGCACCAGGTTCTCTACTGACTCAAGGGTAGAAGGGCAGGGCGCCGCCGAGACAAAGGCTGGTCAGCCCTGCTGGACGGGAGGGACGGCATGAAATCACACAGGAAGAGAGCATCAACTGGTTGTGTGTGAGCTTGGGAGAAAGTTCCCTCGTTGTCCCTTTGTTCCTTAAGATAGTAATGTGTTTGTGAAAGAAAACAAAGCTGCTTTCCAATTCGAGAGAGAAGGAAATGGAATGGTTTGTTTACAGTCAGAGGTATTAAGGTTTGTGAGAAGTAAGATTTTCCCATAAGTGAGATGGACTACATAATCTAATTTTCTAATAAACTTGAGTAATAAAACCCTGTAATGATTTTAGTGAAATTCCACCTAGTGTCTATCAGGTGGCAATAATAATAGATGTTCACTGTTTTGGTAATAGAATAATTCTAGCTGAAGTCACAAAGGCGTTGATTCTAGTAGGTTCTTTTTCTCCAGTCTTGGAATTACTACATGTTTAGGGAAAATGTAGGAATAATAAGGAAATATTATAGTGGTGGGAGGGAGAAATTTTATTCCTGACATTTTAAGTATAGCTGTAAAAGGTTTAATTTGAACATTTCTTGGCTGGGGACGACCTCATAACATTCAGGAGATGGATTTGCTGGGCAGCAGTTAGATTCTTTCAGTGTTATTAGAATGTTTCCACCTTAACCTCAAAAGAAGCAACTCAAGCATGCCCATGTCCAATATTACTTTATCCAGGTGCACACCAAAAGCATCTTTAATGATTAGGAATTACATGCTATTAAAGCTTAATTAACTAGACTTCAGCTACCTAAGTTCTCAGTTAACTTAAATTTCCTTTTGTTTTGTATCCAAGGCTTAAGGGAAATTGCCAGATTATAAAGTATTTAAAAAACCTCTACATTTTAAGACTAAGGACTGTCATGCTGACTGCGTACCTCAGGCCGGAATTCCGTGCGCCCCAATTCTGCTACACTTGGGATGAAGAGCACGAACTTGGAAATCAGATGGATCTGGCCAAAAGTCCTTATTTCACCTGCCATTTGTCTCCAGCCGAGTTTCTTAGCTTCTTGATAGCTCAGTTCATTCATCTGCACCAGCAGATAGTCATGCCTGTCTCCCTGTGCTGTGGGAAGAGTTGAATGGGATTATGCAATGAAAGCAGGGGCCAGCGCACGACAAGTGCTCAGGAAACGGAAATCAATTAGGAACAAGACTTAGCCTGAGCCACCACAATATCACAAATAATCAAAGAAACATGACACTACATTTGGTATTCTGTACTAACGCTGACAGAAAATTATGCCTTCATAGTTTCAAAAGTCATTTTTAACAATGACAGTTAACATGAAAATATTTTCTGGTTAACGCATGATAAACTACAATTAAAATCAGCTAACTAGAATGCCCAATTTAGAAAATATTCCAGTTAATAAAGACTGGAATTTTCCCATATTCAGAAACTACAATGTTTTATCTACAGAGAAATATGTATATCTTTCACACTCAATAGAATTGTCAACTCTGATTTTAGCAAAGTTTAAACAAACTGCCAGGTAGGACTTAGTGCTGTTTCCCTCTTCCTTTTTGAACTAATTCTGAATTCTTTAAGACTTGCTGTCTCACACACGCCTTCTAAGTAATTTCTTAGTTTTGCTTTTTGCTGAATACCACTTAGCACCTTCACTTTTGTAGAGCTTTTCTTGACTAGTTCTTTTTTTTTGAGAAAGATTAGCCCTGAGCTAACTGCTGCCAATCCTCCTGTTTTTGCTGGGGAAGACTGGCCCTGAGCTAACATCCGTGCCCATCTTCCTCTACTTTATATGTGGGATGCCTACCACAGCATGGCTTGCCACACGGTGCCATGTCCACACCAGGGATCCAAACCAGCGAACCCCGGGCTGCTGTAGCAGAACGTGTGCACTTAACCGCTGCACCACCGTGCCGGGCCCCTCTTGAGTAGTTTTAAATGGTTCTGAATTTTCTTTACTTTTGCATTTGGGGCAAAACAGATCAAATTAAATAGATACAACTTTAAAAAGATTGATTTTTTTCAAATGTGGGTCATAACATTTGTATGTAACATCTATGTGAAATACACACTAATCCATCTGATTGCTCAGTATGGATTTTGATGTAACGTAATGTTTCCAGAAACGTGGACGTTAGATAGTAACACAACATTTTCTTTTTAATTTTAAAAGATATATTTTAAAGAATATTAGTATATACTTCTACTTATAGAAAATGATGCTGGTTTGACACTTATTGATAATAATTCTAAAGATTCTTTTAAAAATTATTTAGGTAAAAAGATATTAGGAATTGAACAGGTGTTATTCACATGCAATAAAAATTGTGCAGCTCCTGTGTGAGGGGTTGAAGCTGGGGAACAGTGGCATATTGTTGCTTTTAACTGCGTGACTTGGGCATGTCACTGCACTTTTCTAAGCTTCAGTTTCCTCGTCTACAAAGTGGAGATTGGACCTGGTGATCACTGCACTGCCTGTTAACATCCGGAGCTCACGGACCACATTTCACTCATCTCTCTCTCCCAACTATCAACATGGTGAGAGGAGCACTGCTGCATGGCTCAATGTGTGACTGTGAGATTCAGTGAATTCACTGACACCCCTCCAATTCTACCATCGAGGAGCCCTCTAAGTCTGTAGTACTTAGCATTTTCATTTTCCTTTCAGTCACCTACTTATAGAGATACATGGTGCAGCCACAGGCTTGAATATTTAAACAAGTGGTTGAGCTTATTTGTACCCTGGACATGAGAGATGCAGTGAAGAAATGAGAGAAATGGTGACTGTCCTCAAGGAGTTTACGGTTCCCCTGGGCAGGCACTTAGAGGGCAAGTTAGGCGTTTCCGTAAGCATCCAACTGCTTTACCTAAACATAATTGATGTAATGCGTAGAACTGGATATAGCAAATTTTACCCAGGATGAGGAGGGAAAAGTTGTCAGCGAGTTTGGTGAGGAGACGGGACATGCCCTTAAAGGAAGAGAAGTTTAACAGAAGGAGTAAGAAGAAGGAGGACATTCTCAGCTGGGTTGGCCATGTGCATAAAGTCTGGGAAGTGAGGTTTTTAAATGCATAATTTAACAAATTCACCAGCAAACAAGCAAAATAGTAAGAGTTGCCTACCCCTGATTCAAGCACAGTACTTGCAATCTAACATACTTTGTTGGTTGAGTCATTTTGTTAGTTTTGTCTTGTCACCAATGATTAAATTATTAATCATGTCCTTTTTTCATTTCCCAAAATATTCTCTAATTATAAGGATCTTGACAAACTAGGTTACTGTTTCTCTTTCACTTGTTTGTTTTGTAAGTATGGTGTAGTTGTGTGTGTTTGTTTATGAGAACTGCCAACTATGATTTCACTTATTTCTTTTTAAGAAATTCTATGCTGTTATAGGAACATGGGAAGGGGTGGATAAATGAGTCATGATCAGATGCCACTGGTGGTGGCTGGCACCTGGCTGATGCCTGCAAAGTGTGCCAAGGCTGTGAAGGAAGCCCTGGCTGGTGCCTGTGCCCTCTGCTTTGTGGCTGATTGAAAGGGGTCAAAGAAAGGGCCGGTCAGAGGAGGTAGAATCCAGGAGCCTTCAACAAGGGGCTGTTGTTACCTTGCCAAAGGAGCTATCTAGATAACCCGGGGCAGGCAACTTCTGAGCCACTTGCCATTCTTAAGCCTCATGCCCCTGCATGATTGGTTGCTTCTGTGTATCCTCTTTCATTTCCCTCTTTCCTCCTCTACTTAATTTTACAATTGAAGAAATCATAAAGAAGAATTCCACCCTATCAATGAAAAATAGGTATAACAGTGAAACAGTTATCAACTGGGCTTCATCATGGAGCATATTTCACACTAACAAGATCTATTGACGTGTGTTAATATGTTAGTGTCAAGCTATATATAAGATTTACAGATCTCTGTGACTATAGATATAAGGAAATCAATAATCCTATAAGTGAAGCTATCGATATCTATATATTGATAAATAAGAGGTATTGATAGCAAAAGCTCTGTATAGATATTTCTAAAGCTGCTTCTTGGTAACTCAATTAAATTTTAAAGTTTGGTTTTTTAAAAAAATTTTCCTCTAATCACCTGAAACCACATATTCCTTATCCTCAAACTTCAAAATGTATTTCCTTCCTTCAACTGGCATTATTCATAAATAAAGAAGAAAACAAACCTTATCTCAGCAAAACCTGATGTTTCAGGGAGTTAGGGCCCTCTAAACATCATGATGTAATATAAAGGCTGTCATTGAAAGGGCGGGGACATTTAGGGCTGCCTTTGATCAAAAGCACTCACCCCGAGCCCAGATTGAATGGGAGGCCCTTCAGACTTGCTAATCCACTGGTGCTCAGTGCAGTTGCTAGGGAGGCAGATCTGGGCACAGAGCAAAGCCAGAAGTTTCCATGGTTATAGGAGACAGAAGTCAGCCCAAGTGGGTACCCTGGACAGGGGGCTGGCCTCGGAGAGCTGAAGGGGACTCTGACAGGCTGGGGGAAAAAAGTGATCCAAGAGAAAGAAAAGTCTTGAACTTTCTATGAATTGTTGTTTCTTTCCTATCTCTCTTCTTCCGTTGTCTCCATAATTTATTCCCCATCCTTTCTTGCTTCTTTTGTGGAAGTGATTAAAGGTCTCAACTCAGCACTCTACAAACAGAAAATTTTTAATTTTTTTTTTTAAGATTTTATTTTTTTGCTTTTTCTCCCCAAAGCCGCCCTGTACATAGTTGTATATTCTTAGTTGTGGGTCCTTCTAGTTGTGGCATGTGGGACGCCACCTCAGCGTGGCTAGATGAGTGGTGCCATGTCCGCACCCAGGATTCGAACTGACAAAACACTAGGCTGCCTGCAGTGGAGCACGCGAACTTAACCACTCGGCCACGGGGCCGGCCCCTAATTTTTTTGATACTTGATAGTAAACTTGCTCTCATAATCTCCCTGTTTAGGCATGGGGTAGGAGGGGAGGATCTGTTTAATCTCATCAGGCAAAGTATCTCCGTCCCATCTGATACTGGTTTACATCTCAGACTTTTCTAAAAGCTTCGCTCTCTCACCCTCCGGCTCAGGCTAGTTTTTTATTCAGGAGCAGCTGCTGCCACTGTTGGAAATAGCGAGTTGCAGAGCTTGACCTGCCCTGCTTTCCCCATCCTTCTTATTATCCCTCCATGTTTTCCTTTGAGCCGCATCCTCTGCAGAAGCAGCAGTTGAGCTGGAGGGAAGGAAGACCATCTTCCTATGGGGATGAAGGCAGTCTATGGAATCCAGAAGCCTGGGTATGGTCACTCCTTTGTCAGCCCCTGCTGTGGTACCATCCTCCAGTCTGGTTCCTGGCATGATGATGCAGACTCAACCGCAGCTGGATGCTATTTGGTGGAGGGAAATGCCCATGACTTAGACCTCAGTCATTCCGTTTTTCATGGCCTCTGCTAAAATGGAGATTTCAGTGTAGGTGGCATACAGCATTTTCATGGGCAGCCTTCAGTTCCAATACAGCTAACCAGCCTACAAGATCACAGGAGGATAAACAGACTTTCCTGTGGCTCTTGCCAGCAGCACATGCTGTATGCCTTCAGGCTGGGCAACTCTGCTTTGCTGAGTGATCACAAGGGCAAGCTTTTGGCTCCCATCCCTCAGTTATCCTCACTTGAGTCATAGAAATCAGCTGGGTTTTTGCCTTGATTCCCCAAAGCCACAGAGAACTGGGATGGCAATGGCCTTACTCTCTTTCCTAGGTGTGCTATTCACTATCTCCCTGGTATTTTCCAGTTAACTAGTCTCTCCTTGTTGGTCCTCTAGCAAGAAACTTTCCAATCCCACAACTGCGCCATATCTAGGGCCAAGTGGCAGGAGGAGATGAGAGAGAGAGACAGAGGGAATGGCAAGCAATGGGATTGGTCCCACCTCTTAGAGCTGCAACTCCACTGAACAGAGAGAAAAGTTCCTCTCCTTTTGAGTTTTGGAGTTTTGGGTCTAGCAGATTGCTATTGCCACTGCTGCCACAGGATTATCTGGTGTCTTGGACCTGAGAGATTGGAGAAAATAGAAAATAGAGGGATGATTACTCCCCATTCTCTGAAATTTAGTAGATCCCTTAATTGCTTCTCAAGCCAGAACTAGAGTGTTTCTCCTGATCTCTCCTTGTCTGCATCACAGCGCTCACTTCCACATTTCCAGCTGCCTCAAGTTCACGTTGGGAGATACTGGAGGGGAAACAAAATGGTAAACTCACCACCAGTTCAGTGCTATTTTGAGTTCTAATGTTCTCCCCCTGTCTGCCTGCTAGCATACATTTCCTTTGTGGGGTCTTTAAACATCTGAGCCATGCGTTCTCTCTGGGTTTTGTGGTTGCATTCAGTGAGAGTCACGGTGGCTTGTGCTGACTCCATCAGACCTGGAACCAGAACTTCTGACAACCTTTAAGCATGACATAGTTTTTTTTAACCCAACCAATTTTGTTTTGAAAAAGTGTTATTAATTGAGTCATCATTATATAGAATAGAAATAAAAGATTTCTAGATTTATAATTTCTCCATGCCTCAGCTTTCCCTTCTGTAAAGTGGGGATAATAATAATACTTACCTTACAGAATTGTTATGAGGTTTAGATGAGGCAATGTATGTGTAACGCTTAGAATTGTGCCTTAAATATAGTGTTATATGAGCATTTGGTATCATCATCTGGCACCAATCATTTTTGTAAAATGAGATCTATTTTGAATATTTCAAATATATATTCAATGAGAGCTAGAAAGACAAACATAAATTTTAAGCAATTATATAGAATGTTGAAAGAAAATAGGAAGTAGCATGCTTGCTTACTTAGTACTTATGTATTTTGGTTTATTCCAAGTGCTATGGGAAGTCATTAAAGAATTTGGGGCAGAGGAATACTATAATAGGATATATATTTTTAGGCCACTCTGACCACTGGGAGGAAAACAGACTGAATGCAGGCGAGCATGGAAGCAAGGGACACAGATTAGAGGCTATTCACTGGTTCAAGAAAGAAATGCTATGAAGATGGACATGAAATATATTGTGGAGTAAAAGTGACAGATGATGGAAGGGAAATGGATGAGTTCAATGAGGGTGAAGGAGGAATCTTGAGCAACTGACCTATGGCAAAGCCTACAGACCAGTAAGTTGGTGTCTAGGGGGCGGGATGGTGGATTAAGAGCTCAGTAGGGATGTGTAAGGTCTGAGATGTCTCTGAGTTCATCCAGATGGAAATGTTGGGGAAGCAGTAGAACTCTGGGGAGAGAATGAGGATGAAGATAAAAGTTTAGGAATCATCAGCATGTTGGAGAAATTTAAATCAACAGATAGAGGTGAGATCACTCAGGGAGAAAACGTAGAGGGAAAAGAGCAGAAGTTCAGGGCAAAGCATTGGGCCTCTAAGACATTTAGAGATCAGGCACAGAGGAATCAAAGTGGTCACAGGCTCAGGCACAGACACTGGCTAATCAGAACAGATGCCAGTGGCAACCCTAAAACAGGGTCCTGGAGGCCCGCTGATGTGCTGGATTAAACTAACGTTTAGCAGGGCCTAGAGGAGAGGCCAAGACAGCAGGAGGGCTGGGTCAGGAGTGGCTCAGGACAGTAGCTATTTAAAACTGGTATGAAGTATTTCAATATTTTAACAACTGGTATAGCCAAACTGGTACAGACCAGTTGAATATCAGTCCTGGATCCTGCAAAAGAACCCAGAAGGAGTACCTAGGGAGGTAAGCAGAGGTTTTGGTGTCATAGAAGCTGGAAGGGTTAATTGTATCTAATGCTGCCAAGCTAAGGAAACATGAAGACCTTGACAAAAGAAACTTCAGTGAAAAGATGGGAGTGAAGCCAAATTCCGGTGGGTTGAAGAGTAAATGAAGAGCAGTATGCATAAAGCACTCTTTGAGAAATTTGGCTATGAAAGAGAGAAGAGAACTGAGGCAGTAGATGGAGGGATGCATAAAGAGACAGTAAAATATGTTTGTGTGCCAGTGAGAGCAATACAGAGTAAGTATTGGTGAGGCAGAGTCGAAGGGAGAACCAAGGAGATGCAGTCTTGAGAAGAGAGATGAAATAGCATCAAGAACTCATCAAAAGCTAACGAGAGAGGTGAGTGCAGAGGCAGGCTGGCATGTGGATTTAGTGGCAGCAAGATGAAAGATCACAGCCTTGTCTGAGAGCTTATATTTCCCTAATGAAGAGCAGGCCAAGGTCATCACCAACAGCCCAGGAGATAAGGTGGGAATTTGGGAGTACAACAAGCTTCTACCCAACGTCTTTTTGTGAATTTTCACACAGTGAATCCCTTATTATATTTTTGTCTTTCTATTTCACTTTATTTTTGTCTTTATTCATTTATTTGGAATCTGTGCAACTGAGAAGGGATTCGTGAGGGATATTCAGGTGTATTTGTACCAGACAGATATCAGTATTCACTTAGTTTTGGAATATGGAAACTAGAAAACCAGGGAAGAGGTTTGAAACAGCTGATGAAGAAGCCAGACTGACAATGGAAAAAGTGCACAGATGCAATATGCATTTTGGAGTCTGAATGGAATGTTTGCTGCCTGTTGATATTTGAAAATGATAGCAACTGCCTTGTGAACGTGGACTCTGCTTAGCCACATCTTGGTTTGCCCATGCATTTTTCTGTGCCAGTTAGATTACATACGTGGAACCTGTTCAATCTTTCCATCAGGAGCCTTCTCTTTACCTTGTAATTGTACAGTGAGTCAGAAATCTGGCTTGCTTCTCTTCCAGTGAGAGGAATGGTTCTAAGACTCATTTTAGATGTAATATACATATTCAGACATCCAGATTCTGCCTGGTCTGAGTAATTAGGTATAGGAAGGTCAACTTTTTTTTCTTTATTTGCAAAGATGCAACTAATAAACTGCCCAGAGGCCACAGCACGTTCCTTTTGTGGCTTCTGAGTTTTAAATTTTGCATTGAAATAATATCTTTTGTCTCCTTGTATTTGAAAAAGATGAAAGAGCAAGCAATTACCCTGTAAGAAAGTTGCTATAAATGATCACGTTTAAATGAGATTGCAACTCAGACAAAGAGCAGCAATAGCATAGTATTTAACATTAAGGAGGGAAAAAAAATCAGACCAAGAAACACGGATTTTCAAGATAATAGAATTACCTTTCAGTAGAGTGTACCTTTAATAAGGCAGGTAGCAGCATTTCTAGTACGGGAGCAGATAATTTGAGGAAGCAATGTTTTCTAATGCCATATGCACCAGCATGGAGACTGAAGTTAACTTGTATTAAATTCTATAGCTCTCTTTCTTTGGTGAAATGGCTTTCCAGCCGTGATTGATGTCATCTGAATACAGGAAAAGGAACCATTGAGAAGATTAAATCTCTGTGGCCACAGGTCACAGAACGGGGTGTGGATTCAGTTGGGTCTAGGATTTCAACAAACTGGTCCTGATTGTGTAATTTTGCTTTGTCAACACCCTGAGCACTAACCATACTTGCCCTTTCTGAACGTTCTGCCTTTTCTTGCCGTTTTGAGATTGAAATACGAGCTTAGTCCTTTCACCCCAGGGCTAGTGATGTGGATCAGTGAAAAGGTCTACAACTCACCTAGGAAGTAGATGTGTTGTTAGTTATGTCTGAAGTGCCTCTTCAGTAACCCTCATCAGCTGTCGTACCCTCAGGCTGGGCTCAAATGTCCCTTGGCAACATAGCAGCCCCTGCTTCTCAGTGGATTAAAACAACAAACGTTTAGTTCTTGCTCGTCGGGTAAGTAACAAGAGCCATCAAGAAGGTTTGCAGAGACTTTTCACCGTCACAGCCCAGAAGGGACACAGACATGCCTTCCACTCACGTTAGCCAGGACTAGTCACACTGTACCGCCTGCCTGCAAAGGGGCTGAACGTGTAGTTTTTCACGTACCCACAAAGGAGAAGGAAACACGATAGAGAAGCTTCTGCTACAAATTTTCTTTCTGCTGTGAATATATATAATATCATATACATCTATAATGTACAATGTGTTTAATATTCCTATTTTCTAAATGACTTAGTTCAAAAGTCCCTTGTGCCTAGAATTGCAGGTATACTAGGTTTAAAAACTGTTTGCACTATTAGATGTTATTAAGGGGAAAATTCATCATCATTATTCCTGTTTGAGAATAGGCCTTTTAAAATCGTTTGTTTATAAAATAGTTTCAGCTTCATTTAATTAGCTCACAGATGTTATTACAACCAAGTTTACCAAAAATATGCAATTCCTGGACTACATTTGGCAAATTCCCAAGGGAAGATCGTTACTGCATTTGTCAGCATGAAGAGAAGTAGAGGAGACGGGAGGAAGACAGCGGAGACGTGGGGCGAAAGAGCTGGATCCATGCGAGATAACTGAGCTCTGGAAACATAAATTCCTTCCCTCCTTTCTCTCTTTCTTCTTTCCTTTCTTTCTTCCTTCCTTCAACAAGTATTAGTCAATCTCGGCCACGCACCACAAACCCTGCCAGGCACCCAGGAGCCCACCATAAACATGGTAGTCCTTGTCCTCACGTTTGTTTGGGGCATGCTGAGTGCTGTAACAGTGAACCTCCAAACCTCAGTGCCTCAATACAATGGAAGGCTACTGTTGATTCACGGACAATCCAAAATGTGTGCTTCAGAGCCGTGGGAGGCTGTCTTCAATCAGGGGATTCACACATGGCTCCACAAAGATTACAAAGAGCTTCCGAAGCGCGTGACTGTAACAAGGCAGCACAAGGGGACAGCCCGCGGATGATCCCGGCTTGGGGCTTTTTAGAGGCCTGGCCGAGCAGTACTATACTCCACTCCAGATCCAAAGACAGGGAGGGAGGGTCTGAGCAGAAGAGGCTTAATGGACCAGAGAGCAACAAGCCAAAGGAGTCCGCTTTTGGTTTAGGGAAACAAAAATAAAAATTTTATTCATTCATTTGTTCAACAAATTATAATGAGTGCTTTCTCTTCTAAGGACTGTTCTGAGTACTGGGCATCCTTCAGTGAACACGACAGACAAGATCCTTCTCTCATGAGACTCATGGTGAAGTTTAAAATGTTCCTAACCAAAATTCTCCTTTTAGGTCTATACGCTTAAGAAAATTTTGCACATGTGAACAAGGAACCGTATACAATTTATTACGTTATTGTTTGTAAAAGCAACAAAATGGAAACAAATGTCCATCAATAGGAAAAATGGATTGATTATATTTATTCAATAGAATACTATAAAGCAGATAAACTGAAAAAATTGAGTTACAACTATCAAGATGAATAAATCTCATATACACAATATTTTGCGGAAAAAAGCAAATGGCAGAACGATTACTAATAGACCAGGGTTACATTTAAATAAGTTTAAAACACTGAAAACCAATACTGTACAGTCTTTATGGAAACAAATATATATTAAGAGTTAAAAACATGCATTAGTACGATGAACACGGAATTCAGGACAGTGGTTATTATCTCCAAGGAGGAAGCAGCAGAGGGAATGGACCGGGAAGGGATATGCAGCGGAGCTCAGGTGTATCTATAATGTGTCATTGTCTTAGAAAAATCAGAAGCAAATATGGAATAATGTTTAGATTGGATAAAGCTGGACGTAAGCACATGAGTATTCAACACACCATTCTCTGTTTTTGTTATTATATTTGAGCTGTGTTTGGCACCCTTTTTAACTAGACTTATTTCCTCCTATCTTCTTCCCATACTGCCCCCTCCCCAAACATCCTACATATGCCCTGACTAATGTCTCAGTTACTGGTCCTGAAGAGGGGAGCCGTTATGCGTCTTGCCCTTGGGTGATGCATCTGAGGCCTGCTCCAGGAAGGAGGGAGGAGCAGGCATGGGCATCAGGCGCCCAGGTAGGAGGGAGTGGCAGGGAGGAGCATGGTCATGGCAGCTTGCTTCTTCGATGCATTTGTCACCCAGAATCCAGCAACTCAAATGCTTCTATAGCTCTTCTAATGGGAAGGAACCCATTAATTTTACTGTTTTCAAGAGAATTCAATGAACTCAAACTTTGGTGACTTTAAGAGTAGCAATGCATGTGCTAGGACTTCCTATCTCCACTCCTTCCTTCCTGGAATATCTGCCTTTTCTTTGGGCAGATGCCAGACCATCTGAGGTACCTTGCCTGATCAGGCTAATTCTTGTATGAGCAAAGCCTTTTTAACTGCACGAGTTGAACTCCCTGATGTCTGTCAAGTAACAGTGCTCGCCACTAGAGCTATGAGTCCTCCTTGTGCCTAGGACAGCACAAGCACAGCCAGGTGACCGGAGGTAAATTTGTGGGCAAACACCAGTTTACTAGCTCCACCTCCAGGCGTGTGGACCTAGCCTAGCATAGGCCAAGATGACCTTTGTACCAAGGTGCTTCTTAGTCAGTGGCCTCACCATGAGTTATCTTCTCTCTTGATTGCGCTTTGGGTGTTTTCCACTGTAAATGTCTTTATATCCTTACTTCATCTCCTCATCTTATAAGAAATTTGCCTTTCTCTGAACAACACTGTCCCAGTCTTCTCTCCCTTGAGGACCTCATGTTCTCCTCTTCTCTGTCAAGAGGAAAGGAGTGTGTACATGTGTGTTGAGGCAGGGGTGGGGGTCGGAGTGGGAGTTAGCACTGGTCCTAGAACTGCCATGCATCCTCACTTGTTCTCACTACCTGCCTTCGACATGTTGAAGTTATCCACCGTGTTCTCTAGACCCACTTTCACCTTCTTAAGATGATGTTAGCACTTGGCTCATGATTTCTTTCTGCTTGAATTCGAGTAACTAGTCCCCATGTGGACAGCCTGACCAGTAGTCTTGTCACTCCAAGACTGTGACCCTTCTAGCCACTCGCCCTCTTGAGGACTATCCCTAAATTTATCTGTGTGGCTGGAGCCCTGCCAACTCCTGGCTGACCTTCCCACATTTTGATGACTAGAGGTAGTGAATATGTAATTCCCAGGAGGAAATGACATGAGCAGGCCCTCCACGGACCTGCTCAGGCAGCTTGGCTGGACTCCCTCTCCCTACTTACTTTCAGGTCTGTACCCAAGCACCTGCCCTTCCCAGTCCGTCTGATTTCCTAGTCCTGGGATACCAGATGGACCCACTCACCACTTTGTGTCCTCAGGTCCTGACCTTCGGCCATCACCAAGATTTCCAGTGACTGGACTCCTCCCACTTTGCATGGACAATCTCTCCCCTCCTGGTGTTGCTGGACTTCTTCCCCATCTTGGACTCCATGATTGGCTGTGTTAACACTGAGCCTCCACCCCAGTCCTCGAGCTCTGCATTTAGGTACTGAAGCACAGCTGGAGACATCCCAAGAAAGTGAATGTGTGCTTGTAGCAAACCAATCGTCAACTCCTAACACTTTCTTTTATAACTTTCTAAGTTTTCTTATGACCTTTCTGCATTTCTTACCACAGTAGTTTTGCAGGCCATCTCTGCTCTCCTCAAGCCTTCATCTTTTCTTCCATCCACCCTACTTGAGGACCTCACCAGGGAAAGGCTGAAACAAAGCAAATTGTGGACACGTGACACAAAAGCCCCACACCCCCCCATCACCTTTATTGGTTTTTATTTCTATATCTGTTATCTCTTCCTTTGTTGTAGTATCAAAGGAGGAGATTTTCCTATTCCTTCCTGGCATTAATCCATCTACCCATGCTCTAAATTTCTTTACATCTGAGCTAAGCGATCTTATTCCCATATCATGCCACCTCTTTCTAGAATCTTACGTAGCCTATCGTTTTCAGTTAGCTCTTTGTATTCTTCCCCCTTCAGCAAATGTGTGAGTGCCCGCACTGTGCTGGGTGCAGCGGATACAATAAAGAATAAAATATGGCCCCTGCTGTCAGTCGGATAGGGGAAGATGGTAACATGCCATGTACCTGACTGTATTATAAGTCAGCGTGACACAATGACAAAGAGTTCTGCGGGCGTTCACAGCGAGCAGCAATTACTCTCACGGGGGATTTTTATATTCTCAAGCCCTTCTACAGCCCCTAAGACAATTTCCCTGTTCCAGCAGCAAAACAAATAGAAAGGGAGAAAATGCGCGCAAATGCATTCATCCATCCATTCATTCATTCAGAAAATATTTATTAAGGGACTACTATGTGTCAGCACTGCTGGGGTGCTGGGGATCCCCTAATGAGCAGAAACACAGACAAGGTCTCTGCACTCATGGAGTTTATAGATAACTGAAGACAAGTTTTAATCACACAAATAAGTAGGAGCTGCAGTAAGTGCTAAAAAAGGGACAATGCTGGGTCATATGAGAGTGTATAATAGAGGGTGTGGTCTAATCCCAGAGAGCAGAGAAGTCTTCCCTGGACCTGGAACAATGGAATTACGAACTGAGGGGCCGGCCCCGTGGCCAAGTGGTTAAGTTTGCATGCTCCACTTCTGCGGCCCAGGGTTTTGCTGGTTTGGATCCCGGGCGCGGACGTGGCACCGCTCAACAGGCCACGCTGAGGCGGCGTCCCACATAGCGCAACCAGAGGCACTCACAACTAGAATATACAACTAAGTACTGGGGGGCTTTGGGAAGAAGAAGAAGAAGAAGAAGAAGAAGAAGAAGAAGAAAAGAAGATTGACAACAGATGTTAGCTCAGGGCCAATCTTTAAGAAAAAAAAAGAACTGAAGGATGCGTGCTAGTGATGGAGGCAAAGATGGGGGCAGGAGGAGGGCCAGCTTGCGCAGAACTTTGTTGGGGGAGGGAGCTTGACAAAGACCAGGGCTGGAAGGAGGCCGCTGAGGGGAGGGGAGCCATAGAAGGCTGAGGTGTGTGTATGTAAGATGGAGGGATACCAGCGGAGAGGGTCTCACAGGCCAGCATAAGAAGCTGTCTGTTTATTCTAAGAGCCATGGAGCTGTTGAAGACCTTTGAGCAAAGAGGGGATGTGACCAGATATGTGAATAAATGAACACTCTAGCTGAAGTGTGGGTAGGGGTTTGGGGTCAACTCTGGTGAAATTGAAAGAGCACTGGACTTGGAATTGGAGTCATAGGTTCTCTCTCTAACTCTTATGAGCTCAATGACCTTGGGCTTGATTTCCTTCTCCGGACACTGAGACAGTTGAGAGAGGATGTATGTGACTAACTCCTGGCCCATAGGAGGTCTTTGGACCTCCTATGAGATATGAGATTTGTCTAATCTCATATCTTTTTCACTTTTTTCTAGGTCTCATTGCTGTTATTTGTCTGACAAGAGCAGATGTGGGTGATGAATATAAACTGTGGAGCCCACCACATTTTTGTGGCTAGTTCAAAGAGCACATTCAGGCACGTCTCACAGGCTCAGGAGTGGTGGAGTCACTTAAATTAAAACATTTTCTTTTTTCTAATTTGCAAATTGCAGACTTCAAAGACTAACTTAGCAGAGCTGATGTGGCCTCCTTGACCTACATCGTAAGTAATGAGCTCTTGATCCAAGAATTATTGCAATCTCTATCACAAATTGGCTGGCTTGTTTCAACAAAAGTGGTATCTTTTCAAAATCTTGGCTTCTTCAAGACTTTCAACTTTCTGCTAGGTTCTGCTTGGAACTAAGAATTTTCATTGTTCCATTCCCTCCCTTATCATGATTGTTTTTCATTAATGGATTAGTCAAGTAAGAGGTTACGCTAATAAGTGGCAGGAATGGGATTCAAATGCAGGGAGTCAGGCTTCAGACTCTGGATTTTGCCAGGCTCCTCTGCTGTCTCACTAGTCAATGCAAGCTCAGGTGCCCAGGAGAGATAATACCTAGATTTTTACCTTTTAATTAGATGAGAAAATAAAGCCATCTTCGCCATCATCCTCTCTCATAGATCTTAGAGGCACAAGAGAGCCTTAGGAGCCCAGAAAGCTCATCCACACATGTCCTTGAGGGTTAGGGCATTCCTACCCTCCTGCGTATGTGTAACTGCAATGATGGTAGAGAGTGTCCTGCCTCCTTCTCGGAGAATATCGCTTCCTTTTAGAGCTTGTTATGGGCTGAACTCTGGCCCCCCAACCCCAGTCCATAGGTTGAGGTCCTAATTCCCAGTACCTCAGAATGTGACTCTTTTTGGAGATGGGGTCTTTAAAGAGATAATTAAGGTAAAATGAGGTCATATGGATGGACCTTAATACAACACAACTGGTGTCCTTAAAGAAGAGATTAGAACATAGAGGCGACCCTGGGAGGACACAGGGAGAAGGTGGCCACCTGCCAGCCAAGGAAGAGAGCAGTCAGAAGAAACCAAACATGCTGACTCCTTGACATTGGACTTCTAGCCTCCGGAACTGTGAGAAAATAAATTTCCATGAGTCAAGCCACCCAGTCTGTGGTATTTTGTTATGGCGGCCCTAGCAGACTCATACAGAGCCTGACGTAGTGCTACCGAATCTATGTAAAATGAGAAAACCTGATTCCGTTTCCTAGCTTCCCTGCTCATATAGAACAGATCTGACTCTAACAGTGACAGTTTTCTCTATTTTGTGAATGAGTCTGCTTACTAATTCATAAGCAAATTGCCTCTCTACACCTTTCTGCTGAACATTTCACAGGTCTTATGTTTATTGACCATGTTGATGACTTGGAGTTGCCTCTCTTTCTGCTCTCCCATTTCTCTTGCGAGGTTAGATAAGCTAGCACTTTGGCAGTTAAATTGCTGGGAGGACATAAAGTATTAATTCAGCAGCTGAGCACCTTTCACTCTTTTATCCATTTATCTTCGCTGGCTAAATGGTTTTCACCATGCTCAGGGCTGTAAACCATGTCTCCAGGAATCTGCCTTTCAAAGCCGTGGGCTTTAAATGGGGAGACAAAGTACACTGTGCCCTCATGAAAGGATCCCGTAAAAATGGCTCCAGCTGCTCCTGCCTCAAAGGGGACAGGTCTGCCAGGACTACGATGGCCTGGAGGAGAGGGTGGGGCCACCTCTCTTTGAAGAGCCAAAGAGGTTGGCTCCATTGTCCCGCCACGTTCACTGGCATTTGGGTTAATTTCAGTCCCAGAGGGCAACCATCAAGCCTGGCCTCCTCCTGGCTGCCACTTCTGGAGAAGGAATTAGAAGCTGTCTGCCCTGTTCTTTGAAGTTGTTGGATGTGCACATACTGCTTGTTTTTGGGTTTGGGCAAGCCAAGGATGCTGACCGGTCAGCCAGTGGAGCTGCTACAGAAGCAAGGATAGAAGTCCAATTTGCATGAAGCTTCATTTTTTTAAAAAAAATTTAACCACAAGATACTCAGTGGCCAAACTAGGCTGTGAGTAGATGTCACTTGACAGCAGAAACTTCAGAGCAGGACGCCCACCTGGCCACAGCATTGGCCCCAGGGCAGTGCGATAGTCAGCTTCTGCCTAGAGCACTGGCACCTTGGGATCCTTGTTCTAGAGGGTCCCCATTCTTAGGGAGGAGAGGGCTGGTTCTCTGCCTTGTTAATTCGTATCATTCAACACATCCCTATTGAGTGTCTACCTGGTGCCAGGTATTATGCAAGACGTGGGAGAACAGCAATGAACAGATAGTCACAGTCGCTGCCCTGTAGGCTCAGCAGTGTGGTTGTGCAGGCAGCAAAGGTTATGTTTCCTTCCGCCACCCACACTCTATAGCTCCCTTTTCTGCGACGTTTCTTCCATTCATCTGTCCCCTGCACACTCCTATTCCTAGAGGTTTGGATCCAAGGAAGAAAGCTGCAGGAAAAGTGATGCTTATCCCAAGGCATGTATCTTAATGGCAGAATTCTATCATCTGGCCAGGAGATATTTTACGGTAAGTGAGCATCTTGTGGCTCCTCCTATTACACGATTCTGAATCCTCTACTTGTAATGAAATCTGCACAACGCACTCGTGCTGCTGTAGCCTGGAGGCCACGTGGAGTCACTTGAGGGCTGCCCAGAGGGCCAAGAGCTACAGAGTCAGAGAGAGACCTCAAGGCTTGCAGATCAGCAGTGCATTTTGTCATTAGCAGATAAACAGCTGAGTGGCACTGCATTTCTCTGCTGAGGCTCTTAAATACTTCATCTTCTCAAGAACCTAGCTTAGTTCCTGCTTCCTGCAAACAGATTTATGTCCCCACACGCACAGGAATATGAGGCCTGCTGGTGCTGAGCCCCAGAGAGGTAGTAGGGTTTGCAGAGGATATGCTGACAAATGTAATTGCTGGCAGCTGTTGGTCCCAGGGCTGCCAGCCATAAGGTTTAACCCCTAATTCTCCAGGTACTATGTGAGCTGAGGATGGGTATAGATTATTCCAGATCAAAGACACACGTTCATCCGCGGCCCACACCTGAGAACTTTGCCCCTGTCCCTACCCACTTTAATGCCTTTTCTTCTATTGCAGGAGTAACCAACCGTTTCATTTGCCAAGACTTGACTGATAGTAAGCTCCAGTAGTAAGCACTGTTTTGCTGTGTCAACAGTATTTCTTTGAAACTTTTCTTGTCAGCTTTAACAAAACCTCATCAGATCTTACTAAAAGGATTAGCCTCTGGAGTTTTATTTGGATATCCCAAAATTGCATTCAACTTGGAAGGAAAAAAGAGGTTTAGTAACCTGCCTTGGAAATTCAAGGCAAGGTTACACTTGGGCATTTTAAGAGACAGAAGGAAATGATAAGGGGTACAGTCTAGGACTGAGTGAGAAGGAGTAGGCAGGCCCTCTGCTAAGTCTGACCTCAGCCAGATGCATGGTGCTAGGAACTTAGCTTACACATGTGGAATGAATAGAGATGGCCCAAGAAAGAAAATTCATCAGTGCTAAAATGATGAATAAATCAGGATCCCTGTCAAGTCTGAGAGTAAGATCTAATTATTTCACCCTGGTTCTACACAACGTTCTCTTGTCTCCTGTTGGATAGTGTCAGTAACAGTTTGCTTACCCAAATTAAACTTGAAATTAATTTCAACTCTCCTTGGTAACCATTTATTAAGGACAAAACATAAAGGATGATAGTCATGGCCAAAAAAGAAGGTTTAAAGGAAAGTATTTGAGACTCTAGTAATGGTTAGCCTGATGCAAGCCCTGAATTCAACTGGGGATAAAAACGCCTAGCAGGTTATTGCGAGGATTAAATGAGATAATATGTATAAAGCATCTAGCATAATACTGGCCCCTAGGAGGTGCCCAACAATTCTTAATAGCCCCCTCTCGACCTTCCCAAAACTAGCTGGTTTTTGGGCTGAATGAGAGGAACTTTTACTTACTTCTGTTTCTAGAATTTCCTTCCCCTTTTAGGGGAGAAGATGTTACCACGGTAGGAAATCACTCCCTTTCTCTCATTCTATAGAGAGACCTCATCTATGGAAGAGCAAAGAGTTTTCTAACCACATGGGTGAACTTCTGTAGAATCAGTCTTAGAAAACAGTTACTGAGAACTGCTGTTTTCAAGAGCTCCATGCTGTTGCCTGGAAATGCTTATTATTTTTCCAGGAAAGATGGGTTGGCTGTGTTCAAGGGAGACTGGCTACTGTCTGGCTCAGTTCTCTTAACACTTCTGATATATTCAAAATAAAGGATATGTGAGAGGAATATCCAGCCCCTTTGGTCAACTTTTTCCATGGTTCTGTGAGTCTCTTGGTTTCTTATCATGCTCTCCTTAAAATTTTCTCCTTATTCCCTGTGAGAAATAAAGTCCAAACCCCTTATAACGGCATTCACAGATTTTCACAGTTCAGACCTTAACTTCTTTAAAAGCCTCATCTCCCTGTCTCCCCCAGACATACCTAAGCCTTTACATTTTTCTATGTAACCTTCTCCATCTCTCCACCAAATGCCTATTCATCCTTGGAGAATCTCTTCTGAGAAGCTTTATGGTACACAAAGCTCTCATAGTACTTTCATAATTCTTTCGATATTATGGTACTTTTCACATTTTATTGCATTTTTTTTATGTCTTTGTCATCACTAGATTGCAAACTCCTAGAGACCAAGACCTGGGCATTGAAGGTCTTTGGTGACTAGATTAAGAACTTTGGAATGAGTTGATAAAGAATAGTAAATATGGTGAAAAAGAACAGGTGATAATTCACATATATTTAATATCTATAAACTGAGTGCTATGCTCGATGCTTTCTAGGACATAACTGCCATAATCTTATTTAATGTATTCAGCAAATACATGGGGATTACTACATTTACAAATTAGTAAATGCGTTTAAGGACTGAGTGACTTGTTTAGACTAAGGATAGAGCCTAGATTTGAATCCCATCTGATGCTCCAAATCGGAGGCTCTTTGCATCACACCACGCTAGCTTGGAGAAGGGAAGAGCTGCAGTCGAAGACACAGGCTGGCATTAGTAAGTGGTAGGAATTTGAGAATGGAAGAAGAGCATCAAGGAGACTAGTGGAGTAATTCAATCTGAGGTAATGAGGGGCTGGATAAGAGCAATAAATAGACAGTAATCAATGAAAGGGATAGACATTGACAAGGAGGAGCCAAACTGAGAACCACACAGAAGAAAAGCAGATTCATGGCAATGACCAATGCAACACGGCAACGTATGTAGTCCCTGTTTTGGTTGGGGGTGGGAGGTGCCTGCAGGAAGGGCAGGACACTGTGCTGAGCCTGGACTCCCGGAGGTGGCTTCTCCAGGCCCTGCACTGGTATCCTGCCCAGCAACATGTGGAGCAGGAAACAAAAAAGACTCAGGACTTGCAAAAAATTCATAATGTGTTCATGCCTATGTGAGTATTTGAGATTTGACACAATATGTGGTCATGGTATTGCCCCCCAACTATGAACCTAAAGGTGGCAAAAGTAACAGGCTGGATCTCATTTCTCTCCCATGGAATTTGTCAGGTCCACAGGGGTATTAGCCACTGCACAGCACGTGTGGTGCCTCAGCCTGCAAAAGCTAATGAGCGTGTTGTTTAGAGCTCTGCTCGGCTGAAGATCACAGTATACAAAAAGGTTTTTGACCCTGAACCACCACTAGAACTGTTTTGAAATCTTGTTTATGTAGCATTATTCCACACATAAGAATTCTCACCACAGCCATTTTGGTCAAATACGCTGCTTGCCAGTCTATAATATGTGACCAAATGTGTGGTCTGACGCTGAACATAGATTTGACTTCCTGGTTAATATGCTTCAAGACTTGGGTCTTTACTGTTTTTTTCTACTCTCCTCTGTTCCACCCATTTTTGTAGACTTTTTGTTTCTATAACATCAAAGTAGTTTATGGACAAGAACCAGATTATTGGGAGGGGAGGCAGGACAAAGGAAGGGTCCGATCTTTCTGTAACGCCCTCCCATTTGCGTTTTGGCCAACTCACTGGTGAAGTATTCCTTTATTCAATCTTACCAAGATGGAAGTTGTATTTAACTGGAGATGAGAGCAATTATTCTTCTCTTTTAAAGTTGTCCTTTCTCTTTAGGAAGTATGATTCTTTCATAGGCATTTAATTCAATTTTAAAAAGAGAGAAAAATTGAACTTTTGGCAGCCAACTCAAGCATTACGGATGACATTCACACGCCCAAGCCTGTGTTCAGAGCATTGTGTGGGTTTGTGATATTCCTCGGAGCTCTTCATGGATTCAGTTGTTTTGAGTTTCCGTGATCCATAAAAAAGCATGTTCATGAAGTGCTTTTTGTTTATGTCCCAGACTTTTTTTTAAAAGAAAACTACAGAAATTCTCTTGATGTCTAGGCCTGAGCAACTTTATAGACAACCTACTTTGCTGGCACAGAATTGAAGGTTTTTGATATTTCGATCACTGACATTCTGCTTTTACATGTGATTTTCTTTGCTTTATATGTGATAGACCAAGATTTATCATGCCTGACGTTTTGCTTTTAAATATGTGCCTTGGTTTGCTTGGAGAACATGCTGGGGACTCATACTCACATGGGAGCCTCACCCCGCATTTCACTAAGCATAAGGAAGGGAAATGACTTTGTAGAATGTAATCCTAGAAGCTGGATCACCTGCGAAATCACTTTGGCATTTGATATCCTTAAAAAAAAAAGAAAAGGGCCTACAGGGATGAAATACCGTATGTGAGGTGCAGTGTAAGAATCTGAATCTTTTCCTTCTCTTTTATTATGTAATGTTTTAAAAACCACATGTTCACCCAGCTGTTTCTCATCAGTTTTGTTTTGTTCCCATATAAACACATACACATAAAATAAAACAATTTTAATGAAAAGAGAAATTCTCTTTTTCCCTTAAAGTTTCTTTGATGATGGAATTCATGTAAAACTCTACATTATGAAAATGTGCAAGTTAAAGAATCTAAAAGAGAATTTAAAACAAAATGCGGTTTTGATGGTCTCTTTGTCTTGTCTCTCTTTTTCATATACGTTCCTTCATTCTGTTAAGTCTCGATAACACCACATAGGAAAAGCACAGTTTTGAAAGAATATTGGCAATCAAGGTTTTTGGGTTCTTTTAATAAGTAAAGAGAAAGCATCAGAAAATTTTTGCCGACAAGATCAAAACAGAGAGGAATATTAGTTGCTCAGAGCGTGTTGGGACATATCCTTACTCTTGTCCTAGCTGTCCAAGAGCTGTCTGGGCATGTAGTCCAGTGTGTTTACCTGATACATGTTGACTTACAACCGTTAGCTGTCCTTGTGTGCAGCCCAGAAAGTTCAAGAGGTACAGCACTTTTAGCAGGCACAGCTTTGCAAAGTGACAGAGCACATTAGAAAATATTTGATTGTACCTTTGTAAACGAAAGTTCGGTCTCTGAACCCGATGCCAATCCAAATAACGAGAACAGAGTCTTGAGTGGAAGAGGAAAGGTTTTACTATGCCAGGCACAGGGAGCAAAGCAAGGGCTCATGCCTCAAAAATTGCTAGCTCCCCGATGAGGAACGGGTAGGGATTTTTATTTGGGGTTTTGGGTAGGGGAGGGGGCGCATGTAGCTTGTGCAGGTCGGTGTTTTTCCACCAGCCTGCGTTTGGCCTTGAGAGGCTGCTTGCAGCAAGGCGGTGGGGGGGGAGGGTGAGATAGGAGGATGGCAGGTGGGCATCCTTCGCCGTTGTCTCTTGTCTCGTCTTCCTGTTTGAGGTGGGTTCCAGCGCCGGGAGTGAGGAGTTGAGGTCTGGGAAGCCTCCGCTCCTTGATATTCTTGAGACAGCGGCTTTCCCGGCAAACTCAAGGGCACATGATTAGCTAAACTTTAGTGCGCCTCCAACTCCAGGCCACCTGGGCTTTTAACAATTTGTAACTCCCATTTAGTTGTAAAGCTCAAATAGTCCAAGTTTAAAGAAACAGGTATTTACATATGAGTGGAGCTAGAGAAGCAGGAAAGGGGGTGGTGGGTTTTGGTTTTAACCCCATATACGCTAGGTACAATGTGGGGGAACTGATATCAGGGCTGATGTTAAGAGCCTGTAACACCTTTGGTACTGAATTTCATTTAAATAAAGAATAGTAACTTAGATTTCTATAGAACTTTATAGTTTGATGGTTTTCACATACATTCTCTCATTTAATCTTGACAAATTTGTATCCCTTTTACCATGAATTTCAGGCTGCAGGGACTCTGACTACGTAGAGATAACTAAAATAGTGTCGTGCAGTGGGGCACATTCATGATGCCTGTGCACTCTACCCCTTGAGGGTCCCATGAGCTCCTAAAGGTGGGATAATTAGCTAGACCAGCTCCAGTTAACTTTGTCCTTCTCTGAGTGCATGCCTTTCCCATTTGGCTTCTGACTTACAGGATGTAGGGGGCCACATAAAAGGTAAATAAGTCAGGTTCTACATAAAATGAGGTGAAGTCTCACAGCGTTCGAATGTTGGAGTTAAAGAACCCTTACATACCGGGTGGTCCAAGCACGACTTACAGACAACATCTCTGATATCTCCTCTACTCTGGGATACTTCCAGGAATAAGGGACGTAGCTCCTCACAAGGTAGCTTATTCAGCAAGCTCAGCACCTGCAGTGATATTCTGGTCCCAGCCACCACAATCTCTTACCTGGCTGCCTGAGCCCTAACAGGTCTTCCCACCATCACTCTTTTCTGGCCCTCCCCTCCATGATCTAGTCTCCACACAGCAGCAAGTAATCTTTATCAAATATAATCGGGCCAAGTTATTCTCAGGCTTAAAATCCTCTAAGGTATTCCCACCACACTTAAAATGTAAATCTAAACCCTTACCATGGCCTTAAGGCCCCCAAGCCTTCCTGCCCACAGCTCCTGCTCCTCTCCTTCTTAAGTGCTCTGCACTCATCTCGCGAGTCTTCTTGCTATTCCGATTTCATGACCTTTGCACTCTGCTTCCTCTTCCTGAAGGGCTCTTCCCATGCAGTTTTGCATGGCACATTCCCTCATTCAGTCAGATCAGCTCTCAAATATCCTCTCCTCAGACCACCCTAACTAAAATAGACCCCCCCCGCCAAGTCACTCGCAAACCCTTGACCCGCTTTATTTTTCTTTATAGCTCTTCTTGCTCCTTTATATTATTTAATATGTTTATTTCTGCAGATGTTTGTTGTCATCCTCCCCCACTAGACTGTAAGCTTCACGAGGCAGGGACTTTATCTCTTTCATTCTCCACTGAGTTTCCCAGTGTTGTCACATAGTAGGTATCCTATAAATATATGTTGATAGAATGAATAAATTAATTGTTAGAAAAAATTTCATTCCACTTCAAGACTGAATTTATGTGGGGTGAAAGATGACCCTAGAATTCCATCCCTGGATAATTGAAAGTATGATGGAAGTGAGACGTCAGCAGTTGTAGGAACCATAGAGTTGGAAGGCATCTAATATCATCCAGTCCACCCCTTACTCTAGAGAAAGGGCTGAATGATGACCTCAGGATCATGCGGCCAGTATATCTTGGACTGGAATCTATGTCTTCTGATTTCCCTGGCTTGTGTTCTTTCCACAACATCACACCATCTCATCTGAGTTAGCAGAAGGAGATGAGGTTGGATTTTGGATAAGATGATAAAGGTAAAATGATAAATTCAGCTTTGAACATGCTAAATCTGAGGTGTTACTGGGTTATTCAGATTCAGATGTCATGTGCTGTTAGATATCAAAACTGAAACTCAGAAATGAGCTTAGATAGGATTGACTTGGTAATTGAAACTGCGGGAAAGGATGAGATTGTCAAGGGTGGATAAGGAGCAAAAAAATAGGAAAAGAGAGAAGAGGGAAAAAAAGAAGGCAAAGGCCAGATCCTTTGCATATGGAAGAAGTTTGTGGAGAAAAAAGGATCCAGGTGGTTTCATAAAGTCAAAAAAGAAAGAAAGTCAACCAAGGAAAGGTCAAGCAGGACAAGGACTAGGCAGGAGGACATGCGGTTT